>NW_004955433.1:12274700-12385270 GCF_000276665.1 Chinchilla lanigera
GAGAGAGAGAGAGAGAAAGAAAGAAAGAAAGAAAGAAAGAAAGAAAGAAAGAAAGAAAGAAAGAAAGAAAGAAAGAAACAACATTGAAAATTTATTAGATACATTTTTTTAAAATTTTGAGACAAGGTCAAACTAAGTTGCTAAGTTGCCCAGGCTGAACTAAAACCTATGATCTTCCTGCTTCAGCCTCCCAGGATGCTGGGATTACAGGCATCTGTCACCATGCTTGGCTTTTGTTTGTTATTTGTCAGGAGTAAACTCATATTAATTAATCAGCACAGCATCCCTAAGAAGTAGGAACTCTTCTGCTTCTATTCTTTAGAGGAGCAACATGAAGCACAGACAGCCAATGGTTGCACTGTACCTAGCAATTAGTAAATGACGGAGCTGGGATGTGACCGGGACGTGACACCGACTCCCACTGCCACGCCCTGCTTTACAGCGGCTGTGGATGAGCTGGGCTGCCCACGGGAGGGAATTAAAACCAAATGAGGCTCATCACTGTGAACTAATCATTTGATTTTTGTCCTCTTGCAATGTAGGGTATCAGCAGTGAGTTTCCTTCATCTGATTCTTTCACTAATGAAATAAACCAGATAAGGAGTATTTGAGCCATAGAAAAGTAGGCTCTTAAAAGTTAATTTCTTTTCTCCCAATCTCCATTTCACCCTTTATTATATGAGATATGACTGAAAAAAATTCAATAAATGTTTACCCTTTTAAAAATAATTATTATAATATAAAAACACATTGCTATTAATCCCCCTCAAAATATTCACTTTAGCTTTGAACAAACATACTTATCCCATCATTCTTGCCGCTTTCTGAAACAGTCTCAGAAGTCCTCTTTCTTGTCTTTAGTTAAGCTGTCCTGGCTGCCTTCATGTCCTGAATCAATTCAAAGTGTTTACCTTTTGTGGTCCTTTTGACTTTGGGGAAGAGCCTGAAGTCTCACTGTGCCAGACTCAGTGAATAAAGTGGGTGAGGACACACTGCAATGCTTTTCTGAGCCTGCCTTTCCATGACAGGCAGCAGCGGCACCCACCATGTTGGCTTTTTCTTATCATATTTGTAAAGACACTCGTGAAAGAGGACTTCCAGAACTGCTTCTGAAAGCAGCAAGAACAATGGGATAAGTGTGTTCAGCATGAGGCAGATTAGTGGCAGTGTGTCTTTTACTATAATAAATGTTTTATTTAAATATTTTCCATATATTTTGATCACACCTCTATGCTTTAGAGATTGACTTCTGAGGCCCTCACAACCCAGCTCTCCATGCACTGAGGCTTTGGTCATGTTGGCTGATAGAAGGCACCAGCAGGCTGTTAGAAAACGGAGGTAGAGAGAGCTCAGCGTCCTTGAGGCCCTCTCCTGCCCTGGTTGCATTAGGCAGCCATCTCTCGCTTCTAGACTCCAGAGGCCCAGCTCTCTTGGCTTTGGGAAAACCATTTTCTTCCTTCCTATTTGGTCCTCAGCTGCCAATGGCTTCCTACTGTCACTAGTTCTCAAGTGTGCTTTGTCTTTGTTTACTCCACAATCCCACATCTTTGTAACCAATCTCTTCACGGACTTCTTTCACAGCCCTGCCTCTTAGAAGAATCTTCTTGATTTTGCCTTGTCTGAGGATCATTTATTATCAACAAATACTTTTTCTTCACCTTATTTCATGTTTAATTATGTTTAAAGCAGACAGTCCATCCCTATACTAAATGAAAAACCTTAAATTGAATGCAACCATTAACGAAAAGAGAAAAAAAAAGGCCAGGGAAAATCCTCAATATCGTTAAACTCTAACTAGCTATTACTGCCTCTCAAGGCTCTGAACCCAAGTTCTGCCCATTTTGTGGTAAAAATGGAAATGAGTAAGAGTGATAAATGTTGTAACAACACCCTATTTCTAAACTGAGACTTCCCAGGGCTGTGAATCTCTGTTGTTTGATATCCCCTCCCATAGGCAATTTGTCTTCTGGCTTTTGGATATCATTGACCCCTAGCAACCAATAGCAAGCTACTGACTTACTTTATAGACTCCAAGTTATGTCTTCAAGATGAAACTGGAAAATAAAAGAAGATTCTAGATGAAACTAGAAGAGACTAGAAGATGAAACAAGCAGAGGGAAGCATAAATATCCACTTATATACTTCTGTGATGCAATACAACAAAGACATGTGCTTTTTTGCTTCCAAGAGAAGTTGGCCTTTCCCTAGTGGTACCCTTCAAGGTGCCAACTGGACAGGCAGGAACAAGTCAGTAGGGCCAAGAGCGTCCATATCAACGTGTGTATGTGCAGACATGCATGTGCCTGTGAGCATGTAAATAGGTGGGAAGTTAAACTTTCCCAAAACAAACCACTGAAGATGTGCACACAGAGATACTTGGTACTGGCTGGTGAGAATGATATAAACAGCATCAGCATGTTTCTCTTCCACAGTGCAGTAACTATAAACTTTTAATTCTGCAATGTCAGCAGCTACAGTGTTCATCAGAGAAACACATTCCTAGTTCCAGCTTGGTCAAAAACACTCATTTAAAGCACATCCACGGGCTTTCTTTTGTTACATGCACCAAACCGTGTTCCTGCTGTGTTTTATTAGGCAAATATAAAATTAACAACACAGCAATAATTATTTCCTAAACTGGTTCCAACACAAATTTCCAATTTGAGGTCGGATGTATTGCCTAATAAAATTTTTACAGCTGCAGTCAAATTGTGGTAGTTAATTCCTGGAAAATACAATTCTTAATTCGCCAGAATTAGTTTTAAGTCTGGACTCATCCCATAAAGATGAGTGTGTATTACTGCAGTTTGTACAAAATGTTCAAATAGTAATATCCAATATAATAGCTTGCATAATTTCAGCTAATTCAATGTTAGAGGTATTTGACCTACTTATACTCTCACTGAACCATACATCACGACTTTGAGATCACTGGGTCTGAGCTTTCTAAATTGCCCTTTCCTGAACTTCCTAAGTATTGCTTAATGCTATGCAGCTAAACACAGAGTTGTGTCAAAGAGGAAAGAATAATTAGAATATCCATGAAACAGGATTCTATTTATACTCTTATTGCTACCCAGCATTTGTTACTAGACCTATCCCCTAGTCGCAGAGTGAACCACTCCTCTCAACTGCAAAATCCATATATTTGCAGCATTTAAAACTCATTTCATCTGCTCACATTCCCAATGAATATTTTTTAAACAATTAAAATAATAAGGCTGGGGGTGTAGCTCAGTGGTAGGGATAAGGCCCCAGGTTCACTGTCTGACACCACAAACACACAAAGTTAAAATAATAAATTGAGGAATAACAGTAATAGAAAATATGTAGCTACCATGTGCCAGGTCCTAGTCTAAGTGTTTTACCTATGCTAACTTTTTCATCATTATAACAATGCCAAGAGGTAGTTTTATTATACTTATTTCACCAATGAAGAAAGAAGCAGAGATGGTAAGTAACTCATCCCATACAAGAAGATCACACAACCAGTGGCAGAGCTGGTATTCAAACCCAGGCAATCTGGCTCCTGAGCCTATACTTTTGATCACTATGTAATATTATGTGAAATAAATATTTTACTAAAAACAAACAAATGATCATTATGCATCAGGGAATGAGGCTTTTGTTTTCTCTACTTGGTAATGGCAAAAGAAGGGAAATGAGACCTTAGTGAAGCAAGTAGACAGAAGAAAGACAAATAAGAGAATAGTGCTTGTTCTTTCATGACTTATCTCTTCTGTGTACTTTTTTTCTCAGTGTCTAGGACACATCAGCTCATTAGCAAGGGATCCAGAAAATTCTGGATAAAACCTATAGACTTCCAGAGAAAGTCATCTTCTGTAGAATACACTACAGACCAACTTCTTGGGGACAGCCACACAGGTTTGGTCATGCTTTCTTTGACCTCTAGAAACAATTTTTTCCTGTGCCAGATTCTTGGCATCTGGCTGCAGAAGGTTGGAACAGGCCAAAATTTGTACCTTGACAGACCTGACTTAATTCCTGTTTGGCCACTTCTCAGTTCTGTGGCCTGAAGCAAAGTACTTATTGGAGCTGTGCCTTCATCGGCCCCATTTGTAAGTGGGTTATATCTGTCTTTTTCCCGCTCCATCCATTTGCCCTACTTTTGATATGCTGATTTCTCTGTCAGACTTCTTGATTATAAGTAACAAGAACCAAGATAGACTCACCTATGCAAAATGAATCCGGTAGAGAGAACCGTGTCGGGGGGCAGGCACATCACAAAATGAAAAGCTGAAGAACTAGATGGAGAAGGGGTAAGAATGAGAGCTGCTCAGAGGTACAGCAAAGGCTACACAGATAAAGCATGCTGAGTTTAAGGTTCTGTGAATAAAGCTCAACAAAGCTTTCTTCTTTCCCCTTTTGCCCTAGGCTTCTTTTCACTAAATTCTTCATCCATTCCAACACACACTGTGCCCCTACTCTGTGCACAGCACACAGAGCAGGATGAAGAATGTGCAGATGACTAAGTCAGGCCCTGCCAAAAACCAGCCATGCCTTCACTCACAGTATTATTTTATGTTGTTGAGAAATACCCAAATGAATCATTCATCTCTGAAATAAATGGCTAATGTCAAAACATTTACTAATGCAGACAAAGCTGACTGAAATAAATGGTTGAATAACCCATTGTTTGAAAATCTACAAGAGTAATATATATTACGATCAGATAAATCAAAATTACAAAGGATTTTCTGCTGCTTTTCAGAATGCTTGCCAGAAGTTGTCAGATGACAGTTGGGAGGATAATAAGTTTAACAAGTGGTTGCGGGTTACCTCTGAGAATGAGACTGAGGAGCAGGGGCGGGGGAGAAGGGAGTGGGGCAGAGGGATGACCACTTTTCATTTTTAATCTCTTGAACTGTTTGAATTTCTAAATTAAATTTATGTATTTACTTTATAACAATTAGATAACTAGTTTAAATAAAGCTTTTGGTTGATAAAACAAACCCAGTTGAGCTACTTTAGGCTGAAAGGGGATTTAGTGGCTCACAAGGACAAGCAAGGAAAGGAATGTGGTGACTGCCTGGAAAGTCTCTCTTTATCTCTCTGTCTCCATCACTAAGTGTTGTCTTGGCATCTCTTGGCCTGTGGCTGTTGCCATGAAGTTAGAACCTTCCTTACTGGCTATTCCTGGCCAGCAAGCTGTGAGGCTTTCCTAGCCAGTAAGCTTCCTCATTTCCTCACAGCTTTGTGACTAGAAACGTAAACAGTATTCACTCTAGTTCCAGTTGGAAAATCCCTGGAGGAGGACCCTGACTGGACTGCTTAAGGTTGCTGGCTACCTTTGGACTAAAGTTGGGACAATGTGATTGGCTCAGCTTGGGTGAGGTGATCACTCTCCCCCAATTAGAGAGCAGGCACCATGGGGCTCATTTGGCCCACATACAGGTTGAAGGTAGGAAAGAGGCCAGGTAACACAGGTCTAGCCATGGGGCAAGACCCTGGGAGCTGGGCAGCTCTCCCAGTGTGTGTCCCTGGAAGTCTCTATCTCTATGAACCCTGGTCCTCATAGGTCTCATGCCAATGCTCCTGGCCCAAACAAAGCTCTCCAAACCAGATCTTCATCCTGGACAAGGCTTCTTATGATAATGAAATAGCAGTGTCCAAGTCTTTCACACTAAATGGCAAAGCAACAGTTGCAATATTAATTATTCTGGATCCCTTCTGAGCCAAATCCCATCAGATATAGGACCAGACTGTCAGTCCCTTGATTTCTTCTCTTCTTTGCATCCTCATGCTTTGCATTCATCCCACAACTATTCACTGAGCACCTATTAGGTGTCAGACACTAGTCTAGGTGTTGGGCATGCAGCCATGGACACGATATACCTTACCAAGCATGTGTTCTGGTGGGGAGGCAGCAATGAACACACACACACACACACACATTTCTAATAATTTCTGGTTCTAATGAGAGCCAGGAAAAGCCTTAAAGCAGAGGAAGGAAGGGAAGGTGACAGAAGGACACTTTGGGGAGAGTGTGGTCACAGGGGACTCTAAGGAAAAGACATTAGAACAGAGACCTGTATGGAATCAAAGACACTGTGTTTTCCGGGCTGTGCAAGAACATGTCTAAAGGCCCTGAAGTGACAAGGAAGTTGACAGGGTTGAGAAGCACTGAGGTCAGCCAGAGCCAAGGGACAAGTGGAGATGGAAGGAAATAAGAAGGAAAAGACATAAGGGTCCCATTGTACCCAGCTGTGTAGGCCACAGGAAGGGCTTCGAGCGTTATTCTAAATGTGATAGGGGAATCTCGATATGCTCCAAGCAACAGAGTGACGTGATTTGGTCTCTAATTTTCAAGTGCCTGGTCAGAGGTAAGTTCTCAATAAATATTTGTTAACAGTTGAAAAACAAAACAAAATAAAAGTCCAACCAAAAGGCATCTTGGCAGGAGAGGCACAGTGCCACTGATCAACAGTGAAACAGGCTAGAGTTAATAAAGCTCTTTCACATGATTATCTCCTCTCACTCCTTGCTGGGATCCAGATGTAGGAGCACAGGACACTAGGGCTGCAATGTGTCCCCAGCAGCTGTCAGAGGTGAGTGCTGGCTTAGGGCCCCAAGACTCCCCTTCTTCCCATGGCCTAACTTTGGATACTGAATGTCCCCCAAGCCCCATCTGTTAAAGTCTTGATCCTCAAGCTTGGTGGCGGGCTGGTCCTCTAAGAGGCCCTCTGCCACCAGAGGAAGGTACTCGGATCTCAAAGGGTGTGTCCCTGAGGGAGACTGTGGAACTCTAGCTGTTTTCTCACTCTCCTTGCTCCATGGCTCATGGTGTAAATGACTTTGCTCTGCCATATGCTCCTGCTCTGTGGTGCTGCCTCACCACAGGCCCAAAAGCATGGGCTGAAACCTCCAAAAGAGTGACACCAAATAAACCTTGTCTCTTTATAAGTGATTGCCTCTGGTATTTTGTTACAGCAATAGAAAGTTAACTAATATAGATTCTCATTCTCCTCTCAGAACCACAATATAAGTTGAAGTCTGAAAATCAGAGCCCCAGGGAGACCAGGAGAGCATGTATGCTCCGTAAGATTTACTCCCTGCCCTACCTCTCCTGAAACACGAGGGTTTCTCTGGTGATTAAAACAGAACAATTATTTATCTTGCTCCTGGAACCTGGGATTAGGGTCATTAAAAACAACAGCAGCAGGGAGCCTCTGAAGGAGTCCTTGATTTAAAGAGCTGGGTCAAAGCTCTCAGTGACATCACAGGGCCACTGTCCAGAGCAGGGCTTGACAGTCATCATCCCCAGACTCGTGGCGCCTCATGCCATGCCCTCAGAGATCATATCATCCTCTGGGGTTCTCAGCAGTTTCAGTTAAAGTCCTCTTTCCTGTGCTTTGCCTTCCTCAGACACAAGGGAAAGATGGTGCCTGGGTCCATTTTGTGTTGCTATAACCAAATACCTGATGCCAGGTAGCATGTCAAGAAAAGAGTTCTAATTGGCTCATAGTTTTAGCGGCTGGGGAGCTCAAGTGGCCCAGGAACAGCATCCTGGTAAAGGTCCCCTGGTTGCATTGTAACATGGTAGAGAGGCAGAAAGGGAACCAGCCTCACGCAGCAGGGGCTGAGCGTATGGGGTACCCTTGCTTTGTAGCAACCCATTTTCTCAAGAACTGACTCACTCCTGTGATACCAACCCATACCCACAGCAGGAGTCCAACATTCATCTCTTCATGTGGGAGGGAGTCCCCAGGACCCCATTACTTTCCACTAGGCCTCTCTTCTTAAAGGTTCTGCACCTCAACTCTGCCCCAGGGTCCAGCACAGGAAGATTTAGGGAACAAACTAAGTGCAAATGGTAGCAGGAGGACTCTGTCTGCTTTTTTCGGGGACCATGGGAAATGAGGAAGGCTGGGAGGGAAGTAGATGGGACCCTGGGCTCCCTCCCACAGTACTAACCTCTTCTCCAGGTAGGCTAGGATGAATGCTACTCCAGTTTTCTCACCAATAACTTTTGTGACCTTGGGCTAAGGGTGAAGCAGCTGCTCAATGGGGCAAACTCCAAGGCTTCACTGTTCAAAGGCACTGTTAGAACACAGGCATCTCCAGCTCCTTCCACTTAATGTGTCCGACGGACGGCTGCCGCAGAGCTCCAAGTCCTGGTGTCAGAGGCTCGCTGTGGCCATTCTGATGCCATTTCTGCTGTGGCACTTTGCTTTAGATACGGTGCTTAAAATGTCTTTAGCCTCTGTGTGTTTTAAATATTTCTTTGTGTTACTTTCAAGACACTTCTTACAAGAGTCATAAAATGGGGCCCTTACAAGTTGCAGAATGAATGTGATTGCTAACGGGCTGCCTCATAATCATTGGCAAAGTACATGTGTGCATTTTAGGCTCAATATACAGTCATAATAGGAAGAATGTAAATCTACATTTTCTGTTGTCAATCATGTTTATTAAATTGAAAAAAAAGTCTCCTCTCCCAGGCAGCATGAAGAGTGGGGGGAGGGGAGCGTGAATTGATTGCACGTTGGAGGACCAGGCTGAAAATGTAATTAACAGATGCAATTATGCATTCTGATGCAAAGTGCTCCAAGCTGACAGTTGGGGAACTTACAGTGGAGCTCCCAGGCCACAGGCTGCAAATTCTCTAACAACTTTATTCATATACGCTGGCCTACGGTTCAATCCTACTTCCTTTGAGTATCTCCTACAAATAAAAGGCCCTATTCTTCTGCTTCCCCCAGCTTTACGCGGAGTGAAAACACCACTTTGCGCCCACGTTGTGTTAAAATAACAGATTTGTGTTCGTTCCTGTAGGTTTCCGACGGGAGGAGGGAGGCAGACTACCCTCCTTGCCCATGGCGAGGCGCCTTTGGGAGGAGGAGGAGGAAGAGCAAGGGTCTCCAACAGCGAACCTTTGTCCCGGAATGCAGATGAGCCAGCGCGCGGCGGCGCTAGGACAATGCCCGCCCAGTCCTCGCCGCGCCCCGATCCATCTGCGGCTATTTTGTTAACCCGATGTTTCTTACATTCTTTCTCTCACGCAGAATGCTTGATGTTGACAGCTGTGAATTTTAAACAACCATTCTGGGTATGTTTTCCTAATTTTGTGTATTCAGATTGTTTCTCCGTATTGGGGCGGGAGGGGGAGGGGGGAAGGGTGGAGGCTGGAAGGCACAGTAGCTCACAGTTCCTTCATTGAGAGATTTCCTGCGTTTCCCAAGTCACAGCGAGATTCTGATTGCTAAACGCAAAGTCGAAATTAAATGCGCTCACCGGCAGCATCTGCAATGCCCGAGAAGCGCGGAAGCATTTTCCCAATGAAAAATATTGCTCAAGATCACAAGCCAGAGTGGACAGAGAAGGACTTAGGAGTGACTGTCATTCACACTCAGTGGTGGCTGAGGAAAACTGAGCCTGCCCACAATTATCTATAAAATGGGACCACAGGAGTCCCAAAGGCTGGAAATCAAGACCTCATACATTCTAATTGCAGTTCCCAGTTCTATTTCCTTTGTCAAGCTCCAATGACATTATTTGAAGCCAAACTTCTTCTTGGGTGAAGAAGCAAAACAAAAAGCACTCTCAGACTGAGGCTGGTATTGATAAGATATCAGATTGGATGGATGGTTTTAAATTTTACTTATTTATATATTTGTCTCTTTGATACACAACCAAAGACACCAAAGATGGAAACAAAAGCTCTGGATGAGCCAAAAGGAGCTTGCAAACAGGGCAATCATAAGGCTTTGTATGGCTGCTATCACTGAGCTTTGCAGCCTGATTCAGAGCCTCCTGGCAGCAAGAGGAAAAGGGCAATGATGACTAACAGAGCATGCAGTTCCTTTGACTGGAGCATAGGGGAGAACAACTTTCCAGTGCTTCATTTTCAAATAAATTTTGCACTCAGAGATCTTCACAAAAGGGCAATGTGAACAGAAGTTCGGGGTCAACTTTGAGAGCAAATACAGTTGCAGAATTCCCAGGGCTGGAGCCCAAAGCAAGGGAAATGGATATCTGTTTAGAGCCCATTCCCATTGCCGGGTCCTAGGTCTACAGTATGCTCCCTTGCAAAGACTACATCGAGGCTGGAAAGAAAAGAGGTGACAACATTGGAGAGATTTCTGCCACAGTCAGAGGGCAGTTGGTGAATCATCCATGTCTCGTGTACCTCTTGACTTTGGCCTCAATAAATACAGCACATGTGAGCAGGTGTCTGGTGGCCAATTTGACTGAAAGATAGAACTCCGAGCATCTAGTGCAGTGGATGGGAATCATCATGCTTGCATGTCCCTGAATGTACTTCTCTCTGCTGGGAGCTCCAGAGGAGCTGGAACGCTGACTGGAGTTCCTATCAATGCTCTGAAGACCAAGTGAGCAGATGGTGGGGTTGACAGCCTCAACAGTAGGGACCTGATCTGTAGTGGCACTGGATTCAGAGCCAAAGCACATCTGCACACTTAGAAAGAAAAGTGGAATTGTATAACGTTTATTCCTGCAGGATAGTCTTTAGGGGACTTCCACTTTCTATCTTTTATGTTTCTGTATTGTTTGAACTTAAAACACATGTTACTTTTTTTTTTTTTTTCCTAGTGGTATGAGCTACATTCCCACCCCCTTTTTGGTTTTTTATTTTCAGCTCATTTGCTAAGTTGCCCAGGTGGGGCATGAATTTGGGAGACTCCTCTCTCAGCCTCTTAGAGTGCTGGGATACACATCCAGATGTATTACTTTTATAATCACCAAAGGTACAGATTATTTTAAACTTATACCTCTTTCCTTCCTTTTCTTTGTTTCGGTCCCATATATGCTACCATTCTGCAAAAGCTATCTTTGAAGTGCAATAAAGAAAAATTTAATTGCTAGGAGCAAATTTATCTAATTAAATCCCAAGTACCTGGAATGATTTTGCTCAGCCCACCAGAGGACAGGAACAGATTATAAGAAGACAATTTTGGAGAGTCTGTAATGGTCACAGAGGTTTCATATAAGATTGATTCCATCTTACTCCATTTCTGGGGCCTCCACTTCTACAGGATAACAGCCAATGTGATATCCTCATGCCCTGTCAGCTCCCCCATCATCAAGGAAACCAGTTCTAAAAGATCCTTCGATCTGCTAATAACCGGAAGCACCCAAGAACAAGTGTCATTCACACATGGAATGGGCTGTACAGAAAATGGGGGAGTTGGCCAGATCTCTCACTGCATTCCGACCTCTCTTTCTCTTTCTGCTCCAGGATCCTGCTGCTCATGAGGTGTCTCTCTCTGAAGCCTCTGTAACTACAGTGAATGTTTCTGGTTAGCCTTCAATTAACCAGAAAATCAGATTAATTGTGCATGAACTCCTATGTCCAGGACCAGTCTGACCCATAGAAGATGCAAATCGGGGTAAAAGTACATCACGTTAGAGTGAGGCTCTCTTGCCTTTGTTTGGGAGCATGGAAGAATGGAAAAACAAGACAGGGCCCGGGGCCAAAGAAAAATGCCATATTTCGAAGCGAGGGGCTTTGTCCGGTCCCGATACCAGTGTAGGCGCAGCTAGTCGGGAACGGGGGTGTTCAATCAATCCACCTGACACGCTGTCGCCTTCCACAGGCACCGAGCTCCAAACCATCGTGAAAGGGGCTGTCGACTGAGAAGAGGTAACAGCTGCTCCGTGGCAATTAAGCAGCAGTTTCTGTTGCTGAAGGAGATTATTTTGGATGGCGTAAAGAGATTCAAATAAAAATGTCAACGTGCCCATTATGGATGAAAGCTAGAAAAACTTAAGTGGCCCTGAATTAATCACTACTTGACAGGAAGGCACGTAAACGAGTACTAAAAAAATCCCCCCGCAAATCTATTTTCCTGCCTTTTTGGTAATTGTAAAGAAGCTGGTTGGGGAGTGGGGAGGGCTTTTCTTGGCTGCAACCTTAATTCATCTTGGAGTGAAGATTTAATGACAAAGTTACAAGCCCTTAAAGTACCATTTATTGAGGGGCTAATGAGAGTTCCTAAGAGCTCCGTAAAAACAGAGAAGCAGCCACCGACACAAGAGGCCTTTGAAAATACCGAAGAGAGGGGAGTTCATTAGCCTTTTTTCCCCGTTTTCTCCTCCTTCTTCTCCTTCCCCTTTCTCAACAATGAACGTTTCTGCTGCCAAACCTTCAGGAATCGGGTTGGTTTCCTTTCAAGTAATTGATGCAGGCTTTGCTTGTGCATTAGACAGCCTCTCCGACAAGAGGCAGGAAATCTCACCGTCAAAGGGAAGCTGCGCATTCCTTCCTCCCTGGCTGGCTCGGCCCCTCTCACACACTGGATTTGCGCTGCCCTTGCCAAAACCCCTCCGATTTCCACGGCCTCCCATGGCTAAGATAACGAATGCTGCTCTCGGGCTCTGAGAGCTGCGCTTATTTTAAAACTCCAGCTATGCTGCAACAAAACCGGCTGCTGTCACCCCAAATCGAGCAAATGAGCCCCTGTCCTCCGGCATAAAGGCTGAGAGACTTATTGAATGTCCCCCGCGGAGAAAGCCCCATTCACCCTGACCGCACTGGGAACCTCTGAACCCTCCCGCTTCCCTCAGCCTTCAGCCCAGGAGCACAGGAAAGAATCCTTGGGCTGGGCTGTTCCAAACAGATCAAGTTTTCTTAAGTCAGGATTTTTTTTTTTTTTTTTTTTTCTTAAGAAAAAGCAGAAACGGAAAGGAATGCTGTGAAGAAAACGGAAACTGGCAAAGTGTTGTAACTTCAGACGGCCTTGGTTTGCACTACTGCCGAACGTAATGCTTTTTGGTAAACATGAATACCGCAGACCAGTTACGGGAGGTGAAGAAGAAAGGAGAAAGCTGTGAACCTCCCCAGCTATCAGACTTCCTGGGGGCTCAAGAAAGACAGGGACGCCTTTTTTATCTTTCTTAAACTAGTACTGGGAATTGAACCCAGGACCTTTGCACTAAGGTACATCCCAAGCCCTTTTTAAATTTTTTATTTGAGACAGGGTCTCCCTAAATCAATAAGTTGCCCAGGCTGGGTGGGAATTTGTGATCCTCCTGCTTCAGCTTCCCAGTGAGCTGCGATGACAGGTGGGTGTCGCTGTGCCCAGTTTAGGAAAGCTTCTTTGGAACTATTGTTCCCTACTCTCAAAGTGATTTACAACAAACAATTAAACTGACATGCAGAAAACCAGTGTATTTAGAAGATACTCTCTCCGTCGTCTGTGCTGCACCAAAATATTCCACTTCTCTCTGGAGAAAAAAGAAAGTAAAAATCCCTCCATTTGGAGAATATATGTACTCAGATTCTACTTTCTGCGGCTGCATTAATCTGACACTGGCAGGTGTTTCCTATTTGTGCAACATCCCCTGCTCGAGGAGGTTCGTGTCCCGTGGCACAACCTCAGTAGTAGCCAGATTGCCTAATTCTAGAACTGTCTGCTTGAGATCGCCGGGAGGGAGAGTGGACTCCCACCCTCACCAGGGCATGGGCATACATCTGAGAGCATCTCTTTAACAACAGTCACATCCTGAAAGCTGCACATCATATTTTGCCGCGTCTAAGGCTGACAAAATTCCACTGGCATACTTGCAGAGTATGTATGAACATACTTTTTTGTAGTGTATGAACAAACTTCAGTGCCACAGGTGAGGCTGGAATGGAGGCTGTTAACTAAAGTCACAAAGGAGGAAACACCCTCTGCTGTCTGTCTGCCAGACTTCTGCTGTGGGAACTGATAACTCTAAGGGTGACTAATACCGAGAACAATATTCATAATATTAATAGTAATTATACATACTATACTATTACCATAGTGGCTTTAACTTATGTGCCATATAATGGGGTGATGCTTTGTATACATTTTCCAGATTAAACCAGGCAATGTCACTTAGAGACAGGGACTGTGATCTGCACCCTACAGATGAGAATTGAAGAGCTCAAGGAGGTTCATTAATATGCGCCATGTGTGCACAGGAAGAGGCAGAGTTCAATCCAGACTGGCCAGCATCCCAAGCTTTGTTCTCATCACTTCGTAGTCTCCCTTTCCATTACTACCTGCATCTATGTGTGCCTGATGTGGTGGCCGCCCATTCTTTTCCTATCAACTCTGATCCACCCAGCACATACCCCGGTGTTGTGTAAGGAGTGCAGTATGAGCTGGTGATTAAGAGTACATGGGCTGGAGCTGTGGCCCAGCTCTGAAACCCGGCCCTACCACTGAGCAATTGAATGACCTTGTGCAAATATCCTAGTCTATATCTTCATACATAAAAAATGAGAATATTAAACATTTCTACTTAATATGGTTATTGTAAAAATAAAACAGAACAATGTATTCAAATGTAGAATAGTTTCTGCCATGTCATAATCACCCATTCAATTAGGGAGGGAAGGAAGGAAAGAAAGAAGGGAGGAGAAAGAAAGAGAAGGAAAGATGGAGGGAAGGAGGGGAAAAAGAAGGACACATGAAGGAAGGAGACAGGGAAGGAAGGAAAGAAGAAAGAAAGGAAGAAAAGGGAAGGAAGGGAGGGAAGGAAGGAGGGAAGAAAAGAAGGTAGTAAAGGAAGGGAGGGAAGGGAGAGAAGGAGGGAAGGAAGGGAGAAAGGAAAAAAGAGATAAAGGGAGAGAGGGAGAAAAAAAGAAGAAAACCAGCAGAAGGGAACATATGCTCAGACCCTCTGAACAACACCGGGGACAGCTATTCTGCAAAGAGCACGCTGGAATACAGAAGCAAGCAGCTTGGGGCTTCAGACAAGTATAGGGGCAGGACAAGCATAGCCATGTATTGGTGCTGTTTACCTGGTGCCATTCAATTCTCAGGCAGGCTTAACCCTGCAGCCTGCCTTTGTATACATTTCCCTGGTTTCAAGATGATACCTGTATCTTCCCAATCTCCACATCTGCAGGACAAGTAAGGCCGTTTTGCATTAGCCTTCTCAGCACTGATCACATAGCTTAGTGCTACTTGTGTGTTTATAAAGCAGTTAGAAGAGTAACTGCACACACTAAGCCCAAGAAATTCTAGACTCTTAACATTCAGCATTCAACAAATGTTTGTTGAGTTCCTACTATGTTAGTTGGCTTTCCATTGCCGTGACACAGTCACAGTGCTTGAGAATGTTGGTTTAAAGGAGGAGAGATTTACTTTGGTTCATGGTTTCAGAGGTGTCAGTCCGTGGTCGGGTGGCTCTGTTGTTTCCGAGCCCAAGATGGGGTAAAACATCACTAGAGGGAGGGCAGGGTGGAGTAGAGCTGTTTATACAACAGTAGCTGAGAAGCAGGGAGAAAGAGCTTGAGACAGAGTTAAAGGAGCCAGGAGCAAGATGTACTCTTTGAAGCATCCCAGTCACCTACTGTCTCCAGCCAGGCCCTATCTTCTACGGGTCCACTGAACTATGACTGATCAATGGATTAACCCATTGATGAGGTTTGTGTTCTCATGATCCAGTCACCTATCTAGGCCCCACCTCTGAATGCATGAACATTTGGGGGACATTTTAAATTGAAACCATAACACTTACTATGTGCCAGATAGACTTACTACATGTGTACTTCAGATATATCAGTGAACCAACAGCACCATCATGAAGCCCCTTGACCTGGTACAGCTGACATTCTAGTGCAGAAACAGTTGATAAACATGAAAGAAGGAAACAAGAAAACCATATGATCTGTTGCATGAAAGCAGTGTGGAATAAAGAAAGTAGGTGAGGATAAAGGAGGTTAGAAGAGTGGCAGCTGAATGGTCAGAGAAGTGGTAGCATTTAGACACAGATTTCAAGGGTTGAGTTAGCATGCAAGATTGGGGTGCCCTAGCACAGGGGTCGGACTATGCAGAGACTGCACCTGAGGGTGCATCCACAGTGCATGAGGGGCTGCAAGAAACCAGAGTGGGCAAAGCCCCGTAAACAGGGAAGGTGGAAGTAGTGGGAGATGACATCAGTGAGCTAGGACAGGCAATGTCAAGTGGGAACAAGGATCCCTGTGAAGACTCCAGAGTTTACTCTGAAGGAAAGGGCAGTCATTGGCAGGTCTGAAGAGGAGGGGTGGCTTGATATGTCTTCCTCTATGAAGGATGATGGTGGCTGCTCTGTCAAGAATCAATCTTTCTCCCTCTCTTCTTCCTGTACTATGATGATGGATGATATCTGCACACACCAGCAGAAAAAGTAAGTACATTGTAAAGCTCTCCTCCCACTATGGAATACTCCCAAGAGCAAACAATCCCACTGTCTTGTTCTTACCTGAACAGTAAAGCACTTGCAATGTACCTTTGGCAGATTTTCTCTTCCATAGCTTCCAAAGTAACAGGACAGAGCTCTGCAGCTTCTAGATGTTTCAGCCATGTAAGATATTGCACATAACTCTACCACAGAAGCTGCCTCCATTTGAGCAAAATCTCTGTTGGGAACATCACCAGTCTCAAGGAAGGCATGGTTTTCAGCATTTACAAGCACAGTGGAAGCATATTGAAGATTTTTAAATGGCCTCTGGTTTCATCCTGATGGTTCCATTTGAACAAGGTGAGTTGGAGGTAGTGACACTCGTCTTGTGACCCTTCTATCATCAGAAATCATAAGAGGTGGCAGGTGGGACCTAAATGATAAGGTCTAGATTGTAGATTAAGAATGTCTATGGTGGTTCTTAACTGTGAATGGAGTGGATTGCAGTGGTGGGGCTCAGTGGAACGTAAATCCTGTGACAGGTACTTTCAAAGAATTTTAGGCAACTCTCGAGTAACTTCACTTTGCCCTGGCTTTTCTCTGGAAAGATGAGGGTAGAAGTTTCTCTCTATTGAATACCCAGCTAGAAGTGAAGGACAGGGTGACAGGAGCCGGAATTAGACCTGCACAAAGTTTGGTGTGCTGTATCTTTCAGATAGGAGATCCCTGGAGCCATTCAAAGGAGAAAGATGTCTTTTTAAATGCTTGGTGTCCCCAGTCTCTCAGAAGCCATTAAGCCATTAAGATAATTTGCAAATTGTCTAAAACCTTCTGGGATCCATCGGAGCTTGCAACTAGTGTCATCTCCTAACACAAATTAATTCCCTATGTTTATTTCCCCAACTTTTTGTCTTTTGTTTAAAAAAAGTCTCTCTACTAAAATATACCATTTATGCTGAAATGTGCATAAATAGCACCATGCAGTCAGATGCATTTTTACAAAGTAAACCAACACCCTGGTTTAACCCCTGCTTAGGAGAGGGGAATCCTCAGGCACCCTCCAGCGATCCTACCACTCTGCAGACTTCTAACACCACAGGGTAGGCTGGGCTGAGTTTATTGTTTTTAATGTTACATAAATGAAATTCCAGTTTCTCTTTTGTGTCTGACTTCTTCCATTTACTATTAGGTTTGTGAAATTCACCCACTTTGCTAGTTGTGGCAATAGCTAATTTATTTGCATTGCAACATTTCCTTTTATGAATGTGCAATGTCTGTATCCAATGAACTGATGGAGTATTTTGAATTGCTTCTAATTCCTTACTCTTATAAATAAAGCCCTGTACACATCTTTGGTGAACATGCATTCTTTTCTCTCAGGTATATTCCTAGGAGGGTAATTGCTGTGTTAAAAGGTAATGCGTGGGCTTTAGATAAGTAGATATTACCAAACAGTTTTTCTAAGTGGTTCTACATGAAAGTCCTACTCTCTATTCTTAAAAACAAGGGCATTTTCAGTCTTTTTTGCATTAGCCATTCTGGTGGGTCTAAAGTAGTAGCTCACGGTGCCTTTAATTTGTAAATTATTGTCATTAGACTATCACACAGTTTTGGAGTCAGCTCTGTACTAAATTACTACATTGCACATCTGCACAAGCACTATTTAATACTTATGACAAATTTACCAGGCTCCAAGGCATTGCCTGACTTCCTAACTATCCCAGTATAGCCAGGAGATGGCACCTTTTATGTAACAACCAGAAGAGTCACAGAAATCTAGGATGGTTGATCAACCTATGGCCAAAAAAAAATATTCAACTAGAGATTTCCATACATCTTGTCTCCCTTCTTTATGACCTCCTTACTCAAAATGAGGTCCCTGGGTCAGCAGCACCAGCCTCAGCCAGGAGCTTCTTAGGAATGTAGCATTTCAGGTGCCACCACAGAGCTCTGAGTCAGAATCCATGTTCTAGCAAGATCCCCAGGGCCTGCACTGCATGTCCGTTAGAGCTTGAGAAACCACGCTGTGCCCATGGATTGCAAACATGGCTGCACTTGAAAATCACCTGGCGAACTTATTGTTGCCTGGATCCCACCTCTAGACACTGACTGAACTGGTGTAGGATGTGACCTGAACAACGGTGAGTAACAACTTTTAAAAGTCTCCCAGGTTATTCTAAAGTGCAGCCAACTCTAAGAACCAGTGATGCTCTGGTCAATGCAAAACAGGCTTGGATGGGACCCCATTACTGTAGTCTTTTTCAGGATTTTACAAGGAAGTTTGTGTTGACATTTATTTGCATAGGTTAAAGAATTTAAAGATTTAGATTACAGTTTCTTTAGACTACACTCTCTGGCACTCGTCCTTGGGCTCCCCTCATCTGCTTGCCCTTGTGATCCCTGATGCCACCTCATCTTTCATGAGATAGTGTATTCACAGAATCACCTGTAGGAAGGGCCCTAAATAGAAACAATGTCACACCCTAGAACCTTCCACACCGCAGGAATCATCATCTCATCTGCTGTGAGAAACTGTGTGACTCACCTCCTGCCACCTCTGCATCCCATCTCTTGCCCCGTGAGCCCCATCTCTACAGCATGCCCACATAGGCTTCCTCCACTACGCCAGGCACATGCCTGCCTGCTTTGTTTTACTTCTGACATTATTGTATATATTTCCTTGTTTGCTCACTCTGTATGTCCCCTATAACTCTTTAAACACTTTGTTTCCCAACCATAAAGTTCAGCTCAGTAATCTAGATGCTCACAAAGATTTGTTGGATGCATAGATGGATGGATGGATGGATGGATGGATGGATGGATGGATGGATAGAATTGTGTTGTCTCTGTATAGTAAAGAAATGGGCCAGTAGTTCCTAAAATTGGGCTACTCAAATACTATCTTCATCATTGTTGACATACCTATAAACTTATTTGTATTACAGTTACAGTCACATTCCAAACGGCAGCCCTGTACAATTGTATCATTGTGTTGTCATAGCCATCTTCATTTGTGTAAGTACATTCTATGATATTGGCACAAAGCTGAAATCGCTTCATAACTCATCCCTCAGAATATATCCCTATCATTAAGTGATTCATGGCTATAATTAAAGGCTTTTAAAAACATCTTTTTTCTGCTTTTTTGAGACAAGCTCTCACTGTATAGTTCAGGCTGGCCTTGATCTCACTATGTATCCCAGGTTGGCCTTGAATTCACAGTGATCCTCCTGCATCAGCCTCGCAAGTGCTGGGATCGTAGGCATGCACCACCGGGCCCAGTTTAAAGGCTTAAGAAAAAAACCAACTAGGCATACTTTTTTTCTTTTCTTGTGATGCTGAAATTTGAATCTAAGGCCTCACGCACACTAGGCACATACTTTACCACTGAGTGGCACCCCTGCAGCCCATAAACAGGTATGCTTTTATTTAACAAAAGTAAGCACTGCAACACATGAAAAAGGAAGAAATGATTAAGCATAAATAAAATGTAAGCAAAACAATATTATTAAATTCATCGTTATTAAATCCTGTGGCTTATGGAAGACTCTAGGCCTTAGGCCACTGATTCTTACAAAGGGACAGGCTTGCCAGTGCTGAAGAAGTGTTAAAGACATACCAGCACCCCGGTGAGGCTTTCTTCCTGGTGAAAGAGGAAGCCTTAAAGAGACTAGAAAGGGGAGTCACATAATGTCCATGAAAGTCTCTATTTTTTTTCTTTTTGCAGCACTGGGGATGGACCCCAGGACCCTACATGTGCTAGCCCCATCCTGTACCACTGCCCTGTACCCCAACTCTGTCTATTATTTACTGCTCCACCTCAGATCATCCCTTTGACCCCCATGGTCTGTGTCTTTGGAAACACCAATGCAGGTGCATCTTGATCCTAGGTCATATCCTGCTTTTTAAAATGTTTTAGTTAAAGTTTTACATTTACTTGCTTCATCTTGCTTTGATTTTTTATTCTAAAAGGCAGGAGGAAACAAGAGAACACTGCACCTGTCTTACACATCTAAGCGTTTAACTCATCCTTAGTACATCTCACAGTCCAAAGAGAGAGAAAAAGACTTGAGTTCATCTAATAGACAGCTAGAACTCAACCATACAGATGTTCCTCGACACTTGAATATTTGACAGCACAGACAAAACACTCAGATTTCTTCTTTTCATTCCAATGGTGTGAGCGCCCATTGTTGAAACCAAATTCAAAGCAAGGCCTGGCTATCAGTGAGTGGCCGCCCTGACTCCGCGGAACACCAGCTCGGAAAGCCAGCAAGTCTTTGCTTTACAGACCATAATTATTCCACCTGGTTTCGCTTTTCAGCACATGCCCTGGTTTCCATGTAAGACGATAAGGCCTCTATGTTCTTTCACATGCGGACTAAACACTTGTGAACCCTTAGATGAAGAAATCAGGTCCTAGTGATGGCAAAATATTTACACATTGATTTAAGCCTGTCCGTGAAATTGGGGATAAGGAACACTTCCATCGGGGGAAAGGGGAAAATCAAAGAAATCAGAGCTGTGGTGACGTTTCAAGAGTATTTATTTAGGTCAAAGAGACTATGGCTGCTCAGTACCCCCACCCCGTTTTCTTCTCTACTGGGCAATTTTGGGAAATGCTGAAGCCCTAGAAACAACTGTCAAGTGTTGCAAGGGAGGAAGTGGGGTGGGGGGAGAGTGTGAGATACTACAACAACCATCTAAAAAGTGGAGTCACCTTGCTCATCTCAAGCTACGTTTTCCTAGAACAACAAGTCTCCATCCATGGCATAGTATAAGATGTCTTTTTGCACAACAAGATTTAAAATTCAACTTGTTAGTTATCAATGGCAGCAGTGATTCGTTTGTCCAATTTTTTTTTTTTTTTGTCTTTTTTTGGTACTGGGGATGGAACTCATGACCTTGTGCTTGCCAGGCAGGCCCTTGTGCCACTGAGCTATCCCCAGCCCAGTGGTTTGTCCAATTTTAAAATAGCATCATTTTGGAGCAAAATCTCTGCTGTCTAAATGTTGCAATGTGTAGTATGCTGTGGTGTGAATGTGTCCCCCAAAAGTTCACCCTGGGAACTTCGTCTGTAAAGCCACGTGTTAATGGTATTTCGGAAGTAGCCAAGATTAGATGAGCTCATGAGGGTGGGGTCCTTGGTGTGCCGTGGCTTTCTCAGAGAGGGGCCTGAGTTGGCAGCTTGCGCCGCCTCACCTTGGGATGCCCTGTTCCACAATGTGATACAGCATAAAGGTCCTCACCAGGTGCCAGCACCATGCACTTGGACTCCCTGGTCCCAGGAACTGTGAACTACTAAGCGTCTCGTTTTTAAAAATATTACCCAGGTGACAGCATTCAGTGATAGCAACAGAAAATAGACTAAGATGTGTTTTTTTAAAAGTTACAAATGATAAGACTAGTCACAGAAGCATCTTCTGGGCTCTGGTAGGAGACATCAGGGTCAAGCATTATTATAAGAATTTGCCATCTGTTGATATCCAAGAGCATACTATTATCTGACCATTTTAAGTACTTAACACATCTTATGCTGTTTATTTCCAAAGCCAGATATTAAATATATTACTACTCACCTTTCACAAATAGAAAACTGAGTCATGTAGTTGGGAGGTGGTAGAGCCAGGATTTAAATTCAGACTGACAGCTGAGCCTATTAACTTCACTGGGTTAGCCCTGAGAGACCTGGGTCCTGGGCACTGCCCCTCCCTGCCTCAGGTCCCAGGCAAACTACGACAGTTGGTTATCCTACTTGTATCTCTAAGTGCTATCCTTGGCCTTGTCCTGTGTACAACTTTTTGGATTTAGAACATATTCATATACTTATAACTCCGGTCCCGACTGCCTGGCCAAATAAGAATTTTGACACGTTAGCTGTAATCAAAGCTCAGTGCCAGGTGCAACAGGCATATAGAAATACATAAAGATGCAGCCTGTACCTTTTAGGCCACTCCTAAGTAAACTAAAGCAATCATACAGTCTCTTGGGGGAAGCATTCTAACTATAAGTGAAGCCAATTTTATATTTGTGTGTGTATAGCACAGCCATTGATTTTCAGCTGGCGGCACAGTTATTGGCTATGACAGTGCAACCTCTTGGTAAGGACAGTGTTGGACTGGGTACTTGGGGGCCATTCATCCATGCAAAGAATTCTTGTCAAATATTTTAATGAGCAGAAAAACCCAATAGTCAGGAGAAAGTCCAAGGTGACCTTTAGCTGTGTAACTCATTGCAGGTCTTCCTAGCGTTTTTAAAGGTCTTTTGTAGGGATGATGATGGTGACAACCACAACCAGGAGGAAGACAACAACACATGATGATTTCATTATGGTGCAGAATTCCTCTCCAGTTGAGGTGTAAGAGTCAAACAGATTTAAGGGCACCTTACCAAAACCATCTTTGTCTTACCAGTGAGCCCTCAGTCCAGTGGTCATTGCATACTCACCATCCAAAGTCCTTTTGTGCTTAGCAGAAACCCGAGTGACTATGTCAGAGTAGGAAGCATAGCTGACATCCCACCCCAAAAAAGTAAGATATGGTTAGGAACTTACAGCACTAGTGCTTAGAATCAATACAGTGGCTTCCCCTAAAGGTCTCAGTAAAGATGGCGGTAGTGTCATCCCCACTGTCTGGGGTTCAAAATTCTTCTCCAGCCTGATTCCGTGGCCTCTCATCCAGCCAGGGCTGATGTTCAGCCAGCTTGCATTGGAGAGCCCATGCAGTGGGGGATTAAGTGACTTCTGGTCCCATCAGTAAATAGCTACTGTCCCCCACTTCCCAGCCACATCTACCTGCTGTCCTGTTCCTCAGTGTTCCTCATCATCCAGATACCTACGAATCCACTCACCCCAAAATGGAGGACCCCAGGACCTGCCCCAGTCCTCTTCTGATCTCACAGTGCCAGGCCCTATGAGCTACTAACTATACTGAAGATCAGTTTTATTCATTTTGATAAACTTTGAATAAACCTCAATACCTACTTAAGGTAGTAAAGTCTACTTTCACATTTGCAAGCCAAGGCCTTGACTGATAGATACATTCACCTACACGCATTTAATTTAATGCAGGCTGAGTTTAAGGAAAGAAAATCTCTCGCTCGCTCTCTTTCTTTTTTGACAAGTATGGGAAAATGAGTTACAGAAATGCACCTCTGAGAGGAAATTGTGTGACGGAACTACACGTTGGCATAAAAAATGTTAAGAAATGAAATTAACTTGGTAGCAATAAACGTGCATTTAATGCTTTAAGGTTTGCGAAAGTCCTTTGCATACTATACCTCATTACAAAGCACTTTTCTGTACCCTCTCCATTTGGGATATAGGTTAATATCTGACAGGCTTTGTATTATCTCAATTTACAGTGAGAAGACAGATTCAGTGGTACTGAGTGACTCCAATCACACAGCCATGAAGGACAGAGGCAGCTGGGAGACCAGCTGGGCCTCCTGGTGTCAATTCTTTTCTTCTTTCCTCTGTAGCATGTTGTTTTTCCAGCTGAGCTGCTCTGTATGGCTAAAATATACAGATGTCCAACCACTCTTTTTCCCTCTTTGGATTAAGAGAGTCTCCAGAACCTGCTTTTCAAGCGATATTTAAACCACATGAATCTGGAATACTTCATCAGGGATTTCTCAGAAGAATTAGTTAGCTGTTACTGCAAAAACAGAAATTGAAGAAATGGGGACTCAAGGGGGCCACAGGGCCTTTGCATTTGCTTTTCCTCTACCTGGAAACTAAAAATGGTTCTTAAATGCTGACACAAGTCAATTCAGTTCAATTGTTTGTATTTTCCTTCCCCCATCTATCATTATCCTCAGTAGCACTAGCTCCCTAACATGGCAGAAAAAAGTAGAATAAAGATCAGGGGAAAATGTCTGGAATTGGGTATAGGTTGAATAGTATTCTTGGTTGTCTGGATATCAAACTCATTCCTTCTGTTGCAACTAAAGCCATTCAGTCAGTAAGACATTCTCACAGAACTTTTTGGTCAATGGCTGGAATGCAGTTTCTGTGGGTGAGCCTGGTTAAGCATAGTCATAGGAATTGGTTTCATCTAACCGAGGTAGAGTGGTTGAGGGCAGCAGAGGGGGGAAATGTCACCTAACTGGAAGCAAACCACATCAAGACCTTTGGAGACCCTAAGCCATGAAAATACTCTGCTCCCTTGATCATCTCTAGAGAGTTCCAAAAACAAGAAAACCATAAAATGTAAAATTTACATGCGTATTGACATAAAAAGCAGTGTGTTCCAGCCTGGCACAGTGGTATGAACCTGTAATTCCAGCACTTCAGAAGACCGAGGCAGGAGAATGGCAAGTTTGAGCCCAGGCGGGGCAGCTTAGTGCCTTAGCTACATGCTGTCTCAAAATAAAAATATTGGGATGTACCTCAGTGCAGAGGCCCTGGGTTCAGTCTCTGGCCATCACAAAAAGCAGTGTGTTGGAAGGAATTCTTAATGCAGAATTCTGCCTAAGTTCATCAAAACTGAAATTGTTATGGTGTCTCGGTTTTATTAGAGCCACAGGTACATGCTTTCTTGGTCTCCTGAGCTCTTCGTCACACACCAGGAGCCGGAACATTTATTAACAGAGTTCTGAGTTAGAGCCAGCTTCTTCCAACTCAGGAACTGCAGTGTCTGCACACCTCCCTCAGTGCTACACGGCAGGGGCAGTGCTTACCAAGTGGTGTGGGCTGAGTGACATGTTATTAATTCTGAGAGTCAGTGAGAGAGAGATTGCAGGAACTTCTCAATGCTCCTGAGGGTCTCAAAAAGGTAGTGACTCTAAAAACACACTGGTGTCTGTGGAGCAATAAAGTATTAGAGGCAATAAGAAATTTTTATGTTTTGAAGAGGAGTCATTGGTAATCTTGGCATTTCTGAGTGAAGTTTTCTTTTTAAAGGCATTTTTGGTATCAAAAACTATATATCCCATGATCTAACAGTTAGAACAAAAGATAAAGGCACCGCTTTAGGAAACAGGGGTCCCAACTCTTACAGTGACAAAGAGGGACCCCAAGAAGAAGGTGAGGAAATGTCTTAGGGTGCCAAGTCCTGGGGATAGACACTCCAGGTTGAGCAGAATAATGAGGATAGTGCTGAAGTCCAGAAGGATGACTCCTAGCAGAATCCAGAACTGATTAAATAACGTGTGCTTTAAAGGCTAAGAGACCAGTCACAGTTTTGATAGAGAGCCTGTAGATGAAACAAAAAACAAGGCTATTCACAACTTGAGAGAAAACAGAAAGTTATATAGGAAGGAAATATTATCACAGCATAATCAGCTATGGATAATATTTACATGATGTGAACACTGGATATTGTTCTACATGAAAACTGTGGCAAAACTCTACTGGAAAGAAGGGAGTTGGAAGTGGGCCTGTGTGTTGCCAGGCATGCGTTGGAAAAGGTGGTGGAAAAAAATGCTTTAAGCGTCAGAACCTCATATTCTACGGTAGGAAGTAAATAGACCTAGAAATACTTAGGATCTGAAATCTAGAAAAGTTTACTCTCTGAACAAACATTTTGTTTAGAAACAAGGAAATCAGTGCCCAAAGGTACGTGAGAAAGAAATGAGAGCCGTTCTGGAGAGTGAAGTTGGGGCGGATGGATGGGGAGCTGGAGCGGCAAGGGGAAGCCTTATGAATTCTTTCGGAACTGCAGACAGCTATAACTTCAGGGGAAAGTTTTAATTCACAAGACAGCGAGGGAGAAGCTGGGGCACAATAACCACCAGTCAGGACAGAGGTTGGCCCTCTCCCGCCATAAATAAGGAGCCAGTAAGACAGAAAGTGCCGTGGTGGGATTAAGAGGTGCCGGTGCTCTACCTTCACTCGTCTTTGCCTGGGAATTAATAGGTTACAACGAACATCTCTACCTGGGAAAGGCCTGGCTGCCAGGCCGGGTCGGCGCTCCACAAACACTGACAACAGCAATAATGAAGCTGCCAATCCCAGGGGCACGCGGGGGATGCATCTGCCACAGGCCAGCCTTGCAAGCTGTCACTTTCCTCAAATGCAGATTGCTGGGCCCCAGGAAACTGTCACCTGCTCTCCCTGGTGTCCACGCACCAGTCACTGTAACTGCTCATTTTTACAAGTTAGGTCCCAGGATGGGCTTCTTTTTCTTTTTGTGAAGAAGGTGCTGTTTTGCATTGAGTCAAAATTTCTGGGAGAACCCTCCCTCTTTTTGGTCTGGAAATAGATTCATAATCTGGGAAACAGTGAGAGATCTTGTAGTTTCTGTGAACCCCCTGAACATCTGTGCAGTGCTGCATCTATGTGTAGACGTGCACTTGTGACTTGGCACAAGAGAATAAAAGACACTGGCAAGTGCGCCAGCATGAGGGGACGCTGCCACTTGGGGCGGCTCATCCATAGAGACTACAGGGGGCATGGAAAGATTCAAGGCATCCTGTGGGCTTCTAGATACGTTCTAGCATTATTATTTCTGGTTTCTGCATCTTTCAGGAGGGGGCCATGGAGCAGTGGATGTAGAGCTTAACATGGCAGGGGGGATGCTGGCAGCTTAATGTGGCCCGGCATCTCTTGAGCAGAGTACTGTGGTTGATGGCACACTCCTGCTGGCTGGTGACCCTCCAACCTCCTGGGAAGCAGGCAGAGTTAACACAGCCCCTTTTTGAGGTCATGAAGTAGGCTGAGACCAACAAGCTATAGGGACACAATGCAGGTGTGTGTGGTAAAGGCCACAGCGATAGTTAAAAGCACAGCCATCAGAGCCACTGCGCTCGGGCTCCCAACGAGTCAACTGTTTAATAAGCAAGTAATTTAATAAGCCTCAGTTTCCTTGTGTGTTAAATGGGAATTACTTTACTCAATTCATCAGATTTTTCTGGAAATATACGGTGATATTAAAGCATTTGATGCAGATGCATGATTATTGAATAGATTGCAGCTTGCATTATTATTTTCTAAAACATGTAAATAAATATCATGGACACACTATTTTAAGGACGAAGAAATTTAAATTACTTTAAATTACATATACTTTTAAATTTATTTAACTGATGCAAAACATATAAAAATTATACACATTTATGGGGTGCCTTGTGACATTGCATAGGATACATGCACACATCTTGTGATGTTTAAATCAAGGCAAACAGTTCAGTGTTTAGTGCTATAAACTCAAGATGGTTAATTCTAAGTTTTTGTAGTCTATTTGTTCTCCACTGGAAGTAAATTTTGTACCCCAGGAAACATGTTGGCTATGTTTGAGATATTTTTGGTTGTCACAACTGAAAATGGACTCTACTGGACAGAGGTATGCACTGCTGCGAAACACGCTAAAGATCTTATACACAGCAACTCACATGGCAAACGGTTATCATATTCAAAACACCAGTGCTTTGAGGAACCCCGTTAAGAAATTCACGCTTACTATATATGTTCTAAAGGTGCAACTGAGAACTCCATTCTTGAAAGAGACAGTGTTCTGATTTCCAGAGCAGTATTCCCCCCTGCCCAGCCTGTCAGTGCTCTTCGGAGGACGGTCAGTGCGAATGAATGTCAACGCTGGCTACACCACCGCAGGATGTGGCAGCTCCGCACTCAGGGTACCCACCAGTGCGGCAGTGACAGCCAGTTCATGTTTAGGATTTTGGAGAAAGCAACAATGTTTCTCTAGGAACCATTATGTCATGGATTGAGCTTTCATTAGGACACATATTTTTAAAGGTAAATGAATGCCTACCACATGTTTTCGTTTTTTTTTTTTTTTTCCCTCCAGTACCAGGAACCGAACTCATGACCTTGCGCTTGCCAGGCAGGCGCTTTGCCGCTGAGCTAAATCCCCAGCCCCCTACCACATGTTTAAAGCACAAATTCTGCCAAAGCCTTGACTCTTTAATATCCAAAAAAGCTTTTCAGGCATCATTCTAAAATTAGGCTTGCTAGGATGGAGTTTGATGGCAACAATATTATACAACCATTTTCACGTCATGTTTTTTGATCTATCGCCCATCCTTGCAAATTACTGTCTCAGAAACCGTGGCACAGAGACCCAAACAGATCTGTTACAGGGAGCTCAATTTTGTACACAGCAGAGTTCTGCTTGCTTTTGACCAGGCTTTCTTTAAAAGATGGAAAAGCTAAATGATAAAAATAATTTATTGCCCACTCTTTCTTGTCTGTTTCTTATTACAAATCCTTTTTCAGACTTGAAAGTAGAGTTGTACACTATTGCAGAAAGGGCCCTCAAAGTGACATGAGGAACCCCATGGTTGAATGGTGAGATTTTGTCCCCATTCCACACCTCTCATCCATCTTTTGTGTGGAAGTCTTTGCTAAGAGTTAAGTCTCAACTGATAAGGCCTTGGAGACATAATCATTTCCCATTGATGGTACCTTGCAACCAATTCACAAACATTTTCATATTAATATTGAGCAATTTCCCTACATTCTAATCCATCAAAGCAGGCTATTAATCCTTCCTGTACCATTCTCTATTCAAATGCTAACAATTTTCTTCTCACAAGCTAAAACATTTGTCCAACAGCCCCTCACACAAAGACTCCGCATTGTTAGCGATGATGGATCAGAGTGTTAATATGAAGGATGCAATGTAAATTATATCATTGATACTGTACATATGTATGGGGAAAAGATCTTTTTAAAAGATCATTTGTATGCTAAAGATAATGAAAGTGATCCCATGGTACGGTAACCTTAATTTTCCTTTCTAAGAGAAAGAGGGAGAAAGAGTGAGAGAAAGAAATAACGATTCTTTATGGTAGAGAATATGGAAATCCATCATGATTTATAATGGCACAAATGAAATGCTATTATTTACTTCCAGAAAAAAGTAACATATACACTGTTTCTTTTAAAGAACTTATTGAAATGCTCATAAGAAATCCTGTTAAAATGTCTCTTAAGAATGGCTTTGCCTGAGGTTTCTAGGAGAGCAGTGTGAATAATAGAGCTCAACTTGGGATGAAAAGAGATAAATGTCTCCATTTGGGATTGGTGAGTGAGCTCACAAATTATATTCATTACCAAATGCGCCTGAGTGGCATAGACACTTAGGGTATAAGTACACTTGGCTCTCCCATAGCAAGGACTGCAAATTATAATATGTGCTAAGGAATAGTCTGTAACTGCTAATATTAACACTGTTTGCAAATAACACCTGCATTTCATATCATTCAAACTCCTGAGGACAAGAACCGACCATTTCTATGGACATGGCTGTGGACATCAGAGGTCTTAAGTAGGTAGTACTCAGGTGATCACTGTAAATACTTTGATGGCTGACATTTATGGCTACCTTTGAGTTTGCTGGTCTTCAGAGTCTTCCTTCTATGTAATCGATTGCTTAAAGCTAAATCTAGAATTCACCCTTCAGACCTTTTCCTCTACCAGCTTCTGTCTCCATCCACACTTGCTAAGATTTGTCAGTTCTCTCTGTAAATTACTTTACATATTTGTTGGCCCACTACATAGTATAACACCCGGGGCAAAGATGCCACCATCTCTCGCGTGGAACAGGACCATGCTGACCACCTGACTCCTGCACATTTTCTTCACAAGAGACCCCAAAGGACCTTAAAATACAAATGTAATTAAATTATGTCCCTAGTTTAAAGAAAGGAAATTTTAAAATATCCATGTTTGCCTTTTGTACTCAGGCAAAAGTTCCAATACTTTCAAATAACCTGACCGAACCTCTCTCGTCTGGCCCCTGCATTCTCCCTGAGCCTGCTCTGCCACTTCAGTGAGCTTTCTGCTTCTCTGGTGGCCTGGTGTCTCACCTTCCAAGGGTCCTTGCATAGTACATACTGTTGTTTAACTGGAAAGCTTTTCCTCCTGCCCTTTGCCTGGTTAAATTCTGTACATGTCCAATTTTCATAATCTCTTAAGAAAAACCTCCCAAGACCACCCCTGTTTGTACCCACTCTACTCTACCTCAGATAAAAATCAAATCCCTGAGCAGCCTTCACTACCCCTCAGAGCACTTACTATGAGTTTTAATAACTTATGCACATGTGACAATTTATGCACATGTGATCATTTGCCTAAGACCAGCCTGGCACACCTTGCACACGCCCAGTGGGCACAGACTAGATAGATTTTACTCTTTCTTGTACTCCCTCATCCGAGCACGACCCTTGGCACATTGAAGTTGTTCAATAAATAGTTAGCGAATAGAGAAATGAATCAGCTTAATCTTCCTCAAACTTGAAGGAATAAATACATGCCTAAGACACACTACCAGGAAATTACCATGCTCGATTTGAGCATAATTTCAAAACATAACATAGCAGAAAAATGTGAATCTGCCCTCCCATCTACCTAGAAGGTTATTCCCTTATTCTTTGTATTTGGTTTCCTTTGGAATTTAAATAGATTTAAATTTGAAACAGCAATGTAGGTGGGTGGTGGGTGGCTCTTCTCTGTTTAACTCTATTAAACCCTATTATTTCTCCATAAGGATTGAAATTTGCCTGAAGGGATTAAAGACCCCTGTTCTCAGGCTGAGCCTGAAAAGGGCCAAGCTGGAAACTGAGCTGCTGAGTAGAATGCGTGGAGTTACAACTCTCCCGCCACGAGGCAGTCAAGCCTGTATTATCAGGCAGCAGAAAAAAAAGAGGGAAAAAAGAGCAAAAGAAAGATGAAGAAAGAGAAAACCAGAGGAGTGGCAGAGAAGCTTCGGGGGGAATGCTCAATAAGCACCCTGAGATCACTGATACGCCCCAGGTCATTGTCCCCTTGGGTAGCTTCCCAAAGAATCTGAGATCAGGGAGGAGAAGGACTACTGTTCAGAATAGAAAAAAGCCAGGAAATGTGCAGGGGTGAAGGGGGAAGTGCAAGGGGGCCAGACCCCCCCACCCCCCAGGTCCAGCATTTTGAGTGAACGGAGCTTCTCCACTGCGAGGGCTGCTCTGGGTCCTCCATGCACACAGTCCACTGGGCACCAGCCATCCTCCAAGCAGCTACTGGCTTGTCCTGTGTTTCCTCCACAGCTGAATCCTGACGCACCCCAGACGGCAGAAGGATTCGTGTAGGAGGGCTGAAGTCTCCACCTGTGTACACGGAGCCCTTGGAAACTGATAGGAAGGCTCGCCTTTATTTTCACCTTTAAGGAAAAGACCGGTTTGCAGAAGTCACATCACTCCCTGCCAAAGATTTGCAAGAAACACCAATCATTTTAAAACAAAGCGTAGGAAATCTGGTGGATCAGCTTTTCCGAGTATCATTCTAATATGATAGCTCTGTTACGGCTCATTGACTTAATCCATAATCCATTTTTATCACACCAGGTAACTCTCAAAGAGGATGTTATGTAGTCACAAGAAATTAGGATTTATTTTTCTTTTCCCATCAAGTGTCAGAGAAGCCCTGCTCTGGCAGCTCAGAGTAGTAATCCCTACCTACTGGGGCAGTGGCCCGGTAGCGATTCAGGACATTTCCTGCACCTATCCTTGGTGAAGAAGTGAGAGCTTGGCCACCTCAGCACTGTTTGGAGCGGCTAAGACGCCCTCATGTCACGGTGAGGCATCCGTTATACACGGTGGTAGAGCTGTGCCCTGGCACATTATGAAGCCATTAAAGCTTGGGTGGGGGCAGTGCCTGCGAGATAATGATACAAAAATTGCTGGACACAAAATTACTTTTGTGATATCATGTTAATTGTATAAAAACACATGGAGGAAAGACCTAATGCTTCCACTGGGAGATCGGGTCATGGACATTTTCCCCTCACTTCTTTTACTTTTATATATTTCCTATGAAGGAGAAAAGCCTCCTCCTTCTTTCCTTCCTCCCTCCCTCCCTCTCTTTCTCTCTCTCTCTCTCTCTCTTTTCTTTCTTTCTTTCTGGTAAGAACATCGGCTAACAGGTGATGCTACACATGGAATTAGAGAAGAAAAGACTTTACCTCAGCCCTGGGCTTACCTTCTCTACTGCCTACCCCATCTCCACAGCCCTGTGCTCCTAAAGACAAAATTCCCAACCATTCTACCCACACCCCTGAACACTCCGAAGGACCCGCCTGAGAAAGTCATCTTTTCTCTGGGTGGCCTTGATGACTACTGGAACCAGGCTAGTTTAAACAGGAGATATTTCACTGAGTGGGAAAAAAAAACCCCAAACTGGGTAGCCATTTGGAAGTGGTAGCAAAAGGAAAAAACATTGGTACTTTGTCCTGAAGCATTAACAGGACCCGGTGCGGCACCACTTTGCAAAATTCATGTGCACACACCTGTCACCCGTGCTTAGGCTGGACGGAACGGTCCACCACATACATCCAGCCTGGGGGTGGGGGACCCTGCGCCTGCTGCTGAAAGCCAGTGGATAGATAATCAGTCAAGGTCAGACTTTTCATATTGGATGCCAGGGGGTAAAAAAAGGCAAACGTTAAGGGTTAGCCAACACTTTGCAAACTCTTATTTAAGGATTTCCTAATTACGCTAAGTGGTTCCTCTAGCCTGGACACTTAAAAGGGTGCTGCTTTGCATGATGTCATCCTTCGCCCATTATCTCTGCAGTCCATTTGCTGTATTAGGAGAGGCAGCAAGAAAATATTTGTGAATATCAACATTCTCTAGTCTTAAAAGATAATCCCCCTTTCAACTCCCTATGAGCATATCAGCCATGCAGTTCAGTTTTCAGAGTTCTCTAAATGGTAACACCACCAGCTGGATTGTATAGAAAACCTTTCTTCTGAGGAACTCAAATTTCTAAGTGGTATCACATCAATCACCAAGCAAGTCCTCAGAGGACTGGCCAGGCAGGTAGTTAGAGAGTAATTAGAAATGCAAATTGATAAACTCCTTTACAACAGCTCCTGAGGGTGGCTCCCACCTGAATAAACCTGGTGTAAGATTTTAGTTTAAGGATAGCTATCCCCTGTAGGTTCTGACCCACTGGCCGTGCAGCTAGCTCATTCATTCTTCCCCGTCACAGTACTATCATTATCATCTCCCCCTTGCAATTGGGGAAACTGAGACAGACAGCGGTTAAGCGACTTATACAAGCACCTAAATGACAATCCAAGTTGGAATTCAACCACATCTGTCTGATTTTAAAAGTTCAGACTCTCAACTCCCACACAGCTGCAGGATCTTTTCCCTCCTACAGGTGGAAAATCGTGGGGATTTTAACAAATGCTGTGCAAAGAAGCCTTCCTGTAGAGACAGAAATCTCACTAAAGTAGGATGCTTGTGAAGTGAAAGATGCTTTAAGGACAGACTGGCTTTGAATCTCTATTTCTTTGCCTATTACAAGGTGACTCTGGCCTAATTACTTAACTTCTCTTAACCTCTGTTTCTTTACCTGCATAATGGAAACTACAGTGGTTTTACCTTGGAAGTTGTGCAGATTAAATGAGATGTTAGGTGCTTGGTCTAGATATAGTACTCTAGATATAGTAAGCACACAGTGATAAATAAATATTACTATTACTAGGATATTGTCAGTTCAGTTTTTTGTTTTATTTTGTTTTTTGCCTTTTTGAGATAGGGTCTCGCTATGCAGTTCAGGCTGACCTTGACTTCACTTTGTAGCCCAGGCTGGTCTTCAACTTGCAACGGTCCTCCTGCCTCCTGAGTGCTGGGATTACAGATGTGCGCCACCATGCCTGGCCCTGTCAGTTCATTTTGTGTGGTTATTACAAAATATCTGAGGCTGGGTAAGGCATAAAGAGGTTTCTGGATTCAGGATTCTGATTATAGAGGGTCCAAACAGCCTGGAACTGGCATGTTGGGGTCTCCTGGAGGCATCCCAATAAGACAGAGAAGGGAAATGGGAAATGGCTGTGGGAAGAAAGGGCCAGGCACCTGGGGTGACCTAGCTGTATAAACAACCAGTCTCATGAGAACTAACCTCATCCTTTGAGAGCTACATTAATCTCTTCTAAGGATAGAACTCTCATGACCTAATTACGTCCCGGTAGGCTGTGCCTATCAAAACTTCCACCACCTCTCAATACTGCTACATGGGACACCAGGCTCTCAGCACATCAATCTTTGGGAAACACACCCAAGCCATATCCAAGCCATAACAAACATCTCCCTGATCTATTATATATATTAATGTAATGTATCTATATGTCTTAGTTACTTTTCTTTTGCTGAGTCAAAATATCTGACACCCAAATTTAAGGAGGAAAGGTTTATTATAGCTCACAGTTTGTATAGGTTTCAGCTCATAGTTGGCTGGCTCCAAGCAGAGTTGCATGGCAGAAAGGCATCACAGAGGAGAAAGAGTTCATGGCAGGCAGAAGGCAACAAGGCTGAGCAAGCAGCAAAGTAGCAATGAAGTGCCTAAACCAGCCTGCTTCTCCCTTTTATCTCTTTGAGGCTACCCAGCCTTTTTGGTGCTGCCACCCATAGTTAAGGTGGGTTTTCTCATTATCCACACCCATCAGTGGACTGATTTAGTAATCACATGCCCTTAATCCAGCATCAAACATTTAAACCCAGCATTACATACTTAATCCCAGCATCACACACCCTCAATCCAGCCACCTTTGTAAAGCTCTGCCTATGACCATATGAGCCCTTGGTGGAGACATCTAGACACAAGCCACAACACTATAGTTCTATATTTATTTATTATATGTTATATTAGCATAATAAGTAAACAGGACTACTCTTACTATTATTAGGTGATTTTTTAATTTTTCTTTTTTAGCTTGTGGGAAGAAAGCTGGTATTGTCCCTACACTCATGTTGAGTCTTAAAGGACTCTGGCCCAATTCATCTTCACACTGATAATTCCTCTAAAATAAGTTGGTTGGCAAATTTCACCAGGGGGCTCTGTTTACATGGGGGCTTCTCTGCCCCTCAAAAGTGGGCGAGAATTGCTCCCCACTGCTCCTGTGTCAGCTTGATTCTCCCACTGCAATCACTGGCCAACTGTTTACTAAACAAATCCTCAATGGGTTTCAAAGCAAGGAGGCTACCCTTGATTTCATATGCAAAGAGAGAGCCTAGGGCTCAATGTTAGTATCCTAATTTATGAAGAGTGAAATAAACTCCAGACGTAGCCAGCTGGTTTAAGTCAAGGGATAATAGAATACCAAGCAACACCCAGCAAAGTAGCTCAAATTGTATAAAATGAAATGCAGTAATATTTAAAAGTAATTCAGCTCATTTGAAGCTTCTAGACATTCCCAAACTCAGTAATAACTAAAGCACACAGTGTAATGAATAAAATGAAAATGTGACCTGGGATCTTACCATTTATTTAGAACTGAGAAACTGAAAATTGCTCTCTAACCGATAGGCCTAAAGTTATTACTTCATTCACTTAAGCATTTTACATAAGGTAATTCTCTGGTGATAAATCACATTGAAATTGATTTCAGTTTAAAAATGAAAAAAATCTGCATTAAAATGTGAAAGCTCAAAGATTTGCAGATCTGAATTATTGGGGTGCTCATGCTAAGAATGGATGACAAATTGAAAAATAAGCATGTACTCACTTTGAGAAAATAAATCTGGTCCTCAGAACCACCCATTATGCAAGGGAAAATAAACTGCCTCTCATTTCATTAGGAAAACTCATTTGCATCAACATTTATACTTACATATGTAATAATGCATGGTCCCAGCCTGAATACAAGGTGGTAATTCAATCAAAAAGCTCAGTTGATATGCTATCATAAACAGCAAAAATGGAAACAGAACCTTGGGAATAAATCACCCTCTTACTATTCAGCTGGGACCACACTGGGCTATTTTACACTACATGCATTGGTGCAGTATTTCACAAATACAAAAAACTTTATTTTCCTTTTATTTACTGACATGTGGCTCTTTGAACTGGCAGCTTGTGGAACTCCAGCAGGTGCTGGGATTGATCCCAGTGGTGGAATCAGACGGCAAGTGGTGAAGACAATAAGGCAATTAACATTTTTTTAATTAAAATAATTTTAATAAAAAACCTACAACACTTGAAATTTTAATCCAAAGCATAAGGTTTGCCCACACATCTCCATTTTCAGGGAAGAACCCAATTGAAAATTAGCATCGTTTTCAAAGCAGCTATATTTTCAGTAGCTAATTAGACATCTTCTCCTGGCTGATCATATAATTGAGAAAATGTATAAGTGGCATTTTACAAGGCTTTACAAGGTTATTTCTGATGGTGTTGAGTCATCTTGGTGACTTTGTACCTGCTGTTTCATCTGCCTGGAACACTCCTCCCCCATATCCTTACACGGCTGCCACCTTTTTATCATTTAGATTTGAATTTAATTTCCAAGACTTGTGTCTCTATCACTAACCCAGCTTATCTATTACACCATTTTAGTAACATTTAAAAATCTTTGTAAAAACACTTTTTATTATAGAACATTTGAAGCATATTTTTTAAAAAAGAGAGACTAATGAATGAATCTGAGGTCTCAGTATCACTGCCCCTGGACACTTGGCCTCTGTCTCACCCACCCTAGCTACTGCCTGCCTACCTGCTCCCCAGAGTACTGTGTGGTACATGGAGGACACAGTGCCATTTACTCCTAAAGTATATTGATGTGTTTCTCTAAAATAAGGGCTTTAGAAAATCTAACCTTGATGTCATTATCACATTTTAAAAATTAACACTTATTCTCAATGTCATCTCATATCTAGTCAAGTGTTCACATTTACCCAATTTATTCAAATTGGGATCCAAATGAAGATTGTGATTTTTTAGTTAGTAAGGCTTTTTAAACTGGAGGATTTTTTTTTCTCTTTTTCCATTATTCTGTCTCTTTCAACTTGTAATTTTTGTGTGAAATCTGTTTTTTTTTTTTTTTTGGTTTTTCTCCTGTACCGGGAACAGAACTCACGACCTTGCGCTTGCCAGGCAGGCGCTTTTGCCGCTGAGCTAAATCCCCAGCCCCCTCAACTTGTAATTTTTTTTGGCGGGGTTTGCTGTATTAAAGAATCATGTCACTTGTTTTATGGACTATTCTGTCATCTGGATTTGCTGGTTGCATCCTCTGGTCTTACCATTCCTCTTTGTCCTTTAGATAGCATGTAAATTGGTAGTCGGATCTAGATGCTTACCCAGATTCTGATTTGATATGTTTTTGCTGAGTTAATTTATAAATAGTGCTATGTTCCTCCATGGAGAGGTGGGTAATGTCTGTTGTTTCTCTGTGGCATTAACAGCCATTGAGGACCATTATCTCCACCCACTAGTTCATGAGAGGTGCAAAATAGTGATGGTCTAATTCCAACAATTCATTTATTAGCTAGGATGTTTCTACAAAGACAAAACTTGCCTTCATCAACTAGCACCATACTTGGAGGTACAAGTCCAGGGTAAATGCTCAATTCACTAATTTTCAAAATGTTATAGTGGCTCCCCAGAATTCCCCAAAGGGACCAATCCAGTGATTGCTATTCTATATCTACCTATGTATTTGTCTTTCTGGGATTGATGAGACCCTATTATAAATAAATTTCTTTAGATTGAGAGCATGATTTGAGTTAAAGGAAATATTAACTGAATCAGAGGAGTGGATCTAAGATATGTCCACAACTGAGATGGTCTGAAGCAAGTCGCTAAGGTTTGCAAATGTTGCCTTAGAAAGCAGGTCACACCAGGTAGGATTAAGTGCAGGAAGAATTGGGCTCTATATAAACCAGTTGACAGCCTGAGCCTGTCTAGCAGAAAAGTTGGTTCCGAAGGAGAGAGGAGCTTAGACTTGGGATACGTTGAGGTGGGCAAGCAGAATGGAGTGAGCTCAGGGGAGAAGACCCAGGAGTTTCTAGGATTCTGATACCTGCCTGGGTCCAACCAGTGGTGGGGACAGTGGCACTGAAGGGTCACCACTGATGAATCATCATCTTGGCCCAGACACACAGCACCCTTTGTTCAGAGTTCCCCTCTTTCTCAGGTTCTCCTTCAGGATGGGAATGAATTGGTCAGCCTCTCATTGATTCAGAAAGCCATTCCTGGGCTCTAAGCCTGGCCAAGTACTGAGTTAGGTATGATGGACATGGTAATGAACAAGAATCCCACCATCTACCAGATATGAGTGGTATGGTTTGGGTATCAGTGCCCTCCCAAAGGCTCCTGTTAACATGTTCGTTTCCTTTTTTTTTTTTTTTTTTTTTTGGTTTTTCTCTGGTACCGGGAACTGAACTCACAACCTTGTGCTTGCCAGGCAGGCGCTTTGCCTCTGAGCTAAATCCCCAGCCCCAACAAGTATGAGGAATGGTTTTTTGTTTGTTTTTTTCCTCCGGTACCGGGAACCGAACTCACGACCTTGCGCTTGCCAGGCAGGCGCTTTTGCCGCTGAGCTAAATCCCCAGCCCCAACATGTTCGTTTCCAATGCAGCAGTGTTTGCAGGTTGGGCTTTTGGATAATGATTGGATTATGAAGGCTCTGACTTCATTAGTAGGTTAAGCCTTTGATGGATTAATCATTTGAGGACGTTTATTGGGAGGTGATGGAAATTTAGGAGATGGAGCTTATTGAACGAAGTAGTTCATGGGGTGTGGCTGTGGGGCCTGTATCTTATCTCTCTTTCTGCTTTCTGGCTGCCACAAGGGGAGCAGCCTCCTCTGCCACATGCTCCTGCCACCATGATCTTCTGCCTCACCTTAGGCCCATAGTAATAGAGTCAGACAACCATGGACCCAACACCTGTGTAACTTAAGTCAAAATAAATCCTTCCCACTTAAAGTTGGTGTTCTCAGGTATTTTTTCACGTCAATGGAAAGCTAACACATGGAGCCACAGAGTGTCACATGTTATAAAGGGACAAATCCCAGACTCTGCCAAATGTCACCTGGAGGGCAGAGTCATCCTCACACGGCAGCTGAGAATCACTGCTCCTAAGTGAATGTGGTGAGAGGAACAAATGCAAATGAACCAGGCTGAAGCGTTGAGTGCTGAGGGCAGCCAATGAAGCAGGCGAGGAAAGTGGGGTCAGCTCACAGCAAGCAATTTAGACTGAGGACAGACACCAGCAGTTTGTGCTTTGGAAAGATTATCCTGGCTATTTTGGGATCATTCTAAAGCATCTGGGTCTCTTGTTGGTGTCCTGGGACTCTGAGAAGTGACACATTGGGATTCTGCCTCACACAAGTCCTGGTTAGCACAAGTGAGTGTGTGTCTGGCCCAGAGATGATTTGGCGCTCCCAGGTGCAAGATGAATTTCTGCACTGTGGTACCTGTGCCCATTTTATATAGGAGGAAGTGAGGTTCAGAGAGTCAAAGCAACTTCCCAATAGCTTGGTCAGGAAATGGCTGAGATGGTAACGGGTACTCTCTTGGATACCTTTGTGCTACTGTAACAGAATATCGCACACTACTCTTCATAAATAGTAGAACTTTCTGTGGTTCCAGGTCTGGAGGCTGGGAAATCTAAGATCAAGTGGCTTCAAAGGGCGAGTGCCCTTTGTCATGCCATAGTATAGCAGGGGAGGATGTCCCACAGCCGGAGAGGGTACACACAGGCAAAATAAGAAAAGGTCTGAACTCATCAACTTTGAGGAACCCACTCCTGAAATAACAAACCCATTTCAACAATAACAGCTTTAATGTTTTCATGGAGACAGAGCCCCCATGATCTAATAATTACTTAATCATCCCACTTCTAAGCCCTGTTGTGTGGGAGGGTAAGTTCCTAGGACATGAACTTTGGGGGGCACATTGAAAGCACCGCTAGTGTGAAACTCTGGGCTTTCCCAATTCAAGGCCCTGCTTGGCTCTAGCAAATAGAAAATATGGATTTTTGATCAATAGAAGAGAGCACTTTGTAACGTTGAATCATCACAGCAGTGGAGTTTATCACATCCCTACTATAGGTTTATATACAGTGGATATAGGAGCTTTATAAATATGTTATAAAAATATCCTTTAGTAGAGATCATTTTATCTCTATCTTATGGATAAACAAAATGAGTTTAACTGAGAGTCCATCTCACCCCAGAAAGAATGGCTATTATCAAGAAATCAGCTGATAACAAATACTGGAGGGACTGTGGGGAAAAAGGAACTCTTCTCTATTGTTGGTGGGAGTGTAGACTGTTGCAACCACTGTGGAAATCATTGTGGAGATTCCTCAAAAAACTAGGACTAGAGGTTCCATTTGACCCAGTTGTTCCCCTCCTGGGTATCTTCCTGGAAGAATTAAAAAGCATCATACCACAGCGATATATGCATACCTATGTGTATAGTGGCATAATGTGTAGTAGCCAAATCTTGGAAATAACCCAAGAGCCCATCAATTGGTGAATGGATAAAGAAGTTTTGGGGGTTTTTGGACAATGGGGTGCTACTTGGCCATAAAGAAGGATACACTTGAGACATTTCTAGGAAAATGGATGCACCTTGAGTCCATATTCTAAAGTGAAATAAATGGGATACACGTGTCTCTGATTTAAATGCTGCATTGTTTCTCTGGTGTGAGAAACTGAAAGTGTAAATAAGAACCAAAATACATAATAGGTATTGTGAAACAGGAAGAAAATGTTCAAATGGGAAGGGAAATAAGGAAAGGAAAGAATGGAAAAGCAAAAAAAATGAGAAAAGTAGAAAAATGGAAACAAAGCTCTTGTAAATAGGGAAGGGAGGGGCTGAAGATTTAGCTCAGCGGCACAGCGCCTGCTTGGCAAGCACAAGGTCATGAGTTCAATTCCCAGTACCGGAAAAAAACCAAAATAAATAAATAAATGTATAAATAGGGAAGGGAGAAGGGGTTGAAGGGAGGGGAAGGGAATGGTGAAAAAAACAAGTTATATCATGTACATGTACAAACGCTCTATGATGAGTGTGGTCATTAAAATGTACCAATAAAATCTGATTTAAAAAAACAGAAAACAAAATGAGTTAAACAACTCATCCAAAGTTACATCACTTACAAAGCTGAGGGGTAAAATCCACCATTAGTTCATTGTCTACCCACTGTACTATGCCAGCTCAGCAGAAAAGATCTGCCTTGTGATCTTGTAGACTTCCCATCACCAGGGATTTAAGCCAGTGCTGGCCATGTTACCCAATGACACAGAACACTGAAAAACACAAAGTACAGCATTTATTACATACCAGATGCTTCATCAGTGGTAGCCCCAAGGAACCTCGAGTCTTCTAGGGTTCTTCTAATTGGTGATGATATCAGCAAGGCTTATACACTCAAGGTCCAGTATCTCTAGGATGAAGCAACGAGCTTGAGCAAGTGCCACAGCACAGTCGTGACCACAGCCTGCATTGGGCACACCTGCCGTGCACTTACCAGGCCTTGTACTAAGCACATTGTATGTTAACTCATTCAATCCTCCATTGACCTATGCCTCAAGTATTGCAGGTTAGGCATCCCTAATCCAAAATGTTCCAAAATCTGCAACTCTGAGTGCCAAAAGGATGCCATGAGTGGGAAATTTCACACCTAAATATATGAGACAGGTTGTAGTAAAAATGCAGGTGCACTAAAATATTGTATAAAATTACCTTCAGTTTGTATACAAGGTGTTACATAAAACACAAATGAATTTTGTGTTTATACTTGGGTCTCATCCCAAAAAATCTCAGGTACTGCAAATATTTCAAAGTTTAAAGCAATTTCAAATTCAAAACACTTTTAGTCACAGCATTTTGGGTTGGGATCGTCAACCTGTATGATCACTAGTGGTGGCAGATGAGGAAATTGGAGCTAAAATAGCTTAAGCAACTTGCTTGTTACTTAACTGGAGGAACTGAGATGAGACCCAATTTGTTAACAAAATGATGCTGCAGTGGGCACTTGAATTCTGGTCCAGGAAACAAACCTACTCTTATTTAAAATGTACATAACATGGACTAGAAGGTTATGGGTTCAGAAGAATGACCCCTTGCCGTGAAGAAATAGGAATGCATTGTAGGTGTGCTTGCCTTCCAGTGGGCCTAAGCTGGAGCCAGCCTGAGCGGCAGCCGTGAACCTCCTTGCCTGTCTTCAAGGAGCTCAGAATTCAGGAAGATGAAGGAAGGCATGGAAGAATCTTTCAGAGAGAAGAGAGGAAGCAGTTGGTGTCAGGACAGAGCTCAGTGGAGCTTTTCTAGAGTTTGGATGTTTAGCATTTCAGAGCCCCGCTGCCAGCCCAATTAGCTTTCCTTTTTCTATCTTGGTGAACAGCAAGAAGCAAAGTCAGCTCTACAGTGCAGCTCTGCTCAGAGGCCTGGAGAGCCTGGAGAGCAGGAAACTCTCAACTAATGAACTATATCTCCCCCAGGGCACGTGTACACACAGGTACATGCACGGACACACACGCACAACACAGAGACATGCATATATACACACAAGTGTGCACACTTCCACCTTGGGAGAAGAAAGAGTGGCACTCACCCTCCTTCAAGGACTCTTGTGGATATGATGGTGAGGACTGATGAGAAGAGGTCTGTCAGTCTGGGCCCTTCTGCTATATCCCCCGCTTTGAGCTTGTCAGGTACACAATACACAGAGGCTGGGGGCTTATAATAGTAGAGGTGCTGTGAGAACCAGGGAAGAAAAGACTGCAGGGCCCTCTGAGCTGTGTGTTTGCTGAAGGCAGGACTCCGCTGCGTCTGCTCTTCAGATCCTCCAGGAACTGTAAGCACATAGTTTGCCAACAGCAGAACAGATGGACGAAGGTGCACATATGATGTTGGCCAAGGTCAGCTTCCTCCTTGGTGGAATGCAGATTCTGCAACCCCCTGGTGGAAGGATACAGTGATGGAATGGGCATTTCTAGGGAAACGATTTGCTTTCTGAAAACTGGCACGCTCACCATAGCCTCAGAAACAAAAACAAAGTTTAAGAACTTAAAATTGGTATTTCAAATTTTTGTCTTGGTTCTAATAAGCAAACCAAAGTTTCTTTCCTCTCTACACCCCATCTCGTACCCTCTGAAGCTTCTCAGAGCTCACCCAAGGCTCCCGGAGGGGAGAGCTCCTCTTGCCGCTGCCCTGCCTGAGTGGGCCCCTCGGGCAGCACCGCTGCTCCCCTTAATTCTTTCACCTCCTCGGCAGCTGCAATAAAAACCTTTCACTGGTTTGACAAGGAAAAGGCAGGGCAGCTTCAACTGCTGAAGAATTCAGGAAGCCTCTTTCTCATTTTAATTGGTTTCCTAATTGGACTGTTTATGGGTTGTGCAATAGCTTGGGATGAAAAGGCCCGGCATGCAATTATGTGGCTGGCATTGCTATCTGGCAGGAGTTAATAGTTTAATAACAAGAAGGAGAAAGCCCCGAAGTTCACTGGAATGCCATGGTTTTTGTTCTCAGAAATACCTTGTTTCCAAACAATCCTGCAAGTCAGAAATGATGTCAAGCTGTGCTCATCCAGCAACACGGGTGATCCCTGAGTCTCTGGCTCCTTTTTGATTTAGTGGAACGTGCGGTATGGGGGGTGCTTTCTGGGGTCTGTCGGATTTTTAACTGCTCACTGGCTCACCAGCTGCAGATAAGGGGGTAAGGAGGGCCCTTGATGGGCCTGATTGATTCTCTGGAACGAAGGTTTGTCTTCCCTGGCGGGATGGATGACTTCATTCTGGTAGATGAGGTCACCTGAGCCAAGGCAATAAAGCATCTGATATTCACATGAAAGCCACTCTCTAAGGCAGCCTCTGAACAAAAACCTCTCTCTCTCTCTCTCTCTCCTTCTCTCTCTCTCTCTCTCAGTGTCCCCTTTGCCTATGCTCCACCAGCGTCTACACCAGGGACCTTCTTCTGTGGTAAAATTTAATACAGAATCAAACTTGTGTCCCCAGTGCAAACTTTGAAGCCAAATTGGATGGTTCCCATTTACAGAAACTGGGGAAGGTTGGGGGGACATTGTGTAAAAAAAAATGTCCATAACAATTTGGACATTTGTCTGGAATAAGCAGAATGATGTTTTCCCGAAGGAAATCATATCCTAATTGTTGCCACATCGTTGCAACTGGGTCCTTGGTTATTTTGAGTAAGCTCCCTTGTGTCTTTTGGCTCAGAATGTTCCTGGTATCAATTTTCATAGAGAAATAAGCAGACTCAGGAACTCAGCTTTCATCTAATCCTGTAGATTACAAGTAACTTTCTCATAATGATACAGCACTAGGCGGCAACACTAGGCGAGAGTTCAGATTTGGGGAAAAGATAGAAAAGTGGGTTTTTTTCTGAAAGAGGAGTAAGTAAAGATGATCTTTGTCTACCACCGTGAATCAGACTTCCTAGTCTAAATGACAGACTGTTCATGATTTGAGTCTTGAACTGATCTGATGTGGCTTGGTTTTATGGGCTTTATTACATATTAGTTCAGCATTGGTAGCTTCATGGTAGATCTGAGCTATTCACTAACTTCCCAAAGGCTCGGTTTCCTTTAATGTAAAATGATACTGATTCCACCCCTCAACCCAATGAAAGGCAGGTAGTCCTGTATCCTGCAGAAATTTAGATACAACACTATTTTGTGCCTCCACAAGGAATGAAGAAAAAATGTATCCCAAATCTTTCTTCACCATTTGGAATCTTGTTAAAATTTTTTTCAAAGATTTACCTGGGCGTAGCTTTGAATCATCCATTATCTTTTTGCGTTCATAAAAAATCAAAGCCGGCCACTGGTTAAGAGAGTGACAACTGGGTCACAGCCACTGCTTGGCTAGAAGCAACTGGAATAAGCACCCAGATGGAAGACACTTTCTGATTTCAGAGATTTCAAATGTGTGTCAGTATTGAGGGAACACAGGAGCTAGGCACAAAGTAAACACTCAATAAAAAGCAGTTATGTGTCCCTTTGTGAAGCAGGTCAGGAGGGTATTTGTACAGGCCCTGATCATGTGCCATTCTCTGTTGCCAGGGGTAGAGTTGGGCCCACCTAGCTATGAAGCCTGAGACTGAGGAAGGGATAAAGAAAGATCAAGGTAGAGGCTGGGGATTTAGCTCAACAGCAAAAGCGCCTGCCTGGCAAGCGCAAGGTCGTGAGTTTGGTTCCCGGTACCGGAGAAAAACCAAAAAAAAAAAAAAAAAAAAAAAAGAAAGATCAAGGTAGAGTAAAAAGAAGACATGGCTATGGGACATTTGAAATTGGTCCACTTGACCCCATTTCAGATGTCCAAGTTACTCAAGTCCAGATCTGCCCAGGGATACCAGAACCCCTGGACATGATTATGTCTCCCAGAGGAGCAACATGGATTCAAAGGCAGCCTAACAAGCTGCAAACAAGAAGGCTTCTGCTTCCAGCTTCCCACCAAAAACGGAGCATCCTTCCTGTAAAGACCAGCGTGTCTCTTCCCACACACAGTGAATTGTGGTGCTAGGGCTTGTGAACGGGTGTGCACCAAACAAAGCAGGATCAACCTCTCTGTTGTGTTTCCTGTTTCCATTGCTGCCCACTGAATTGTGAAATCAACTCCATCTGCAACACTTCTATCAAGGCGAAGAACTCCCCCAAAGGACAGCAGCCGTCAGTTAAAGAGATTTCGGTGAAAACACTGAGCCAGCTACTCACACGTGGACCACAATACCTTTCCTTGAAAAAGAATTCTGTCACCTTTACATTTTTCCAGCTTTAAAGTATCATCTAATTTGCAGAGAATAATTCTCAACATTGTCAAGTCTCTCACAGCCATATTTCCCAAAATATGGGTATAAATTATTAAGTATGTTATGCAAAAAAACCCAACCATCAAATAAGTTGAGAGAATATATGACCATTTGTTGTAGGACCTCTTAGAACTTTTAATGATAATTTTATTACCTAGTAGTTGCTGAATTCCTAGCACACCTAAGTGCCTTTCATGAATTGCTCTAGTTTATTCTCTCAAAATAATATCTTTGTGAAGTAGGGAATAATAATATCATTTAACTTTCATAGACTAAGACAGTGAGGCATCTGTTCAGTGATTTAAACAGGGATATGGTCAGAATTCAAATCTAGGTTGATCACAGAGGGGTGTGTGTGTGTGTGTGTGTGTGTGTGTGTGTGTGCATGTTACTAGGGATTGAATCTAGGGTCTTTATATCCCCAGCCCCTTTTTTATTTTTTATTTTGAGACAAAGTCTTTTTAAGTCACTAAGTTGCCCAGGCTTTGCTTGAACTTGTAATCCTCCCCCATAGCGTCCCAGAGTGCTGAGATTACAGGTATGAGATTACACCATGCCTTGCTAGAGCTAATGTATTTGAAGCTCCACCCCAACTCCATTTGAGTGTTGCTAGGTATTGTGAATCTCCAAGAAGGAAACGAGAAAAGGCAGATTTTTTTGCAAATTTATTTGACACAAAAATCTTCTTTTATAGGATCGCATGAAGTTAAGTTTGTGCACATATCATGTTGGAAAAAAGCTAGCCTGAGGGGCTGGGGATTTAGCTCAGTGGCATAGCACCTGCCTGGCAAGCGTGAGGTCGTGAGTTCAATTCCCGGTACCAGAAAAAAAAAAAAAAAAAAGCTAGCCTGGAACAACTGCCCATTTTCCCAATCTCCTCAGAGCCAACATTAAAGGTGCGTGTACACCTGGCACAGCCCAGGCGCTACATTACTGACCCAGGGAAATCACTGTTTACGAGCCAGGATGACAGGCTCTTCGGTGCTGTGTGTATGTAATGGGCACATGATGTGGACAACCGGAAGTCAGAAGGGCCCAGAACAACCTGGGGCCGTCCTGGAAGAGCCTAAAGAGGAGACGGGTTTGAAGTATGTGCCATCCTGGAAGGGCTTAAAGAGGAGACACCTTTGAAGTACGGGCCATGGTGGTGAATAGAGCTTGCTGAGCACAAAAAGGAGGCTGAGCCAGTACAGTGGTGGAGGCAGCACTGCGTTCTCAATTCCACCTTCCTGTTTTGATGTTTCAGAAATAATCACATGCCAGTGGTATGAATGAGATGACCTCAGACTTGATGTCCCAAATTTTCTCCCTTCAACCAAGAAAATGACATGATGGGAAAAGCTGAGTACCTGTCCCTGGGAAGGTGGCCTGTTGAACCCCATTGTCCTTGACTGTTTTCAAAGGATCCTACTGGAGCTTGGCAGGGTCTCGGGCACCACCCAGAAACAGATACTACTTTGAACGGTGGCTAAGTGGCTCTCCACAATCAGCCTGCGTGTCAGTTCTAAAGTAGGTCAACCGTTTTTCCCCTGATACCAAGGACTGAACCCAGGGAGCACTGAGCTACGTCCCTAGCCTTTTTCTTTTATTTTGAGATAAGGCCTCACTAAGTTGCCCAGGCTTGCCAGCCTCCTGCATCAGCCTTCCAAATAGCTGGGATTACAGGCTTGTACCACCACATCCTGCATTAGGCAAATGCTTTGACATTCTTCCCTTCAAAAGGTGGAGTTAAATTCCCCTCCCCTTGAATGTGGTCTGACCATGTGACTTGATTTTAAGGACTAGAACCTACAGAAGAGATTCTCTGGCTATAGCATAAAAAGGAAATAGCTTCTGCTTTGATTTTTACCTCTGTTTTTCTTTCCTGCATCTCTTCCTTGCCTTCTCTTTGTCTTTCTTCCTTTCCCTGTTCTGTTCAGTTCATCCTCTTTCTTGTCCCTATACCCATCTCTCTCTCGACACTCAGTTTTGGAATTCCACCACCATGTTGTGAAGAAGTCCAGCTACTTAGATGGTAGGTGTGCTGGCTGGAGAGAAGGGAGTAGAACCAGAGAACCACCCACTTCTCTTCTTCCCCTTCTCTCTTCCCTTCCTGTCCCCCTCCTCCTCCTCCCCCTCTTTGTCTCTCTCCTTTTTCCTTTATTTCCTGTTTGTACTTCTCAATGCCTCATGGAAGAACAGCACATTTCTCTGGGAGCACTAAGATTTAAGAGGGGTCAGGTACTGGAGTGTGTATGTTTCCACCTCACAGAGATTTAAAAGCCTTTCTAGCAGGGATTGTGCCAAGATCACTGTCTCTAAGGCACCAGAGCTCAAAACACAGGAGTGATTAAAAGAATCCAAAAGTGAGCTGGAGACTTCCATAGATGCTATCAGACACTCAGCCACATGTGAACCCTGCTCTGATGAACCTTCACAGGAGCAAGAAGTTCCTCCTGGTACCAGCCCACCTATCCCCATGGGCAGTCAAGTGTCTTTAGTTAATGCCAAGGGCCGTGAAGAGTTCATCTGCCAGTTTCAGAATCTACTGCACATAATGCCAGGTGCTGGGTGAAGTGTGGACGCCCAGCTGGGGAAGCCACCTGCCCCGCACATAATAGGCCTCTGACTAGGTCTGTCTTTCCTTCACCCCTGGAGGTTTCTGCCTAGTGAGGACCCTGAAAAACTGTCAATTTTCAGTGAATTTTGGAAAAATCTTTCCTGGTCTTTCTCCTTGGTAAAAGATGAGTTGGATGTACTGCTCGCCCCATGCTTCAACAACCAGAATTGAGCTGAAAGGGGTTTTCTTTTTAGCCCTCAGGTAAAGAGAAAGCTGAGTTCATCAGAACAGAGGATGGGCTGGAGCATTCCAGGCACTGGATCATCATGGGGGACCTCTGGTTTCTGGGTTCTTTGGAGTTATGTGGTGTTCGAAGGGCTAGAAGTCACTGAGATCATTAATAGGGTAGCGGTATATTACAGAAAAGGACATGGGACACTAAGGGTGTCCATAGAGGGTCAAACCTGCCTGGCAAGTCGGGATAGCATGACACCTTCCATGCTGTTATAAATGTGGCTGAATGGGTGCAAAAGGATCCTTTCTGCACGTTGAGGCAGCTCTGTGAGACCACTGGCTTGGGGGAAGGGTGCAGCCAGTTCTCTTTCTTTGTAAGCAGCGTCCGTATCAGTCCCCATGGGCCGTCCTCAGCAGGTGCATGAATCCACTCCCCACCCCCCACTGCAGTCCACACAAATAAAACCCTAAGAACGGCCAATATATTCTGCAGAAAGTCACAATAGCCTGCAAGAAGAAATGCATAAACGCATAACTTCCAGCCCAGGCTATTTAGCATCCCATTAAAAATATTCAAAATATAAATCAAAATTCATGGGAATAAGTAATATTCAATTTAGAATTTATGGCATTTTAAAATAGGATGATTTCCTCAAATGTGCAATAAATTTGGTTTTGTGGAATTGCACTTGCCACCTTATCATGACAGTTGCTTTATCTACACAGCCCACCAAAGCGGAGTCACTTTATAGAATCTAAATTCACAAATCAACTGTCGTCTTCACTTCACTGATTCATTGCTGATGGGCCTTTCATAAGGTAAAAAAAAATCCCTTCTGAGTTGACAAGAGTAATAAATGGGGAGGTTAGTGCTGCCCATCCATCCCGCTGGCCCGCTGACCCGCCTGTAGTGATACATGGCAGAATAAACTCATAAAGCAGCCGCATCTTCTGACCTCTGCTGAAGAAATGGGAACAGGAGAGCATTTACAATGGTCACTGTGTTTAAGGAAGACGGTCTGACCAGAGAATTATACAAAACCAAGGAATATCTTGAAAAGAAGAAAGCAGGTATTTGGGAGACAAAAATCCCTACATTTTAGAAAGGTTTTCTCTTTACCCGTTTTGACTTCCCCCACTATGCTATTACTTATTAAGGCACAGAAGAGCTGGTGTAGAGTGTACTCCTGGGAAGGGCACCTTCGAATCTGCAGAGAAAATACTGCTTAAATACTAGGAAGGAGGAAGGAAGGAAATTTTGCAAAGTCAAAGGACATGCTTGTGCTGCAGATGTTCCCAGAGCTGCGTTTGTACAGATTCCGAGTGCCTTGGTCTAGGTCCAAAAGACCTAAGGAAAATCCCTGCTTTGCTAGTACAAGAAATTACTATTATTGGCAAATTCATGGTCATGAAGCTCTTTCTTAATAATGTGAATTTGTCTTTCACTTAGCAATAGCCAGAAATTGAAATTTAAAAAAAGCTTTCACTTACTTAGGTGTGGTCTATGGTTTGTGACCTGATTTCTGACAAAATGAGAGAGTTTGTAGAATGGTGAAGCATCCTTCACTTCCTAATTGATATTCAAAGCCAAATACAATTCTTAAGTATGTTTGAGAGAAAAGCAGGAAACAAGTTCAGGGATATCTTAGCAATGACACATGCAAGAATGTAGATTTCAATTGTCTAACCTCAACTCTGGGACAGAATGAACACATTAGAATTCAAAGTGGCTAAAAAGATTTTTAATGTCAGCTGGTATTCAGAAGTGTGTTTCTGCTTGTGAGAAGTGCTCAACGGTCGGGACATATTTAAACATGTGCTAGACCTGGCTTCATGTTTAGACTCTGTACCAAAGTGCTCTCTTGGGGGAAGTCAATGTGTTTGAATGAATTATTTTTTAAAGTAAAAATAATGCAGCATCATTCCAGAAAAGCTGGAAGGGGAAGAAGGTCATCTGCAATGAAATCATCCTGCTGCAATTTTTTTTAGACATTAACTTTTTCAAATTTTCATAAGGAAATCATATTTAGCATTTAAAAATTTTTTTTTATATTTGAGTTTATATTTTCTTTCTTTCAGTGCTAGGGCTTTGTGTATGCTAACCACTTTCTCTACCACTGAGCTACACCAGCCCTACATTTAATATATTTTACTTTGCTATTTGCTTCATGTTCATTGAGATTTTAATTTTAATGGCTGGATAATTATCTATCAGTGAATGAACTGTAATTTAGTCTATCACTCAATTTGGACATTTAAGGCATATAATTTTCACATTATAAATGTTCTTATTAATACCTTCATGTTTGTAAAGAATATGCTCCTTAACATTTGAAATTCAAAGGACAAGTAAGTAACAAATTAAATAGAGCTGGGAGGAAAATTAGTGAACAATAAGACAGATCTGAGAAACTCACTTAGAAGCACAGAAAATGAATCTAATGAAAGAGAGATTAAGTGACATAGAGGAGGAAAATCATAAGGTTCAAATATATCTATCCAGTAGGAGTTTTGGAGATGATTATAAGGAAAACAAAAGAAAAAATAATAAATAAGAGTAGACTGCAGTTGAGAGATTCCTAGAATTGAAGAGCCATGGGTCCTTAAATAAAAGAAGCACATTAAATATTGAGAAGACTACATATAAAACCCATATGCACACATATGGTAATGAAAATATAGAATGTGAAAGACAAAACAAAAATCTGAAGAGTAAATCCAGGGAAAAGAGAGGCAATTAGAATGACAGCAATTCACCAGAAGCAGTTCAGGCTAGAAAACTATGGAATAATATCTCCTAAGTTTTGGAAAAAAAATAATTTTCAAAGTATATATAATTACTTAAAAGAGAGGTGTTGCTACTCAAAAATCCTTGCTACTAAGGGTAATGTGGAGGAAGAATGGAATTTAAAAGGAGTTAGTAGTCCATGTGGAAATAAAAATGTTGATACCATAGATATAGTAGAATAGTGGTCACTAGAGACTGGAAGAAGAAGAAGGTGGGCTGAGGAATAGACAGAGGTTGGATAACAGGTGTCAAAGCAGTTACCTAATGGTAATAAGTTCTAGTGTTCTACAGCCCTATAGGACAATAGTACATGATAAGTTCTATACGTCTCAAAATAACTAGAAGAGTTTGAAGGTTCCCAATGCAAAGAAATGCTAATTACCCTGATCTGGTCATTACATATTGTATACATATATTGAATTACCATTACTGTACACCGGAACATGTATAACTATTATGTGACAATTAAAAAACAAATTAGCCAGGCGTGGTGGCTCATGCCTGTAATCCCAGAACTTGGGAGGTTGAGGCAGGAGGATTGTTGCAAGTTTGAGGCCAGCCTGGGCTACAAAGTGCAGCCTTAACTGCAGAGTGAGACCCTGTCTCAAAAATAAATAAATAAATAAACAAACAAATATATAAAAGGAGCAAGTAGAATTCAGGAGGTATGGGGAGAAAATTGGCAAACATCTTGCAGGCTAAATTCTATGACCATAACACAATGAACCTATAAAGAAGAAGCCAATTTTTATACGTATTTGAAGATTAAACAACAGTGAAACAACCAAAATCTTCTACATAGTGGGGATCAGAAAAGGAATTATAATGATAAGCAGCTAAGTTAGACAGAAATCAATATACAGTCAGAGAGGGACTGAGCCCTCAAGGAAGTCAGTACAAAAAAACAAAAACAAAATTGTGGTTGGAGGCAAATCCGAAAAAGGCCAGGCCTCAAGATGAGATGCAACAGCCAGACCTACAGGCTAAGGGATAAACAGCAACTGGAGATTAGCCTGTAATTAGCAGCACCTTGTCCAGTAAATCCAGATAGACATCAGTTGTCCAGGTGGGTGACCAGAGCATAGATCCATCCTTTCCCCAAAACACCTCTGTGAGATCAATGGAAGGAGGCCAGAGCTCAGTTTTTTGTTTCATGGCACCTCTAAATATTTTGAATGGATCCTGGATTGTGGCTTATTTAGGTAATCATGATATAGGAGAGATATAGTTCCAAACCCCTTATATATCAAGCATGCCAAGTTAGTGTCCCCACAATATCCAGAAATGAATTTGCGGACCAAAGGAAGAAGGACGGGAAGAAGAATAGCTCCTGGTTTTCCAGACAGGATCCCAAATGGGGTGGCTACCGAAGTCCTTTGTCAGGGGTAATCTATATAGCAAAGTTACCACATGGGTACAATGTAGGTCAGACTAAGATGAACCTATAGGATTATGACTATAGCCCATTAGCTAATACTGATCCAACAAAGAAATGTGTCATAGAGCAAGGGTATATGGAAAAAGCAAAAGTACTTTTGAAGTCTCTGGTATTAGATATATTCAAGAATGTTCAAGATCTTTACAATGAAAATTATAAAACTTCATAGAAGGTCACAAAATTGCAGATAGATAAATTTAAAATATTTGTGGAGGAAGATTCAGTATTATAAATATAGCAAACACTCAGTTGAATATAATTTCAATCAAAATTCCAACAGGTCTTCTTCAGAAAGTGATAAGCTTTTTTAAAATAAAAAAAAGAAAGTGATAAACTGGTCCTAAAATTTATATGGCATGAGGAGGATTGAAACATACTCAGTGAATACTTAATAACCTTAGTTGCCCTCATCACTAGTATCATAATCAACACCTTTGTTTTGACAAAACAAGAACTTAAGCCTGGTGGTACTCAATTCCTGCAGTGATTTTTATCTTAGAAAATTCCGGTTGGAAGATGAAATTACTATTTCATCAGTGTTAGAAAGATGTGTCTCAGGACGTTGCTTGTGCCAGCATAGAGACGTTTATTTTCTGGACATATCAAGCAGTTGCTGGTTTCCAAAGCTATGTGAGGCCACTAAAAGTGACAGTTTCTCCAACATGCCTAGGATGATTCACCTGCCAGAGCAATGCCAGTCAACAGAAAGACACCACTCGGTATAAACTGCCAACAGGGCCTTTTTAGAGTGAAGCAAGATACATAGCAAACAGCATGCTCTTGTTATCTTCCTGCAAATTCAGAGAATCTCCCACCATCCTTTGGTTGTGACATTTGGTAGTTCCCATGTCCTTCTGAAATCCCTTTCTAAGGATGAAGCCTGGACTATTCCACTCACTGCTGAGACCTATAACTTTATCTGCACTCATTCACTTCACAAATACTTATTGAGCATTTACTGTGTGCCAGGCAGGGTTCTAAGTGCTAGAGATACAGAAATAGAGAAAACTTTCAGGAATGCTTTTCCCAATTTTTAGGGGAGGTAGATGTATACCAGATAATTAAGTAAAAATGTGTTACCTGGGGATAAATACTGAGGAAAAAAGTGAAGCAGGAGAGGAGCAAGGCCGGATATGCAAGGAGGCAGTGATTTTAAGGCAGAAGGGACAGCTGGAAGAGATGGCCACGGTGGCCTTGCTAAGGTAACACTTGAATAAAGCTCTGAAGTAGGTGAGGGAGTGAGTCAGAGTGACAGGTAGGGGACCTGTCTTAGTTACTTTCTCTTTGCAGGGACAAAATACCCAACAGCCACAAGTTAATGGAGGAGAGGCTTATATTGGGTGACCGTCTGTAGAGCTTTCAGTCCATAGTTGGTTGTCTTGAAGGCAGGAAGGCACAGTAGAGGAGAACAGCAGAGGCAAAACAGTTCATGGAATGGCAGGTAGGAAACCTCATGGACTTCCTTTGTTCTTTTTTATTCCATCCGGGTTATAAGTCTATTGGTTGCTGCCACCCATATCCAGAACTATGCTAAACAAATCAGTAGCCTTATGCAGTACTGTGCACCCATGATCCAGTCACTCGCAAAAGCCCCACCCCTAAGCACCTGAGGCTTGCAGGGACATCTAGATGTAAGCTTTACCAGGACCAATGCTCTGCAAAGAGGGACCATTATGTGCAAAATTTCTGAGGTTAGGGTATGCTTGGCTCATGCAAGAGATATCAAGAAGAAATAATAAGGTGTGGCTAAATTGATGTTGAGCCTTAAATATCCTTAGAAGGAATTGGCTTTTACTTGGACATCTGTGGAAAGCTGCAGAGGGTTCTGCACAGAACAGTGACAAGATCTGACTTGTGCTTTTAAGGAATCTTCCTGGCAGCTGTGCTGTACTTCGGACAGGAAGGGGCTTTGGTGGAAGTCACTGCAGTACATCCACCGGCAGATGGTGGTGCTTGGGCCAGGGAAGGAGTAATGAATAACTTGACGCTTCCATGGTGTCATCTACCCTAGAAGGCCAGGGGTTGGAGGGAAAGGATTCAAACATGTAGACACCCTGATCCCCAAGAATACCTTGATGATAAGTCACATTACATCAGAGTAGGCTTTAGCAGAAGCATATGGGAGCAGTGGTCCCAGGAGATGCCCACATCTAGAGGTGTGGGATGGATTCTATTTTGCTTGAGTTGGGATAAAAACACAATCCCCAAGAAGACTCCTGTTTTAATCAGGTTTCTGTTACTATGATAAATACCTGAGATAATCAATTTATAAAGATAAAAGGTTTATTTTGGTTCACAGTTTTAGAGGTTTCAGTCTATAGATGCTTGACCCCACAAATATTTGTTGATTTGGGCTTCTGGGAGCACATCCTCGTAGGAGCTTGTGGTAGAGCAAAACTGTTCTTCACAGCCTAAAAGCAAGAGTTGAGAAAGAGGAGGGGCTGGCATCCCACTACCCCTTCAAGGACACGCCCCTCCATGACCTAAAGACCTCCCACTAGGCCCACTTCGCAAAGGTTCTACTATCTCCCAGTAGGGTCAAATTGTAAACAAGCTTTAACACATGCATCTTTGGGCAAGCGACACTTAAGATCCAAACTATAACACCCTCTTCCTTGAGCAAGGTAGAGGCCAGGCTACAAATCCTCCGCAGAGTCACTGGAAAGAAAAGTTTCCTGATATGGTTGGCAGCTCCTCCAAATGTCTCCAATTCCCCACAACATCTGGAACAACTTCAGTTTAGTGACCCTGACTTTCTATACTGAATTATAGATAAATGGATGTAGAAAGAGACAAAAAGATGCAAAATAATAAATCCTTGTTTATTCATTACTATTTATTGACCTTCTACTTATGTGCCAGAAACTGCATTAAGACTTCAACATAAATTATCTTATTTAATTCCCTAAAACAACTCAGCATGGGAGATGTAAATAGCATGATTTTACAGATAGAAAATTGGGGCTCAGAGTGAAGGCACAACTTGCTAAGATCCGCACAGCCACAAATTAGTGGAGAGTCCATATTTAAGGAATGCTTGGTTTGAAAGTCTTATGTCTCTTCTGCTATGCTATGCTGCCTTGAGTTTGTTGGCAATTATTTGTGACAGTGGGCTCCAGAGGACGTCCATGGATGGCTTTTGTAGACTTGAACATTATCTGAGCTGCCATATTGATTCCTTTTTACTTTAAGCAAGTGGAAGAGAGCAGGGATCAGTGAATTTTTTCTTAAAGGGTTAGTTAGCTAGTAATTACTTTGGGCTTTATAGCTCCATATCTATTGCAACTATTAGCTATGTACTGTAGCAGAAGGCAGTTCTGGGCATGGCACAAACGAATGGGTGAAGCTGTGTTCCAATAAAACTTTATAGAAATAGGATGGATCATAGTTTATGGAAGACTGCTGTTAAGCAGAAGGAATGGCTCCAGGATTCAGACTGGGTGGGTTCAAATGCCCTGCCATCTCCTGGATGGACAGCCTTTGGTAATTTACCTTGTCTCACTATGTAAAATTGGGACAGTGCATTATAGTGTGGTTATAAGGATTAAATAAGGGAATATATGTACTTAGAAACTTACAAAACAAAAAAATATTATTTTGTGCCTAATCTTTTCCTCCAAGATTCTGTAATAAAAACCAGCTTACAACAGACTCTGGTCAAGAAAAGCCAGCTGACTTTAAGATCTTAAAGGAAAGACTGTAAGGTTTTGGATTGGATCATATTAATCAGAATATGCTCTTGATGTATTCACATATTGTGTATTTACTAACTACCATGTCCCTTGCATGGGCCATGATTAGAAGGCATCAATTCCCTCCTGTGCATGGTGCTGTTTGGGTTTAGAGGAAGCACTCATTTTTGTTACCAATGAAAAGGAAAAATTAAGTTCAGACAAGACGATTATTTTAATTTAATGCTTTTGTGTTTCAAAACCAATCCACTAAGAAGCAACCCTGAGGTCCTTACGTACAATTCACATCTGGATTTGACTCACATCGAGTTTGGTCATTACAGTTTAACCATGAGGGTATTAATTGGAACACTAGAAAATATCTCCGGTCAGTTTCATTATCTAATGGCACTTAGGTTTTCTAATACATCTTACTAAGAACTGTTGCATATGCATAGACTAATCTAGATTTTATGAGGAACAGTTTATGCTGATTAAGAAAGAAACTGGCTGTATTCTCCTTAGGATTCAAATATACTTATTTTTCCTATTACTTTTTCCAAATATGATTATATTTCACAATAAAAGCCAAATTTCATTAAAACTATTAACATGTTTATAACATTAATTGCTATAAAAATTATTTTCTGGCTTTATTTATATCTCTGAATCATGTTCCCCAATATTCCCCCCCTCAAATGCTAAATACTTCTCAAAAAGTGGTCGCTTAGGGTTGGGTATGTAGCTCAGAGGTAGGGCACTTGCCTAGTGTGTGTGATGCCCCAGGTTTGATCCCAGTAACAACAAAAGTGGAAATTTTACCCTAGGCATAACGTCTCATTTTCTTTAACTTACTTATTTTAAGAATTAAATGTATCATTTGCTAATTAAATCAGTTAGGACTGATTCTAAAATGTTCTCTTTAAAATCTGATTTGATAGAAAGTCATTTGCAGTGTTTTGAGTTGTTCTCTCCTAGAGTATGGGAACACCGAGGGTCTGTGTTTGATACACAAGACTTTATATTTGTTTCAAAGCATATTGAAAACGTACTTTAAAATAAAAATGTTTAAGCAGCAATCATATCAACTTATTAACTACTAAGTGGTTTAGATTCAAGTGGTATTTTGGGGAGGGGGAGCGCGAAGGAAACAAGAGGTAACAGAATCCTAACCTAATAGGAAGGAATTGTGAAACGACCATTTTTTTTTTCAAAGTTGGCAATTGTTCAAGCTACATATGGTCACATAATCTTTTAAAAAGCACGATTCAAGTCTCGATTTAATTATGTAATAGCGTAAATGGAATTAGATTGCTGATGAAGTTCAGTGCTTAAGCTCTAGTGCACACCCACTGGGCTGGCAAAGTGACCAGACCTGGCCTTCAGACAGCCAGGGCACCTCCACTGCCCGCCTTCCCGATCTAAATCACAGAGGCTGGGCTGGACCAGCTCCTTTGTATTAATGGCGTTTCAGTCACCTTGTAAACATGATTGTAATGCAAGGCTAATAACTGTTTTACAGGAATGCATTATGTACTCCATTTCTCTTCTCTGTGTTTTTTTTGCGGGGGTAGTGAGGATTAGCTAATGGAAAAGCTTTGGCTCTTGGAGAAAAATTCTAGGTTGAATTCCAAGTGGGTGGGGGGAGTAAGCTTTCTAATACTGATGTCTACTAGAGCTCTGTAATTCTCTCATTCTGTCTCCCATGCAGGCAACCTTCACATTGATAAATGGTCTTCAAGGAACCTAAGAGACCTTCCAATTGGCCTCCCTTCTTTTATGGATGAGGCAACTACAGAGAGGATTTTTGACCATGGGTCACAGCCTGGGAGCTAGGACAGGAGCCTGGCTCTTCTCACTGGAGCCTGGCTCTTCTCACTGTAGCCCTAATCACTGAGTCAACACCATCTGACAGTGTGCTGCTCACCAAGCCACACTCCTTCCTCATAACACTGTGGTACCTGTCACAGTGCTGGGTCTTGGCTTTCCCCTAAAAATCTTAGGGGAATGGGTTAGGTAGGAAATAATGCTTTTTGTTCTGTAAGTTTCTAAGTACATATGTTTGAATTCTTCAGAGGACTGTGTTTATTCCTTCTGTACCCAGGGCACTTAAAACAGGGTCTACTCTATATTCATAAGTGGAGCTATACCCGAGCATGCTATGCTTATGACATTAACAATCTTGATGTTTTATGAAGATTATCTCATAGAGGTTTGTTTTGCAGATGAGAAAATAACAACTCAACCATGTTAGATCATCTGCCAAGATCTTATAAACAAGAGTCAAGAATGGGATTTGGACCCATGTTTATCTCTTAACTGTCTTTAGATGATGCCCAGAAGTCATGGAATGTAAAGTAGAAATGGCAAGTTGTTACAGGAATTATATCTGAAAGACCACGAGACTTGGAGGAGAATCACCACTGGCCAGAAGAGTTCCTTGGCATATGCACCCTCCGGAAACCTCAGATAATAACTGCGTCCAAGAGCTTTCCTGCACACCAGTTTTCCCAGGGGGGTTGGTCCATTGCCTAGTCATACCTTACTGCCATCAGACTCAAGAGCTCTGGGGGATTACGTTCTGGGAGTTCAGCAGAGGAGGACAGGAACGCAGTGGCCTGATAAATCAGAGAGCATGCCAACAAGCCTCCAATAAGCCCCAAAGAGTGGTGCTAATGCGGGTCAGGCGACTGCCTATGAGCCACTTAGCAATTGGAGCTTTAGCCTTTTAGCAGTGGGGAAATCCAACCATGGCTCATGCAGGAAGAGCCTGCCAGAAGGCCACTTGTGGATGACAGCAACACTTCCTGTTTGCTGCCCTCTCGTTCTCTCCTCAAAATCACAGAAGTCCCCCTTGAAGTTAAGAAACCAGTGTTTGAACATTCAGTTGCATTGTTGTCTCATATTTATATGTTGATCATTAGCCACAAGGTTATTTAACATTGTCTGTGAAAAACTAGACTTGTAGCCGTATTCCCGGTTTTTGAAACTAACATTATAAGACAGATGTCCTCATATAATTTGCCAGTTTGCTCATATCAGACATAGAATTTATGGTCCAAATGAACCACTGCAACTATTTTTGTGTTCTATATTCTATTACCTTGCTTAGCTTTAAATCTCCATCTCTATGATTGTATTTACTTTCTCAATGTTGTTAAAAAATCTTAGAAGTTGAGGTCATCTTTTTTATCTTAAATAAGTCAATGAGAGGTACTAACTCATATTTCCCTTTTTGCTTTGATTCCTAGGAAGCTCAGAACCCAGTATGTTCATAATTTCATTTTTTCTTGGCTTAGTTTGAGCTACCATTATTATTACCCATCACCCCCTATTTCTTAGCTTCATTTTTCTCTGTGTACTGTTTCTGTCTTTTTTCAGGAGAAGATGCCTTAATTCCTTTTTGAAAGGCAGAGAGGTATAAATAATTGAATCATTCTTAACCCCAATTCACACTGCAGATAAATGTAGCCTTTCAAAAATGATCCTTTCCTTCACTCTGCCTCCTTCAAATTCCCAATGGTGCCTCCTTAATCTGAGCAGAGAATCACTGACTGATTTGGTACCTTCTATTTGGCCTCCAGCCTAGACCTCAGACATGGAACCAAGCTAGGGCCGCTCCTTGAGTGCTGAGAAAGATCAATGTTATTGCCACTGGCAGGTCCCCAGCTCCTCCTGAAACCTCCTTCCAACAGGTTACAGGATCAAGATATTTTGATGGTTGTTATCATCTATTGGGGTTGACATACAACCAGCTGAGAATAGTATCTATTTTAATGTCTGAATTATTTTTTCTAAAATTAACAGGCAACATCCGAACACTCTCCCTATTACAAAAGACAATCTGATTAATCACAAATAAAAACCCTTTGAGCATAAATGAATAAGGTTTGAGACACTTTGGGTTATTTTTTCAGTCTGATAAAACCATTATCATGTTATAGTGTTCACAATGCTGAACCAAATTCCTTTGATCATCTTATAAAAATAATTGATCTTGCTTATCTATTGTTCTATTTTAAATCATTTAATTGAGGATATTAAGAGAAGTAATGGTAACAACTAAAGCATTTATTAGGCTCTGATGTTCAAACTTGCAATGTGATTTTCATAATCTAAATTTCTCTATCGCTAAATTCTGTTCTTGTGGGGATTTACATATAGAACACCTCCAGCCACAAATAATTTGCTATTGCTTAACATCCTAAAGGACAGACGTACACTGTGGCAAATCACTGCAGCTATACTTAATTTTAATTATTCTTTTAAATCGGATAGATACCCTGCAGTGAAATTCTTATAATTAAATAGAAATTAAAAGTTTCTAAAAGCCTTAATTTCGACTTCAAATTTAAATGCAAATGAATGTGCTGGAACCAAAAGCATCTCCTTCCCTCAACCTCATTCTTCAAAATTATGAGGGATTGTCTGAAAGCATAAACTGATCCTGAAATCTTATTTTGGAACCAAACATTTTCTTAGGACAAATCCTTTCCATTTTGCAGTGCTTGGCCGGTACCAGCAAGATACACTGGGAGACCCAGTATTCCCAAGGACAGGTGCCCCAGAGCGTAATTTTGGGTTCTCTGAGAAGCAGACCCCCGGGACAAGTACTCATGCACAAGTTGGAGGGAAATGGTCCCATAAAATAGAATGGTGGACTGAGGAGTGAGACAGGGAATGGAAGAATGTATTTTCTAGCCTATCAAAGTAGGTCCCCAGCCTGCTGGGAAGCCTGGGAGACCACAAAGCACATCTCAGAGTTCAGTCACCCAAGGCGCGAGGGAGTTGAAGCATTTATCCACCAGTTCCCATCACTGATGAGCATGGGCTGCTTCCAAGGAGGATCACTGTCTTGTGAGCCTTGCCAGTGCCGCAGCCTGAGAAAGATCTCAGGCCAAAGGATGCAAGTGTTGAGCATCGCTGAGACCCCTGACATGAAAGGGCCCAAGAGGCACCGACACTCTTTGCTTCAGGAATCTAGGCTACAGCTTCCAAGCCAGCAGCACTGAGGGAGTGCAGCCAGCATCGGTGCTTTTATTTGACCCCTACAATGTTCCTTTTTTTTTTTTTTTTTTTTTTTTTTCAGAATTTTTGGAAATGTTTAGGCCCAAGTTAGGCTTATCACATTTGCTTGAAAAATTTGATCTAATCGATGCAGGACAGGATTGGAATTTTCAAAGCAAATACAGTCACCCACTGCTTAAAGAAGATGGCAGGTTCTGAGAAAGAAATCACCAAGGGACTCTGTGATGAACAACCGTGAGTGTGTTTACACAAACCTGAGCAGTGCAGCCTACGACACACCCAGGCTGTGTGGTAGCCTGCTCTTCTCCAACCACAAACCTGAACAGCACGTCACTGTGCTGAATACTGTCGGCCACTATAAAGCAATGGCAATTGTGTATCTGAGCAACTCTGGACACAAAAGTAACGGCAAATATACTACTGATGATACTAATATTAACTTTTCAGCTCCATGATAGCCTGATGCGTTTTCCACTGCCTACTGGTTCAATAACAATATTGTGTGGCACATGACTGAACTGAGTGAGTAAGTTACACACACCAAGTATTTGCCCTGTGGATGGTGCAAAAGATGTTCTTTACCTTACAGAAAGCGACAGATCCTCCCTTACAGCAAAGTGGCACCGGGTCTTCCTGCAGCTTAGAGGATAAACTGTCTGTAGCTTTGTGCTTCCGCAGCTCTCAGGACAAAGCTACCCTCCATGCCTGCCTGCAGTTGGGCAGAGCAGGCCCTGGGGAAGGTGGCAAGCTCTTGTGGCAAGCACTTTTTTAAGTGCAGCACATGACTTTGGGCTCTCACAACAAACTACCGGGTCGGAAACATCTTTCACTGAAGAAAACTGATGCTTAGCAAAGTGAAGTAACTTACTTGCCCAAGGTAACACAGTAGAAGACAAAGTGGGATCTGAATGCAGACAATGTGATTCCAAGGTTTGGCCCCTTAGCTATTAGCCAGCACTGATTCCAAATGCTAGCCAGGCACAGGGCCAGTACCCGGTTCCTGGCCCAGATCACTATTGCCCTTCCTGTTCGTGTAGTTCTGGGCTGCCCTGGCCACTCAGGACCCAGTTCTCTTGCTCCTTAAAGCCTCTTCCTAAGCTGTGACCCACAACAGTTTCAGCTTTTGCTGCCCTCCTTTGGCACCGTTGAGAGAGCTCTGACACCTGACCAAATCCCTATGACCACAGTGAAGCAGAGATGGCAAAACCACAGCTGGAAAGATCAAATTCTCCTCCTAAAATGATAAAAATAGCATTTAATACATTTTTTTTTTTTCCGGTACTGGGAATCGAACTCATGGCCTTGTGTTTGTCAGGCAGGTGCTGTGCCGCTGAGCTAAATCCCCAGCCCCCATTCAATATATTTTTAAAGATACATTCAAGTCAAAGTTTTAGAAGGCATCTGTTTCTAAAATAAATCCACTTCATTGTCATAAAAAAGGAAGTTAAAAAAAACCCACTCTGGAGCTTCACCTTGGCTTGACGTCAAGGTTCCCAAGGAAAAACTGCCCATAGAGCTACATTAAATTCTTCAGGGATGCTCTTACTGATGTGAAAATGGAATGTTGCTTGTGCCTGAAGCCATCCTCCTTTGTTTTCCTCATCCACAATGAAAAGTTTGTCTCTCTCACAAATGATCGACACCCTGAAGGATGTGTGTTTCTAGATATCTGAGCCTCGTAACTCACACAGCAGAAGTTAACAAACTCCTTCTCCTTACACAGCACCCCAAGTCTCCTCTCAGCAAACTCCAAAGTCTCCAGTGACCTGAAACTTACGGCAGCAAATCAGCCAGGTCAGGATTAGAGCAAACCGGAGGTCATGCGTCCCATGTTCTGGGACCACGTACTTCTCACTCCCAGCCAACTGTAGCCCTGCGGGAAGGTGGCACCTTTCTCTTTTTGAGGGAAATCCAGAAATCCATATTTTAAGACAAAGTCCCCTCTTGGTTTTAAATATTGGTGACGAGTTTAATTACATTTTAAAAGCCATGCTGGCCAAATTCACACGTAAGAGCTCCACACATGGGATAATAGGGTGCAGGGGCAGGCTCTGAACACAGACACATGGAAAGGACTGATGTCCCCTGTGATGAGTGAGGCGTGGCTTGACTCTGCCAGCTACTCAGCCTGCTATTCTCTTATGCATTGAAGTCAGGACCCCCATAGCCATTTCTACAACTGTATTTTCTCCTACATGTCTCTGTAACCCAAGGTAGATTGAATACAAACCCCGGCACTTTTCTGACTTCATCCCTGCCTGTGCTTGGGAAGCTGTACAAGCAACTTTGATTGTTTCAGCAAAAACCATTTAGCAGACAAAATATCTCCCTTCAAAGAGTGATCATCCCTTAACCTGTCCTTTCAGGCTGAAATCGCTGGGAGATACTGAAGGGGGCACGCATGTTATTTGACAAGTGTTACATCTGCTACAACAGCGGAGATGCAACCTTAAAGCTCATTGTGTGGTGCCACTTTGAACCCGGTGTTCTAGCGAGATGGCATTAGCAGGTAACAGGAACCTGATAGCTGAGAGCTGACGTGCAGGGATGTACAGACAAAAATAGCAAAGCAATCGTTCGCTGTGATTACGATCATAACCCTAACACCACACTCAGACTCTCATTTTGCTGAGAGGTGGGCAAATACAGTTCAGCGGTGTTTGAGCAGCTTTGTGGCTGAGGGAGCTCAGATGTCTCAGTGACATGGAACACATCAAGATGATTCTTCCCCTCTGTTCCCATTTCCATGCAGAAATAACATCCACTCATGGCAATAGAGTACCCTTATCAAAAGGAAATGAATAAGGTGTTGGTAAAAGCAAGTCTTTCTTTCTCTTGGAAAATACTAGAAGTGGACATAGTATTAGAGTAGGATGGACAGCCCTGAGTTCAAGTTTTATCAGAAAGACGTTGGTTGAATACATTGTACAGTTTTCTGCAAATTATAGCACATCAGTTCAGTTTGTTAGTTGTGAATGATAGAAAACATAACTCAAATTGTTTAATAAAAACACATTTGTAGCAAATGCCTTATAATTGAAAAATTACAATATCTACTTTTAGCCTTAGCTTGACACAGTGGCTTAAACAATATTGTCAGGACTCAGTTCTTTGTCACCTTTTGATTCTGCTTCCCTCTGCCTTGGCTTCAATTTAAGGAGGGCTTTCTCCGTGTAGCAGTCACTGTAAGCTCCAGATTCACTCTTTTTTTTGGGGGGGGGGATGGTATTGGGAATTAAACTCAGGACCTTATGCTTGCCAGGCAGGTACTAGATTCACTCTTGATAGCTCTAAGTCCCTTGGAAGTAAGTTTCTCTTTCCCAAAGAGATTAAACAAAATTCCTCTGCGTGACTCTCATTGGACCAAACTGAATCACATGCTTATCTTTAAGCCAATCATTGTGGGCAGAGAAATACAATGATTTGATTGGTCAGATCGAAACACAGCCTAGGAATGGAGTCAATACCACTCAGTTCACCTTGGCTGAGATCATGAGAGAGGCAGTCAAGCCTAGAAGAGACTGAGGTCTTGTAAAAAGGTGATGATCAGATGGAAGAAACAAAAGACAGCCGGGGATATAGCTCAGCAGCACAAGGGCCTGCCTGGCAAGTGCAAGGTCCTGAGTTTGATTCCTAGTACCAAAAAACCAAAAACAAAAAACAAAGAAAGAAACAAAAGACATCCACCAGAGAAGCCCAGACTTTGGGAAAAAAGCCAAGACTTCAGGCACCCACACCCACCAAAAAAAAAGTTCTGGTAGGACTGGGGGAAATGTGGGGAGAGACTTTCCAGAATAATTTGTGGTTCATTCGGAGACACATGTATGTGCTTTTAATTCTGAAGAATTAACCAGATTTAGCAATTTCCTGTATTAGTATTCTGAAAAGGGACGCCAGCCCAAACACCAGGCACTTTTGAATTCGATTCCTGCGGCTAGCATGCTGACAAATTGCCAATATACATGCAGCGGACATTGTTAAGTACCTCACGTATTTATGCTGACTTGGTGGGAGTAATAGATTTCATGGCGGGGACACTCCTGCATATGTATTGGAAAGGTGCGCTGCATGGCACACTGTGTGTTCGTTTACATCCTTTCCATCTTTATGTCCAGGCATCCTAAGTATTGATTTGAACAAAATCGTAATCACAACAGGAACTTTTATAATTTAACTGGAAGTGATATCCTCCGAGGTACGCGGCATACCATTTTATGTCAATCTCTACTGATAGCAGTCTGGGCTGCACGGCTTTCTCCCCCTCACAGATGCGAAAGGGAATGACGGAGCTGAAGAGGTCAGGGGTAATGACTGTCTGTAGCTGCCTGGCTAGGGTACCACAGGCTACTTCCCACCTAGGTTTGCTTGTGAGTTGTAAGCCCTTTGCAGCTGTAAGGGCTCCAAGGTGTAAGCCTTCCGCTCATATATTCAGGGAGAACATGCGGTTAGGTCTTGCCCTCAGTTTCTCTTGTTGGAGAGAAGAATGGTAGGGAGAGGAAAGAAACTAAAGAGTAGAAGTGAATCAAAGGGTCAGGGTTGCCTCCAAGGCTGGATCCTCTGACACAATCAGAGGATCCGGGAAACAAAGACACATGCTGCCCTCTGGTCTTAGAGATGGTGGGTTGCTCAGGACATACATCTCTAGACGCAAGAAGTATGCTCCCTTCTCTGGGGCTCCTCATGACCAACCAAGAGGGCCCTGAGATGTCTGGCCGGCCCTGCTCAGGGGGTTTGAGCACGAGGGTGACTGGCTTCCCGAACGACAGAGCCCATGATCCCGGTTCTTTTTTGGCAATGGGGACCTGGGGTGATATTCCACTGTACCTCATGTGCGAGCATGGATGCCAGGAAAAGGCATGCTGATGCCAGGAGTGGTAAACAGAAAAGGAAATGAGGCTTATTTACCAGTTGGACTGAAGGGATCTGTCATGTGCAGCATTTCTAGATAGCTCAAGCCACCAAAAAAGGAGAGGAGATTGTCAAAATAAGCAAGTATAAAATTGCATCAGTAATAAACTCTGCAAAAACAAGATCCATGCTACTCTGAGGATAATAACGAGGCATCTGCATTAGTCTCGGTAAGGACGGGGTAAGGAGAGCAGGGACAGTGCTCTGATTGACAGCTAGGCAGGGCTGGGGAGCTTGAGCAGAATTAGTGGCATGGAGAAAGGATGCAGGTAGAAGACACAGCACGCACACAGTCCCTGCGGCAGGACAGAGCATGGCCTTCCTGTGATGGGGTGAACTGTACAGGGCCTTGGGGTCACAATAAGGAGCCTACTGTTTGTCCCAGGGGTGACAGGAATGGGTTTGGGGGAATTCCAGGAAAAGAAATAGGGGCAGAACTGTTTGTGTTTAGGAATCTGTAGAGGAAATTTGCCAAGGCTGGAACAGAGGAGGCTCCTGAGATGAGGCAGAAGTAGAGAGACTTTGGAGAGTCCAAGGTGGTAAAGGAAAGTATATATAACAGGGGTGGCGAAGCTTGGCACACGTGTTATTTGTTTCTCTTTTAAAATAAAAGATGTGAATGCACCAGTTGGTTTTTTTTCTAAACTAAAACCTCAGTGTTCAGGTTTAATTGCAGTATTGGCACTTTGCGATAAGTAAGAGGGTTTTGTGTTGCAGTTTGGGCACTCGGTCTCTAAAAGGTTCACCATCCCTGGTCTAAAACAATATGAAACCGGCAAGGATTTGGCCACCTTTGTAACAGTGAAGAAGTGAGGGACAGAGACTGGAGTCGGGGTGATGGGGAGGATGTTAATGCAAGAACGGAACAGAGAAAGAGGGAAAGAAGCCTTGTGTGTGCAACAAAAGGAAAAGACCTTACAGTGGTGAGATAGCCAAGTCATGCCACCAGTGGGAGGGGGAAGATGAGAATGGTTATGTTAGGTTTTCCACGCAGAAGAAACAAAGGGGGAAGAAGGCCTTTACTCCGGACTCGGAGAGGAAAGGACTGCATGCAACACAGGGCGCCTCTGAGTTAGACAAAGGAGGCTGGGGGTGTATGAAGACTCTGGCTAGAGGAGGAGCTTGAGGGGCGGGCTCAGTGACGCGTTAGGAGCTGATTGGGTCTTCTCTCCTGTGGCGCAGGAAGGGTAAGAGAAAGTTGTATTGGGGCTGAAGGGAGAAAAAGGGAGGGGAGTGGGCATTTGGAAGATAGGCTGTTGTTCTGGGGCTTCAGCCAAGTTAAGACCACCACCATGATTTAACAGTTCATACTCGGGCAGGAGCCTATCAGATAATAGTAACAGCTCCCCAAAATGTTTTAAATTTAGACATTCGGGGCTGGGGGTTTAGCTCAGCGGCAAAGCGCCTGCCTGGCAAGCGCAAGGTCATGAGTTCGGTTCCCGGTACCGGAGAAAAACCAAAAAAAAATAAAATTTAAAAAAATAATAAAATAAATTTAGACATTCTAGTGGGTGTTGGTGGAATCCCATTGTGGTTTTAATTTGTACTTCCTGAGGAACAATAATATTGAGCACATTTTCATATTCTTATTGGTCATTCCCTTATCTTCTCTTATGAAGTTCCAGTTTAGGCTTTCTAGGTATTTTTTTTTTTTTAGTATTCCCCCCCACCTTAAAAATTGTGTTGCTGATTCGTTAGAGTTCTTTATACATTATGGATGTTAATATATATTTTGTGATTATTTTCTCCCAGTTGGTAATCTTTCTATTTTCACAATGATTCCTTTCGATGAATTTTTAATCTTTTTTAAAAATTATTTTTAATTGACCAATAATATTGTATATTTTTCTGTGTACAGTATGATATTTTAAAGGATGTACAATATTTTCCTCTTAGTCAAGGTTTCACCTTGCATGGTTTTAGTTACCTATAGTCAACTGCAGTGTGAAGATATTAAATGGAAAATTCCAGAAATAAGCAATTCATAAACTTTAAATTGTGCCTCCTTATGAGTAGTGCAGTTCTCAGAACATGAGTGTTGTGGTTTAGATCTAAAGTGTCCCCCTGAGATTTCACATTTAGAGGAGGTGGGGCCTAGTGGGAAACGGTTCCCTGGGAGTGTGACTCGGAAGGGTGCATTCTTGTCCCTGGTCTTCCTTCGTCCATCTGCTCCCAGATATTGTGAGTAGAGCAGCTGTCCTCTGCCTCACCCTTCCACAATGCCTAGGAGCCTGTTAGCCATGAGCTGAAACCGTGAGCCAAAATAAATCTCTCCTCCCTTAAACTGTGGGTGTCGAGATTTTGTCCCAGCTATGGGAAAGTGAGTAGGACAGTGAATCATCCCCTTGTCCAGGGTATAGAAGCTGAGTATGCTGCCTGATTGTTAGCCAGTGAGTGTTCAGTTACCAGACCATTGACTTTCACAGAAGGGCAGCACAGTACTAGTGTTTAAGAAACCCTTACTTTAACAATGACCACAAAGAGCAAGAGTGGTTACGTGGGCAACTTTATTAGCACATATTGTTAAGATTGTTCTATGTTATTATTAGTCATTGGTGTCAGTGTTTTACTATGCCTACCTTGTAAATGAAAGCATACAGGGTTGAGGCATAGTATCTAATCTAGAGTTCAGTTCTGTCCAAGGTGTTAGGTATCCGGTGAGGGTTTTGAAACATATGCCCTGCAGATGAGAAAGTACTACTGTATAATTATGGAAGAGTTAAATCTAGCTAATTAATAAATGTGCTACCTCATATAACCATCACGTTTGTGGCAAAAATACTTAATATCTACTCTATATTTTTTAAGAATACAGTATATTGTTATCTGTATTCATTTTGCTGAGCAACAGATCTCTTGAAATTTATTTCCTTTACCTAACTAATTATATATCCTTTGACCAACATCTTCCCAGCCCCCAACCCTCCTCAGCCTCTGGTAACTATCATTATGCTGTCTACTTCTGAGAGATCAACTTTTACGGATTCCACATGAGTGAGATCATGCGGTCTTTGTCTTTCTGTGGCTGCTTATTTTACTCCACATAATATCTTTCAGGTCCATCCATGGTGTTGCAAATGGAAAGATTTCCTTCTTTTTCAAGGCTGAATAGTATCCTATTGTGTACATAGACTGCATTTTCTTTACCTATTTATCTGACATTTTTAAGCTTGATGAAGTTCAACTTACCAACATCTTGTCTTTCATGGTAAGTTCCTTTTGTGTTCCAACAAACCTTGGCTTCCCCTAAGACTGTAAAGACATTCTTTATGTTTCCTTTATGAAGCTTAATGGGTTAAACTTCCACGTGGTGGGTAAGGCTCTGACTGATACTCTGGAGGTATTGGGATGGGGTGTGATTTGGCGTGTTTGAAGCTGTAGATTTGTTTTGTATTTTTCTTTTAGAATGTCAGCTCCCAGCCTGGTTCCACTCACTACATATTAGAGGACCTGGTTATTGCTTGCTTTTTAATCCCTGCCACCAGTAACCAACTGCTCAATGTGAGATGAGCACTTTGCCCCTGTTTTTTAGGCTGCCGGAGGACGGAGGCAGATCCCTGCTCCCCAGGGAGAAAGCAGGCCTGCATTTTGGGTTAGTGTTTAATCACTTCTGGCACCAAGTGTGGCACTGGTGAAATCTTACTTGCATTATCTTTATGAAATATTTAGTATTTTAATTATATGAACTGCCAAGATTCTGGTGCATGCTTTAGTCATTTCCCAACTGAGCTCTCAGCACGGTCTCTTGGATGGCCTCTTCCGAGCATCTCTCACATGTTTGCAATCTCTCCCAACCCATGAATCATATTTAAATGCTTTCTATATCCCATAATTCTCCTTTTACTGCTCTATTCAGTTAATTACCCTTGCTCCTATTCATCGGAGACATGCAGTTCAGGCCTGGGATTTGGAGAGAGAGGGAAAAAACTGAAAAGCAAAGTTCATAACGAAAGTTTCTTCACGTTAGGGAGGTTTAATCCAAGTTTGTGTTTCAGCTTGCACTCTGAATTCTTTCCCTAACTGCTTCTAAGTAATTCCATCTGCCCCTGGGTTGGTTCCCATCTCAGATCCCATTGGTAACAATCCCTTTGTACAAGAAGCACCTTCAGCTTTTTTGGAAGATGATTTCATATTTAATATGTTTCTAGCACATCACTGTCATCTCACCTACTTATGTCAACCACATGAGGCCCGATCACTCAATTTCTACAGAGTTGAGAATTTTAAAATGTGCACCAGCACAGCCAGCTGGTGAATAACAGACCTTTGTTTTTAAACATAAAAAAGAAAAAGTATTTGCAGTTATGATATATGTATGTGAGAGAGAGACAGAGATGGAAGAGAATACAGACATAAGTCTAATGTTATTAACACAATTCTAACCCTGCTGAGCTAAACTAGAAGAATATTCATCCAATGCTGGCAATTAGTGTGCAAACATGCCATTTCATTAAACAAATAGTGAAAGAAAATTTAATGCTGAATCTTCAGCAGCTGATAGAAATTCCAACTCTGTATGAAAGCAACAACATGAAAGCACATTTCCTTCCCGTATTTCCCACAGCCTGCATGGTGGGTCTCCCACCTTCCCTCTACCATCAGCTCCCGATGCTCTGTGCATGCTACTGTGAGCACACTGGCCTCCTCTCTGTTCTTTCCCACCATAGGGCCTTTGCACCTACAGCTCCCTCTCTGGGGAATCTTCTTCTTGGACCTAGCTACTTCTCTCCTGATGCCTGGATTCCCCAGACCCCCTTCTCAATGAAATCTTCTGCTCCCTTATCTGAAATTTCAGCAACCTCCACTGCAATAGTTTATTTACATTCCACTTCCCTGCTTTATTTATTTGTTTGTCTGCTGTTTGTTTGTTTGTTTTAGCAATTGTGACTATCAAGCACAATATTTGTCTGGCTAATTTTTTCTTATTTTCATCTCCTCTAAAATGAAGCAGGCATATTTGCTTTATTTGATATAGTGACACATTTCCAACACTGGCATATGGTTGGTGTGCAATGAATAAAGAAGTGAAATCATAAAAATGGATAATCCTCAAAGCAGGGCAACAGAGTAGTATGTGCCCGTGGGAGAATCAGTGAAGTGCAGGCGGAAACTGAGGGACTCTAAGGAAGAGAAGTTAATAAGATAAACTCTTCCAAGTACCAACTCATGGTCCCATTGTCTCCTCTTCTTTTCCATAGAACCTTGCTTTAAGAAGCCAGCACAGCAGCCGATCACAAGCTCCATTTCCAGGTAGGAGTGCTCTGAGGGCTATGTTCCAGAAACAAGAAGTCAGGTACATTTTTGGAGAAGGTTTCTGAGAAAATGCCCCAAAGAATTTGCTCACTCACCTATCAGGGATCCTTTGCCCTCTCCTTTTCCCCTTTCTTTTTTCCTAAAAAATAGATGTGACAGCTGGCATAGAGGCCATTCTGTGATGCTAAAGCAGCCTGGAAATGCTGGAGATGTTGAAAGAGATCAGTAGGGGATCCTGGGATTATAGCATCACTGTGCATTACCGATAGACACCTTCCTCAGGATTTCACTGCATGTGGGACAAATGAACCCATGTCTGACATGAGTCCCTCTTATTTGAGGTCTCCATGACAAACAGTTAAATATTGTTACTAGCTCAGGTTGTTGGGTACCATAAAGACATCTGTTCCACTGTCCTCACTCAGTGGTCATCCTGGAAATCTCTTTGATGGAAGAAATCACATTGTTATGGGTTGATCAAGCAATTTCTACTCATGCTGGACTATTCATGAAACCTTTGTTTCATGTCCATCCCACTACAATGGAGATGCTGCAAGTTAAAAATAAGCCATTACTCAAACCTTCACTGTGTTGAAGGTGACAGCATCCTGTGGCCATTGGTGACAACTCTGAATAGCTCTGATTTCTCGAGGTACGAGCCTGATCAAATGGTGCTGGAAGCAAATCACCCTAAGAGTAACTTAAAATGGCTTAAAATGATTTGAAATCAGCCACTTTCTTCTAAATACAGAAGGTGTGGACTCCACCTTTCTAGAAGGAACTAAACCTATTTACCTAGTACCCTCCTTTCACATGTTCCTCTGGGGATCTGTTCTTCCCCCACACCTGTCATCCATACTGGAAGGTGGACACCATGATCTTGGTAAATATGACAGATGATTGGTCCAAACTGGAGCAGTTGACCCAAGGTGGGACAATGAGAGCATTTCTCTAAGACCTACAAAGTGGAACCAAGATTGTTCTCAGGATGGTGAAAACTGAACGTCTATAAACTTAGTAGTCTTAGTTGGTCATGTTTCACCAATAAGAATGAGAAAGTGGGAAATCTAAAATGCAGAAAAAATGGAAATTGACACAGGATAAAAATGTGTTTGTGTGTGTGTGTGTGTGTGTGTGTGTGTGATAGAAAGAGAGAGAGAGAGCAACTCAGAGACAGAGACACGGTGGAGGAGAAGGGAGCAGGAAGAAGCCACTGAGACAACAAACAAACTTCCTTGGTACCCGCAGGATGGTTAAATGTCTGTTCCCAGCTTTTGACTTTTACTGGGTTCCTATGTCTTCTTACAATCCTCTTCTTCATAAACTAACTGGAATTCATTTCTATAACTTGCAGCCAAAACTGTAACATATAAATCTCCAAATAATCCCTTAGAATTTTAAGAACAGTGATTTGTGCTTCATTTCTTAAATTATATCTCTGGGTATCTATGCCTCCATGAATCTACCTTTCTATAGCACATTGATTTTTTTATTGTCCCACATTCACTGAGCCCTGAGTTGGGGATAAGGAAGCTGTGTTTCCTGTCCTCAGAGAGTTCACAGTCAATGCAGAAGGACATGTATCCATCTAGCGGGAGAGGTCACTTTTAACCCCACACTCCCTAGGAGATAGGTGTGATCTCTGATACAGGTGAAATAAAACTGGAACTGTAAGTACCTCTCAGGGGCATGCAGGCATTCAGTAGAGGAGGCTACTGGAACCCTGACGGCCTTATGCCAAACCCATTGGCCTATTCGTTATTAGTCCTATAAATGAGCCATAGCGTTCCTCTGATAGAAGAGTCCCCCACTTTGGAAAATCATGGCAGTATCGCTGGGCCATGTGGTTCATCCTCTCCATCAGGGGAGCTCACACACACACACACACACACACACACACACACACACACACACACACACACACCAATGCAAACTGGAAGCCATTCCCTCACAAGAGTTCCTTTCTCTTACATGTCTGTGACACAGCTGGCCTTCCTGGTGGCTTGAAGTACCCCGGAGTCTTGTTCATTTTAACAAACCTTCCTCACTGCCATGTGGCTTCCCACCTCCCCCTCTTGCTTGGTCAAAATGGCCAAAAATCTGTCTGACTTAATATTGTCACTTCTTTACCCCACATGCCCCCTCAGCACACTGCACACGACTGTGCACGTGTCATTCCCCCAAAGTACCTTTTGTTGAGGCCGCCAGTGGCCACAGCATTATGAAACACCGTATGGTGGATTTTACCTGGGGCTGGCTGTGCTTGACGGTTCAGGAGTGTTTGACCCTGAGGGTCATCTCCCACCCTCCTGAGACACTGTCTTTTTCTCTTTAAATAAAGGAATTGAAGTGAAAATTACTTAACATAAAGCATATCATTTAACAGTGATTCTGTGGCATTTAGTATACGCACAGTGTTATTTAAATGATACCTCTATTCTGTTTCAAAACATTTCCATCACTGATGTAAAACCTCTTATCTCATTCCCCAGACCCTGGCAATCACCAGTTTATGATCTATCTCTATGGATTTGTCTATTCTGGTTATTTCATGTAAATGAAATAAAACAACCTGTAACTTTTTGTGTCCAGCTTTCTTCACTTTGCTTAATTTTCTTTCTTTTTTTTTTTTTTTTTGTGAACCAAGAATTGAACTCAGGACCTTGCACTTGCCAGGCAGGTGCTTGTGCCACTAAGCTATATCCCTGGCCCTGGCTCATCACTTAGCTTAATGTTTTGAAGGTTCATTCACATTGTAGCATGTATCTGTACTCCTTTCTTGTTTATGGCTGACTAATATTCCAGTGTATATGTATGCTATAGTTCGTTTATTCATTATCTCTTGAGAGATATGTGGGCTATTTCCATCTTTTGGTTGCACTGAATAGTGCTGTTATGCATGTGCATGTGTACACACACAATTAAATAATTATCTTTAATTCTTTTGGATATATATCTAGGAATGGAGTTGTGAAATCATATGATAATTCTCTGTTTAACATTTTGAGAGACTACCAAGCTATTTTCCATAGAGACTGAACAACTTTACATTCTTATCAGCAATGTATCAGGGTTCTAGTTTCTCTGCGTTCTTGCTAACCATGCCAACTATGTCTTCTTAAAAACTAAAACAATCCCAATGGGTGTGAAATTGTATCCTATTGTGGTTTTGATTTGCATTTCCCTAATGACTGATTATTACTTAGTCATTTCTCTAATTTCTCTAATGACTTCTTTCTGTATATTTGCTGTCCATTTGCATATCTTCTCTGGAGAAATACCTATCAGGTCCTTTGCCCATTTTTAAATTGGGTCATTTGTCTTTGTGGTTGTAGGAGTTATTTATATGATCTGGATATTAGACCTTTATTGGATCTGTCACTGCACAACCATAAATACCCGGATGGGTTTTCTCCTATTCATTTCTCTTTCTTGATTCTGTTCTTTAGTGCACAAAAAAAATTTTTTTTGATGAAGTCTGATGTATTTTGTTCCTTGTGCTTTTGTTGTCACATCTAATAATACATTGCTAAATCCAAGCACATGTAGATTTACCTCTACACTTTCTCCTAAGGCGCTTGTGGTTTTAGCTCCATACTTAGGTTATTGATCTGTTCTGAGTTAATTTTTCTATGTGACATGATAAGAATTCACTTTCATCCCTTTTCAGGTAAATATCCAATTGCCCCAGCCCTATTTGTTAAACAGACTGTTCCCCCACAAAATGTCCTGATGTCCTTCTCAAAAAAATCAGTGAATTATTATCCAGAATATCTAAGAAACTCAAACAACTCAGAGGAAAAACCAAATAATCTGAAGTTTAAAAGGGTGAGAGACCTGCCTAAACATTTCTCAAAAGAAGACCCACAGATGGACAATAGGTATGTGAAAAATGTTTGACATCACTAATTACAAAGGATTAAACAACAACAACAACAAAAACACAACACAGTAAGGTATCATTTCACCCCAATTTAAATGGCTGCAAAAAAAAAGCCATTATGGAAAATACTGGAGAGGGTGTGGAAAAAAGGGAACCTTTGCCTGTGCACTGTTGATGGGAATATAAATTAGTACAGTCACTGAGGGAAACAGTAGAGAGGCTCCTCATACATTTAAAAATAGAAGCCCTTATTGTATAATCTAACACCCACACTACTGGGTATGCATCCAAAGGAAATGAAACCAGTCTGTTGAGGAGATAGCCATACTCCCATGTTTATTGTAGCTCTATTCATAATGGCTGAGAAACAGAAACAACCAAAGTGTTCATCAAATAATGAATGGGTAAAGAAAATGTATCATGTGTACACAATGGAATATTCCAGCCATAAAAAGGGACACAATCTTGTCATTTGTAGCAACATAGATGGATCATTATTTTGAAGTGAAGTACAAAGCATTATTAAAACACATACTCAACATTTAAATTCAAAAATATTTATTACAAGAAAAGACACATTGCCATTAATCCCCCTCAGACCATTTTCCCTCACTTTGAAAACACTTACTCCATCATTCTTGCCACTTTCTGAAGCAGTTCTGGAAGTCTTCTTTTATGAATGTCTTTACAAGGTAAGATCAAAAATTCAGTGAATGTTACTGCCGAGGGCTGTCCAAGAACAAGGCAGGCTCTGAAAGCATTGCAGTGTGTCCTCGTCTATCTTTTCCTCTGGATCTGGCATTGTGAGACTCCTAGATCTCCCATATCTAAACAACTTTGCAAGGTAACTGTTTTGAATTGATCCAGGACGTCAGGGAGCCATGAAAGCACAATGAAAGACACTTGCAAAGGAGGAATTTCAGAACTTGTAAGTCAGGCTCCGAAAGACAAACACCATATGCTCTCTCTTAAATGTGGAATCTAAGAAAGTTAGAGTCATAGAAATCGAGAGTGGAATGGGGGTTATCAGGGGCTGGGAAGGGTAGGACCAGGGATGAATGGAGAAAGGATGATCCTAAATGAAGTTCTAGTTTAAATAGAAGTGAGCAGTCCTGGTGCATGATTGCACAGTACGGCAAGCATAAGTAAAAATAGCACACTGTATATCTCAAGAAGCTCGAAGAAGAAAGGATGTTGGATGTTTTTACCATAAAGAAATAATAAACGCTTGAGGCGATAGATATATTTATCCTGATTTCAACATTATACAGTGTATACATGTATAGAGACATCACAGGGTATCCAATAAACATGTATGGTTTTTATGTTTTGTGTATCAATAAAAATACATTTATTTATTTATTTTTTGGTCTTTTTGAGACAGGGTCACACTATGCAGTTCAGGCTGGTCTTGAACTCACTTTGTAGCCCAGGCTGGCCTCAAACGTGCAACGATTTCATCCTGCCTCAGCCTCCTTAGTGCTGGGATTGCAGGCTTGCACCACCACACCCAGCTAAAAATACATTTAAAACCATTCAAAAATAGATTGAAAATCAATTGGTCATAGGTATAATTGAGATACTTTCTTGCCATGGTTTTGGGGATTTAACTCATTTTGCTTATTCTCTGTCTGTCTGTCTGTCTGTCTCTCATGGGCTCAACATCTACCTAGCCAGTAAGGCTCAGTCTTGTGCACATTTCCTTTACCATCTGTGCTTTCTGTCTAGGACTTGTCCAGCTTTAATTGCCGCTATTTGCAGGTGACTCATCACATAGATTTATAGCCTGGCCCTTTCCCCACATCTTCCAACCTGAATATGCAACCACCTCTGTATCTGTGTCTACTTGGATAGCACAGGGGCATCTTAGCATCCCCATTCAAACAAAACCAGGGCTCTTTCCCCTGAACTTGACACTCTCCTGATGTTCTCCATGTGTGTGAATGACACCACCAGTTCTCCTGTTATCCAGGCCAGTATCCTGGGGTTCATCCTCCTAAGCCTCCCCTGACTAATGCACCAGTGTGTCCTGTGAGCCACAACCCTTAACTCTCCTTCCAACCCATCTACTTATTTCTTTCTTCACTAACACTTTTTAAGCCAAACTACCTTTATCTTTCCCTGACTTATTGCATGCAGTAGTATCCTCTCCTCTCCTCTGCCTCTTTCATGTCTCCATGATTGTAGCCAGAGCAATCATTTTTGAAAATCAAATATAATAATATTAATTATTCTTAAGAGTGCTTAAAACTTCTCATTACTCTTTGAATTAATATCAAAATAATTAACATGGCCTGCCAAACCCTGATGGTTTGGTTTTATCCTTGTCAATGATATTCTTCCCTCTGTGCTTCCTTTTGCTTTCTGCACTTTACCCACATTGTCCTTTCTGTCCCTGAAATGCATAATTCTGCCTCTGGCCACAGGGCCTCTGAATGTGCTGCACCTTCTGCCTGGAGGCCCCCCTATCTTCCCCAACCACTAAGTAACATCTACCTCTACTTTTCCTTAGGAAAGATACTCTAATCTTTCTGGCAAAGTAAATTCTGATAGGACTTATCAATTATACCTTTACTTTTTAATTAGTAAAAGTCTCCACTGGAGGGTAAACTCCATCTGGGAAAGAGTTACATATATGCTTTTATTCACCACTGTGTCACCAACCTGGTACATAGTAGAAAATAAATATTTGCTGGTTGATAGCATATGTGATTTATTGAAGAATGAATTAAAAAAACTAAAGAGTTATTTTTCACAAAGTCTATTCCAAAGTGTACTCACAGTGGCAGTAATGAGAATGAGCTCCCACCATCTTCTACTTATTTCTAGCAGCAGCATCAAGTCTTTCAAAATAAATTTTTCTAAATGTTTGGCATATGTCATCTTAAAGGTGAGTTACCTTGTGATTTATGATAGGGATAAACTTCCTGAGGAATTTTTAAGGCTTACATAAAAAATTATTGGGGAACAAAATTTTTATGAACAGAATGAAATGGCATACTATGTCCATGGATGAGAAAGTTAATACAGTATTGAAAAAACATCGGTACTTTCCAGTTTCACACTGAAATTTAATTCTAACAGAATTAATTTGTTTATACAATTAAAAAAGTTTACTGGAGAAATAATAAATGTTTAATGTTAAGCGTTAAGTGACAAAAAAATTTTGAGAACCTTCTGAAAGTCAAATGGGAAAGATCATTTAAAATATTGTGAAAACTAATAAAGAATAATGAACCGACAAATATGAAAACATAAAATTGATTATTAACCCGCTGTGTTACTGACACAAGACTAGACAGAGGTCAGTGGAACTGCAAACAGATTATAGAATTTCAAATCTTTGGGAAAATAAGTGCAATAAGCAGTTTTAGAAGAATCAGCTCTTTAGAAATCAAATTTGATTCCTATCTTATTCCATATAAAATACTATAGATCCTAAACCAAGAATTACATGTAAAAAAGGGAAGGACAAAGACCTGCATAGAATATTAAATAGGTATATTTTCAAGATAGAGAAGACATTTCTAAGCCTATATTAAATGGAAATACCAAGAATGACTTAAATGGTAGTTGTGAATGCATAAAAATGGAAAAAAATGCTATTTTATGTATTTATCCATTTCCTCAGTCATTCATTTGTTCATTTTTGTGACACTGGGGATTGAACTCAGGGCTTTGCACTGAACTGCATATCCACCACCCCCACCCTCCTACTTCTTGTTGAGTTGCTAAATTGCCCAGAATGGGTTTGAACTTGTGATTCTCCTGCCTTCACCTTCATAGTGCTAGGGTTATAAGTGTGTACCACCATCGCTTGTTTAAGAAAGTAATTATAATTATTAAGATCAAAAGGCATAAAATCAAATTAGATGGAATACAAAATATCTTATATAGAAAGGGTTTATATCTTTAAAATGTAAGTGTATTTTACAAGTCAGTGGCAAAAAATGAAACCCTCTTAAATAAATGGCCAAAAAATCTAAACAGCTGGTGCATGAGAGAAGAAATATCAACAACCAATAAACTAATGATAAATGTTTGACATCATTTATAAGTAAAAAACACAAATTAAAACAATTAATCACTATTTTCATTTTATCAAATTCTAAGAGTCAGCATAAAATAAAAAAGTTACAATAGGCACTTTGAAATATTGCTGGTAGTAATTTAAATGGACATATGCTTCCCGGAGTTTAATTTGGCAAACTGTATCAATCAATAGTCTTGTATATGTTCTCTGCTTTAAACCACGAATTGCTCTTCTAGGTATTTTCTCCAGCCTAGGAAAATGATCAGAGAAGTACACAAATATCCATGTACAAGGATGTTTATGACAGCCTTTTTTTTAATAACAGCTACAGATTGAGAGAAACAAGCAGGTTTTTAAATGTCTAAATGCATTAAATAAGCACACACACAATGGAATGGTAGCAGGCATTGGGCAGTCTTTTTAAAAAGGAATATTTAATAAAGTGGAGATATGCTCACAACAATGCAGTGAAAGAAACTGAGGATTAAATGAATACAGAGAAAGTGTGGGAAGACATACAAAATGTCAACAGTAATTTTTCCTGGAAGATAAGCATACGGGTGACTCTTATTTATTAATTATCCTCCCTGGCATGCTCCAAATTTTCTGCCAAAACAAAGGCATTTATTTTCTTTAAAAAATTTTTAAACACAGATGCATCATCATTGTAAAGTATTCTTGCAGTGGGTTACTAAACAGAGATCCTTTTTCCACTGTTCTTCTACCTCTCCATGAATAATTACTGCAGAAGGTGAGTGTGTCTCCTCCCAGAAATTCTCCCATGCATTTATACCTAGGAATATACATGCAACTCTGTTCATTATCAGGACAAGAAAAGTATTTAATATTAAGAAAAGGGTCAGGAGAATAAACAGGAAGTTGACTGGATGTTTTAATAAATTATCCAGCAATTACAACTCACAAAATAAACTCTTTGCCTTTATCTCAGAGCTACTTCACCTTTTACATAACTTGGAAAAACTGTGGGGAAAAATTCTAAAATTGGGACAGTGGGCAAGGTACATTAAGGAAGAACTCAAATACCTTAAAAACAAACGATTTTCTGTCCACTGGTTTGTATTAGAAAATGTTAAACACACCCATTGGCAAGTTTTTGCTGACATGATTAAGCACGCACATATTGGAGAATAAAAGAAAAGTGTGAAATACAAAAAAATATTAGGGGAAGACATAGCGAGGGGCTGGCAGTGGAGGTCTGCTTGCTGGCTCTGGGGGCCGGGCAGCAAGGTGAGGCTCGGATATTAAACGGCTCTAATCCCATTCTACTTTATGACTAGCTCGCGAAATGACCTCTAGCGAGATCTGGCCCTTGTTCTATCCAGCAACTAGATTTTTCTTACAGAAAATAAATTAAAAAGGTGTGACCTTGCTGAAGGCTTGCGGAGAAAATGAGGTACATCTTGTCACAAGCAGAGGAGCCTATTTGTTCAATTTGAAAGGCTGCCGCTTTGCTCCGATTAGAAGTTAAGATAAAGGCCGGGGATGAAAAGAGGAGAAACATTTCCAGGCGAGGAAATTAAAGAGCTACATTGGAGACCCTTTCAGTACTACAGTGGGCTTTTTGTGTGGGGTTTATCGGGCCCCATCAGCCACACCTTGTCCCTGTGCTTAAAGCTTCCTGTCCTCGGAGGACACAAAAGCTGGCCATGTAGCGAGCAGACGAGGAGCCCCCTGGCTGAGAGCCATGGCAGCGCCCACCCCTCCACCTCGGATCACAGTGTACAAAGTGACCCACCCCATTTTTCATCAGGACTAAAGTCATCTTTCATCAGGCTCACCTCAGAGAGCCTGTCTAGAAGCTTCCTACCTTCCCTGCTGTTAAGGGGAGCACATCGTGGAGAATTTCTGAAAAATATACTCGAATGGACATGGAAATGCCTGTGTGCCTAAAAGTTTTAAGCCCATGCAAACTCCCACCTGTAGGCCCTACAGCAAACAAACCTTCTTTCCACTCCTGTGTTCATTTTATAGACATTTTTATGCTCGAGGGTGTCTTTCAACTTTTAAAGCAATAGCTTGTATGGGAAAGGAGAAGCCAAGAGAAATTGCCGGGGCTTCCCATGTGCTCTCAATTTATAGCTGGCATCGTGTGGTCTGGTTTCCTTGACATACTAGGGTTCTGAAGAATAGCTTAGTGGGTCAGACACGTTAGCCAGAGATGAGTGTTTTCAGTGTCCTTGATCACATGAAACCAAGTGGCTGTTAATTTCCTTCCACATCATAGTCTGGGACATATTTTCTACTTTTTTATCCCTATGCCTTCACTCAGACTGCTAATGGTGCTGGAATTCTTTGCCCTATCTTTTCTGTCCAACTCTTAGCTGTCTACATTGTCATTTATTTATTTAAAACTATCTTTTCAGTATCCAGAGATTCTATCCGGCTGGGAAGAAGCCCTCACCTTATGAGTACTGATTGGTAGGAGAAAAGAACCGCATCTAGCACAAATCTAAGATCACCCCAGCTATCATGGCTGTGGTCATCATTCCTGGGTTACTCCAGGTTCAAGCTCAATTTATAATCTTAAATTTCAAGATCTCCATGGAATCTCGAGTAAGCATATTTTTTCCAATAAATTCTTTTTCTTCTGAAGTTATCTACTACTCATTGCTTTTGCTTATAACCAGGCGAATCCGCTAACACACCCTCTTTCAAGATGCCACTGCATCCCTTGCCACCTGTATAAAGCTTTCCTAAGAGTAGCCGTTTAAAATGCAGTTCTCCTTTGCCTCAATTTTTTCAAACTTTGTCTTTTCATTAGATAACTATTTGCTTATCAGCCATATACTGGGTCCTTCTTGTAATTCATGCCAGGTCCCAGGAGAAAGCCAACAACACATGAGATTTTTTTCCAGGAGGTATGAAAATTTTAAAATCGCATTCTTAAGTAACTATGATTATGAGGTATTATGAGGTACGAGGGGAGCAAATGAGGAAGGGGTAGAGGCAGGTGGGAGGGATGCCAGGGATGGATGTCATGAGACAGGGAGCTTTGAGCTTCCTGTGAGTGCTGAGTAAGAGTCAGCCAAGAAGCGATGTGAAAGGGGGCGGAGTGCAGGGTTGACAGAAGCCAGCAGCGTATTGTCCAGCCTCAGGGGCCAGGATGGGAGAAAAATTTGAGGTCAGCGGAAGAATGGGAAGACTGAGTACTGGGGGAAGCAGAGATAGTCAAGGGAGCTTGGTGAGGAGGGTGCTAGAGAGATAAGCAGGGCTGTGCTAGGCCCACCGGCCAGATAGCAATGCTCACCCCATCCTGGAAAGGTGAGCATCCTCTGCATTTTGTTGCTTTGCCACTCACTATAAATACCTTCGAGCTCATCAGAAAACACTTGCTAACTTTTCTTTTTTCTGATTCTAAACTATTGCTGTCCCCTGAGGGTAGAAGCCCTATCTTCCTGATCTTCCTGGTCCCCACCCTCGCCCTAGAGCCCCCAGCAGCCCACCGCATCTTTGGGAAGTGGAATCACTACCTTGTACTGAATGTCTCTATGGCTGGAGAGAGCCGTGCCTGTGTTCCCTTCATTTCTACATCCTCCATGATCCCAGCACAACTTCTCAGTCCCTACAGGTTTGCTTTAGCTCAATTTGCAATGTCCTATAAGCAGCAGTGCATGATTCTCAAGCGCTTTCTGATTTATCAAGAAAGAGTTAGATTTGTTCACTCAGGTTTTAGTGCTCAGTGTATAAACACTGAAGTATTTGACACTTTGTGATGGTGTGCTCTGATGTGCTTATGGAAGTCCCTGTTAATAAAGGGTCTCCGTAATAAGCCAAGGTGCTGCAGAGCTGGCTGGATACCAGGGACCTTGTTCTGCCATTTAATCTGCACAAATGATTTCATGTCTCTAGATTCAGTTTACCTCTTTGAAATACACCTTAACTATTTGCAATACCTTACTCACCCAAAGATCAGGAGAAGAGTGCTGTCTCATCTGAGTTCACATGATATACACAAAGTGATGCAGTTTGATTTCCTCTTTAGATAAAAATACTACAGGAATTGGAGGGGACTTGATTCCCCAGCAAGAGCAAAGTGGGTCACCGTTCTGTGACAAATGCTATAGAGCACCGAGATATCTGATCAATCTTTTTAAAAGTTTCGCAAAGCTTGCTGTGCACACAAAAGGCTTAGTTGAGTGGATTTTAATGTGGAAATCAAGAAATCTAAGTTCTGTAGCTGAGCTGAGGCATTTGGGGATGTGGCCAGATTAGATGTACAGGAAGGACCTCCACATAGTAGAAGGAACTGAACAGAAACCAGGGAGACGGGATGAAAAACAAACAGGTGACCAAGCTACACCAAACAGACCCATCAGCCACTCTCTCTCCTACAGAACCCCAGAAATATTAGGGAGCCATGCGGCTCTCTCCATGCCAACTTCTTTTCATTCTTAAGAGATAAAATTCTTCAACTGACATCTGGGTGAGAGTGAAAATCCACAATTCAAGTGGCCCATTCTTTTGGACTTTCCCAACACTAGCGTTCAATCAAATTTCCTCAGAAACATTTAAACCACAATTGACTAACACTTTAATTTTGAGACTACCATTTTCAGAAAAGAATAGCCACCTCTCAGTACATTTTCTTTCTAAATAAACAGACTGCACAGAATAGCTTGTCCAGCAGAACAATTTTTCCATTGAAGGAAGCCCAAAGTCTTAATATCAGCAAAACACAGCACAACACCATCTCAGGTGTCCCACCAAGGTCCCTCCCTCACCATCTCAGAATCCCACCAAGGTCCCTCCCTCACCTTTATTCACTCACAACCTCTTACCATAATTCCTTCCTTTATAACATGGTAAGATCAATAGTGAATGGAAACCACACATTCAGCAAAAGTTTGCTTCGGGACTTAGGTGTAGCATGTACATTGCAAATTTGACTGACATAATGGGTTATAACCTTGACTTACCCAATAAATCTTTTTCTACCTCAGACAATAAAAAAAATCATCTATCACAGAGCAACAGTAGTCAATCCAAAAGGACAATTAGGAATGATTGTAGCAGCAGGCACCAAGGCCTGATTGGGAGGCCAGACAAGACTTGACTGTTACCCTGACCAAAAGAAGTGCCAGAAATTTATGGTGTAAAAATCCAAGAATATGGGACAATGAAGGGTCCCCACAGCCTGAGGGACTAGAGAATAAGAAAGAACATAGAGAAAACTGTTACCCAAATCGAGGAGAAGCTGGGGGCTTACTCCATAGTAATAAAGGGTATGGGGAGGGGATGGGTCCCGCATCAGTCCTTATGATGACTATGTTGCAGACTCTGTATGCTGCACTGGCAGCCCTGGTCCTCAGCTTCAGCTGGCCTCAAACTCTATGCCCGGGGACTGTGGTAAATGTGCTATGAAGCCTGTTTGGTCCCAGCTCGCTTCATTCCTCTAGCTGCATACACTATCACCACACCCTGCTGCTTCCCCACAACAGCAAGAACAGGGACTTAGCCAGGACCTTCCCAAAGAATCATGGGAACTTAGGAATCGGCTCCAGGGCTCTACTTCTCCTCCATGGCCCCATGCCAATACCTTGCCCAACTCACTCAAGCCCTGTTGTCTCCTCCAAAGGTTCTCTGCAGTCTCAGTTTCTATGTCAAGCATATTTTAAGTATTTTACTACCAGGAAAGCAAAATGAGGCCCAGCAAGTAACAGCTTCTCCATATCATGATCTAGGGTCCATCTGCAAGTGTATAGAAAGCCGAGTAGGAGCGAGAGGCTGGGCCATTATGAGGCCCACTGAATCTCAGAAGCAATTTCTTTCCTGGAGCTCATCCTTCACTCTGTTCCCTTAGAACCTGCATCCCCCAAGTGAGGCTTATGATTTTTGTGTGAATTGGTATCCTTACTGTATAGGTTTTTCAATCCCATTGCCTGAGCTGAAAAGTTCAGAAAGTGCCTCCCTGTTCCCATTCCTCCAAACACATATGACCACTTCTCCTCTCCCATTAGAGCCACCTCTCCAGGACAGCAGTGGGACTAACAGACTCAGCCAGAGCTGACACGCTCAGCAGGTGCCCAGGTCTACATGGAATACGTCAGATGTGAGCACACCTACCTCAGCCCACTCAGGTGTTGGTCAAGCGCATTCCTCTGCGATAACAGAGTCAGCACCTTTTACTCCATCCATCGCTCTCACATGGAGAGGAGATCTGGAGAAGGGAGGGAAATTTTCTTACTCTGACCTAAACATAACTCACAAGCACCTGGGATCTGTTTTCTAGCTTCAGTCTTCTTTGTTGAAATCCTGTTGTAAGTTATTTTTCTAGAAAAGCTTTTAGAGGGAAAGAAGATGAAGGACCACAAGGGAAAAGTGAGGATAGAAAGGTAAGATGCTCTTTTTGAGGACCTGCTGTGTGCTAGACATTAAGACAACTAATTCCTAAATGAAAAGAGGATCCTAGAAAATGGACTGATTGTATTTCTTTCATTTGAGTTTTAATGCAGTGATTTTCAGTTTTATGTTTGGTCTGCTAACAGGGGGCTTTGCAAAATATTTTCTGTCATCCTTCTTTCTTAAGCTTTCCTTTCAGACTCAATTCTGTATATTCTAATTGCAAACTCTAGCTCAAGTTTCTCAAGCACTCTCTTATAATTATCACCAAACAAATGCAGGGATTCCACAAAGCCCAAACATGTGTCACATTAATTCTCACAACTAAAATACTTTCATTTTTCTTGGACTCTAAGCAAAATGGACCATAAGCAAAGTGTTTGATAAAATGACAGGTGGAATTCCATCCAATTAAGACATAAATATTTTTCCAGAGGCTAAACTCTCAGCAAAATAATAATCTTCACTCAACACATCTTTACATGTCTCTGGCAAAACACCTGTCTAAAACTGTTAACACGAAATATTTTGGGAGCTCTGTACTTCAAAGACATCCCTGTAAACGTCAAGCATTGTTAAAACATTGAAGTAATTTTAGTTAAATGCTTCTGTGACAACTGTCTGACTTGATTTGTTTTCGCTGAATACATTCTGAATATTGCTTGGAATCTGTGAGTTGGTCATTTGCCAAAAGATGAGAATTGAGCTGAAGTCTAAAGAATTACATGCATCAAAGAAATGAAAAAAAAAAAAAAAAAAAAGGAGAGAATCTTTGGGTATTTTAAAAATGCAATTTATCTTCTAGGTTGGAAGCTTCAAAAAAAGCATTCTTTCTAGGTGATAGCATTTGTAGCAGAACTACAAAGTATACAGTAGCAGTTACTCTGATTCTTGGCCAAATCCATACATAGTGAGCCACACACTGCCTTATGGAAGGGAGAGAGGATATTTTAAAAGAATTTGATAAAAAAATAGTATCTAAGCACCACAAATTTGAACTGTTTTCCTAGGAACTCCTAATTGACTGGTTACCAAGTTCTTCTAGTTCATGGAATCACAGAAGAAATATTAATAATTCTAGGAGCATCTATTCCAACCATGCATCTTTCTCCCCTCATAGCCCTTACTTTTAGGTAGGTGCCCAGTCATACTTGATTAACAGTTTTGCCTGCTGCAAAAAGCTGAAAAGTTTGGTGGGAAGGATAGAGAACGGGGAAACACTTATGGAACTCATCAACATAAGATGAAAGTGGAACATAAATGTCAAAGAGGTATAAAACACTAAAGAGAATGAATCACTAATAAGTGGAACTAATATTAATTGAGTAATTACTTTGGACCAGCCATTATGTTAGGGACTTTATGTATACTGTTTCATTTAGTTCTTATACTTACCTATGGACAATTACTACCACTATTATTTTACAGGCAAGATCTTAAACTATGTGTCCAGATTAGGCAGCTAACAACTGGTAGTTAAGATTTGAACTTGCCCCTAAAGTCCATGGCTACCGCTTCCTTCTGTGCCATGAAATTACGTAGACATCATTCAACTTGAGAATCCTTCAGTGATAATGATTTGGAAGGTCTGGACTAGCTATGGGTCACACATGAGCTGTGGAGTCTGAGGAGAGTGTTACCAGAGCTATGGTCTGGAATTTCCCATGAAACATCAGTTCAAATATTCTATTCTGTCATCCTCATGAGGTAGCCTCCTCTTCCTCCTCTTTTTCCTCCCCCTTCCTTCTTCTCTTCCTTCCTCTTTCTTCTCCTTTTTCTCCCCCCTTTTTTTCCCTCCTTTGCCTTCTCCCCACTTCTCCTTCTTTTGTGCTGAGGATTGAAGGTCACTTCTTTTTGATATGCCATGTGTTAGAACTATTTCATAGGATGTTCTGGTCTTGAATTAGTCTGAAACTCTTGGAGTTGACCAACAATTACCCTTACCCCAAGTTTGTGGACCATTTACCCAAGATATATTTATTGAATATTGCTACATGTAAGTCTAATCCTGCATCAAGTACCCAGTGTTTGGTTTAAACCAGACCAATGGCTGACTACGGAAAAAGGCAGTTATTTTCATTTTCTCTTCAGAATCTTTTTGTGGAAAGTGTCAGAAATTCTTTCTGTAGAAAGTGTCAGAAATTAATCAAATTGCCAGAAATAGAAAAAGGGATATACTGTCTCAGTGAAATAAAAACTTTTATTTTATTTTATTTTATTTTATTTTTGTTTTGAGAAAGGGTCTTATTAAGTGGCTAAATCACCCAGGTTGGACTCAAACTTGAGATCCATCTGCCTCAGCCTCCCAGATTGCTAGGTTACAGGTGTATAACACCACACCTGGCTGAACTGAAAATCCTTGAGGTAGGTTACTGTTCAGATATGTTTGAATTCAGGGTCTAAGTCTGTTTCATAGGACTGCCATCCAGCTCTTTCTGTTGTTCAGCTCTGTTTACCTCTTTTGGTGATACTCTAACTTGTTTACTTATTTATTTATTTTGCTAGGCTAAGGATTGAACTCCAGGCCTTTGTAGCCCTTTAAAAAAAGAAAAACTTTCAATCCTCCTACTGCAGCCTCCCAGAGTGCTTGGATTATACGTGTGTGCCACTACACCCAACATGGTGACACTTTGAAGCAAGGTGACCCTGTCTCCTACTAGCACTTCCAGCCTTATATCATTCTTGTTGCCAGCAATTCCAGTAAAAAGAATTTCTCTTCGTGGATCTTTCCAACCAAAGCTCCAGATTTGGGTCTCAGAAGATTAGCTTAGTCTCCAAGCATGGGGTCAGAGGAAGGGGATACGATGGTTGGCCAGACCTGGGCCACATGTCTACCCATAGAAATATGAGGATGTGGCTCCCTGTCTGATCACAAATTAAGAAAAGGAAAGGGTAGTTCTACAAGGGGAGACCTGAGACCAGAAGTGGGGCAACCCCCCAAAAGGCAAAGCCAAAAGATGTCTGTACCCTCTCCCAGTTCCCAGACGCTGCTGTCTAGTTGAGAAAGCAGGGACTTAGCCTCACTGGAAAGAGCAGAGAGTGGCTGGACCAGTCAGAGATGGGCTGGGAAGGGAGAAGCAAAGCTTCTCAAACTGTAGCTGCTAAAGAATGATCTGCGGAACTTTTTAGAAATGCAGGCTCCGGATCTTTCAAAAATTCACCTGTGGAACAAATTTACCTAAAAATTGAGATGTGAGTGGAAACCTATGAATCATATTTCAAGAGAACTTGGTTTCAACCCTAGGAAGATAGAGCAGTATTGAGTATTAAATGAGCTTCGCTAAATCCCAAATAATAGCCAGGGGACATCTTTAAAACAAACACAACAAATCTTGTCAGTGGCTTTTTCTAAATTTCTCTCGCTCAGTAATTGCACCTCTTACAACCTTTTGGGAGTACCAAGTGCTTAATAAATGCTTCTGGGAGGTCAGAATCTTCATTAAGGTACCTTGCCGAGGGATGGTTTCTCCACCAGTAACATGAAGTTGTATAGGCCTTACAAAGAGCTATGTGTGTCAGCCCAGACACGCTGTCGCTTGTTATCAAGTGCACGAGACTGAGCTTGGCAATACAGTATTTTATCAAAATACGCAGGATTCTAAAACCTTAAAAGGAAGAAGAACAGGGAAAGAAAGAACACCTCCACAGCTACAAAAATACTTATATTCAAAACGTAGAAACAAAGAACTGTAATTTGAATCCTCTCCCTCATCCTCCCATTGTCTTCTTTTTTGTTGAAGGCACCACTGATAGATATCAAAGCACAGAACAACAGTAGGGGCCAAAAATCTTTTTCAAAGTGCTCCGCACAAGGGTGGGAGAGTAGGAATCCCAGGAAAGTTCACCAAGTCTGTTCCATGGAGAGCTAGCTTCTTGAAACCTGAAACTTCCCAAGAGCTATCACTTCAAGGCACAGGGACTAAGAGGATTAAGGTAAGTGTCCTCCTTAAGAGCCAGAAAAAACAAAGCTTAGTTTTTCGCATCACAAAGGAACGCTCATTTATATGGGTTCTGAAGGAGGGGAAATATGCTAAGACTTTAGAATTGGCGGTGGGGGTGAGGGGTGCACTGTGCCCAGAAAAGGCAAAGCATCCTTAAGCAAGCGAGAGTACATTCCTGCAAGATTATCCACTGTTTACAAAGAAATAGATTGTAATTGAGATTTGCTCAAATGGGACAAAGAAGACACAGGCAGTGAAACCTCATTAAGCTTAATTCATCAAGCATGGTTTTGTGATTGGATCAAATCTTGGACTTTCCCCACATGCGCTATGCAGGAAGGGAGGTGGGGATTATTAAGATAATTAATAGTTAAGTCAATATTGCAAGGTGAACTCGTTCATCTTCCAGACAAAACCAACTTCTTTCAGAAACTTCAGAAATACCTGGTTCTGTGTTCATAACAGAGTAAATGACTAAAACTACCCAAATCTCAGCCCATGAAGAAGTTGGGCTAAATCAGCAATTTAAAAAAAAACAAAAAACAAAAAACTGGAGGCTGTCAACCCATTCAAAATTCCAAAAAAATCTATCAACTTCAGGAAAATACACACATATGTAAGAGTGTACACATACATTACTGCATTGGACAGATATTCTTTTTGTAATAATTTTCCTAGGCATAATAGAATAGATAGGTTGCCATCAAAATTATATCTCCTTTACTCTTTTCCCCCTAGACAAAAATTAATGGGTACCTCCGCCACCTTTGAAAGAAACTAGATACGAATTGCAGAAAAGGCAAAAACAAAAAGTAGATTTTAATCGTGCTCAACATCTATGGAAGAGTCTTTGGTTTGGACTGACTGGGAAGTTGGAATCTAGGAATTGGCTTTTGATGTGGCTCTTCCACACATTTCTCATAAGGCTCTGTCAAGAATGTGAATGGTGGCAAATGATGTAGGGTCTCTCAGGTGTGACCAGGTGAGGGCAAGGCCCCTTGGAGAAACAGCAGCATCCCTGAGACTTGAAGGGGATGTGTTTTATAGGAGTTCTCTGTGAGGCTGGGGAAACCCTCTATACTAGGTGTGGCCTCTCTCACTGTTGGTGGAACGGTAAGTTCCCCAGTTCAAGTTGAAGACTCTGTGAACAGAAGAACTCCACAAACCTCTGTAGCAATTCCAGGCATCAACCTGCGCCCAATAGGACAAGGATTTGCTTTACAGACTGTTCCTCTAACGTCATTCTACAAACACTGACTGATTCCACCGCATAATTCCTCCATCCTTGGGTACACATATTAAAGTTTCTGAACAAAGAGGAGTGCCTTTCTTCTAGTCCACTGAATGTGGGCATTGTTTCTTACCCCACTGGAAGCATTATTAAAGCAGGGGTATACCTTACTGCAGATTGCATCTTAAAATCAAGGAAATAGGTAAATTGTCCACCACCAATGTCCTCATCCCAGGAGGATGACCAAAAGGCTCAGAACAGTTTTTGTCACTGCTCTCATCAGAAAGATGGCACGACCTAGATTTAAACAATTTACACTGTTCATTTTTTTGTTTTTTGTTTTTTTTCCGGTACCAGGAATCAAACTCATGACCTTGCACGTGCCAGGCAGGTGCTGTGCCACTGAGCTAAATCCCCTGCCCTTGTTCATTTGGTTTTAAAAGATCTGATAAGAACACTAAGAGAGCTGGGCTTGGTGGTACAAGCACCCAGAAACCTGGGGCAGGAGGAATTTGAGGCTATCCTAGGCTACACAGTGAGACCCTGTATCCAAAAAAAACAAGAAAAAAGAAAAAAAAAAGCAAAAGAAATGGTGATATCAAGAAATTCTAGTATTTTGTGAATAGGAGCTTATGTCTGGAAGTCAAGCCACATTAATCTGCTTTTAGACACTGGAGAACTTCAGAACACTAAAGAACGCCCCCCCCCCCACCACTAGTTTGTTTCCATTTTCTGGAATAGTGGAGAGCTAGACTCTGTCTGATAGCCCTTCCGTGGAGTTGAGCAGGTGCCTGCCAGAACTGTTGGCAGATTGTAGAAGAAAAGCAGCAAGGGAGGAGCACATACAGAACTTCTTTACACACCAAGTACCAAACCCAGGTGAGACATCAAGCTTTGCAGGTGTACAGGGAGTCAGGTTGGGTTTCCCCCAAACAACGCCTGACACGAGGACTTATGAGCAAGTTGTTTATTTTGGAGGTGATCCCAGGAAGCACCTGCAAAGGCATGGGGAAGTGAGCAACAGGGAACAGCAGGACAGCAGTCAAGGGTGCGTTATTCAGCAGGTTCCTGGGCTCCTGTTTGCTGGTGAGTATAGATGAACTTCAGAGATTCCCAAGCTAGGAGTGAGGAAATCTGGTGCTTAAATATCAATACCCACTCAACACTGTTTTAGTAAGGGCTGTTCCCCTAGAGACACCAACTTGGTGCATGAACCAAGCCTACTGTAGCAGCTGGGAAATGTCAGGGAGAGAACCTAAGATGTTTATAGCAAGAAGCCATCAAAATGCAGAGAAAGGTGGGTGAGAGATATGGGTACCATTCAAATGCACAGATACTTTGAATTTTCTTCTGGGCAATACATTTATGATTTCCAAGAGGCCCTGCAATTTCCAAAACAAGCAAGGAGTTTTCTGTCATCCTCCATGTAATGGACAAAACCAGGGCTGTCCAGAACCCACTTTTAATTTTCTCCAGTTACTTAATGGAGATACTCAGAGTGGCTGGAAATTCTTCCATGATCTGCTTCAAAAGAGTAGCCCAATGGAACTGGAATGGGTGATGTCCCCCAGCCAAAGCAGCTCTGCAACATTGCTATCATTTCAAATCAACCCCGGCTCAACCATTTCCAAGGCAGGTGAGTTCAACAAGCCTGCCTCCACCCTGGGGATGCTGCCTCGGTGCTGTGATAAGCGATCTCGTAGGATGCTTTGCAGATTTTGCATTGTGATTAATGATGACCAGTACAACTTTAAAGTTTTTGCATTTCCAAAGTATACTTTTCACATAGCATCCTTTGCCTTTGAAGAATTGCAAGATGGACAGGTGTAAGATTCTCCATTACTTGTGTTGGTTTCCTACTTCCTCTGAACAAAACCTCACTTCACCTGAAGTATGGCTTTGTACTATCCCATCCCATCTAGGGCTGTATGCAAAATGGTCTCATCCTATTTTATTTCTTTAATATTTTCCACTTTAAGTGTAGCTTGATATCATCAAATACCAAAGAAAAAAATCTCAATGTTTGAAAACTTTTTCTTCATCTCTACTGATGGGAGAAATAATCTCAACCATCAGGACCAACATATATTCTTGTGATGATTCAAGTGATGGTTTAGCACCTATTTTCTTCCCTTCTCCTTGTATTTGAGCACAACATACTTCTCCATCCCATTGGCCGGGGGCTGAGCACATGAATGTATTGATGAATGAAAGATTGGTAGACATGTGACCAGTGGAAAATTTATGCCTCTTGGACAGTTTTGGCTTGGTTTTGTCTTTCTGCCATTCATCATGGGAAGAACATGTGAGTGGCCCTGGATCTAAGGAGGCTATGTGGAGTGGACTTGAATTATCCCACATGTCAAGCAGCAGCCAACCCATGTGTCCATTGGTGACAAATAAATATTTGCTGTTTTAAGCCAGTTTGGAGGTGGTGTGGCATGCAGCATTATTGCATCAACATTGGCCAATGTGTTGTTTTGTGTTTATTTTATTTTATAAAAGTAGCACCCTTTTGTCACTCAGATTTTCATGGAGGAAAAACTTGTAATACAGTTTGATTTAAGACTTTTTCCCAAAAAGTCAAATCTTGAAAGTAACGGGAAGTATATTGAAGAAAATAGGTTCTTTTTTTTTTCCTGTGTTTTCTTTTCATTTCAGCCCCAGTCTGTATTATTTGTGAGAACTGACCTGTCACTCTGCTCTTCCTCCTTTTTGGGTTGGCTCTAATTAGCAGCCATTTCAATGTCATTCTCCTAGCTGATGTCTTTTGATGTGCATTTTTTTCATCAAGTTCTGTCTCCTTGTAGCTTTACCCTTATGGCTTCTTCCTCTGCCACAGTTTAATTTGTAATCAAGATTATGAACGAATGAAATAACACAAGGCTTGTTTTAATAGGGTGATTTGCTTGTTTGTTTTAAAAATTATAACAATTTGCCATTTTGCCAAATTCATATGTTTTTCTTCTTACGAGAACTACATCTTCACTATCACAATTTGAGACGAGATGCCTCCTGGACTTGTTGCATACAATTAAACCACAACAAAAGAAAGCTGAGGCCATTTCAGTTTTCATACGGCTGTAATTATTCTTTAACTATTGGAATACGACATCCCTTAGGAGCTAATTATCGAAAAGCTCTCATCACACATAGGAAACACACAAACAAATCCTTCAAGCACAAAGTAAATGTTCAACATTAAAGAGCAGCATCCAGGAAGTCATACCAATCAGCTGGTCCAGCTAATTACTAATCTGATTTTTGGAGTGGCTGCGTTAGATAATTATGACGCCTATTCATAACATGAAAAGCAAAGCCTTTGACTGACTTTAATAAAGATCTAGCTGCAAGAAAAAATGTACTAAGAACCATAATACAAAATTTGCATTGCAATCGGACCTGGTAGAAGTGAGATAGACACTTTTAAATAGAATACTTTTCATTTATCACATGATATATATATTTAATATACCTTATTGTGTACTGCACATGGAAAGGCTAAAAGAGGTATTGTATTGATATAAGCCATGCAGTTCTGCTTTAACCCAATTTAGAGATTTAGAGTGTGTATTATAAAATATTTTTTTGAATTAAATAAGATTTGCATTAGATAAATATAGCATATTAAATACTAAGGTATAGATCATATTTTAAAGGAATTAAAGTCAAAATTGTACACATAAGTCAGTGAGAGTCCTATTCATTCTTAAATATATTTTTGTGTGAATGTATTCAAATATTTTTTATACTTTAAATGGTAAGAAAGCTGATAAAGACTCTCATTCATTGTTGCTGGAAATGGATATTGGTACAACCTTTTCAGAGAGCAATAAATCAGTAACTATCAAAATAATAAAATGCATTCACTCTGTGACTTAGCCATTTACTTTGTAGACTTTTTACCTTGCAGATAGATTTGTATTTTTATTAGTGCTTGAAAATAATACATCAGGTTGTTTGCTACAGCATTGGGAGAGAAAAAAATGAAAATAATAAATATATAACCTAATTGCCAATTAATGGGAGACTGTTTTAAATCCATACAAGATAGTAGGCAACTACTGATTGGAGGGAGGGCAGAGAGAGAGAGAGAGACAGGGAGAGAATATCCCTTGTTATGCAGATACCCAAACTACATTAGGTGCAAAAATAATACATATGATAAGGTCTCATTTTTGAAATCTAAAAAGTTTGTTTACATAATCCAAGATAAATGTATATACAAATATGTCCAAAGAAATATATGTATGCATATGTGGATGTACATGAGTTTATAATGAAATATTTTGCAAGAAATATGTTATTAGGCTTGTCATTGTATAAATGTCATAGATTGTACTTAGATAAACCTGCTATTCATGTAGGATACATGGTATAGCCTATTGCTCCTAGGCTATAAACCTATGCAGTGTGTTACTATATTAAATACAGTAGGCAATGGTACAACAATAATGTGGATTTGTGTGTCTAAACATATCCCAGCAGGTTTGTTTACATCAGCTTCTCTGAAAACATGTGAGTGATGCATTGTGCTAGGATATCACAGGGCACTAGGAGTTTGGTTTTTTGTTTGCTTCTTTGTTTTGGTACTGGGAATTGAACTCAGGACCTTATGCTTGCTAGGCAGACGCCTGTGCCACTGAGCTGCATCGCCAGCCCTGGCACTAGGAGTTTTTCAAGTCCATTGTATTGTTTTTAAAATTTTTAAATTTTTATTAGTACATATTTGCAGTAATAATAATTGCATTCACCATGAGGAATTGGTACATGTACAAAACATATCCATATCTTTGTTCTGTTTACATCCCCCCCTCTGGTCCAACTTCTGTCATATCCTATGGGACCATCATCATATATACTATTCATTTTGATAGAAAATATTGCAGGGTGGTGTGTGATTACCTATGTTTGAGCTTGGGTGGATATCTATGGATGATAGATATATAGGTAGATAGGTGGATAGACATGTTATTTGCTTTGGAAGGACACATAAGAAGCTATTAGCTACTCTTCAGGCTGTGGGGCCACTCAACAATGGTTATAAACAGTACTTGAGCAAACAAGCTGGGTGTCTTTAACACAATGTTAATGGTTGGCTGTGAGGTACAGTTGGCCTGCCCCCCTCCTAATAGTCCAATTCAGTCTCCATGGCTTCATACATCATCCACAAGCTAGTGACTCCCAAGAGTGCATCTCTAACCCTAGGCTTGCCCCTATCCCACTGCTCTTGCATTTTCCCTGCCACCAACATTCTCACCTGGACATTGTGGCAAGGATGACTCGCCATCCATGACACTGGTGCTGATCACCATCGAGTACATGTCTCCATCAAGTTCCACCATCTTGACCATCTAGGTGGGGCATGTTACTAATTCCTCCCCAGTATGTCTTTCCCACTTTTCTGCTATGTGTCAATGGGATTAGCCTTCGAGGAAGGTGGAGCCGCAAGAGGAAAGGTGTCTGGGTCCTCGATTTACCAAAGCAAGTCCCATCACCAAACATGGATACCTGCATTGGCTTATTACATGTAAGAAATAAGCTTGTTCTAGGTTGTAGAAATGTAGGTATTTATGTTAGGGTAGCTAGTATCATTCTAACTAGTAAGTATCTCTAATAGTTATTTAAAATTTCCTCAAAACAGAAGCTTTTCATTTTCCCCTTCTATCCTTCTTTCTTCCCACCCTTATCTCAGAAAATGGTACCTCCATCTACCTATTTTTCAAGTCACAGACTTTCTCATCATCTCTAACTCCTCTCTTTCAGGCACACTGAGTATCCAATCCATGAACAAATATCTTAAAAAGCCATCCAAACATGGTCATTTTATTGGTTTCACAGCTAATTCATCTCATCCCCTTTGATCATCTGGGCTAGTAAAATAGCTTTCTTTTCTTTTTTCCAGTACCAGTGATTGAACCTAGGACCTTTGCACTGAGCTACACACTCCGTCCCTCTTCCCTTGCTTTTTTATTTTGAGGTAGGACTTCACTGCGTCACTAGATCGCCTAGGCCATGCCCAATCTTCCAGACCTCTGCCTGACACTCACAGAGTGCTGAGACTGTGGCATCACAATGCCCAGCTGTAGCTTTCTTACCTGGTCTCCACTTTCATTCAAGCCTTCTCCCTCCCTATTTTCTATATGAACACCAGAGTGGTCTTTTCAACAAATATGCCAGATCATGTCTCTTCCACTGGCAAAATCCATGCAACAGTTTCCTATGAGGTCTAAAATGAAATCCAAGTTTTAAAATCCTAGTTCAAGGGTCTACATAATCTGATGCACAACTTGGTATCCAAATTCATCCTTCACATTTCTTTTTTCCTCCACTGTGCTCCACTGTCTGTTTCCTGAGTGGGGAGCAAAGACGCTCCTCGTATCGTGTGCTGCTTTCTGGCCTTGGCTTGGTCTTTCCTTAGAACTCTACGAAGTTCTCTGTGAACACCTGTGCAAAGTAGCGACCTCCTCACGCCGTACCCTCTTGCTCTACTCTCTTTACCATCACCTAATATACCAAATAGCTGCTTACTTGGTTACGTTTATTGCTATGTTAAATATACTTCTTGTGGTCTCAGGATCCCATCTGTTTTGACCACTCATCACTCACAATGGTGCTTCATACACTAAAGACATTCAGTAAATGTTAAGCGCTGACTTCTTTCCCTGCGTTTTCTTTCAGAGTTCTTACCTAGTGGGGACTGTCTTCCGATACCTTCATTTAGGAAAGAGGACACAGCTTGACACACGTGGTTTACAGAGTTCCCTACATGGTCTGTACACATTTTCCTGCTGTCTACTGAAATTCAGGTCCACGAGAACTCAGAGGCTCCCAGAATCTCATCCTGGACAGTCTGATTTTTCTGTATGAATGTTTATAATTTTTGAGTCAAGGTGTGGGCTAATTATAGTCCCTCTCCTCTACAGCTTTGCCTGAAATGTGATAAGCTGTTCAGAATTACAAACTCAGGCCTGTTCAGCTCAGGAACTGCATCTTCAATTATTCTGTAATCACTATTTTTACTTCAGTTTGCTTTCTTGCTCAGAAACAGATACAACCCTTAGGTTGGGCCTGCATTGTCATCTCATTATCTCATTGTTTTAAGCTCTGGACTACTCCTTAAGAGCTACTGAAGTATTTCCATTCCTAAGTTTTGCCTTTCCTTGCTTCTAAAGTAGATCTTCATTTTGTTTTGGACTTTTGATTTGCTTACAGTTCCTTGCACATTCTCTCTGTGTAAAACTCCCTTGTTTATATATGCCTTATGATTTTCACCTCCTTCTTTGACAAGATTATTTTCTCTTTTGTCTGCTATGGGGAAGGCTGAATAGCATCTTAATTTTCTTTTCTGTTTCCTGCAGTGAGTCATTTTCAAAGGGTTACTCTTCCTTTGAGCCCTAAGCATAGCTGTCCTATGGTAGTTCTTCACGGATGTTGTTTGTTCTCCCTGTTTACTCTTTCTTGATGAAGAAGAGTTCTAACTATGTTAGGCCTTTGCCTTCAGACAAACTGCCTCAGACAGCAATGTTCGTGTGGAAGAGGAGCAGGTGCCAAGGTTTTGGGAGCATCCAGAGCTTGAACACTAGAACAGTGTAGGGAAAGTTGAATTATATACTTGATTACATTATTTTATTCTGGTGGCATAACACAGATGAGCCCCTGATTATGTTTTTCAGCCCAATTCCATCAATTTTGTAAGAAGTAGATTCCTAACTTTAATTTATAAAGAATGTAACTTTTGTTTTCTACCATACCCTTCATCAAATATGTCTTTTGCAGTTTCTCATTACCTAAAATTTATTTCTTAGATGAATCTGGCTTTTATTTCAAAGATTGATGGCTGGAATATATTTATTTTCTATGGTAGATGATGGACCTTACCACAGACTCTAATTATGGCTAATTACCAGCCTGTAAACATTACTGTAAATTAGAAGCCTTGTGAAAATGGATATTGATTTCAATTAGCAGTCTCTTTCACCTCTTGATTTCCAAAGGCCTGAAACTATACAAGTAAGATATCACTGACGTTAGAAAGCTAATGGTTCCTTCTAAACCATATCTAGTTCTTTAGCAACCTGGATGGAAATTTCCAGGTGGTTGCAATTTTGTATCTTTAATTAAGTTCCCCATCTAGTGTCCCATGTACTTTCATTGAATACCTGCTATATATGTACTGAAGGAATGAAGTAGACAAAACTTTCCCTACACTCTCCCATCCCTTGGTATCCATGGGAATTAGTTCCAGGACACCTGAGAGCTACAAAAATCTGCACATATTCAAGTCACTTATATAAAATGGCATAGAGTAGGAAAATGGATGCGCTTGAGTGAAATAAGTCAGACACACAAGCTTAAACACAGTACGGTATCTCTTGAAGAAGGCAAAATACAGTACAAAGAGGAAGATGAAAGATGGATAGAAGGAAACAAGGGAATGGATCTCTTGCAAATGGATAGGGGTCTAGGAGACTGAGGGTGAAGAGGAGGGAGGGGAAGTAAGAAGATTTAAGACATCCCATGCACAGGCACCAGATGCCCAACACGAATGTAAACACAGTATGTCCTAAGCATGAACTAAGAATAATAATAACAAGAATGAAAATGGGGAAAGGCAATTTAGAGACAGGGAGTGAGGTGGGTGGGAATGGGATTTAAAAAGGAAACAAGCTGTGTTATGTACATATACCTAGTCCCCAAAGTAAATGTGAACTTCATGTTCTGCAAACATGGACAATACTAATAAAAGAAAAAGAAAAATTTAATAAAATAACAATGTCATAGCATTTACACATAAGCTATGCACATCCTTCTGCAGAATTTAACTTGTCTCTACACTACCTATACAATGTAATACAATGTAAATTCTATGTAAGCAATTGTTACACTGCTTGGGGAATAATGACAAGGAAAAAAGTCTGTACATACTCAGTACTAAAGGAATTTTTTGAGTATTTTCAATTCTAGGTTGGTTGGACCTGTGGATGCAGAACACGTTGGTACAGAAGGTCAAGCGTGATCATGCACGGAGGGACTAAAGCCAGGAAAGAGGCAGTCTGCAGAGCACCGTAACCACACAGTGTCCCCCTGCTCTAGCTTGTCTCTTTCTTTCCCTTCACAACCAAGTTTTCTATGAGTTGTACTCGTGATCTGGACCTGCACCCCCATTCACTTCACTATTAACGGAAGACTTCCTCCTTCCCTCAGTGCATGTGGCTGGCTTTCACTGGGTTCCAGAACTCTTCCAGTCTGAACTTCTATTGATGTGCTCTGCCCTCACACTTTTGACCTATGAGAGCACAGTTCTCACTGGCCCCTGGAATTCACTGGTAAATCTGAAAGAATCTCATCTACCCCTCTTGCTGTGTCCCTGAGCTGGAACCTCAGCTGTATCAGTAGCTTAAGCCAGAGGCCTGGCTTCATCTGTGCTTTTCTGCACTATCACTTGCCCTGTTGATTTTGTTGTCTCAGTCTTTTGACTCTGTCCTTTCTTCTCTATTTCCATAGTTACTGCCAAATCTAATTCATGGTCCCCCCTTCCCCCCGTTCCACCCAGCAAGTTTAACAACCTCCTTGTTATCACCTTGCTGTCAGTTTTGGGTGTCTCAGGCCCATCACTTACTTGTGCAATTAAAATGATCCAACTAAAGTATAAATGGGCCCATGTCACTTATTTACTTAATAGTGATTGCTGATTTCCCCCACCACCACACCTATCAAATGAGCTTACTCTGACATGCCTCACAAATCCTTTGAGATTTGGTCCAGCCTCCCTCTGAGCCTCATTCTTTGCCATACCTTGTCATCTTTGCCATCTTGATGCCCTTACAGAGGAGATTGCAGGTCCTTACCCATTATCTGGCTGTTTTTCACATATATAATAGCCTCTGCCTGAAATTTCCCCACTCCTTACACATAGACATGCACACATACACACACATCACTGCTACCACCAAACCCAGCTTGATGTGACTGAATGACACCCATAATTGAATACAAACTACTTAGACTTTTTCTAAAGAACCCCCCACTGCTATGTGACCAAGACATTGCACATTGTTTCTAGTCTCTAGAATTCATGCTACGAGCTCATAACACATTCCAAATAAACTCAGTTTTTCTGGATAATTTCTAGATACTCTTCAGGGATTAACTGATGGGGCCACCATCCTCAAGCTCCCATAGCACAGGGATCACTTTTACTAAACTTGTCTTTTAAATCCAGTCTATCCCATTTTGGCAATAAACCATCCCTGGTGTTCTTGGAATAGTCCTAGTTTTAGTACTGTAAGTCCGATGTGTTGAGAAACCCCCCAGGCAAGTAGGAATAGGTGGTTACTCTTCCACTTCTTTAGACTCTAAGCTTATCAAGGGCACAGATTGAGCACAAGACCTGGCACATGACAGGTGGAAGTTGGATATAATTAAACAGAAGAAGGGAGGCGAGTAGGAAAGTGATTACACTGGTACCTGCATGGAGGGAAGTATCCATTTGGTTCTTGGTTATGGAACTATATTTAATATCATCAAAATATCATGTAATAAGGTTGGAAAAATAAAAGTTGGGAAAGTTCCCAAATAAAATGTTAGTAAAAATCGTACTGTAAATTAGCAAACACTGGAAAGACCTATTTATGTAGTAACCATTTCTTAACCACCTGCTGTGTGCTGGCTACAGTAGGAATGTTTGGTACTGGGGGTTCCAGGATGAATCAGATATTGACGTCTCCCTATAGTTGACTGGCAGTGATAACCACATGCCCAGTTAATTTGTAATACAAGGACAAAGAAAGAGAAACAACTGAGGCACTTAAAAATATAACCAGCTTGTATATGTCTAAAACACCTGAAAAAAGGCTTCAGAGAATAAGTGATACTTGGGTTATAGCTTAGACACACAAACTAGATGGAGCTCAAAGCATGGAAAGGATTCACCATCAAGGTTTCCCTGGAGGTAGGACAATTTGCTTGTGTATGCATAATAACAAGTCTTTGCATTAGAATATGATGTATTCGTTTTCCATCACCATGTGACCAGTGAACACAAACCCTATGACTTTCAGTCATTTACTATTTCAGTTTCCATGGGTGAAACCTCTCAGCTTTCCACTTCTAGGGACCATTTTCAGCTCCTGGATACCACTCTCAGATACTTACCTCATGCTTCTCACCCTGTACCTTTTCACATTGTAGCTTACTCCTTCCAGCCAGCAGGAGGACCTTTCTCTGATGTCGAGATGGACCCAGTTTCCTTGTTAAAGTCTCATCTAATTCAGTCAGAAACTCCCAGTATAACTCTCTTTGACTGACTCCAAGTCAACTGATAACTAGTTAATAGCCCTATCATAGTCATAGGTTCCTCTTACATTCAAGCAGATGAGAAGGGAATATGGGAGTGTATTTCAGAGAGCAGGAAACTTGAGAGCTAAAGGAGAATTTTGCTCACCATAAAAGAGATTAGCATGATGTTAGTACTGTATTGTGAAAGGATCCGATGGTAGAAGCATTCCTTATGCACACATAGGGAGCATAATGAGAACAAAAGAAGACAGTGGTGTCTATCAGAATCCTATAAATGTGGATAATGTTATTTCATTAGTATGTAAAAGCTGAAAAGTTTTACAGCGTTGACGGCAACTTGGTTGCATGAGCTCTGATCAAGCAGTAGTGATCACTTGGAGAGTGTAAGGCCATTTCTGAGTACAGAGGGCAGCCGTGTTGGGATCTATTCACAGTGTCTACTAGGATATTGATATGGTGATGAGCTGCAGCACCACATCTGTGGACCGGCCATCCTAGCACTTAAGAAAATAGTTCAGACCTTGTTCCTCTGGAAAGGAAAATAACAAGTCTGTTTTCCAGGGTTCTGTGGTTTAATCTATCATCTTACAAAGCAGATCAAAATAGCAAACATTAATAAGATTTTCAAGCCTTTTCCAAATGTCAGGAGCTAGAATAAAATACAAATAAATTAATCCATGAGGAGCCTTCTCAACTCCTTCCACTTTCACAGTAAAAACACAGCACCAAAACTTGGGAATTTCTAATAATCCCTTGTAAACACAGGAGAACAGGTTTGCTCAGCAAAGAAACTCAAATAGACTTGCTTTGGTCTCTCACGATATGTGCCGAGGTCACATGACAATGTATGTGAGTTGATGATGAGAGAGTTCAACTTCTTGTGAAAGGTCTGAATCCCAGACAGGAGCAAACACAAGACCATGTGTATCCATGGAGCAGAGAGAGAGAGGGTTCCGTGATGGTAGAGCACACCCTTAACTACACTCTTTACCTCTCTGCCTCCCATGTGTTATGGGAGCAGCTTTATGTCCTCTGATTCAAGGTCAAGAGGGAAAACCCAATAAAGTTCATAGGAATTGTTTCCTCTATGCCCCAAAGATCTGTTGCCCTGGGTACTTGTTACTATTCAAAGAGAGTGCTTGAAAGCCCGGGTCGATTTTTGTTTTATCCTTCAGTGAGTGTAGAAGAGTAGATGACTATCTAACCTCTGATTTCTCTTCCACCATAGGAAGGAGAGCACTCCCTTCCTCCAGTGAGATCCACACTGCCTGCTGTGGATGTCAGGCTTCCTGTGACTTCTATTGGCTGAAGGATGCTAGTGAGTATGACAAGATCAGAGTTTGAAATTGTGGGTGATGAGGTTTTCCCTATTACATTTCTGCTGCTGCCATCAAACGAGCTTGTGTGGATTGGTCATTGGACTGGAACCCAGCTTGCAGCTGGAACTCAAACCCACGGGAGATCATTTTGGGTTAGGAAAGCCACCCCAGCCCACAGATGTGTAAGCAAGAACACATGGAGCCGGGTTTTGGAGTGGTTTGTCACACAGTCATGATGGTGACAGCTGGTGGAGCAGGTGTGAGACCTTGAGCTGCACACCTTTTTGGTACGTCAGTTTCCTCATACAGTGGAAAGAGGCAATCGTGGTACTTTCCTCATCAGGTTCCTATGAAGATCAACGGACACCAGGTGAAGGTTTATCCTAGTGACTGAGACAGAGCAAGCAGTTAACAAGCAATTATCATCATTGTTAAGAGCCTGGACTCTGCATCCAATTTTCTTGGATTCAAATCCTAGCTCTGGGACTATATAACCTTTTCTGTGGGTTCCTATATGCAGCCAAGTGTGGAAGTAATTTTGAAATCAAGGTCAAATTTGTTCTAGCAGGGGAACCTAGACCTGGACCTTCCTGTTCGGTTATTTATGACTGCCTCACTTGTCACTGGGGTCCTAGTGTGTACATGGAATCATACTCAGAACACAGGTCTACGTGATCTTTAACCTTAGAAGTGCAAGCAAGGTAGGAGGGCTGCACAACATGAGAGAGGGAGGGAGGTGTTTCTGGGGGTGGGGAGAGGTGCCAGGAGGGGCACAGGTCTGGGGCTCTCTCAGCAGCCAGTATGAGGGCAAGGCTGCCAGAGCCAAGCTTCTCTCTCTGAGGCTGAGGAGTAGGAGGTGCTGAGGATCCCTAAATCTGGGGAAAGTTTGTCTCAGGGAGAAGAAGACCCAGCACCAGCCAGTGGGGCAGAGGGGAAGTGGGGCTTGGAGATCAGAGCTGAGAAATCAGAGTCAGACAAAGCAAGGGTCCCTAAGAGATCATCCAGATGGGGAGGCTAGGCTGAGGCTATGAATAACTTAAGGCTGGACGTACATACTTAGGAGAAACACAGAAGAGCAAGTGAGAGCTTGGACACTGCCAGTTTGCCTTGAATTCAGGCTCTGACCCTGGAACTGACTGGCTGTGTGACCTTGGGCAAGTTAGGGAACATCTCTGCACGAGAAGAGGGATAGAACACAACTTACCTTATCAGGTCCTCTTGAGGATTAAAAGCATAAAATATGTAACACAGTATGGACTACAGTCATGTCCATTATCACGACTGATATTACAGACTCACAAACCCATAACTGAATCCCTTGGGCCAGATATGTTTTATACTTCAGAGTTGTTCAGCTTTTAGAAAAGCAATGTGGTACACATATCATTTATATATAAAATCTCAGCAGGATATGAGACTGCATTCTGTAACCAAATACATGAATATTTATGCTGTGAAATGTATGAATATTTAGATCAAATAAAAACTATAAATAGCTTTATGTCAGTTTAGGTCAGGTGTAACAAAAATAAAGCCCCAAAAAGCAAAATAAACAAACCGATGAAAACAGAAATAAAAACTTTAGAATTTCTGGAGCTGTGGGGATTTGGGAAATGTATATAGTGCATGATGATGTTTTATTCCTAGCAGTGATTAGAGGTTGCATTAAGTGTGTCAGGCCAGGAACAAGAGACAAGAAAGGTCTTCTCCAGCCCAGGTGGTCTGGGGAGGCTCAGGGTAGGAGGTAGGTGTGCAGCTGAACCTCTCAGGATAACAAGGTCTCAAAGGCAGGACTCAGGTGGCAGTATAAAGTGGTGAGGATTGGCAAGAAAGGGAGCCCAAGAGGAGCTGGAGAAGCTTCAGGAGCCCAAGAAATTGTCAAGATGTAAGCTGGCACTGGATTGTAAAGCCCTCTGGATGCCAAGACAAATATATTGGTTTTGTGTAGAATGTGGTTATATCATGATTGAAGTTAACCTCTCAGATCTGCCACCGGTACAGAGCTGGACTGGCCCTTTGGAAAGAGGTGGTCTGGAGTTCTGTCTTCATGCAGGTGACTGAGTGACTTGCTCTAAAAGGCCCTGAATTTCACCTCTGAAATCTTCCTCAGCGATGCCACCTCCACTCAGACATATCTTACTCTTCATCACCAGGACAGATGCCCCTTAGGGCCCCACTCACATCTCCTTAGCACTCACATGTAGCCAGGGGATGATGCCACTGAGGACATCTACAGATCTCTGCCTAGGAACATTGTTCTGATGTTGGTGTGCCTTCGGCATGTGCCCAGGTAAACTGGAAATGCAAAATGGTAAAGATTTAGAAGCCGCTCTGGTCCAGTGATGGACAGGACACTGGGGACAAATGCTTCTGTTCCTTTACCCTTTGTTCAGGATGATATATGTATCATACTCTCTGTATACTCTCGGGTATTTCTGAGCATTTCCCGGGGAGAATGGATCGCAGATATCCTCAGCAGTACTCTTCAATGCAGCCTGTGTTGGCTGCCTGCTCTTTGGGTCTCACTCTTTACTCTGCATCCATGTGTCTTGGGATCAAATTCCAAAAATCTAGTTGCCCTTGAATCTTTGATGCAGCGTCTGCTTCTGAGGGAACACAAACTGAGTCACTTTGATGGGAGGTCTCCTCCTTTCCCAGACCCATCCACGCCTTATTTCCTGGTTTTCTCCAGAAGATGCCAAGCTCCTTGCAGCCACTTTTAATTCATCCACACATCCTCATGGTGAACTAGGGAGGATTTGAGGGGCTGACTTGGGAAATTGCATAAGATCTAATTACTTGAAAGAGCCAATAGTCATCAACAGCTTCAAGAGTTAAAACTTAGCTTCTGTAGACATCATTAACTTTGTCACTCGCTAGCTTAAAAATCTAGAGCAAGTTATATAATGCGTCTAAGACTTGGTCTCTATGTTTGTGAATTGAAGATAATAAAATTTGTCCCATAGATTTGTTGTGTGTATTAAATGAGAATTTTCACATGAAACAGACACTTTATTTTGTGGCTCTTTGAGTTGCTCATGTACTTATCCCCATTCTTTCCCCGAATATCTTAATTTCTTAACACTTGTCTGTCCACAACCAATTTCTCACAGTCATGGTCTTGAGTAGCTCTTACTTACCTCCTTACTTACATACTGAAATGGGACCAAGGCCACGCATATCAGTCAGTGCTCACCAGAGAAACAGACTTAATATAAGGTATATAAGTATATAAGGATTTATAAGGTAGGCTTACAATGGCTGCCTGCAGAGTCAGGTGCGGAAGACTGCAAAAGGGCTATTTGCATGCTGGAGATCTGAAGGATTCAATGTAAGGTCAAAGGCTTGGAGCTCCCTGTAGTGTGCTGGACAAGTCCACATCAGGAGGCCAAAAGGTCTTTGCTGGGAGGCCAAAGAGTTTGTTCTGGGAGACTAAAAAGTATGTACTGGACATCCAAAGTGAAGGTGAAAACTCGAGCACCTCTAAAGAAACAGCAGGGAGATTTCATTCTTCGTTCCCCTTTCTATTCCATTCAGGCTACAAGCTTATTGGTTGGTGCCGCTCACGCCCCGGGTGGGTCTTCCATCTTCTGTAAATCCATTAAGTGACACCCAGAAATGTGTTAATCCAATCATTTGGGAGTTTGTCATTCATGTTGACACAACAGTTAACTATCCTATCGCATCATGTACATATGACCTCCTACTTCCCATCTTCTAAGTAGAAAATCTCCATTGTTACATTAAGATCATTGATATGTTTCCCAGTTTTTCATCACCAGCCCCCAATATGGACACATGTAAACACACGCACGCAGATAAGTAGCCTTATTCTTCACAATATACTATCTCAGCTAGGTTTCTTTTTCCTGCAATTGCCTTATGCGCAGCAACTAAGCATCGTCATATCTGAGAAAAACATGCATGGCAACATAGAGTAAGAAGATTCCTAAGATTGCCTATAAGAATTAGGCCTTTTCACTCAGTTAATGCTATCATACACTTCCTAAGGCATCATGGGACATGCTGCCCTGGCCTAGGTCCTTGTATATTTGGAATAATTTAAGAAAAATTCATATCCATGCTGTTTATCAGGATCACACTGTGGAGCACACAAACTTGAAGCAAGTGCCACAATCAAGCAACGTGTAGTACCCGTAGTGTGTGTGTGTGTGTGTGTGTGTGTACAGCATACATCTTGTCTTTTTGAGTTCATTCTTAAGTTGAGAATCTAGAGACAGAGATTGTTTTGCTAAAATAGAGAGTCAAGATATTAATTTCTGGTTCTCTAGGCCCAGGAGAGAGCTTGATCACCCTGAACGTCTCATTTTCCTCTGTGTCTCAGTTTCCCTGCCTATAGCAGGAAGTAAGAGTATGTATTTTCTACAGGTTCATGTATAAAGGTTTTGGGCTTAGAAAGTTAAATGAAAGGAAAATCTGAATGCAGAAAAAAATGCACCATGTGGTCTCATGTTTTTCTTTTTAAAATATCCAACTAAAAATGATTTGTTAAAAGATGTCTGTGCTATTACGCCTGTGGCGTTTTCTTTATGAACTGGGATAAGGAGGAGGAATTTATTTGAAAGTCAATAGACTACAGTATTTACAAGTCTACTGTATGTGCTAGTTTAAATTTGACATTTTGAATGGGGTAGGAACAAATGCATCAGAATTTGACCAAGGATACATTCATATGTCAGTTTAATGCTCCAGCTGTTTAATCAAAATATGAATAAAAGGTCTAAAACTCAACAAGCAAAAATATCATAGTTGTGGGATTCGGCGTTTGCTTCCCCATTGTCAGCCAATTACTGTGTAATTTTTCCCTGTGACTGAATCGCTAACTGTTGGCAAATAATGAAAAGGCAATTACAGCCACGTTTTGTTCCTATTACTCCCTTCGTTTTATTCCACTATAATTATTGTCAGAGCTGGAGGTTTACTGTACCATGGAAGCAGCACCAGGAAGGAAAATGGAATGGGCTGGTGCATGGAAAATTGCAAATGTCACAGCTACCTTCATCAGCTCTGTTGGACTTCTGAGATTAAAAAAAAATCAGAAGAGAAAGCTCTCCATGTGGGTTTTACAAATTCTCTACCTCAAGCTGTCGTGGTGTCTGGGGACACAGGGACGAGGGTGAGAGTGGGGGCAAGCAGGGAACCAGGCATGATGTTTGCTCTTTTTTCATGTGCGTGATTCCCAAAGGGCTGGGCATTTTCACCACAGCCTGCCTGAAGCCGACTTGGGGAGCTCTTCCTTCAGCCTTTGCTCCTCATTAACGGTCTGCATGCTGTTTCCTAATGGGGAGTGGCATATAAATGATGCATTTTATGGGGTTTGATCTTTCTTCAGAGAGGAAATATGCCACATATGGACAGATGTCAGAAAAGGAAAATGACAATCATGCCCTCTTTGTGCAGTTGCTTGGACCTATTTTTAGAAGTTGACTTTTACTGACCACATATAATGTGACTTCCTTTTTAAGAAAACTTTATATTTGTTCACTAGAAATTGTAAGATAAGACCAAGGATAAATACATTGCTGATATTTTTTCTTTTATTTTTTTAGTTAACATTTCTTGATTACTTTCTATGTACAAGATCCTTGATGTGACTCTGAAGAATCAAAGATAAATGAGACATGGTCCCTGCTCATAAAAGGCTCAGTTTTGAGGTATTTTCACATCCAAATAAATGTATTTCTACATGGAAAACAACTTAGTATAGTTAAAGGTGTATTAAAACTATGTGTTTAAAAATATGGATTCAAATTTCAGCTCTACCACTTGCTATTTTTTTTAAAAAATGTATCAGTAAGCTATTACTGTGTAACAACTACTTTCCCAACTCTTGATTTTTATGAAAACCTTAGATAATTAAAACCTATGAATCTGCAGTTCCAGTGGGACAGTCTGCTTCTGGTTGGGCTTGGCTAGGGCATCAAAGATGCCTCATCTTCATCCTTAGCCAACTTGGGTTGTCCTTCTTGTAATAATATGCGGAGACCAAGAAAACAAGAAAAGCACTCAGGTAATACATCAAGCAATTCCAAGCCTCAGTGTTATCATGTCTACTAACACCACACTGGCCAAAGCATATTAGCATTGTCAGATACAGAATCAAGGGTCAGGGGGAATACTACTTCTCAAAGGGAGAAATTTCTGAGGCATATAACAAAGGGAGTGAAACAAAAGTGAAATCTTTGAGGACATTATTACAAACAATTGCACATATTTAAAACTCTGTAACAATTTTTTTGTCTATAAAGTGATAACTCACCTGCTTTAAGATATCATTGGGAGGAACAAAGGAAATAAAGAACATGGAGATGCTTTATCAAATTTTAAGAATGATAGCTATATACATCTATTATGTTCTTACTACTTTCTAACTATTTTTCTACCACAAAAATGTTATAGTTCTTTTCTAGACCCAAATAGAGAGTTTCTATAAACTTCCAATTTCTATATGTTGAGGCATTAGGTATTTAATTTATCAGAGAAACTTAAAACAGAAAATGGAAATTACATACTTGTAGAATCTATTATTCTTTCTTGTTTTATTTGTAAGATAGGTCACTTCTCTAAGGTCCTGATCTGATTTGAGGGCTCACAGAATCTCAAAACTATTGTTCTTCATTCCTGTGGATGCTAGCCACGAGATTCCCCTGGGTTTAAGATAGAAGAAGAAAACACTTATAGGCTAACACTAGCTCTTTTGACAACCACTACCCATGGGTTACTTTCATAGCAAAAGGAAAGCAGGTAAGGAGAAGTTGGTTATAAATAAATAAGCAAAGCTATACTCACAAGGGTAGGAGGAGGGCAGATTAGTAATACTGAAGACACAGATGTATTAAAAAAAGACAAAATTCAGAAAGTCAGACAGGTACAGTTTGAATTCTTGGTCTACCATTTACTTACTGATTTAACTTCTTAGAGTTTCTATTCTTTTTTTGTTTTTGTAAATTCAGGCTAGCATATGATTATGTTGTTGTGCAATATATAAAACTTTATATATATAATACA
>NW_004955433.1:12385370-12391173 GCF_000276665.1 Chinchilla lanigera
GTAGAAGTAGAGACCTTATGTTGTGAGAGAAACCAAACTCAGAAAGTTAAATACCACTTTTTCTCTTACGTGAAAAATCTAAAAAATAAAGAAGTGATGAAATAGATTTTTAGAGAAAAGGAGAGAAGAGGATTGGGGGAGGAGAAAAAGAACTGGGTATAATGGGGCTGAAAATAGTTAAAATATGGACCTCACTATTGTGTAAAAATAATACGCACTAATAAAACCACAAATATTTCTGGTTTGGGGTCACAACTCTAGCGCATCCCATTTGGGTCTTCTGGGGGCTGGGGATTTAGCTCAGCGTCAAAAGCGCCTGCCTGGCAAGCGCAAGGTCGTGAGTTCAGTTCCCGGTACCGCAGAAAAACCGAAAAAAAAAAAAAGACATTCAAACCATTTGGGTCTTCTGTTCACAGTCTGTGCGGCAAAAATCCAGGTGTCGAATACCCGCATCCTCACCTCCAGGCTGAGCTGCAAAGCGACTCATTTCTAAGTTCCTGCAGGTACCTGGCAGATTGTGCTTCCCTGTTGTGGCCAAGGTGCCCGTGCTTCCCTGTTGTGTCCAAGGTGCCCATGCTTCCCTAACGGTCACCAAGGAGCGCCTCTTCACTTCCCAGGCATCTCTCCCAGGTCCTCCCTGTGTGGCATCTCTGCAGGCCACAGCAGCATGACAGCTCACTTCTCAAGCCGGCAAAAAAAATGCCGCTCAGAACCTCTCAAGAGGAGGCCTGCTCCTGTGAGATGGGTTTCATCTGAAGATGCCAACCCAACCTAGAGTAAGTCAACTGATCAGGAACCTTAAATACATTGACAAAAGCCCTTCTCCTTGCCATAAAATATAACCAACTCATGGAAGTGACTCCCTATGATGGGCGTAAGTCACCACCACCCTTCAGGGGAGAGGATGGCAGGCCATGTCCACCAAGGTCAGTAATCTTGGGGGCATCTCAGCCTCCTGCTTATATCAGCAATAAAGTGATCAATACGTACTCTTAAACAGGTGAATAAAAATAAAGCATGAGGTGCAAACTCAGAAGTACATTTTGTGACCATAAATATTTATTTTACCCAGTTATACCATAATGTTAGATGTATGAGAAATATGAAAATGAAATGATAAATGATAAAATACATAAAATGTCACAAATAATGAAGTAAATATAGATAACAATGAGGTATTCTTATTTGTGTAGCAGATCTGTGAAAACACTTTTTCAAAGAACATATAGTGTTCATGCAACACTGTAAAAAAAAAAAGACATTTTATACATCAGGGCATTTAACTGATACAAGCTGTGTGGAAAGTATATAAGCAGTAATAATCAAACACCCTTAGAAAGCCTGTCTTTTTGGTTCAGCAATCCCACCTTTAGTAACCGACCCTAAAGAAAAAATAGGTAAGAGAAAAAAGTAGGATATAGCTCCTGTAGATCAAAATAGCACACTTCTTGTCTCCTCTTTCATTGCCTCCAAAACAAATGGAGTGTAGAAAACACCACTATCAAACCAGAAAGTTGATATATTTCCTGGAGATTGCATAAAACACATACACACACACACACACACACACACACACACACACACACACACACAGTTTTTTTTTTTTTTGGAAAGACCAGGCAAAAAGAGACCCATATAAGAACAGTATAAAAAAGAAAAAGCCAAGTTTACTGGAGACTATAAGATGTGATTATCCTATGAAAAATAGCCAGTCAGTTTTAACTATACATTTTGAAAATAACACATGTGGTCAAAATTAAGATGTATCCCCAAAATATAAAAAATTCAATATCAGAAAAATTAAATATAATTGAATAAACTACATTAGGGAATTGGTGGAGAACAATTGCATGACTATCTCAACAGAGATACAAATTTTTAATAGCATATTTCAAAAGGATAGCAGAGAACTGCCACAATCTGATAAAGAGATGTAGAGCAAAATGCATTCTCCATTGAGGAACTTTGTGTTTGATGTAGAGAAAAATGCATTCCCAGTTGAGAAACTTAAAGTTGAGAAACTATTTTAAAGACAAGTATAGGTCAATAGGCCTTTGCATTAGCCATAACAAACTAGAAAATGGGGGGCTGGGGATTTAGCTCAGCGGCAAAGCGCCTGCCTGGCAAGTGCAAGGTCGTGAGTTCGGTTCCTGGTACCGGAGCAAAACCAAAACAAAAAAAAACAAAAAAAACCTGTTCACAAACTAGAAAATGGTAATAAAAGTTGAGACAGTACATATGATAGCAAGTAAAAATACGAGGCACTATGAATGCAAAAGATTTCTAAGAAAAAGAAAAGGTAAAAACATTTATAAAGGGCATTAAAGCAAACTTGAACTCAGGAAGAGACATACCATATTCATGGATGGAATGGCTGAACATTATAAAGATATAAATATTCCATATTTTCAATTCAATTTCTGTCAACAACTGAGCAGGATTTGCATTTTATTGTTATCTAATGGAAATAGCATCATCAATGAGGGGAGAAAATACAGAAAACATTGGTACATGGAAAAACTAATATAACATGGAGAAAAAGTTGGATCCCTACACTAAGTAGTAGTGAGAACGTTAGGAAGCAGAAAATATTCCTCATGTATTGCTGGTGAGAGTTTAACTGTGGTGGCTATAGTGGAGAGGAGTCTGGCAGTGAAATTAAATCCACACCAAATCTAGGACTCTAGGGCACTCTCATTTCTGTGTGTGCACTCTGGAGATATTCTCCTAATGTTTGTAGGAAGACACAAGTGAGACCCATCTGAAAGCACTACTTGAATTGACACAATTGGGCATGGTGTGTATCGTTTAAATGCTTACGACAATGTTCCATTCATCTTGCACTTGGGGGGATAAACTGATCTACAAAATAGCCAGGTGTTTCTCCTCTTAAATTACAGTCTTTTATTTAATTTGTATGATTCTCATCAGAAATATTTCAAAGAACACAGTGTATGTCCCTGCCTATTTCCACAAAGGATGTGGATCATCTAACCAAGCCAAAGGTGGGAATAACTATGTTGGTTTTTATATGTGGCGTCCTCTGGGCTGTTGAAGTGTGTGGGGAAAATTGTCTTTGTATTAAATGACCCTGAAGTCCTAGTTGCCATCTAGTAAGCCCTTGGTGTGCCTTTCTGGGCATCTTTCTTCTATTTAAGAAACACCATCCAGAAGATTATTGAGTAATGTCATAGAGTAAGCATAAATAGCATGGCTACTCTTGGTGAGGTCCCCCTGTGAGCAAAAGGCTTTTGTGCTGTCTACCTTGGTGGTTCAGTTTGTTCTTTCTTTTCAGTCAGTTGGCTATGTGCTAGAGAGATGAATTTACATAATTCAGGTTGGGTATCCTTTACCCAAAGTGCTTAGAATCAGTGTTTCAGATTTTAGAGATTTGGGGATTTGGAAATATATGCATACATTTTACTGGTTGAGCATCTATAGCTTGAAAATCCCCAATTTGAAGTGATCCGAAGTAAAAGACTCTATGACTGTACTGGTCTCTCCATCCCAGATCTATCTTTGCTCTTTTTTGCTTTATTTGTATCTTGAAATACTGATCCCTAAAATCATCTGGGTTGTCCTGCCAGCTGCATTTCATTTGAGTTTAATGAAAGGGAGGCACTATGAGAATTTTGGAGGAAAAGAGTAAAGAGAAAGGTTATGGTCTCTACTCTTTCCTGAGCCACAATCCCTGGTTCAGGCATAGAGACTGCCACTCTCCATGGCCACGGTTCCTCTCAGGTGACCTCTGCTCCCAGGCTCCAGGCCTCACTGGCTCTGCTAATACTATTCCCACCCCACCCCACCCCCGCCCCTTCTTTTAAGCTTCTGAATGATAAAAGCCTCCTGCTGTTGCTAGTACCTGGCTGCTCCACTCTCCCTTCTTCATTCCTTTGATGCTACTCACACCTTTGACACTATTCCTCCACTAGAATCTGAGTCATGGGGCTCTGTCTCTTGCTAGGCTCTGGATGAATCATTCACTCATTCATCCAACACTGGGGGCACAGCAGTGAACAAGGTGAAAATGGTCCTTGTCTTCATGAGCCTAAATGTAGTTAATAAGACAAACCTTGAGTAAGTAGTCGTGTGACGAGCGTTTTAAAGAGGGAATATAAAGAATTTTGTGGGTACAGAGTTCCCAGGTAGAAAAATGCAGCAACCTGCATATGCAAGTATAATGAAGCCACTCTGTCAACTTTTGTGCTGCCTCAGTTCACCACTGACTTTGCATCCTCCAGGGTCCAAAATGAAGTCAGGGAAATGACTGTCCCAGTTTCCTGAGCACAGTTATCTGGATCCCTGAGGGGCGTCACATAGGTCCAGAGGTGACAACAAGGAAGGAGAAAAGCCACACACGCCTGAAGGGAAGAGGGGAGCCCAATTTATGCTGAAACTAGAAATGCTTTGAAAGTTCCCCCATCCAAATTAGATGTCATTAGCTTCTTCCAAACACTTCCTGTGATTTCTCCCTTGTTCCCAAGGGAACACTCCATGTAACATAAAATAATAACACTAAAACTAAAGGTAAAAGGGAAGACATCATTACCAGATTAATACATCGTGAAAAAAATTCACATTTCTGATAGATACTTAACAGTGCATTGGTGATTAAATTAATTGTACGTGGCGAACACAAAGATAGCTCTTTAATGTAGGTTAAATATTAACAATTTGAGATAATAGGAGTCTACATGTCTCCTCTTTGCAGCTTTCTTTGTCAATGAAATGTACTTTTGTGCGGAAGAAAGAGATAGTTTGGCATGTGATCGTCTTACGCAATGAAGGCCAGAATGGCTCCCCGCAATGCCAGAGCCACCAGCAATCAGCCTAATCATAAATGACCGGAACCAAACGGATTCAGGCAGCCATGCTGACTACTGAGTTAGAAAGTTTTATGTATCAAGAACCTGAATGCCAACTAAATCAAAACCTTCCCAAGCAAATCAAAGGGTCAGCAGCCTGCTCCGTGCTTCTACCACAGGCTCTGTTGCGCTATTTGCTCCAGTGCTGTCGGGAGGCGGTGACTGCTGTGGCTGAGTCTGGCCCTATCTCAAGGCATCCATGCAAGTTCCATTACCCTCGGAAAGCCAGCCCTCACCTTTACATTAAGAACATGGTGGGAGGGGGTGCAAAGCAGAAGCAAAACAAACTGATTGATTGCAAAGCCAGCTATGATGTCGGCATGAATTAATGTTTCCCACAGGCATGCTAATCAGCTCCATGACATAATAACGGCTTCTATTACACCAGTGGGACTTCAAAGTTATTCCAAAGATAACATAGCACAACACTTGAAGCCCCAGGAAACTTCCACCCTGCTTTCAGATGTTTTATAAAGTTACCAATCTTTTCATTGCCGGGGAAACAAAAAAAAAAAAAGACGAAAGGAAACAGAATATTGGATTTGGGATGAATCAGAGTTGGAAAGAGATTTCATTACAAATTCCAAATGTTCAAAGAGATAGGGGCAATTAAAAAGCTGCAAGTGGTGGCTGTGTGAAAGTAGCTCTTCGGCAAACTTGTATCATGCAGGTGGATGGGCATACTTCCCAATTTGGAGAAAATAAAAGTCTAAGTCTGTACGAGAGGTGTTGGGATGAGTTGTGGACAAATGAAAAAATGAGTTAACAAAAAGAGTGTAAGACAGGAAGGATGGAGATCAAGATTTGTTCTCTAAGGGGCTGGGGATTTAGCTCAGCGGCAAAAGCTCCTGCCTGGCAAGCGCAAGGTTGTGAATTCAGTTCCCAGTTCCGGAGAAAAACCAAAAAATTAAGTCCAAATCTCTGTAATCACTGCTAAT
>NW_004955433.1:12391273-12394020 GCF_000276665.1 Chinchilla lanigera
CAAGCGCAAGGTTGTGAATTCAGTTCCCAGTTCCAGAGAAAAAAAAAAAAAAAAAAAAAAAAAAAAAAGATTTGTTCTCTGCTCTGACCTCTACTAGGTGTTTGTCTTCGAGCCAATTATCTAATACAACTGAGTCTCAGTTCTTTATCTATAAAATGGAAAAAATTATACCTATCTCCACAATAGAGTTCGGGGAACTAAGTCAGGGAGCATAGTGACAGCCCTGTGTCAAATGCTTCTATGACTATTAATACCCATAAACTTTTGGTATGATTGAATATTATTCTACCACTAGTGACACTTTTCATAGCACCTGTGTCTGCCGTCTTAAGCAAGTCACAAATACTACCTTTTCAGATGTTCCTGATCCAATGTGCTAGGTACTATCAACCTAATTTACAGATGATGAAACTGAGACACAGAGATACTTAAGCCACCTGCCTATGAGCACACAGACAGGAAATAACAGGGCTGGAATTTGGACTCACACCCTCCAGCCTTGGTCTGTGCTATCCACCACTACTCTCTACATCTATATGCCCCAGAAGGACACATGTAACCTCACACAGCACACCAAAGGTGCAAATAGGTACACTTTTGCACACATATAAATATAAATGCATTTGTGTAACTTAGAGCAAATCCTGAAATTCTCCAACCAGCGACCAAGATTACACACTAGGTTTCTGCAGTTTAATCTCCCTGGGTGGAGGCCCAGCAAATCCATCGTGACCTTGGGTAAGTCACTCGACCTCTCTGGAACTTGATTCTTGATCTGTGCAACAGAAAACTTTATAGAACCCCTCAAAATGTTGCAAGAATTATATATCTGCAAAGCATTCAACATAGTGCCTGAAATTTGATAAGTACATAATAAATTTAGCTGTCATTATTATAAACAAATAAATATTAAGCATTGAAAGAGTGTTTCTATGTGTCTTGGTGTTTCTGGTCTCACACACACATACACGCATGCATACACACACAGAGTGTTCCTTGGCAACTCAGGCAGGTCTGGGATAAACACTTTCAGAAGCAGATGTGCCAGTCATAGCAATCTGTGCCAACCTCACAGGTTCTGACAGGTATGGAGTGGGGAAGGCAGAGAGGCCACCACCAAACTCCCTGACATTCGATGTCTCTTTGACTCTTGAATTCTCTTTCTGTGTCTGTCTTGAAGCTTCTACCCACTTAGAGCAGAACCTGTTCCAAGCAGTGGGGAACAGCCTCCTCTCTGTTCCTGCTTTGGAGGAAGGACCTAGACATCCCCAGAGCCACTGTGGAATAGGGTGGAGGGATTACCACACCACCTCTGCAGGCTCACTTCCCCTTTCCAGGTCAATCTACTTGCCTGGCTTCTTCTCAGACCCAGGGCTGCCAGTCCTCTGTATTCATTGGGGAAGGAAGAATGGACACATAACCTCCTTACTCCCTCTAACCCTCTAGTTGATAAAAGGTGCAACCCCAATGAAAAACGGACCAAGGAAGATGGTGTCTGCTGCACCCAGTACTTGGGAAATCTCACCACTCACAGCTGCACTTGGGGCCTGCAGGAAGCCTACCTGCCTCCAAGCCAGGGTCGGGCACCAGAAGGCCAGATGAAAGAAAGTGAAGGGGCAATGAAAGAGAAAATGAAGAAGAGGTAAGTGGGAAACCCACACACTTATCACAGGAAATGCGACAGTGGCTCCAATCACGGCCTTAGCAGTTACTCAGCTGACTTTATGTGAGACAGTTTCATTGAAAGAGACCAACTATAAGCTATGATTTTGGCTCAGAATTTGTGGGTACCTTCAAGTAAAGAATCTCAACTAATCTGGTTTTCTTTGAGCTGCTGGCAATTTTAGAATGTGTTTGTGAAGTATTTTCCTTGACTCATCCACTTTCTTCTAAGTTTTTAAAATGGGTAGAATGGAGGGGAAGATAACCTAAATTAGAAAAAAAAAAATCCCAACTCTTACAACTTTCCCAAGCTTAGTGGTAACTAGCTTTTCTGGAGCTGAAAATGAACTGGATTTGATATTTTGTAGATTCATTCTACAGAAATTATAGAGCACCATGTCTGCCATATGGCCTCTATCCTTGAAGCATTCACAGTCTAGAGGAGGAAGGAAATACAACACAGATGGGTGAGTGCAGTACTAGAGACATTTGGAAACCAACTCACATCTTCTTGGCATATCTTTGACTCTAGAGCTGGATGGACAGGCAAGTTTCAATCCATTTCAACCTGAATTTCACACGTTACTTCCTGCCCATCATTGCAGAAGCCTCCGGGAGCTGTATGGTCCATGCACCTGCACAGTTGGTGATGCAGGGGAATTAGCTCTGAGGGCAACACTTGTCCAGCAAGTTATTGCCCCAGCCTCTCATCCCCCAGGTGATGTGCTAGAGGAGTTCCATGCACTGTGCAAGGGGACCCAGGGGAATGGAGATCCTGAGCATTAACTTCTGTTATACATGCGATGGTTACTTTCATCCCTTCCTTTTTTGTTTTCCCAGATCCTTCATCCTATACCCAGGCTAAATTTTCCAATAAACTACCTACTCCCAAGACCCAGCTCAAGGTTTTGTTTTCAAGGGAACCAAATTCAAACAGGGTGATTGTCTTGGTTACTTTTCTCTTGTTGCTGAGACAAAATACCCAACGCCCAAAATGAAGGAAGGAAAGGTTTATTTAGCTTACAGTTTGTGGAGGTTTCAGTCCATACTTGGCTGGCTCTGAGGCAGAAGGTAGCAAAGCAACA
>NW_004955433.1:12394120-12516909 GCF_000276665.1 Chinchilla lanigera
AGCAGCTTCTTTCCCTGCCTTACTTTGTAAACAGGCTACCCCCACCTAAGGGGCGTGTAGCTCTCACATAATTTCCATGCCCTCCTCTTCCACAGGCTCAGGATGTATACAAAGTAAGCACCCTGGCCTCCTGCTGAGTCACTTAGCCAAACCTCTAGACTCCCCAAGTTGACACAATGTATCAACCATAACAGTGATATAGAAGTTCACTCTTATGGCATTGAACCAAATGGTAGAGGCATGGAAAGCAATATCTTGGTAATGTGTGAACCAGACGCTGAATTCTGAGTGGGCATTAGCTAAGTAGAGCTGTAGAAGGGAGAGGTGGAAAATTAGCCCATGAGGAAGCAACGCTAAGAGCGAGAAAAGCATGTTTGGGTAGCTGCAGTTAGTTTACATTGAAAGTGAGCCTGTTTCAATTAGATAAATACGTTTATGGGATCAGGTGGCAGAATTCTCTTTCATCTTTAATGATAAACCCAAGAGCACACCTTTGGCATCACAGACAATCACATGGACTGTGGCAAGTGGTGCCTGCACATAGTAGAAGATATACAAGAAACCCTTTCAGATGGCAGGTGCCGGCTTTGGGTTGCTTAGGTTGAGAAACCTAACAAACGACCCTGCAAAGCCAGCAGAATCTCTCCTTGCCTCAGTTTCTTCATCTGTAAAATAAGTCCACATGTCTCAAGCAGAACTGAATGGCAGGCACACATTTTGTCACTATGTAGAAAGTACAACCAATCCAGTCAGGAAAGAAACATGTTCAGCCAAACTGTTTTTTGGACCAAGATGATACACTATAAGTGTTATGCAGTCATCTCTTGAAAATCCATTCACAGACATAAGGAAGATGATCCAACAAGGAAGATAGTGCAGTTTAATATAGGACAGCCAGGAAAGGGAATGAGAGTAAAAAGCAGAGAGGCTGGAAACGTAAATGTACATTTTGACATTAAATGAATTACATGGAAATTATATGCAAATTATTATGTAAATGTGGCATATGTTGTTTTCCAGTTAACAGCTTGGACACTTTCAATAATTACAGCATTTTTCAGGGTGAATTAAGAGCCCCAATAAACTATATTTAGGATCTACTACAGATGCACAGGACTTAATGGTCTTTGTTTTTTATTTTAAGTGACTCAGGTTAAGAGAAAAACTTGAAATTCTCTCCTAGAGTCTTGTAAAAACGACTATATATTATACAATATTCTTCTGATGACAATGGTGATCTCTGACAATTAATAAGCACATTAATGCCAAAACCTCTGAAAATATGGACTTCTCCAGAGAGCACTGCTTTATCTTATTTTATCCTTTTGTACCTTGTGAACAGATGTAAAAGATTAAAATGAAATATCCTTCTCTCTATTGCATTATTCTCCTATAATTTAAGAAAAAGAAGCCATACATCACATAATGAGCTCTACGCTATTGATGCTATTGTTCCTCCGTATAGTGCAGCGTCCCAGAACACCTTTAACTTATTTTTTCATCTAAAAAAAGAGATATAAGATTTTCTATTCTTTTTTTCATCACTCTTGCACAAGCTCCTCAAATGTTTATTTTCAGAGAAAACTCAGCCACGGCCCATGCAGGTAGTAAAAAGAGGGCTTTCAATTTCCTTTGCAAACCTTCATTTCTGGGGATATTTTGGATGAGATAACCTGCAGAATCTCTAGTGACCAAACCTCTAGGAACGCTGGATGATATAGAATGAGCATCCTTTTAAATGCAAAGCTGAGCTCTGAGGAAAAAAAATCAGGAAAATTCCCCACAGGCTTAAAACAAAGAAGTATTTGAAGACTTACCGGCTGTATGAGAACTGAAGCTGCAGCTGTCCCAGGGTGGGATTCACGGTTACCACGCTGGGCAAAGTGGGAACTTAGGCGTTAGAGGCCTCACAGGGAGGGGCCTTAAAGCTTTATGTGTACAAAAAGCCAGGACACTCCAAGAGCTACACCTTCAGTGACAGGATGGACTAGCAAATCTTTGCAGTATAGAAGGATAAAGACGCTTGACTGCCTAGATTTGAGTCTGGGTGGGAAAACGTGAATATCTCCCATGGGAACTCATAACTACAAGAGTGATATTACTCTGGTTGGGGTTCCTCTTGGAACCCACAAGTTGAGTGGTCTCAAGCTAGGACTATCCCCAGGGATACCTGGCACACAGAAACAAGCATATTAGCTGCCCCAACAAGACTCCCATACATAAACTTCACTGAAGATGAGATCACAATGCAAAATTATAAAACACAAAAATGAAAAATCCTCTTCCTATGTACACAAAAAGTTAAGTCTTGGGGCTTTTCCTCCAGCAGCCAGAGGTAAATAGGCTGATGACCTAAAAGGAGAACTATTTCTCCAACTGCTGGGTGGACAAACCCTGCTGGCTGTTTCATTCTCCTGTAAAAAAATGGTTCCTGGTGAAGATAAGTACAGAGGCTTCTTGTGATGAGTCAGGCAAAAACAGAAAAGGAGGAGTTCTCATTGTTGTTACTGTGGATAGAACAGTGGCCGTGATCCCCGAATCCCCAGGCACTCCAATCCTGGAAACTGCCCACTTGGATGTCCAACTCTCTGTACTCAGTCCAGCCTTTGAGGCCTGAAAGTGTTGCCCCTGAGAATGTTCAAACCAAAACAGGAGTCTTAGAAGGAATGAATTTATATGGATGGAATTTGAAGCAGCACAACAAGCCCTTTGGATAGGCCTTGCAGGGACGGAGATGAGGCCATAGAAGTAGCTGACCTAACACATGAGGAAAAGATAAATTTGGGGAAGTAATAGTCCTGAGGGCAACTGAGTCCTGTGAGTGACTGATCCCAATAATTTCCACTCTTTATTGAAGAGCCTTCAGTGAATCACTACTCCATTGCAAAATAAACTCCATCTCTTTGGCTTGTTTTTAAGGACCTTGATGATTTAGTTTCGGTCTACCTTTCCAGCCACATCTTCCCATGCTCTGGGAAAGCTGGACACGAGCTGTCTTCCCAGTTCAGGCTGCATTCCTCCAACCTCCGTTGGGCATGCCTTTATTTCTGCTTCTTCCTCCTTACTCACATCTCCATATAACCAGGGGCTACCCACTCCTTCAAGTCTGCCTCTTCCTCCAGGAAGCCTTCCTGATCCTCACTTCCAGATGTGACCCTATATTCATGGAGATCCTAGCACATTCTCCCTGTGCCCCATTTCTCATGTTCCATCTCCTGTGATAGCTCCTGCTGCATTGGGCTGAGCCATCCACTCCAGCCTGCAGCTCAGGAACGTTCAGGCCTTAGGAAAATGTCTGCTGAGTAATTTGAGCTCTTGTCTGAACAGTTTCTCAGAGAAACTAAAATATCACAAGACAGTGTTGGTAGAACAGGAGTGTAGACCCAATGTGCCTTCATGGACTCCTGTGACCTGGTGTGGCCTCCTGAAGACTAAAATAAGTGCAGGATTGAGAAGGGCTGGGGTGCTCACATTTTAGTCATCTGAGTGCCAGCTTCACATAGTTTCTCTATCTGCACGGGATTCTGCCTTTTATTTATTTAACATTTTCCTTTAAATTGATTCACTTTTACACATCCAGATGAATGCATTTTTAAGGAAATGTTTTCCTATCTCTACCATAAATGGGAAGTTAATATCACTTGGAATAAAAAGAAAGCCACCATAGTAATAAATACAAGTATAAAACTAAAAATATCATTGAACTCTAGTTGGACATAATTGTTTGCCCGAAGCCCTGGGCTTGAGGCTGCTGTTTCTTTTTTGTTTTTTTCTGTACTGGGAATTGAACTCATGACCTTGTGTTTGCCAGGCAGGTGCTGTGCCACTGAGCTAAATCCCCAGCCCCTGCTGTCTCTTTATTAAAAAGGGAGATTAACAAGTGTTAGACAGGTGTGAGAGGCTCCACGTGTGCTGAGTTCCTGCTCCACATAAACAATGACTTTCAAGAGGGTGCACAAGGAAATATCTCCAGCACCACTGAGTCAAAGTCACTTTGTGCCTTGCTTTGGGAGGCTCCAAAATCATCTTACTTGCCTCTAGCAGAGCATGGCCAGCACTGGACTGCGGACATATGTTGGAATGCTACTTGCTACAGAAAAAGTGAGGCTCAAATTTGAACCCTCGCTGTCACTGAATAGGTAATGGTCTTGACAAAGTTTGATGTCTCTGAGCATTATAAAGATAACATAAACTGCTTTTAGGAGATCACCCGGGCCTGGACAGTGCAGGTAGTCTGATCAAAATATACAATGACTTTTTAATGAAAAGACATGCACTATAGAAAAAGACACCATGTCATTCAATCCTTTCAAAATTCCCCCCACGGCTGTGAAAACATTCATCCCATCACTCTTGCCACTCTCTTGAAACACTTATAGAGAGTCCTCTTTCATGAGCATAATAAAAAATACAGTGAATGCTGCTGCTGTGTACCACCCAACAGGAAGGTACGTTCTTAAAATCATTACAGCCTGTCCCATCCACCCATTCACCAGCACTGGCACAGTCCACTTACATTTCATTCTTTTGCCGGGAATAGCACAGAAAGTTTTAGGCTAGCATAGTGCATCAGGGTAGAAAATAGTGTTTTCTAAGGACACATGAGGTGGGGATGAAGGCGTTAAAGGAACTTACTATTTTTTTATTATCTTAACTAGTTATACCCCCAAAGAAAGATTTTAAGAGAGAAAAATACCATTACACAATAACTGAAGAAAGAAAAATACTATTAAGCAAAAGGCATACAAACATAAAATATACATTGGATAATACTGCCATCCTCTGTGATACTGAGATGATCCACTTCAACAAAGTCTATGGGAGTGTTATCATCAGTATTGGTCAACTCCCTTTGAAAAGAAAATTCAAATCTTATAGATCTACCAAAGTCTCAAGGGCCTAAGGATCCAGTTTAAAAATATGTGTGGATAGCATCGGAGGCTATTAAATTAAAATAGAGTCTTTCCTCATGATCAAATGGATAGCGAGAGGCTTTTCCTTAATGTGTACCTTAAAGAACAAGATTCTACACACTGCAAGTGGAAAAATTGCAGGACAGGATAATGCAGACCCTGGAGTCTGACCTTGCCTCAGTTCCCATATGACCTTGGTTGAAACCCTGTAATATATCTGAGCTTGCATTTTTATCAACTCGGAAAAGACAGCAGTCTTCTTCAGAAGGTAAGCATTTGAGGTCCCTCTTACTTCCAAAATGGTATGAAATTTATTTTAATCATTTGTAAAGGGACTCACGATGTGTTAAGAGCTTTAGGTGGCATGTTTGCTCTAAGGGCAGTGATGTGGAACACTTGTGAATTTAGATGCTCCTGGCCCCAGAGTGAGCAAAGTTTAAGTTTAAGACTCTTTGCTCTTAGAGAAACAAAGCAAAGATGAAAAAATGATGAAGGATGAGCTAGACTACTTAACTGCACTTGATTCTGGTTTCTTTCTCTTTGGTGAAGTATCTGATAGTGTTTTGTTTAGACACCTCTGCCTGTTGCCACCTCCAGAAATATACAGTGTGAGTGTTAGGGTGGGGGGCGGGGTGGGGGTGGTTGTGGGATCAGCTGAATGGCACCAAAAAGAGGTGACTTGGGCCGGGGATTTAGCTCAGCGGCAAAGCGCCTGCCTGGCAAGCACAAGGTCGTGAGTTTGGTTCCCGGTACCGGAGAAAAACCAAAAAAAAAACCAAACAAAACCAAAAAGAGGTGACTTAAAGTTCAGAATGTGTGTCCCAGACAGATCACCCTTCCATGCCATTGATGGCAGCTCTCTAGAACAAGATTTGGTATTAAAGAGTTGGTATGTCCTAGTTGCAGGACAGTAGTTATCTGCAATGTCTATATTTGTAATGACCTCCATGATAGGTGCTATGTTTCCATATTGACCATGTACTGTTGGCAAAATGTTATGCCAACGAAGATACCTGCCTACTGAATAAAGGAAGCAAACAATGAAAACCTCACTAACATTTGTTTATTTAAAAAAGATCAAGTACCCAGCTAGTCACCAAGTCCAACAGAATCAATAGGACTCATTTGGCACAGATTCTGATAACCACGTCATGCAGAAAAGTAAGGCTCAGGTTCTGGGGCATCAGCCCAGGACTGTGAATGGCCCCTCACAAACTGCCAGGACAACAGCAAGAAGACAAATGGTAGAATAAGAATTGCCCAGTGCTCAGGTCCAAAGTCCAAAATACTTTCATGAAACTATGAGCATTATATTTTTGCATAAGAACATCTTGATACATGAGAGCTTTCTCTTTCAGATTCAACTATTTATCTATACAGAGGGAATTTAAGAACTAACGAATAATTTCCTCTTAGTGTTTATGTATATTTAAATTGTTTCATTGTGATTCAGCATCACAGATCCAGTCTTGACAGTAGCTCACGTAACAGCTGGAAATGCAGCAGCCATTTTGCAACTAAGAGAACCAGCTTTTCATAGTAAAGAGGGATGGGTGGAAATATAGAAAGATCTAGGTTCATGATGGTCCTATAAAGCAGCTTTGGCAACTTCGGACTGCCCGTCTTTGAGTTTTGTTCTGTCTGCCTATAAATTCCTAAATGTTTAAGTTATTATCAGTTGGGCTTCCCGGCATGTGAAATTAAGTACATCTATAACTGAGTTGCAAAGTTTCAGTACCTTTGGAGAGAGAAAAACACTTTGAAAACAGACACAGTGTACGTGAACATTAATTACTGTCACTAATGGTATGGAACAGCCTGGGGTGATGGGAGGAGCAACAAACAAAAAGAGGCAAGAATTCCAATAATTTTCAACCTGGCTTGACTACCCTTGAAGGTCAGTCAAGGTTCTCAGAAGTCAGGGTCTGCAGTTAGATTTGAAGGTAGGCAGTGTAGCATTCTTACTGACCAGCTCACTACACCTTCTTAAAGTCTTCTAGAATCACCTAAGATGAACAGCTCTGTGTGATGTATGGTTAGCATGCATTTGTGTGTATTTGTGTGTGTGTGTGTCTGTGTGTGCGACATTATGTCTAATTTCCCTTTGTTGATTTAGAACTTTCCTAAATTAAAAAAAAAACCTGATGTGAGATATATATATATATATATATATATATATATATATATATATCTGAGATGAGTAGGGAGCAAATGATAAATCAGTTCAGTAATGAATGAGAAAAACAGAGACATTTTTGAAATAAAGTGGAAGCAGCAGTAGCATAGTGTTTTCCCCACCTCCCATTCCCAGTATAGAAATAGTCTTGAATTTAAAATGAAGTCATCAGGGGCTGGGGATTTAGCTCAGAGGCACAGGGCCTGCCTGGCAAGCACAAAGTCATGAGTTCGATTCCGGTACAGGAAAACCAGTCACCCCCCCAAAAAAGATAAAATGAAGTCATCAGAATAAACTTCATGATTTTCTGACAAGATCTAGAAATGATGACTGTCCCAGCATGTAGACTGTGACTCTGAAAGGTCATTTCTTACTCAGAGAACTCCTCGGGGGTGAGGGCTGAGCTTATGTCTGGGGCACAAGGGTAAGGAGGAGTCCGGGATAACATGTGATACAAAGCATCAAGTAGCTTTCCAGGACTAGAGTCATAGGGATTCAAGGGATTCAAGAACCAGCTCCGAAGAGCCCAGTGATGAGACAATTTAAGCTTCAAAAGAGTAAAAATTCTAACTGAATGAGTTCCATTCACATATATTTAATTCATGAGTTCACAAGGACGTTTTATAAATAAACATTGTAATTCAGAATAGTTTCAGTTTACAAAAAAATTCTGTAAAGGGTCCAGAGGGTTCTCATGTTACCTTTACCCGATTTCCCCTATTATTAACATCTGACATTAGTGGGATGCATTTGTTATAATTACATTTGTTACAATTAATAAATCAATATTGACACAGTACAATTTAACTGAACCCGCTGACCTGAGTTATCTTTCCATTTATTTAGATCTTCTCTGATTTCCTTCATTAGTGTCTTATAGTTTTCTATATACAGACCCCATAATTCTTTTGTTAGATTTGTACGTAGGTGTTTCTTGTCTTCCTTTTCTCTTGCTTGCTTGCTTTCTCTCACATGCACTCATTTCTACTTTTAAATGACAATTCATAATGGAATTTTTAAGGAGCACTAATTGGTCAATTTTGAGATGATAGGACTCTAACTCACTGACTTGAAAATTAAGCACAAGGAAAGAATTAAGTCTTCATCCCACCTTTCATATATAAATTGTGCTACTGGACAATCAAATGTAGCATCTCTTTAAATTCATATTTCTATGAAATGAAAAAATAGAATTAAATATTAACATTTTGCAAACCCAGATGAGTGAAAGGATTTAAGTACTGAATATCAATGGATGCTAATATCACAAAAGAAAGGCACTCATTCGTGTGGTTCTTGATAAAAGAGACACCACAACTATATCTATTCTTCCTGTTTTTCATATGTAGATCAAACAAGAGTCTCTGGATTGCACTGAGGGGAAACAGCAGGGAGAGAAACATACTGAACTGCACCCTGAACGTGCACTCAGAAGAATCCAGGCTGTGGTCAAATGTTGTAGGTTCCTTAACAGAAATGATTAAGGAAAAAAGAGGATGGAGAGAGAATTTATAGATGAAAAGCGACTTGGAAAATATAAAAAAAATTTTAAATGAGCCAGATAAAGAACAATGTCTTGGAATGTCTGCTTGGCTAGTAAAATGATTAAAAAAAAAAAAAAAATTACAGGGCAGTGCCATTTGCAAAAGTGAGGATCTGGGATAAGAGGTGGGGCTGTGATTGAAATGGGTTCCAGAAAAAGTCATCTGGGCTGACTGGTAAAGTTACAGTTCCTGATCTTGGCAGTGACTGCAGAGATGTTTGCCATATACTAGCTACTCTTTAGCTACATATTTTTGTCATATTTGCTTCTGTGTTCTAGTCTACTTTAAAATAACTAAACAGAGAGAGAAAAAAAGGTAAATGGAGTTTTCATGTGTTCAAGAAAGCCTAACTTCATGATAACCAAGCTCTATTTGCTGGAATACTGAGTCCTGAGTCCTAACTTAAACATTCTCACTTCATACAGAAGCTAAACCAGTTGGATTGGGTTATATAACACACTACAAAATACACATAAGCTGCTGCGAATTGAAAATCCTGAACGGCTCTCTTGTACACGTCATTGTAATGATGAAAAAAATGAGCGAGTGGAATAAAACTAAGAGGAAAAAATTAATGCAGAAAAAAGACCACATACTCACCAACCTATCATCCGGTTTTGAAAAGATCACTCTAAGAGAGTTTTTAAAAATCCAACAAAGTTGAAAACATCTCAAGTGAGAATGATCAAAGCCCTTCCTATGGGATGCTACTTCATAATTGAATCATGCAAACTGCTGGGAAGCTTATACCCAGCCTACATTTTCTGTGATGTTAACCTATTATTCCTGGCCCCCTTGTGTACTTATATTATTCTCAAAGATATCTGTAAATAGTCCCTTACCTTCTATTTTACCAGTCAAACAAACATGTGCAGGAGAAGTTGAATGCATAAATAGTCTCTGCTCATATATTTGCAGTTCAAAAGATTGGCCCACAAAGGGGAAAACTAGAGTTGAAATTTTCTCTTTAAAAGTATTTAGGTATTCACAGAAGCAGAGACAAAACGTTCATTGTAAGAGAAAGACATGGCAAGTTTATGCATCCTATGGGCAAAGAATACACTGTTGTTTTGTAAAGACTGGTCATTATTTTGCTAAATCTAATTAATGCATAATCACTGGAATCTTTTCAGAGGTAAGAAAAGCCAGTTCTAATCTGGGATACATGAAAATCTTCTCTAGAAATGGCTTCATCTTTTGGGTTTGGATTTAACCCAGACCATAGTTAATGCCTCCCACTTTACAGACAAGGAAACTGAGGCTTAGGGAAATGACTGCACTCTCTAAAATTCAAACAGCTGGATAATGAAAACCAGGAGTTCAATTCAGAGTTCTTAACTTGTCCTGTTTGATAGCTTCTAAACAAAGATATTCACCAGTCTCCTGAGACTGGGGCGGGATGGTGGGCAACCAAGCATGTTGTTAGTAGCAGCTGGCATTGAGACCTGTTATCTCTTAGGTATCGGGGTCTAAAGAGCTTCCTTAGACTTTTGGAGGGAGTGGATAAGCCTAGGAAACACATTCGCAGAAAGGATTCAAGAGTTATCTTTCAGTAACTGGGTCCCCTAGAGGCAGGGGCCATGGCACCACTGGGAAACAAATGCTTACTGTAACTTGGAAAAGCGGATACTAGGATGGAGGCAAAGCAAAGAGAAGATCGACCCCTGTGTAAATGTGGAGTGCTGATAAAGGAATGGTGTCACAGCCAATTCCATTCCCATGACCAACCCGAATCCCATAAGATCTTGGGTGGCTGCTGACAGAACTTGGGGTCAGCCCACTGCCAGTTGGAATTATCCGAATGACTGGAAGACATTTCATCAGTCTCCTCTGGTTGCTGAAGCAGGTTTTAGAAATATGTACTACACAATCATGACGGATTTCTGAGACCGCAAACTAAAAACATAATTCCACTTCTGTCAATATAGCAAAATCTTCCTTCCACTCCAGGCTATCCGGAAAGTCAAATGTTATCAATGGAAAAATTACCCATATTAAAATCTTTCCAACTTTAATGTTGTTCCAAAGGAAATGACATCATTTATTTTCCTGTGTTTTGGAAGCAGCCAAAAATCCCTCTAGGTTAGAACCAAAAGGCCCAAATTAGCCAACTAATTTGGACAAATGAGAGAGAGAGAGAGAGAGAAAGTCTGTTTGCCCAAATTATCTAAATAATTGGAACTTTGTATTCCTGGCCCTCAAAATAATATTAGACTAAGTCTGGATCTAGGGTTATTCAACTAAAGGAAAAAATATATTACGCTCTGCAATTTGGGGAGATGGTCTTTTGACTTTAGGTTGATTGGAAACCTGTGGCAGAATTCCACGTGGGTAAGAAAGAAAGAGATCAAATTAAATAGGAAATACTAACAAGCTGCTTGAGTGAGCTCTGAGGCATGCTGGGATAGTGCATGTCCACAAAGACAAATATTAATTTTAAGCTCAATGGAAAAATAAAAATGAGAATTTCAGGGAAGAGGAGGAGGAGACTAAGAAAAGAGTGTCAGGATATTTATAAACTGTCATTCCTGTGTTTTCACGCAGGCTCATCCCTTCTAAGCAGTCAGTCAACACTCTCTGTGATCACAGCCTTCGCCCTGATTGAGTGGAGACATGTCAACCGAGGAGAAAAACATGTGGAAAATCTGTTAACCATGTGCGTCAGTTCTGATGTCAACATGTACGGAAACCCGGGGGAGCCCCAACATGTGTGCATTTCCAGGCCAGCTCCAAGAGTGGTAAGGAGCACTGCTGACTTTTAAGAATACCTATTTATTATTATTGTTGTGATGATGATGACGACGATGAAAATACATAAGACTCCGTGTTAGTCCTGCATGAATAAAACAAGACCAGCTGGTGCCTGGAACTCACGTTACACTACTACCATGTGTTCATGGAAGAGTTTGCGAGTCTAACTTTGTCTTTCTTGCAAGGGAGCACTGAAGACAGGCTCTTTCTGGAAAGCTGGAAATTCTGTTTCATTCTCTAGTCTTCCGTTAGAACTTCTATCCTGCCAGTGTGTAAAATTTGAGAGAGCTTCATTCTGAAATGTCAGTGAGTGCACCGGGAGCAGTTTTGTTCAGAGGCTCCTCTGTGGGCAAGAGGGCAGAGCTGACTGCCAGGATGCAGGGCTTGTGCTCAGGACCGAGTTTTGTGTGGAGCTGTGTTAGCCTTCTGCCTGGCTGACGCTGGACAAGTCACTGGACCTTCTGAGTCTGGTTTTCCTGTAGAAGTTTGGCTGAGGGTAGGGTTTGCCATACTTTAACGTATATGCAAATGCCCTGGGGATCTTGTCCAGTGAGATTCTTGTTCAGGAGGTCTGGGAAGGCACTGTGATTCTCCCTTTCTTGTAAGCTCCCGGATGCCCACATTGCTGGCCCACAGACCACTTTTCCACCAGCAAGAGCTTAACTGATGGTTAAAGTACATATGTGTTGTTTTTGGATGCCTGGCATTCAGAGACTTTTAAAGTTATACTCCAATTAGGGAACTCAGGGGGGCCCATGATTATCCTGACCCCCAACCCCAGAGATGGGCCCATCTTAGCCCTCACCAGTCAAAGCACTTTATTTGAACTATGACTGGTTCATACATGAGCACGTAGTTTATGGCAAGTTAATACAACACACGGCATTTACTGCTGTTACTACAGTGAAAATTATGTTCTTTTCATGAGTTACTAAACTATAGCTAGAATATTAGTCAGAAGTTAATGTCATGATAAAGACAAAAAAAAGCAAAGCTGAGGGATTCAGTCACACCCATTTAAACTCCTTGATACTGCCATGCCTGAAGACAGACAACCCTGGTTTCTTCAGCTACAAAAGCTGACCACAAATGTAACAGCTGCACACAGGATACTTATGCATTTTGTATGTATTTTCAACACTATCACTTCTTAATCTAGAGTAGAGGTCAGAAACTTTCCTGGGAAAAGCCAGACACTAAATATGTTAGGCTTACAGAGCACAGATTTTCTGCAGGGACCCTGCAGTTCCATTATTGTAGCAAACAAATATCCCAATAAACTTAACTTACTAAATAGGCACCCAGTCTGTAAGCCATAGTTTACCAGCTCCTCATCTAGACAATCAGTACAACCCTGATTTGTAGTATTTGCCAATTTCTATGGTGCAAATACCCCCACCATGGCGGATTTCATGCTACCAACACAATCACTGAACGTAGAGCAGGAAGAGATGAACGCTAACTCACCATGATGTAGTATTTGTAATATAAAGTTGTAACAGATATAACCTTAAGAACATAGCTAATAGTCAATGCATCTTCAGCAAATGATGGATTTTGCATGTTTCTTTCTTTGCCTTGGTAGAGATGTAAGTGTAAGTTTATAAAATTTACTTTTTAATAAGAACTTTGCCTAACCCAGTGTACAAAACCTCTGAAAATTTTGCAGCTGGCTCTGGTAAGGCAGTACCACTTGTCTCCAACACACACTGGCAGCCTCTACAACCATTTTTAAACAGTTCAAAAGTGAAACAGAGAAGTCAGTGTCCAAAGGTATCACAACAGCAGATCAAAGTTTGGAAAGGGATTAACGACATCTTCAGGAATTGCAGTTTAAAATTCCAGTGTATTAGACGAGTCCTTTTTGAAATGGTAATGTCTGGTACCTGAGTAGAAAAGACAATTAAGATAATGTGTTAATTTTCTCCTCGAATCTGACAGTAATATTTTGATCCTGTTAATTACCCAGAGAACAGAAAATATATAGAACGTGATAGCTTTGTGCAGAGCTGACATGCTTGCTGCTTGGTTAAGTAGGCGCGCTTATCCTATAATTAGCTGCTTGGAATGCAATTTCCATTCCTCCCTAAATACTCCCACTAAAAAATAAACCAATGTGGTGTTTCAGAGCTACTCTAATCTGGATTTCCCCCAGGGAAGACAGCCACTGATTATTTACTAAAACTTATCCTCCTTTCAAAACTATCAGAAAATGGCAATCTATTTGCTAATGATTTCTGGCAGGTGAGGGTTAATCAATGCCTTAAGAACACCACAAGACCTTGTCATTATAGCCCCAGCATACTCTCCTTCTCCAAAGGATAAACTTATCGATGTCACTAACTGGCCGTTTTAATGAGAGTTCATTATGAAAGGGTAACATTGGCAAACTATAAGTGGGCAAAATGTGGGCCCAGAATTATTTTCATAAGCTGAGAAATAGGGCTTTCTGCAGATGGTGAGGAGCAGAACTCGACTTTCTTCTGAATGGAAATCAGGGCCAGTTTAGTTGTGCATTTCACAAGTTGCACTATATTTACCCTTGAAAAGCAACGCCTTCCCTGTAACCCAGGGCTCTCTAGAGAAACAGAGCCAAGATGCTATCTGTAGATACGTAGAAAAAAACCTAGTACGGGAATTGGCTCATGTGGTCATGGTGGCGGGGAAGTCTTATGGTCTGCCCTCTGCAAACTGAAGAATGCTGGCCAGGATTTTCAGTCCGGACCTGAGAACCAAGGAGCCCATGGCACAGGTCCCATCTGAGTCTGAATGCCAGGCACTTGCAGACCTCAGTGTCACTGGACAGGAGATGGATATGTCAACTTGAACAGAGGGGGCAAATTCAACCTTCTTCCATATTATTCTATTCAGGCCTCTATCAGACACTTAAGGTGAAGACAATCTTCTTTACTCAGTCCACTGATTCCAACGCTTATCTCTTCCGGAAACCTCCCCACAGACATACCAAAAAATAATGTTTTTGCTGGTTATTTGGACATCCTGTAGGCCTGTCAAGGAGACACATTGAATGCCTCCCTTTCCCCTAGGAAAGTTCATATAAAGGATGAGAGAAGTTTGGTTAACATGATAGCATTTAGTCTGTCACCTAATTGTAACCCGTAGCTATCTGTGAAATGGTCCATGTTCTACAAAGGCACAGAGTCTTGCTTTCTTCGTATATTACTATCATATGTTTATGTGTTTGATCTTTGGCATCTTAAGAAAGCATATTAGGGTAGAAATAACACGGGATCCATGGCAGAGCCTCCAGGTCCAGATTCAAACCCATGCTGTTTCTAATTGTGAAACCTTGCAAGAGACATGAGAGTTCTCTGGCCCTTGGGTCTCCACATCTGTGAACAGGGTCATTGGACCATCAAGGAAGCACTTTTTAAACCACTCTCCAGGGGAGAAGGATTGCTATTTTTGCCTGTGAATCTTTGTACAGAGAGGCTGTGCTTTATAACACGTGCTTACAGATCTGCAGAATGCAGGCACGCACTTTATAATCTTCACATTTAAGAGGCAGAGTAGAGGAGAGCTTGAGATCCACTGCTCTGCGGAGCGTGACTACATGGTTTTGGATCCCACCTCTGTCACCTTCTAATGCCAGTGGGTTCTTAGGTGACATTACCTACTGTCTTGGTGCCTTAGTTCTTCATCTGTAAAATGGGAGGGTGATAATAATTCTTCATTATATTATTCAGAAGGTAAACTTCTTGCACCAGGACCTAACAGAATTACAGCTCTGGATGCACTATTATTACTTTCATCATAATGATTGGGAACTTAGCAAATAATGTACAATATTTCATGTTCTACACTCAGCATTAAATAGTGCACAACCTGTGCTCCTAGGAATCTCAGTAACAGGGAAATGTAGCTTCTCCTTTCAGTTTTGCTTCAGTCTGTAGCCCTTGATTCAGATGTATCACCCAGGTCCTGGTAGACATTCATTCTCTTTTTTTCTCTCCTCTGTGGCTAGAATCCACTCATGGACTCTATTGCAAGGAGCCCGGGTGAACCTGGGGCATGGTGAGGCCAAGGAATTTTGAAGCTGTGTTAATTTTGGTGAGTCATGGCAGCAGTTGAGGATCAAGGCAAGCAAGCTGTGCTGAAGGTGGAGAGTACCAGTAACGCTGCTTTACAAGTCAAGCTATTTGGTCTTTTTTTCTTCTATTCTACAAATATGGACTTTCCTAGGCTATTGACTAGGTAAGAACAAGAGAGAGGAAAGTTTGTCTGTTCTCCAGAACCCTTTCTTGAATCAAAAGCCAAGTTCTGCCTTTCAGATCAGCCAGGTTACTGTTCACCCCATCTCCTAGGGAAGGGTTAAGGGTCTCTGTGCCAGTAGGGAAACAATCCATTGTTTACACACCTATGAAGGCCCTTTCCCGTGTTTGTTCATTCATTCATTCATTCATTCATTCATACATTCATTCCTCTTTTATCTCAAATATTCATTCATTCAAACATCCCTTCATTCTACCAGTTTTTCCTTCCTTTCTCCCTCCCTCCCTCCCTTCATCCCTTTCTTCCTTCCTTCCTCTCTTCATTCCTACCTTCAAGCATTTAGCATCTTCTGTGTGACAACATTCTAGGCAGTGGAAATAGAGTAGTGAACCAGGAAAAGTGTCTGTCCGTGTGAAGTCTACATTCTAACCACCTCCCAGGCATGTCAGTGCTGCTGGACTATACGCCACATTTTTAAACCCTGGACTCTGAACACTGAAATGCATTTTCTACATACGCTGTGTCTCTGCACATGGTGCTTGGTGCTTTGGTGGATCAAAAACATGATCAGGCACAAGACATGATCCTGGTTGTCCGAGAGTTCACCCCACCTGCTCTTAAACTCTATGCTCAAGATAAGGGTATGCCAGGTGTGAGTAAAAGCTATGGAGAATGTTTGCATTTTTAAAAACTGATTACAGTGAAAGACACATTGCCATTAATCTCCCTCAAAATACTGCCCCTTGTTTCAAACCCATTTATCTCATTGCTTTTTCTACTTTCTGAAGCAGTTCTGGAAGTCTTCTTTCTTGAGGACTTAGCAGTTGTGTTCCGTGGCTGCCTCCATGTCCTGAATTGATTGAAAATATTTGCCTTTCCTCGGCCATTTCGACTGTGGTGAGGAACCAGAAGTCACACGGTGCCAGATCTTCTGAGTAAGGTCTGTAAAGTCCTGATGAGCCTGCCTTCCTGTTGGATGGCAAAGGGCAGCAGCATTCACCCTATTCTTGATTATACCCTGTAAAGACACTCACAAAAGAGTGCTTCCTTGAGCTGCCCGGAAGTGACAAGAATGATGGGATGAATGTTTTAGAAGTGAGAGGGAGTATTTTGAGAGGGCTTAGTAACAATGTGCATTTTACCGTAATACATTTTTTAAAAACTTGAACATTCACCATATATTTTGATCATACCACATAGAAGGACGCTCTCTCTGGAAGATTTGCATTTTAAAAATATTTTTTCCTGTAAAACCGAAGATCTCATTTCTGTTGGAGGGTCAGGTGAGAGCATATTTTTAGGACAGAGATCTAGTAGGTACTCCTAAAGCCACACCCTTTTTATGGTTCTTTAGTCTGCCTTTATTCATTCACCAGACACACATTTATTGAGGGCCTCTTCTATGCCAGATATCGTAAAAGCTGCTAGAAATAGAGCAGTAAAGAAAACAGACTCCTTGCTTGGAGTGTCAGAAATCATGAGGGATTCTGATCCAGCCTGGAGGCTCAGGAAAGGTATCCCCAAGGAAGCGAGACAGAAACAACCCAAATGCCCATCAACCAAGGAATGGCTGAAAAAGATGTGGCATTTTTATACAATGGAGTACTACTCAGCTATGATGAAGGATAAATTTGAGAAATTTTTAAGGAAATGTAGGCAACTTGAGTCCATATTTATCAGTGAAATAAATCAGTCTCACATGTGTAGAAGTCATATTGTCTTCCTAGTGTAAGAAGCCAAAAGGGTAAATAAGACCCAAAAGGTACAATAGGTATTGTGAAATGGGAAGAAAATGCTCAAAAGGAAAGAGAAACTGGAATGGGGGAAGGAAAAAAGAAGGAAGGGAAAAGGAGAAATATATAAGTATACACACAAAAAAATAGTTACTGTAGTTATTCTCCTAATTGCTATTAGCTCATTGAAAGGAAAGTTATATGCCTATATTGCTTGATCAGTTTTTCATGGCTATACCTTATAATATGACAACTACTCTGAAAATAACAATACACAATATACTAACCATTGTTCCTCTCCTACAATCTTGTTTTGAAATTTCATACCATTATTTTTATTGTTGATTTCTATTTTCTTTAAAATAAAAAGAAAGAAATCTGAAAGATGAGAAGGATGTTAAAGTAGCATCTAAATAGAAGGAGTGGTACGTGCGAAGGCCCAGGATGGGAGGAAACACAGTATATTTGAAAACCGAAAGGCAAGAAATGGAGAAGACGGGGAATGGGAGAGGGCGCTGAAAGGAGTGGGCAGCCTGACCAGCAGGTCTTCTGAGGCCCTGTGAAGAAGTCAGGCTCATCCTTTGGGTTTAAACGGTTTAGGGTAGGCCATCATAACTCACTAGAACACTCTGCCTGCAGTGATTTCAAAAGCTTAGGGGAGACCAGAGGGCACAGCCAGGTGGCTTCTGCGGTGATCTGGGGAAGCGACAGTGATGTTGAATCTTGGGAGGTGAAGAAGAGATGGAGATCCAAGAGCTCGAAGAAGCCTCAGGGAGGTAAAATGCTCATGCTCTAGGCTTTTTGCTTCTCCGTACCACCCAAGCCCATTTCGTACTTTCCCATCTCCTCCTTTAGGTGCGACGACTGTGTCCTTTCTATCCTGCAGCTTCTCTAGAGCTTGGTCCAGGGTCCAAGCTGCCATTAAGGAGCCCCCAGCCTAGGTAACGAGATAAAACACAAAGATGAGACTATCATAGAAGCTGCAAAGCAGTCCATGCAATGATTGCTAGGTTCAGATGAGTCAGATGTGTGCGTACTGAAAATCCAGGAGTGGGGACAAGATTGAAAAGGGCTGAACTATTATTAACTGGAGCCCGAAGAAGCCCTTCGAAGAGGCAGTGCAACCCTAGAGCAGCAGGGTGGGGTCCCATGGGCCACACATGGCCCAGAGCTCTTTTTGTTATTGTTAGGAATTCGCTCTGTTAATTAATACAGTGATTATTTTTTTAAATTTTAGAGTTGAATTGTTGAATTAGATGCTAATGTTTAATAAAATAAAGTAGTGAGAGATTTTGTATTAAAAGTCTGAATTTGCAAATTTTGTTGGGTTGAGGGGAGCCAAGGCTGCAGACCAGTAAGTTTCCCTGGTCAGAGCTCACGCTTTGCTTCCCAGCCCAGTCCCCACTGCTCTCGGCACCTCCCAGTATGCAACCTCATATCATCTGCCCTAGGTGCACCACACCTGTGCTGCTGTGCTTATAACAAAGTGGGATGTGACCTACTGTTCATCTCCTGTCTCTATCCTTAGCAGCAAAATAAACCTAGGCTGAGAAAGCAATAGAAAGGCAAATATGTTTCTATAGGAAAGTGAAGCACTAGAATGAGCATACAAGCAGAGTGTATCGGTTCTGCTTTTGGTGCTGCCGCTGCCGCTGCATTTGGGTATGGAATGGATGAGCCAATCCTACACCCTCACTGTGCAGTGCGCTCCTGAGTACTGGAGAGGGGAAGTAATTCACCAGCCGTCACACAGCTGTAGAGGGAAGGTTAGGACTACAGCCAGCCGGTGGTGGGTACCGATTGACAGATGGGAGAAAGATGGAGAAAAATGGGAAAAAGGCAATGATTGAGAGGCAAAAACCTCTGGAATGAGGCAGGCCAGGTGCCCGGTAGAGGCACTAGAGGAGCTGGGAAGAAGGGATGGGAGAGGAAAGGTGATTTCTCAAAGTTCAGCATCCAAGGGTCTTGCGGGGAAGTCAGACAATGGCAGTGGAGTGCAGTACAACGAGTCTAGTGGCAATGAGACAGACAGGAGGTGCAGTCAGGACACCCAGTAGCACCTGCAATAGCAATGAGGAGAGCTTGCTCTGTATGGCATGTATGGAAACCGTCTAGGACGAGTGGGGCCAGCTGATGAACCCAAGCCCAGGGAGCACGTCAGCATCAGCCCTGGGACTTGGGCTGGGGAAAGGGAGGAAAACAGCTGCTGAAACCCTGGGACTTCCATTATGATTTCTCTTCCTTGTGTCTAGAAAACTTCTGAATGGATCTTTAAGAAATCTAAACACCAGAACTTGGAGGCATAGCTCAGAAGTAGATGATCACTTGCCTAACATGTGGATTCAAGCTCAGGAATTGAAAGATAAAACACTGTTATGTGTGGGAGTGTCCTGTATGTACCAATATCACCTTTCAAGCAGCTAAATAGTGGAACAGCCTCCGATGTCACCCATCATGCAACTTCTTTGTCTATCTGGTTGACCTTTAAGGCCAGACATAATTATAAGTCACTGCTCAGTGGAAATAGAGGAATATTTTTCTCACTCATAATTTCCCAAGTTGAATTATGACCTTAAAAACATTGATTTGACCAAAGACTAAATAAAACACACAAGCTCAGGGAAGCAATTAAAGAGATCAATAAAACCAAATGTTTTAAGCATAGTAGGAAATGGGGACCCTTATACATTGCTGATGAAAATGTCAGTTGGTGTGATCACTTCAGAGAATTATTTAGCGGTGTCAAATAAACACGAGGGCGCCTTACAGCTTTACAACTAGGTGCCTGTGCTGAGAAAGCATCACCTTTGTGCACAGAGACACGTACGTACTCCCAAGAGGTTCACTGCGGCAATTGTGAAATGTTGGACACCATATAGTACCTCTGAGTAGGAAGGTAGCAACGTCACCTGGTAACCTGGAATTCCCAGAGTATCCAGTTAGGATTCACGTGGCCAAGGTGTAACAGTAATTTCACCTTAGTTGCAGCAAGGCACAGGCCAACTGATCTACCCTGTCCCATTTAGAATTATCGCCTGGGTCTAGTCGCCTGTGACAGAAAGCATGACCAGGCACCCAGTGACATTCACCAACCCTCTTCTCATGTTTCCATCAGTCAGCTGCACTCATAAAATGCAAGTGGTGTACAAAAAGTGATTAAAATATAGTACGGTGAGCATTCACATTTTAATAAAGTATTGCAGTAAAAGACACATTGCCGTCGACCTCCTCCAAAAACTCCCCCTTGCTTCACAAACACCTGTCTCATCATTCTCGCCACTTTGTGAAGCAGTTCTGAAAGTCTTCTTTTGTGTCTTTACAAGGTATAATCGCAGCTACAGTGAATGCTGCTGCCAACTGCCATCCAGTGGAAAGGCAGGATGGTCAGAACATTTCAGTGTGTCCTCCTCCATCTTATTCACCAGAGCTGACACCTGTGATTCCTGGCTGCTCCCCACCCAAAGTCAAGATGACCGTGAAAGCGGAAGATTTTCAATTGATTCAGGACACTGAGGCAGCCAGGACAGCACGACTTCAGACTGGAAAGAGAACTTCCAGAACTGTTTCAGAAAGGAGCAGCAATTGTGGGATAAGGGTGGTCAAAACGAGAGGGAATATTTTGAGGGGAACTAATGGTAATATGTCTTTCCTTGTAATACATTTTTGAAAACATAAACATCTACCATATGTTCCAATTACACTTCTTCTGATTTCAAACTATTGCACTATTATAAAGTCACACTGATTCTGCTTCAATATTCAAATCTCAGAACGTTAACTAGTTTAGGAAATGTTGTCATTACAAAGGGATAAGTTTTTTAAAAAAATTTCTACATTCTAAGGGAGCAATTTCCCAGCAAACTCTCAATAGTATAGATAGAATATTATTGGTGGTCATAGATATAGCTCTGTTATCAAGCAATGGCTGGACAGCAAAGGATATGTGAGTCTCAAAAAATTATTCAGAAAAAAATTTCCAGCCCTTTAAAATGTAAAGATTAGCTATCTTGAGATTTTCCTTATGTGAAACATCTTAGTCTCATTGATACCAGATTAATGGGGCTTCTGCACATTTTCATGACTGAATAAAACATTGTCTCATTGGTTTTCAAAACATTTGTAAAAGCCTGGTGACAGGGCGAATGTCTGAATTTGAAAGGAAGTCTTAAAGGGTTGTGAAGTCTCAGCAAGGTTCTTAAATGACCTAACCAGACGTTTTGAAGTCTGATACGCCCTTAACCCAAACTAAAATTCATAACAAAGTCAAAAGCAGTAGAATCAAATGGATTCCAAAATGCCTGTCCAAACAAATCTGACTGTTTATACCAACTGACTTTAATGGGGCCCAATCTTAGTTAGGAGAAATTAGGGCCATCAAAACAATGAGACATGCAATAAAGTTTGAGAATGAAATAAAACTTAGGTCCTTAGCACTGGCTAACCTGAGAATCTACATTTTCAAGGCTATCCAGAATCAAGGGTAAGAGCCTGGGCCCTACAGCCCAACTGCTTGTGTTAGAATCTGGCTCTGTCACTTGTTGGCAGGGTGACGCTGGGCAAATTGCTTGACCTCTTTGCCCCTCAGTTTCCTCATTTGTAAATAGGAATTCAAAGCAGTACCTACCTCATATAATTGAAAGGGATAAAAGTGCTCATAGCAGTGACTAGTGCATAGTAAGTGGTCAATACATTTTACCTGTTGTAATTATTTTATTTAGTTTTTTGAATGCTAGTACATTTGGAAACAGTGACATTATGGACAATTTTTGAAGTATTTAAAGGTAAGATATATTTAAATTTTTAAATATTTTTTAAAAGAGGAAAAGAAATAAAGCGGTCTGTACATCTCTCCACCCAAGAAAGAAGAATCAAGGGAGTAAAGAGAATCCTTTTAGTTGGTTGACTGGCTGGTTTTGTGGATGGGGAGATGTTATAGTTTCAGTGGACTTGGTTTGGTATTACACACTTGGGATATTAACCAAAAATGTGCAGAGGAGACAGAATCAAACAGAGTAGTGCTGAGTTGTATCTGAGCTTAAAAAAAAATATATCCCAAAGTCAAAGAACACCAGGCTGGGGTTTGCAGATCTGATTTATATCCTGGCTTTACCCCTAATTCCATGGGTGACCTCACCCAAGTCACTTCTGCTCCCTGAGCCACACTTCCTTACCCCCAAAATGAGTAAGCTGGACGAGATGATCAAGAAAATTTCTTCAGAGTCTCAGTGCTTCCAGAAGCCTGCTGGATCTGACAGTTCCAGTGACAGACTTGACTCTGGACTTGGCCCCACTAGCTGCCCAGGGTGGTTCTGGTCCTAAACCCGCAGCGTTCCAAGTCCACAGCAGTTGCCTTCTCACATCTCAAGGGAGCCAGGAAGAAGGATGGGAGAGGATGGGTCCAAACCGATCCTCAGTGTGGGACAAGCTCGTCATGGTGCACACCCTGAGTCCTGTTCAAGTTGTGTTCCCGTCACACCAAAGCTCTGTCTGTCCCACTGGAGAAAAGAGTGGAAATCATTTTACTTAAAGCAGAGCCGAAGAAATAAATACTCGAGCAGTAATAGCTCATTAGTTTTGAGGACTCCGGAATGAAAGTGCATGGTAGAAAAACAACCCAACAAGCGCTAGCATTTCCATTCTGAATAGACAATATATGCCAGGAGCTCTGAAATAAAGATAGTGCGATGCGTTTATTATTCTTTCTCTTTAAAACCTGCATTAATTCTGATTTCTATTTAAATAAGAATGATTAAATTTTATCAGCTGAGATGGAAATATTGTGATAAACACTGGCTCGTGGCCAAACTAATCTCCCAAGCCCACAGCTTAGGGCCATTGTCTTGTATAGATATTTGAATGGCAGTGGGCTTTTATCAGTATTTCTAAAGGCACTCGTTTAATTATGTGGTTGTAAGGATTTTCAAAACCCAAAAGAATACCATCAATACATATTCATTTCTTGGATTAATTCAACATTAACATCAGAAAATATTGTTATTTAAGGGATGTTTTTACTTGTTTTTGATTTGCAAGAAAAATAAATAAATCAGCATCCAATTTTGATCACAATGGTGTCTTTTAAATTTTCTGTTTAACTGAAAATTATAAAGATGCGCAATGAAATGAGGCTGGAATTTAGAATTACGAGGGACAGAGGGGGGACTCAGGAACCGTCCCCAAGTCTTGAACAAAGAAGTATACGTCAGTGAGATTGGACCATTGCAGGGGAACAAAATCTCTGAACTAGGAAGTGCCTAGACACATGCGAATCTTGTCAACCAAATATAAGATTATTTAAAAACCCCAGGAGGGAAAACGTTCAGGGTGGGGGTGATCTTGGTATTTGCTGCACCAAATGCCCATACTTGAAAATTCAAGTAATCTGGATGTGATTACTACAAGGGATAGGACATTTCTTCAAGAATTGGTAAATACAAAACTATATCTGATTCACTTAGCATGAATAATAGCTCCTCAAGAGCAGATCTTTATTTTTATTTATTTATTTATTTATTTATTGGCTCCAGGAAAGAATTCGGGACCTTGCACTTGCCAGGCAGGTGCTTGTGCCACTGAGCTACATCCCTGGCCTCCAGATCTTTATTTTTTAACAATATCACCATGTTTTTCTTGTATCAGTTTGACTGAATGGGATGAGACCATTCACTGAGACAGAAACCCATATGGCTGTGCACGCAAACTCCACTGCTCCCCATTTCTTGTCTTATCAGCCTGCACAGCGGTCCTATCTGTGCTGATATTTTGAAAGGCTGAGATGGGAATGTGATCGGAAAGAAACAGAGAGAAGATGAACATGGTGTCACCTTTGTTAAGAATAATTTATTCTTAGAGTGACCGTGTCCTGCTTAGCTTAGGACTAAGAGGTAAGGGACTGTCAGTGCTAAAATCAAGGACACCTCCAGGCAAACAGGGATGATAGGTCACCTTGCAGTTTTTTACTTTTGACCTAGGTTTCTAGGCCAAACCTTCTAAAGGTTCCCATAGCCGAAAAGGGAGACATTCAGATTGAGTTGGTAATTGCTGAGAGGTACGATCTGTTGCAACACAAAGTTATCTAAAATTCAAGGAGAATTACTATTTTATAGGATCATGGAGGTTAAGGGAGGCTTATAAACCATTTCCTTCAGAGTGTGCTCAGTGAACACTAATCTACAGGATGATATCCAGCTTTATGTGAAAAATGGTTTAGAGGTCAAAGAACTTGATGCTAGTTAAAGTGTTCTAGGATTGCAAGATTTCTCAGAGCCTTTACTAAGCTAATTTACATTGTTAATTAATAGTATGCACCGCTAAACATATCTGACCACAGAATGCTTTTTTCCAAAGAGCATTTTATGCTACTGGTGCTTAGGGGATCCTATTTCAAGACAAACTGCTCTAGGCAGAATTATTTATTTTAAAGATACTAGGAAATAAGAGGCAGGTACAGCTAGTTACAGGCAAGTGAGGCACTATGGCAGTTTGTCAGACTTTAATGGGCAGTACAATTACCTGGGCGTCTTGTAAACTGATCCCTTCGGTCTGGAAGGTACCTGAGATTCTGTATTTCTAAGAAGCACAGGTGACGTCTGCGCCACCTCACCTGTCCACACTGGCTTTCCCTAGGGAAGCAAGAAACTAAGATGTTGGTCTGTTGACCTTGTCCTTGCCTCTTACAGAGAACTAACTGACGGTGCTCTGTCAAAGCAGCATCCTTGCAGTCCTCTGGTTCCATTTGCTGTTGTTCTCTCCAGGCCTTCAAAGCGAGTCCCTCTAGCGATGGAAGGTCACATGGAGATTAAGGAGGTGCTAGGTGTGGTGGTGCTGCCTGCCACCCCTGCTACTTGGGAGGCACATTTAAGCCCAACCTGGGCAACTCAGCAATCTAGCAAGACCCTGCCTAAACAGTAAAATTTGAAAAAAAAAAAAAAAAATCTGAGGACATAACTCAATGGTAAAGCTGGCATGCGCAGGACCCTGAGTTCAGCTCTCAGTACAGAAAACAAAAACAAAACAAACAAACAAACAAAAGTTTGGCTTCTAACATCAATTTTCTTTTTGCTATGTTATAAATTAGAAACCTAATAACAATTTTGACCAAAGCAGTGCATTTCAAAACTCTGTATAGAAAATGAATGAACACAATTTTTTGACTAAATTTAATCAAGAAAAGACACTTTTTCATGGCTCTTCTCATGTATTTTCTAATTCTGAAAAAAATGTAGCCAGCTAAACTTTGCTTAATAATTGTGCAACTGTCTGGCTGTCACTGTAATACGAATAGACAGTGACTGTCAGATGTTCGCCCAGCATGATGAGCCCCTGCGACAAGGAGAACATGCCCATCCCGACGCTTCAAGAGCTGTTCCCGCAGCCTGTGTATCGTCCTGCAGTCTGACTCTGTTGACATTACTGGGAAAAATCATTCATTAAAACTGTTTCTCAATAACAACCAGGAACTTTGTCTACTGAAAGAGGGGGAGAAGTGGTTAAAGATAGATGACCCCAAAATGAAGAAAAGTGTTCTGCTTGACTCAGCTTCTCTCCTTCCAACAAAACTTGTGGCTAAATTTGAAAGAAAGACAATGTCTATGTTTCCACAAGACCAAAACCAACCAAAACTCATCAAAGTTGCAATCCAACAAGCTGGACGGGAAATAGTTAGAATACTGCTATTGCTTCCAGGCCAGCCTTGGCCTCCAAAGAGGCTGACCTCCAAGGTCAGCCACAGGGGTGTTTGACAGGCACCCCACAGATCTCAGCAAGAAGAGGACTGAATATCCCTGCTGTTACCAGTGGCTGGAGGGAAAAAGATGACAGATTCTGCTGCCTGGAGATGCAGCTCCTGAACACAAGTGGCAGAATCAAACTCCAGGCTGAAGGCCAGGAGACATCAGCTATTTCGGTCCTTATGCTGAGTGGCAACTCAGAGTGCCCACAGCTTTGAACTTGAGTTCCAGCTCTGCCTCTGGCAAGTTACAACATCGTGTGTGGTCTTCTGATTGTGAGCCGGAAAGCAGCGCTACCTATCTCATAGACTTATGAGGGTGAAATGGGAACATTTGCATAATTACTTAGAAACTCCTTAGTTATGTTTATTACCCTTACTCCCTGCTTAGCTGATTTCACACATCCTCACCAGCCATCCTACCCACTAACCTTATGAAACAGCAACAGATCAACAAGGAGTAAGACATCACCTGCGCCCTCAAGGTTCTCTATGGGTGCTTAGGGAAGTGACAATGAAGCCAACAACCATGACACAGTTCAGTGTGGAGGACCACCTGGGTGACTCTCACTTCTCTCCATTTTGACTGAATCTGACTCTATTTCTATGTATTGATATGTACAGAGCTGGCTAGGACTTTTTCTTATCCCTTTAGTTGGCTTTCAGCAATGCAAGTCAGTCCATCTCAGGTGCTGATATATAGTCTTTGGTGTTTTCCCTGCCTCCCTCCCCTGTAGCCCCCTAATAAAACATGTGTGAGCCAGGGCAGGGTGGGATGTAGAGCCATGCTCCATGCTGTTGGCTAGGATCAAGCTTCAAGATAAGAGGCTATGACTTCCCAGGATATAAAAGGTTACATATCAGAGCTGAAGCACTGAGCCCAAAACATCACATATTACCTCAGTTGTGCTATGCAGATCATACTTCCTGAATATCCTTCTCTCTGCATATTGCAGAGGTGATTTCAGGCCTCCTCCCTAGCCCAGCTCACAGCAGTCATGTACTTCCCACCGTTCTCATAGCCGCTCATCCTCAAGCCACTCCCTTCTTCACGAATTAATAAAGCCTGGATTGGCCCTGGATGAAGGCCTTTGTTCCAGCTCGCCATCATTATAACTAGACTTAGGACCCCTTGGCTCCCCACAACTACAAATATGCCTTATTGTCTTTGTTCTCGCTATGGGTTGCACTAAAAGTGATAGATTAAAATTAACTCACTAAAATTCCAATAACTTTGCCATGAGATGACAAATATAAACTTCCTGGGCTGCGACAAAAATGGGAAGGGGCTCTTTGTAGTTGTCTTGGTTACTTTTCTCTTGTTGCTGGGACAAAATACCTGACACCCAAAATTAAGGAAGGAAAAGTTTATTTTGCTTACAGTTTGTGGAGGTTTCAGTCCATACTTGGCAGATTACAAGGCAGAGTGGCACACAGCAGAGGGCTACAGCTCATGGCGACAGAACACAGAAAGGCAACAAACACACACAAGGGAGGAATGACCGCAAGCACCCTCTTGCTCTCCCTTACATATGCAAACTATCCACCCCAGGGCAGGTGTAGCTCTCACACCCATAATCAATCAAACTCTAAAAGCCTGCCCCATGGCCGCATGAGGCTTTGGGGGGACACCCAGACACAAACCATAACATTAGTGCAGCAAGGGCAACATCAGAAGGAAGGAGCAGCATCTCTCCCAGCTTCACCAACATATCACTTTGGTGGAAAGCTTTACTCCGTCCCTAATTTACAATATAATAAAGAGAAAATTTATTTTCAGAGCCAGGATATACTTCCTTAATCTTTATATGCTTTTCTATCACTGCGCACGCTCGTGCTGAAGAACTGAGGAGGGGAGGAGAGAGGTGGGGAAGACAGCAGCAAGATGTCCTAACGAAGGAAGCTCTCAGATTGCTCTTCAGTCTTTTTGGTTGGCTCTCCTTCCAGAGCTCCAAATCCCACCTCATACCTCTTCTCCTCTCAGCCTCATGCCCTGAAGTGCTGATATCTCTTGCTCCACATCCAACTTGCTCTGTATTCCTAATTTGACTTTTCTCCCACACACCTGATTTGATGGCTCATGTGTCAGTTGGATCCTCCTGAAGACAGAGGTTACAGTGGGGTCAGGAGTTAGGAGAGTTCTTGGAAGTAATAGCCAAGAAAGATAGAAGAGGAACACATTATTTATCTATTGCTGGTAAGAAATTTCCCTACTGTTTCTGCAGGTCAAGACATGACAAATATTAACTGGTATCTTCCACTCAAGGTCTCTCCAAGGCTGTAATCAAAGCAGTTAAAGCTCTGGGCTCATCAAAATCCTCACCTCGAGAAAGAACTGCTTCCAGATTATTCAGAAGGTTGTTAGTAGGATTCACTTCCTTGCAGGCTGTTGAGCCGAGGGTCTCAGTTTATCACTGGCTGTTGCCTGGAGCCACCCTCTGTATCTTGCCAGGTGGGCTTCTCCATGGGACTGTTCCCAGGATGGCAGCCTGCTTTATCAGAGTGAGTGTGTGGGAAGGAGAACAAGAGGGTGCCAGCAAGAACACAGTGGTGGCACGTGTAACCTAAATATAGGTGACTCTTGTTGGCTTCTATTTACTAGAAATGAGTCACTAAGTTTTGCCTATACTCAAGGGGACACTATGAATACTAGAAGTCAGGGCCCATTGGGGGCTGCCTTAGAAAGCAGCCTGGGACAAGTGAGGAAGCAGGACTGGCGAGGAATAACCTTTTATCATGATGCAGATCTGACACTTATGAAATGAAGAAGGCGGGGGATGTGGGAATAGAAAGACAGAGCCTCAGAACATGATATACAACTGATAAAATATGAGCCAACTCAACAGGGAGTTCCAGAGCAAAGCAGTTCTTTCTCCAGGTGAGGATTTTCCCATTGGTAGAGCACAGCACTGGGCAAAAAGGGCCAAGACTTGACTACTGGCTGAGGACTTCCCAGGGAGGATCTGGCATTAGCTGAAACTGAGGTGAATTCTGAAGGCTGATAGCCAGGGGCTGTTGGGTAACTGTCTTCCTGGTAGCTAAATGGCAGGTTCTTCCTTGAAGGGAGATCTAAGCAGCGTACCTTCACGGCGGTCACCTTTCAGTGTACAGATCAGTGTCTTTGTATAATCTAGGCACTCACAAAAAGCTTCCACTAAACTTTTGTCAAATGTATGACTTGTTAATGCTTATCAAATATCAATTATTTATTATTTATGTGAGATGAATATTCATAATGGTATTGAGACAGTAGCCAATTGATGACATGTGGTCAAGCCACAGGGCTGTCTGATCTACTTTGATACAGCCTCAGAAGTTGACCTTTCCCCCATTTCTTCCAAGGGACTTGACTTTGTGCACATAGCCTTAGAAAAGTAGCCTGTGTGGATGAAAGCAGAACTGCAGGTGATGAGTTTCTCTGCCTTTCTGTCTCACAAGCTCTTCACTGAGAACATAAACTCCACAAAGTGCTGGTGGCTGGTGTCTGATCATGCCTCCTCCTTGTGGGAAGCACATCCCACACTACTGAACCCCAGGAGAATGTGTTCCTACTCATGTATTACTCAATCTGTCCTCCTTCAAAAGCACTCAAGATGTTTTGCTAAGTAAGGTACCACTAGGCCAGACCTATTGGCACATTTTCTGTGAGGTGTATTTATATGGTAATAGATAGCATCTGCTCTTCTAGATGATAAACTGTTTTGGGCAAGAACAAAGCTTTGGATTCCCAACAGTTAGTACTGGACCTACAAACATGCAGGGACTCGGTGATGAGTAATGAGATCCACCTCTCCTTGATCTCTTTGGGAATTCAGACATGCATATATCAGACTTACCCCAAGAAGGAGGAACTCTTCTATTCCCAGATCCTACATAAGGATAGACCCCAAAGTCTTGTCTAACTCAAAGACTCTGGAATAATGTACCCAGTTTGCTCAAGTTAATGGTCAAATTACATTTTGTTACAGCTGTGCAAGCTGAAAAACATTCCAAAATCCAGCCATTTTGTGAATGTATGTTCATTAACCACCTTCTGTTTGCTTATTTAAAAGAGATAGTTGATAGACTGTCTCTGTTTTACTCTATCCATTTATTCTCCACATTTTAAATTTATTTCCTTTTATTTAATTTTTGTTTCTGGGACAAAATGCTTGATGTACAACTTCAAAGAGAAAGGCTGATTTTGGTTTATGGTTTGAGAGGTTTCAGTCCCTGGCTTGGCTGGCTGCAAGACACAAACATCATGGTAGAAGGTCAGGGAAGAGGACAGCTGCTCACTTCATTGCAGTTGGGAAATAGAGGAAGCAGGAAAGCCAGAGAGAAAAGAAGGGGCTATGAATAAGACTTACACTTCTTCTAAAACACACCACCATCACCTGCTTCCTCCAGCTCAGCCCCACCTCTTAGTAGCATACTCAGCAATGAACTCATCAGTGGACCACCACTGATGAGGTTAACACCTTCACTACATGAGTCTGGGGAGAAACATATGGAAAATATAACAGCTCTTTATCCATTTATATGTCCACTCATTTATCTGTTTGTGCATACTATACTTACTTCAATATGGATTGAAGATTGCTTATAGAGATTCACAAAATACACAACTGTTTTATAAACTATGAGTAGGTTAAAAATGTAAAGGAAGAAGCATAAACTGAAGATACGTGGGCTGAATTACTAATAATTCAGGCTCTTACCTGGTGAAAGAATGATGGGTTGGACATTAGCAATCACTGCGGAGGCTCAGATTTAGGAAACTAGGGTAGAGTGACTATAAAAAATTCCTCTGGACAGTTTTCTTCCTTTAACCACTGGAATAAATCTCTTTCTTGTGTGTATGTGTGTGTGTGTCTTAGGGGGTTTGAAGATTTCAAAATATATTCATTTTTATTGGTACATGTTTATAATACATAATGAATACGTTCATCTTAGGGAGTTGGTACATACGCATATCCTATTTTATTCATGAGCAAGAATACTAATACTGAGTTCTTAATATGTCCTAGGTACAGTGATAAGCATCCTGGCACTAAGAGAGTGGGTACTGAATGCATGGCTTTTTGTGTGTGTGTGTGGTACTGGCGATTGAACTCAAGACCTTGTGCTTGCCACGCAGGTGCTTCTGCCACTGAGCTATATCCCCAGCCCTGCATGGCTTTTAATGTTTAAAAAAAGCTCAAATCTAAAAGTTCAAAGACTTGAATTCTGCACATGGCCCTATTACTGCTTCACTGTGAGTGCTTGGCTGAGACCATCCCAGGTTTTTAGCTTAGATATCCTCCCCTGAAGTGATGGACTAGATGATCTTATATATCCTTTACTAGATCTAATATTATGTTCCATAGAACAGCCTAGGTTGAAGCACATCAAATGCCATCCTCTGAGGTCAGGTTCACACAGCCTGGAAAAAAACGATTAGTGTCTCCTAGAAGGCATATTTGTGGCATTTTACCCTCAGTGAGTGTGAACCTCATGCGCAAGTGTCCTGCTAACCAAACCCCAAAGCACTCTCGCCTAGTGAACCCTTTGAAAATGTTCCAGCCTAAACAACAGAAGCTTGTATAATAGAAATCTACTCTTAAACTCACAAGGATTTAAATGCATACATCCTATTAAAATAGTAATGATAATAATAGCAGTAATTGAGCCTTGCAAAGCCCGGGCACTCTTTCAAACATTTTACATGCATCATTTCATTTAGTTCTTGCAACAACCCTGTAAAGCAAGTTCTCATTATTGCTCCATTTCACTGGTAAACTATGGCACAGAGAGGTTAAGCAAATATCCTATGCGGCAGGTCCACAATATGAGTTCAGGAATCGGGCCTCACTTTTCCCCTTCACTCTGCTGCCTGCTTCCCCCAAATTATCAGACCTTTGGCTCCTTACGTGCTTCTGTGGGGTTGTGGATTAATTTTTTAAAAACCAACACCTTCATATCTATAACAGTGAAGAGCTACTTAAAGCTGATCGCCAACTTGAACAGTCTAATTTTGATTCTTTACCAAAAAATGCAAGAAGGTACTTTTCCTCTAAACCTGGGGTTGGCAAACTTCAATTAAAGGCCAGATGGTAAATGTTTTAGACCTCGTAGGTCCTAAGGTTGCTGTCACCTAACTTGATTCTGCCGTTAGAGTACTAGAGCAAACAACAGTTGACCAAAAATAGGCAAGACTGTATTTTAATAAAACTTCACTGTTGGACATTAAAAGCTAAATTTTCCAACATTTTTTGTGTCATGAAATATTACATTTCTGTTGATTTTTAAAAACTATTTAAAAGTGTAAAATCCCTCTTACATTGGGGGAAATTTTAAAAAAGAAAGAAACAGAGCTTAGCCCAGGATGTCATTTGCTATCCCTGCTCTGGTTAGATTACTTACACCTCAACTAATATTTGGGTATAAATAAGCCTTCCCTGAAGTGGGAAATAATACCACTACATTCAATTTTTTAATTCCTTTACAATACAAATCTACATTTTCTTAGGCACACTTGTCATATTTTCTAGAGACTTAAAATTTTATGTTCATAAATATTTAACCACCAGCAAGGTTAAGTTTCACTTCTACCTTGGCCGTCAGTAAGCTGAAGTCCAGGCTGTTTTCTATCCTTGCTTTCAAATTCCAATCGAAGACAAAATAGAATATATTCCTAAGTATCTACGAATGCACACATGAAATATAGGTGTATTTTAAAGAATAACCTAACAGAAAGTACTTTAAATTTCACAGCCACAGCTAATGCTGGCAGCTAATCCTATTTACATTCATATTAGTCTTGGTATCTTTTTCCCTAAGATTTACCTATTTGTATGCTTGCATGAGTAAACTGCCTTTTGCATGATATCAGTACTTTTGTAATTTAAATCTATAAAAGGCAATTTCTTTTAAATATACTTCCTAACAGTGGGTGAAAGAGGCCCCAAAGTTATTTGAGAGCTGTACACCTCAGTAAACATGTGCACTGAACTCCCAGCAATGTGCAGAATGTGGGAATTAATCTTATACTGTAGAAGTGGAACGGAAAATAAAATCGAGGCTGAGAAAGAAACAGCCTTTGAAAAGAGCCCATTTGTGGTGTTATCGAAGGAAATGGTGTGTTTTAGAATTACTATTTAGGCAAATAAAACTTTCCCCTCTTCTGAGAGGGAGTTGAAGAGTGCGACTTTTCCTTGTGGTGATTTTTTACATCCAAAATAACTTCAGTCACGTACTAAGCAAATTTTACATTTCAGGGTTGGCGTTGGTTGATATAAAGAATGTGGTGGGACATTGGTGGCCAGGGTAAACTTAAAGATGTCAATAGTGACTCCCAGTAGGAGGCAGCACATGCAGTTATGTGTTTAGGGCACAGGGGTGAAGGTTCCAGATGCAGAACAGATTTAATGCCATTGGAGTTACATTCTCCTTTTGTAGAATTCCTATGAAATGTTCACCTTCACCGTCTCCAGTTGACAGAAATGAGATGCAAATAGGTTAATGTATAATCTTGCCCTAAAGAAGTAGTCCCTTCACGAGATGTAGGACACACACATCAATTCTAAGCAGGGCTGGGATTTTTTGAGCAAAAGGCAGTGGGGTGTGAAATCAGAGGGGAGGGACTTCCAGATGCATGCCCTCACTTCTGGCTGCATTGAGCATTTTTCTCCCAAGAGAGCCAGCCCAAGGGTTCTCATGCTCTCACTTGGGCTAGGACACATTTCCAGGAGCTCTCCAGGCCCCCAGTTTGAAGGAACCCAGTGCAGAAGCAGAGAAACATAGTGTTCCACGCTGAGCATCACAGTGCAACAAGGGCATTGCTGAGAGCCACAGGGCACCAGCCTCCACTTCTGAACACATGGGGAAGGGAGCCTCCCCCGCTTAATCTCAGAACTTTGCCCTATTCTTTTTCCTCCGGTTGTGATATCTATACAAGCACCAAGTGTGTGCATGGAAGTCAGGCATTACACTTACTACCCTGATATTTAGGCAAACCTTCAGCCATACGTTCATGCCCGCTGAAGGCTGCACATGCGCGCGCATGCGTGCGCGCGCGCACACACACACACACACACACACACACACACACACAAACTCCCATGCATACACACACCCCAAAACCCACCTGAAAGAAGCCATTATAAATGTTTCACGTGGAACTTTCACAACCCATCAGACTCACCAGAGTTTTCAAATTAACTCCCTTTTTGCCCAAGGGGATCTCTCTGTAAAAGATTTCTCCAGCCTCCAACCTCCTCAAAAAAAAAAAAAAAAAAAAAAAATCTGAATTTAAAACAGCATGCAAATAATGCATTTTGACTCCCTAATCAACAAATGGGATCAACTTGAATTGATTAAGAACCTTTGAAATTAGCTGTCTTTAATTCTATCCATAGCTTGCTGGTACGCTGAAGATAGGAGATGTGTGTGTGTGTGTGTGTGTGTGTGTGTGTGTGTTTGGTGGGGGGACAAGAGTTAGGAAGTTTGGTCTCATTTTTTTTTTTCAAAGTTCATATCATGGTCTTAAAAAAGCCAGTTTTTACATTTTATTTTATTTTAATGGTGTCACAACTCTAAGATAGTCAGCATTCACCTGCTACAATTATGTGGCTTTTCTTGGTGTACATTTCCAGTAGCTACTTGGCTGCATGAAACCAGCACAACTTTAGTGAAAAGAAAAAAAAAAGACTCCATAAAATCTGAAATGAATGTATAAATAATATGCAACTGTCTAGACAGTATAGGTCACTTGCAAAGAGAGCAGGTCGGGAAGAAATTGTCCATCAGTCAGACAACCATAACTGATTCTGATGCTAAATAATGGTAGAGATATTCAGCATTCTCTCTATGCGAAAGGCTTCGCTGAGCATTTGCTCTTCCCAAGCCAGTGGTCTTCTACTTATCTCGTGCTTTATGCAGCCTTTGGAAAATGCACTTGCTACTTAAACATTAAAATTAATGCCCAAAGAATAGCGGTTGAGCAAGGAAGTGCCACTGACCTATGTGATGGGTCTTTGGTAAAGCAAAAATAACCTTTCTCCATCAACACTATGAGCTTTGCAGACCCACAGAATCTCAGGCAGATGTAGTTATGGGAACTTTAGGATACTCAGAGATCCAAATACACACACTTGTCTATGTACACACACAAATACACAAGAGAGGGGCTGGGGATTTAGCTCAGCGGCAAAAGCGCCTGCCTGGCAAGCGCAAGGTCGTGAGTTCGGTTCCCGGTACCAGAGAAAAACCAAAACCCAAAAAACAAAAAAAAACAAATACACAAGAGATATTTTTGCTTTCTAGTAATAATCTATAAGGACAAATTCCAGTGTATAAATCTTATACTTTTTTTCTTTACTATAATAATCCCTGTACATAGCCTCCAAAAGATGCTGTTAAGCGAAAGGAATTACATCATTCACAGAGAAAGACGTTGGCCTCTTCGGTCACTGCTTTCCATGTAGTCTGAACAGGGCTCATCAGCTTGTGCCCAGGGCTGGGGATAGTCACCAGCTAATGTCCACTCTGACTGCCCAGGGAGCTCTTCCGAAGGAAGAATCCAAAGCCATGTTGCTGTGGATGAGGTTAAGAGATCCTGCTCACCTAGCTGGGAGCAAGGTGGGTACATGGCTCCCCACTCAGAGCTGAGCAACCTCACTTTCTTAGGGAGGACAATAACAGTAACAGCTGCAGCTTCTTGAGAGTTTACCAAGACACTGAGCTAAATAAAGCTATGGTACAGAGGTCCAGTGACATTGAACCCTCCAGAAAACCTATAGAGTTGGAATGATTTATTATTTTCATTTTACATTCGAGAAAGTTGGGGTCCAGAAAGGTTAAATAACTTGCTTTAGGCCAAATAGCTAGTAAATGTCTGGGTGCAAGTTTGACTGCAGTTTCTTTTTAAGCTAAGCTCATACTCTTAACCCTGTGATCCTCCACCTCTGCCTTTGTCCAGATCTGCCCCTACCCACACATGGCCAGGCTCCGCTGGGCTCAGCAGGCCCAGGCCTGAGGGCCCACAACATTATTTGGGCCTATGAGAATGCTTTATTTCATTGAATAAGCAAGACATGTATTTCAATTGTATTGGTATGAAGATGAATATAATCTAGACTTGATTTATCTGTCTTCTACAAAAGCAGTAATATAATTTAAAAATTTTATTTTTTTAGAGGAGGTTTATGAAGACTAAAGAATTTAAAACCCATGAAGTTCCAAATATAGTTCTGCTCCACTAGGTTTTAGAGATTTTTACATATTTGACCTTCTCATTTTACCTATAGGTAAACTATGAGCAATATTTCTTTTGTCTTTTTGAGACAGGGTCTCACCATGCAGTTCAGGCTGGTCTTGAGTTCACTTTGTAGCCCAGGCTGGCCTCAAACTAGCAATGATCTTCCTGCCTCAGCCTCCTGAGTGCTGGGATTACAGACATGCACCACCACGCCCTGCTCAGCAAGTGAGCACTCTTAAATTTTCCATCCCACTTCAGATCTATTTCCATTTCCATAGCCAACCCAAAGACTCAGAAACCAAAGCTTCCTGTTTTCTGCCTTCTTGTGGTTTTCCACTGTAAGCAGGTAGGGATGTCAGGCTAAAGCAGCATTTGACGGTCCTTTGTTATTTGTGACTCAGTATCCCAGATGTTCATAAGTCTCATAAGTCTTCATGTTTTTGATTTTGGTTTTGGTTTTGGTTTTTATGGTACCGGGGGTTGAACCTAGGGCATTTGCACTGATTCTTTTTTAAATGTTGAGACAGTATCTCAGTAAGTTGCTAAATTGCTCAAACTGCCCTTGAATTTATAATCCTCCTGCCTCAGCTTCCCAGAATATGGGGATTAGAGGCATGTGCCACCATGCCCAGTTGTCTACGATTTAAAAACATAATGATAATGTAAACCCAAAAAGCAAGAGTGAGAAATAAAATGACTCCAGTGTTTCTTCCCTGTAGTTGTCGCCTTTTATATTAAACACAATCCTGTGAGTGAAATACTCTAAAGGTTAGAAAGTGCTCTTGACACCAAAAGAGATTATTATGAGAATGCATTTATTAGGCTGAATGTTTAGAACTAAAAAATTAAGCAATTTCCTTTAAATACTGTCAGCGGACAGTGTGGAACACCTGTCTCAGTAATCTATGCTTTGGTTTTAAATTTGTTAGGCCTGCCCTTGCTCCAGACTCTTCACCGAGAGCTATGGTGGCTGTCCCGGGTACAGGCGGCCTCACTCTGTCATCTCTGCTTTCCGCCCAGCCTCCACCAAGTCCGCTCATGACCCGGGCATTCCATCCTCCTGTCCTTTTCTTCTGGGCTGCCGGTGTTATTTATTTTTAATGCCTTTGATTCATTTCCCTCTTGTTTTGACCAGGCAAACAGCACACATCTGCTGCCACCAGGAGGTGTCAATAGTTCATACTGCTCAATTTGTCTGCCCCAAATCCAGTGCAGGGCTGATTTTGCAATGTCTGTATCTCAAGTTTCAGTTTCAAAGCTTTGTGCTGTGTTCTGGCCATTAAAGATTCATAGGTTGAATTAAAGATTTATTTTTAGGAGCGCATTATTATAAGGCAAATCACGTTCTTTTCACTTTAGACATATTGGCCATTGCGATTTCTTTTCTTTTCTTTTGCTAAAAGCTCAATTACATCAATATCGCACAAGACCCTCCAAACACTAAGCTAAAAGGCAGCTTCTCAGCAGCCAGATGCCTGCTGCCCTTTAAGGATTAACTTTCTAAGAATGGATGCCATCCCTCCTAGGCAGAGCGATCGCCCTAATAAAAAGCTGATCAGTTACACTTGGCTTAAAACCTCTGTTCGCTTCCTGTTGCTTACAGAAGTTCAAGCTCCTTACTCAGTTTTGTAAAGCCATCCAGAGGCTGGGTCAGCTGCCTGTCCTAATTCCTGAAGGAGCACCCTCTGTTCTTCACATGAAGGGAGGCCAGACCCGGCCCAGACCACCAGCCTTTAATTAGGAGGTACTCACCTTGCGGTCTTCATTTAATACCTAAGTTAAATGATACCCAAATGTCCCTTATCCTATGGCAGAGTGCTCCCCGAGAATCTGTGTGCTGCAGTAAAGCAGCTTACGGGTCCATACTGTAAAATATCTCTAAATCCATCCTTTTCTGTTGACTGTGTCCTCAAAGACCAGGCTTGATAATTATACCCATTTGTAATCTTAGGGTTCAGTACAGTGCCAGGCATACTCACAAAGACTAGTAAGTGAATGAATGAATGAATGAATGAATGAATGAATGAATGAATCCTCCTGCCAAGAAGTTACATACAATACGACCAACAGTACACAACAAAATCAATGGCAATTACTGCCTTCAGCTACAGGGTTCTCATTTCAGATTTTTGTATTCAGTAACTAGAGAAAAAGCCAAGTATATACAGGGACTATCACAACTCCCTAGGAATCTTCTAACACAGGCTGTGACTGCAGTAAGTGTCTGAGCCGTCATCCGATGGCCAGAGTCTGTGTTAAGACCGGCACGTGTGGGGTGTGTGCTGTGGGCAAAGGGCATGGGTAAGGGTGGATGAGGGAGAGGAGAAAAATGTCTCTACATGGGTGATAGCCACCTGGGTTTCTACGACAGAATTAAAGAGCCCACTCTAGAAAGAGAGGGCGCTGACTTGCAGTTCTTCTGGGTGAGAAAAGTGACAGAGACAAGGACTCTTGGGGAAAGGAACAGGCGTGATGGAGAGGGAAATCTCTCAAAGTCCATCATGGTGCGCTCTCTGTTTGTGTTTCTCTCTCCCAAAGCAGTCAGTAGCCACAGGGAAGCCAGAGGAGAGCTCCTTGGCAAGGACAGAATGTTTTCGTGTGGGGGTCTCAAATAATTTCAGTACAAATTTCCAAAACCCAGTTTTGAACAGCAAGATAGAAAGGGCACGGAAGGAACATTTTGAGAGTGGACAGCTACTGGCTGGTCCTCATGTTTCAAAGCAAGAACTTCGGCACCATTACAATGCTGGCTCCCTTCTTCCTGTTCTTACTGGCCCCAAAGGAGACGGAGTGGTCTGTGTGATCAGCGGCACTCTGCAAGGGCCTGAGTGTTGTGTGGCCCTTCCTGGCTCTCTCTTGGGCCCATCCAAGGTGTCCTCTCTTGCTTCTAAATCCAGAAGATGAGTTCATCTACCTGTGGCCTAGGGTCTCCTTTCTGGAGACAACTGAAAGGTTCCTACCATCTGCCCTGAGGAAGGAAGTTTTCGATTGGGAGACAGTGATCCTGCCTGTAGTTAACCAAGAAATGTCTACTCTCCAAAGGGGGTAACCTTAATCTCGTCTTGGTGGAGAATGTGAGAAACAAGACATGGAAGCCTGGTTCCTAAGCCACAGATGCCGGCCACATTTTCTAATTGAGCTGGGTCAGCAATAAGAATAGGTAGTGCTTTGATCTTCATCTACTAGACACTCACAGTGATTGATTAATTGATTTATGCAATGTGGGGATCTAACCAAAGGCCTTGAACATGCTAGACAAGCACTCTGCTACTGATCCCTGCTTCCAGCTCTCATAGCTATTTCTTGACTGATTCTGAAGGTAGAAGGGAAAGGGTTTCAACTGGCCACATGAAAGAGAAACTTATTGCCGACATTCGTCTGGCTCTGAACTGGATGGTGGGCATGAAAACACTGTAGGAAGCTGTGGAAGGATCTCTTTCTTCTGTAGACATTTCTAATTGAAGGAGTTCATCACATTCGATCCCACTTGGGATCTCCATTTGCTGCTATAGAAGAGAACTTTGAGTACCACAGAAGTTCTGAGGATGTGAATTAGACCAGCACATGGATGTCACCGCCAACAACACTATCATTCCCAGAGCGAACCATGTCACCCCAGTAAGCTGTGGGGCAAACCGAGTCCAACTGTGCCTTATACTCAGCTTGAAAGAAGCCAAGTTTTATTAAAGCGAAATAGATACTAAAGGATCACTCAAGCAGAGTCGAACCCAATCTTCCCTTTTTTTTAAAAAAAAAAAAATTATATTTATAGCACCCAGCCCAAATCAAACTTCAGAACATTTCCTGATCAAGCTATTTCATTCTGTCCAATTATCTAATGTATACGGAGGTGATATTTTTATTAATCTGAGCAGAAAAATCCACAGCAAATTGAACCACATTTATTGCTTGCATCTCATCATTGTAATTTCCTTAATTTAAATCATATTCCTTTTGGGGCACATTTCAACTTCTTTACTTTTGGTAAATATATATATGTGAATGATCAGCAAAGTAGCCAAAAGATTTTACTAAGCTGTGATAACACTTTGTGTTTTATCAAAGAAGAAGTTGAAACTCATGGCTGAAGCACATATGCTAAAGAAATTTCTTCTTTTTAAGAAGCTTTAAAGAATTTTTGAAGAATGATCTTTAAATAGATTTTGAGGAGATGAAACCTGCCCCAACACCATCCCCGTAGTTAGCCAGTGGCATTTCTAGTTCTGACATGTACTCTGCTCAAACCATGCAGGAGAGAAGGATTTAAGCAGAAGGGTGGAGAATCCTAAGCCTGGTGAGCTTTGTTCATTTGCTGGTTCATTCATTTACTCACAAGTATTCAGCCAGCCATAGTGGATCCAGGGGAATCAGTAGTGAATAAAACAGTCTTCTTTGTCATTTACAGATTCAACAAAGAAACATAAATATTGGTGAGTAAGTCATAGTAGAACAAGGGCTACAGATATAACAAGGAGCACTCAGAATTCTTCATGCTTCTGGTTAATGATAGCGACTATTCATTATCCATTGATGCCATATCCATTTCCAGATAATTCTAGTTCAAGGAAATGAGTGTATCCAACTCTCTTAACCACATTCTGAAAAAGAAGTATTCTTGAACCTCCTAAAGCCCTTTGAATAGCATCAGGTCACAGGAGTCAGGAAAGGGAGCTATGTCTAGAAATGACATAAAATAGTAATTGTTGACAATTTACTGCACACCTACTATTGGCCAGACACTGTTAAAAGCTCTTTAATTCATTTGATTCTATAACGACCCTGTAAAGTATATACTATTTTAATCCCCATTCAAGATGATGGACTTTTCTAAGCACAATGTGTAAGGGATAGAGTGTACATTTTGATTTATTCAGTGCAGTACAACCTGGAGGGGCTCTCGAGCTTACACTTGGCCTCTGGTTCTCTCTGTAAGTCATAAGACTAATGTGCAAGGTTTATTATGATCAAATAATCAACCACAGCAAACCCTATAAAATTGTGCCTCATGCTTTTGGAGATTCTAAGTTAATAAATTGTTTTGGTTTTCATAAAAATTAAGCTTTTAGTCTTCTGTGGATAAACTCATGCAAGTCTTAAACACACAGCTTATATTTTTCAAGAGAACCAAACTAATGGGTAAAACTAGTTGGTAAAAACTTGTAAAACTATAAAACACATGGAAGATAACCTAATATTTCCCTCAATGAGACAATTTGAAACAAAATCAGTAAAATTCAGGACCCTAAATTCATTTAAGAAATGTTCACACTAAACCACTGAAAAATTATAGGTTCTTTAAGGAAAATCATATGAATAAGGTCCTCCTGTACTTTGCAAAGATGAAAGAAGGAAAGTTTATTGAATTCATGAAATACAGGTTTAAGCTTCCATCCTGCCTGAGGGATTGCATCTTAGTCATCATTCCTAAAATTCTCACAATTAGAGGTATTCCTTTGAATTAAAACATCAACAGCAGAAAGCATCTATACTCTCCACATCACCTAGGGGCAGAAGAAGCTCCTTGTGATATATTAACATCTTGCAATAAATTATTACAGCTTAATTTGTCAAATTAGCAACTACACCTTGGAAAGTATTTAGCAGAAGTATAAAAGAATAGGGCTGAGAAAGTAAATGTTGATTAGTGGTGGATTTTCATAGCTTTTTGTGGCCTTTGATAATATCCTTTCCTGTTAATTTGTAAGAGCTCATTTCATATGTTAGTGAACATTCACTAGTTCTATGCTTTAGCACTCCTTCTCCCTTCTTTTGGTGTTATGGCTTATATGTAGATGTCCCCATAAATCTTCATGTGCTCATAGGTGGGGCTTTTGGGAGGTGACTGAATCATTGGTGTGGAGTAAAAGGTAAGTCCACTCACTGCTTTAGCATGGCTCTGGGTGTGGATGATGGACTTACTGAAGCAGGAAGACCCAGCCTGGGTGTGGGTGACACCAACCAATAGGCTTGTTGCCTAGATGGAATAAAAAGGGAAAGAAGAAGGAGGTCTCACTGCTTCCTGCCTGCCATGCTGTAAGCTCTTTTTCCTCTACCATGCCCCTATGCCAACCCACCCTGCTTTGAAGCCAGCTGACTATGGACTAAAAGTCTACAAACTGTGTGCCAAAATAAACCTTTCCACCTTTACACTGTGGTATTGGGTACCGTGTCCCAGCAATGACAAAGTAACTGAGATATCTGCTAACAGAATAGTTATGTATTACGATAAATGAATTGCATGTTGTTCGATGGCATGACCTCATTCTTTCCTTGCTGTAAGGTAACATGTGACCTACGCTTGGCCAGTCAGAGAATCTACTCTAGAAACAATACCCATTCAGTGATGGATTTGTGACTCAAACTGACACAACCCTTCCAAAAGTTTTTCTGCTAGAGCTAGCAGAGAAAGAGCTTTCTTTCCTGGGGAGAGTTAACCTGGAAGGATGGGAGGACTAGGCTATGGGCAACAAAATGGCTACTTTATTTTTTTTTGAATTTTTCTTTTTTCTTTTGTTAATGCACGTTTGCGGTGCAAAATGATTTCCATTTCCTTTTGGGGAGGTGGAATATGTACATAACGCAGCTTAATTCTTTTTTTTTAATCCCCTTACCCTCTCTCCCTACTCCTCCCATCCTTTTTCCCCTCCCATTTGCAAAAGATTTATCTCCGTATTTCCTATTATCTAGCTTTTGTTTGGCCTTTTAATTTATTTATACTTTAACTTTCTCATATAAGAAACTATGTGATATTTTTCTATGTGTCTGATTTATTTCACTTAATATTATGCTCTCAAGGTGAATACATTTTCCTACAAATGATTCAAGTTTACCCTTTTTTATGGCAAAGTAGAACTTCATTGTGTATAAATACTATATTTCCTTTATCCATTCATCTGTTGATGGACATACAGGCTACTTCCAAGATTTGGCTACCATAAACTGTGCTGCTAAAAATAGGAGCATGCATGTGTGAGCGCACTAGGATGTCTTCAACGCTTTCAGGAAGATACCTAGAAGGGGAATAGCTAGAGCAAACTGCTTCGTTTTGAACAGACTTCAACTCTAGAATGGTCAACTACATCCCTATGCTTTCCAATGACAGAGGCCAGCAAATCGTATACTGAAGATGTTAACATTTTACTGACACATATGTGAGAAATATTTACCCCAGTGGTTTGTCCTTTAATTTAAAGAGGTTTCTGTATTGTACAAGTTTTTCATTTTCAAGAAGTCAATTCTTCTCTTCTTTAATATCTAGCATCACAAAAATACTTCAAAAGTCGTTCTCAAAATTTTTCTCCAGTCTAACAAATGATAATCCATTTTTTTCTAGTGCTTTTATGGTTTTGTTTTCACATTTAATCTTTAATCTACTCTATTTATAGATAGACAGTTCTCCTAACTTTATAACAAGCTAATATTTTTCCACTTATTGTATTGCTACATTTACTTTGTCTTGATCTATATCCATGCTTTGATATTTGTCTCAGCCTCTATTACTTACTTACCATTGAATTATCCCTTTTCCTGTGCCAGTTCTGTACCAATTTTAATTGACTGAAAACTTGTAAGTGGTAGAAGAAAATTCAACTTGGTTATTCTTTTTCTAGCTTTTTTTTACATAGCTTCTCCTTATAGATAAGTTTTATAGTTATTATTTTTGAGTTTCATAAAAATTTTTGAGGGGTTCACATGGGCCTGGATATGTGTACAGGCTTGGAGAAAATTGTATTAAGCCCACTCATGCAAAGATGCAGTACACTCTCAAATTATTAGTTATTTTCATAAAGTGCAGTAAAACTTTCTTCACATTCATCATGAACACTTCTTAAATTGATAGTTGGGCATTTTGTGTTTTTGTTTAGTGGGATTGACTTAGCCATTATATTTTCTAATTAGTATTTACTATTATACAGGAAAGTTACTGGTTTTACAATTCAAATAGTAAACTCTCTTGGCTCTAAAAATTTCTCAGTATCTTCAGGTTTTCCAGCTGAACAATTTCAGTAACTGTAAGTGGCAATGTATTTTCTCTACCTCCTTTGTAAGGCAGAAACCTTATTGCTTATTTTCACTAATGACATTGGTGAGCACTTTCAGAACCTTGTCAGAAGTAATCATCCATAACAGGACATCTTTGTCTCATTTCCAATATGCTGCTAGTGGGTTCAGTAGGAAGCATGATTTTGACTGTTGGTTTGAAATTACATATATGATAAAATTGTCATACTGGATTAAGGAAATATTCTATTCCAATTTTACTAATTTTTTCTTTTTGTTTTCTACCGAGACAAAAATTTACCTATGAAATGTACAGCTCCTTCTTGTTATAGTTTGATGAATTGTGAAAAATGCATACAGCCATGTAACCCACACTCTTAACAACATATAGACCATTTCATTCCCCAAGCAAGTTCCTTCTTATTTTTTCCCAGTCGTTTACCATCCACAACCCCATTCTGAGGTAAATATTGCTCAGATTTCTGTCAATGTAGATTAGAGTTTTGGGTGTTTGTCTTTTTTGAGATAGAATTCACATACCATAAATTCAAACTTTGAAAGTGTACAATTTAGTGGTATTTACTATATTCATAAAGTTGTACAACCATCACCACTTTCTAATTCCAGAACATTTTCATCATCCCAAAGAGAAACCACACTCCATTAGCAGTTACTCCCCATGCCTCCTTCCTCCAGCCCCCGGCCTCCAGCCCAACCACTAATCTACTTTCTGTCTCTACGGATTTGTCTATTTTGGACATTTCGTATAAATGGAATCATATGCTGTGTGGTATTTTGTGTTTGGCTTTCAGTTAACATAATGTGTGTAAGGTTTACCCATGTTGTAGCACGTAGCAGTACTTCATTTCTTCTTATGGAAAAGTAACATTTCCTGGTATAGATTCATTCATCAATTGATAGATATTTGGGATGTTTCCATTTACTGTTAGTATTAATGACTCTGCTGTGAACATTGGTGTAGAAATTTTAGTATAATTGTATGTTTTCAATTCTCTTTAATGTTTATCTAGGATCATAGATAAATTCTGCCTGTCATAAAACATGATACAAATGAAATTACACCTCATGTGTCCAACTTCTTTCTGGTTGTGTATGTTTCATCTTTATCCATATTGTTGCATGTATCAATAATATGTTCCTTTTTATTGATGAATGGTATTCCACTATAAGAGTACATTATAGTTTGTTTATCAAGTCTTCCATGGATGGACATTTGGGCTATTTTCAATTTATGGCTATCATGAATCAAGCTGCTGTGAATACTCTGGTACACATCTTTTATGAATTTTCGATCTCATTTCCTTTAAGATATGGTTAGTGGTTGAGCACTGGATCATATAATACAAGGGTAATCAAAACTATACTGAATGTTAAATTTGAAAAAAAATTCTTATAGTAAAAAGAACACATTGCCAAGAACAATAGGATAATGTATTTGAATATTTTAAGTTTTTTTGAGAGGTATTATCTTTTATGGTAAATTGTGTCAAATAAAAACATTACAGTGTGTCTTTATCTACCTTGTTCACTGGACAGGGCAAGCTTTAACTTCTGACTCTTCCCCAAAGTCAAAATGATCATGAAAGGGGAACATTTTGGACACCAAGGCAGCTATGATAGTGTAACCAAAAACACTCGCAAAAGAGGACTTCTGGAACTGTTCAGAAAGTAACAAGAATGATGGGATAAGTGTGTTCAGAGCAAGGGTAATATTTTGAGAGGGATTAATGACAATGTGTCTTTTACTGTAATACATTTTTAAAATTTTTGTTTTAGCTTATTAGTACTTGTGTGCGGTACAGAATGCTTACGTCCTTTGTGGGGAGGTGGTTCATGTACACAACACACCTTCACTCCCTTCCTCATCCGCTCTCACTTCCCTCCTTCCCCGCTCCACTCATCTCTTGATCCCCTTCTTTTTTTTGTACATGTTTGCAGCACATGTGTACATTCCTTCTGTGGCCTTGGTTCATGTACATAATACACATTTTTGAAAACTTAAACATTAGTTGTATTTTTTAATCACACTTTGTATATGCTTAACTTTAGGGAACCATTCAACATTTTCCAAGTGGTTGTACCATTTTAAAATCCTACCAGTGATATATTTAAATTCTTATCACACTATATACTCATTACCATTTAGTATTGTCAGTCTGTTAAATTTTTAGCCACCCAAGTGGATGTGTGATGCTATTTCATTATGTTTTTAATGAACTTTTTTCTGATAACTAACAATGGTGGGTGTTTTTCTGTGTTTATTTACCACGTGTAATTCTTCTATTGTGAATTGTCTGTTCAAGGGTTATGCACATTAAAAAGATGTGTTGTCCTTTTAGCAGTGAATGCATTATACATTCTAGACACAGAGGTTTTTTGTTTTGTTTTGTTTTGTTTTCTTTTTTTTGCCATATGTGTTGTGTGAGTTTTCTCTCATCTATAGCTTAAGTATTTATATTTTTAATGGTATCATTGGATGAGCAGCAACTGTAAGCAGTGCACAGCTGGATCTTTATTTTTCAAAAATCTAGTCTATCAGAGAACCTCTGCTCATTGTGGATTGTAAAACCCATTTACATTTAATATTAACACTGAGCCACTTAGCTTTCAGTCTACCACGTTTCTGTTTGTCTTCTCTTTGTTCCATCTTTTTTTCGCTCCTATTCCCAGCCTTACTTCCTGCTCTTTTGCACTGATGGAGAATCTTTTAGTATTTCATTCTATCTCTTCCACTGTCTTTTTAGCTACGCTTGTTGTTGTTTTTTTCTTTGTATCTCTAATATCTTAGAGAATACAACTTGTACGCTTAATTTATAGTTTTTCATGAATTAGTACTTTACTACTTAGTATTTAATCTAAAACCCTTATGGCAATATCATTCACTTACCCTCTTACCTTCCTTTGTATGATTTCCCAAACATTATATTTACAGATTTGAAAAGATCTAATACATTTCAGTTGTCTTTGATCAATTATATTTTCTTAAAGATTGAAGTATAAGGCATTGGGGATTTAGCTCAGCGGCAAAAGCACCTGTCTAACAAGCGCAAGGTTGTGAGTTCGGTTCCCAGTACTGGAGAAAAACCAAAAAAAAAAAAAAGATTGAAGAATAAGAAAATAAGTCCTTTATATTACCCACCTGTTTACTATCTCAGGAACTCTTTACTCCTTTGTGGAAGTCATCTTGAATTCTTCCCTAGAGATCCAGTGTTCTCTTTCCTTACCATTTCTTACTAATTCTGGTAACAGACTGTCTTGACTTGTTTTTGAAAACGTCTTTATTTTTCTCCATTTAAGAAAATATATTTTTGCCTAATATCGAATTCTAGTTGATAGCTGTTATTTTTTTTCTTTCGCCACTCTCAGGATCTTCTGACTTTCATTATTAATTTTAGGAAGTCAGTACTAAGTCTTACCTTTCTTATCCTAAATGTGATGCTTCTTTTTCTCTGACTATTTTGAAGATTTTGTTTTTGCCATTGTTCATTTGTTTAGGAATTTTACTATTAGGTTCACACATATGGTTTTCTTTAAACTTATCTTACTTGTTAAACATTTTGATAACTATTTTAAATGTGTATTATTTTAAATGGATTGAATTTATTAACATCTATAATTAAAATGAATTAATATTATTTTGTTTTAATATTAACTTATAGATTAGTATTTTATGTAAGATCATTTGATATTTTGACAACACACAGAAGGTAGTCTCTGGTTATCTTTTTTGTCAGTTCTCTCTGAATTTCAGTTTGTGCACTTCATTTTGCCCTATCTTTAAGGTTTTCAGTATCTAATCTGCTGCCAAGCCAATGAAAATTCTCTCAGTCATGGTATTTTTCAGTTTTAGAGCTACCACATCAGCAGTAGAGTTTTGTTTTGGCAGTAGTAGGGATTGAATATAGGACCTTCACACTGAACTATCGGCCTAGCCCTTTTTATATATTGTTATTGTGAGACAGTGTCTTGCTCAGTTGCCCAAGCTTGTCTCAGACTTACCATTCTCCTGCCTCAGCCTTTGTATCCCTACTAATTTTTATTATATTTTAAATATTGTGGCAGCCACATTGTTAGGAGTCTGAATTTTTCTGTATTCTTTTAAAGAGCTTGAATGTAGTTCCTACTGACTTTTTTTTATTAAGAATAAAAAAGTTTAATTGGAACATAGCTGTACTCCTCTGTTTATGTGTTGCCTGCGGCTGCCTTCACACTACTACAGCAAAGTTGCATACTTCTCATAGAGACAATATGTCCCCCAAAGCCTAACATATTTACTCTCTTGCTCTGGTTCGGGCTCATCTCTAGTAGCTCTACCCTGCAATGTGACTTCTCTGGGATCTTAATAGATTGCTTAGGATGATAGAAAAGGTTTCTGCATTCTGCATTGTCACAATGTCTATGCATATCAACCTTCAAGTCTCTATTTGGGTTGCACACACACCCAGTGACTTTTCAGGGCCTCTTGGATTTTCCCAAAGACACAGGGGTCCCTGTGAAAATTTCTTGAATTCCACCTATGAGTTCTTCTCCAGCAATCTATCCCCCAAATTCCAGGGGCCTCATCAACCCTGATCTCTAATTCCTGCCTCATTAGATCTAAGAGCTTTGAGCTCCATGTCTAGTCACTATGATCTGGAAAGTATCTCTAGACAGAAAGTCAGCATGGATATGGGGAGCCTCTCATGGATGTTCCTTCTCTGGACGGTGGCAGTCCTCTCCTGCCTGTTACCCACTGTCTGAAAGCAGTTACACCCTGCATGTTATCCAGTCCTGAACTTGTTTACAGAGCCGTGACCAGTTCACTGCTTGGAACTCTGACACGATAGAAACAAAAATCTTTTGGTTAGTTTTTGAGTCAGAAATGAATGTTGAATTTGATCTAGACCCTTTTGGACATGTTTTGGACTAACCACATCACATGAGTCTTATTGAATGCTCATGCCTCAAACCTCAACTTTGAGAATATAATTACATGAAAAGCTTTATAGAGAAAGTACATTTCTTTGGCCTGACTCAGTAGCCAGGCAGCAGTCCTTCGCTGTCCCTTCCCTTTTCCAGGCTTCTAGTCCTGGGGAATCTTAGCTCTTACCAGCTAAGGCTGAGAAGGCAGAACTTGTCCTGGCCTCCCTTACACAGATGGGCTGTTGGTGCCCTCCTGATTTATTCGAATACATTCCTCTTGAAGCTAGCAGAATTCTGACTTTTAACCCATACAAAATAGCCATACTCTCTTGCTTTCTGACCTCACTCGTCTCTGATCCCTGGAGTCACATGTTCCTACATCTGTCCAGACCACAGTACCACAAACATCTTAGGTCTACTTTGAATTTTAGTTGGATGCCCATCTTCTCTGTATTTCTTGATATTATCTATGTAGAAAAACAAAGGGAAATAACATGTACTAGGTGGAGTGATAAAATCATTTAATAGTTGCTTTTACTTTTAGTTTCAAGTTTAATAGCCATCTTGAAAAAATACAAATGCACACACAATCTTTGGTCAGAAAATATGGAAACAGGAAGGATAATGATGGTAAGGTACAATGATGATTTTTTTGTTGGTGGTGCTCAGAATTGAACCCAGAGCCCTGTATATGCTGAGCAAGTGTTATACCACTGAGATATAATCTAGCCCTTAGTGATAGTTTCTTAAAATGTAAATTTGATAAAGTTAATACAGTACCATAAACTCTGGTAACAGCCTTCCTATGACATTAATGCCCTATCCCTTCCTACTCAGTGTAAAGTCCCCTAGAATCAGCTTTCTTAGATTTATTTTTTCTTATTTCACTGATTTCTCTTTCCCTTCCGAAAACATTCATTTCTCGCCACTTTGTCCAGAATGATCTCTTCGCTTTGAGTGGCAATTTAACTATGTTGTCATGGATTTAATAATTTTCATGGAACCTTTGATTCTGTATGTGATGAGGTACCTGAGTAAACCTCATTTATAATTTTAAAAATTGGAAATCTGTCTTCTTTGTAGTCAGAAAATGCTGAATTCTACTTAGGATTTTAGGATGAACTTTTGGAAAAGAACTTTGCTTTTTTCTCAGGTAAGTCTATTTTGAAAGTTGTTTTAGTCACCAGGACACATAGGACATATTCAGCCAAACCTCCCTGCCCATGAGTTCCACATCCTCAGATCTAACTGCATATCAAAAATATTTGGAAAAAAATGGTGTTTGTACTGAACATGTACAGACTTTTTCTTGCCATTATTCTCTTAACAATACACCATAACAACTATTCACACAGCACTGACATTTTATTAGGCTTTCTAAATAATACATAGATGATTTAAAGTATGCAGGAGGGTGTGGACAATAGATGCAAATACTGCACCATTTTATATAAGTGAGTTGAGCATTCAAAGACTTTCCATCAGCAGAGGGTCCTGGAACTTGTCCCCATAGTTACCAAGGGACACTCTCCCTGCTCTGCCAGTTCATTTTAATTATCAGAACTTGACCAAATTAAGAGAGTCCTGCAGAAATGATTAGATCTTGTGGGCACTACTCTCATAAATGGATTAATTCACTGATGTTCATAGCTCAGTGTGCTATTAGGTGAGGCCCAGTGGGAGGTTGGTCACTAGGTGTTGCTTGCCCATGCTGTGTTTCTTGGCTACCATGAAGAGAGTAGGTCTAGCACACCCTTCTGCCATGATGCTTGTATCTTGGAGCCAGTTGAACATGGACTGAAACCATGAACCAAACTAAATCTCTCCCCCTTTAGTTACAGGTGTCAGAGATTTTGTCCCAGTGAGAGGAAAATGGGCCAATACACCTACCCACTGCTCTTGGCAAAGGTCCTGAGATATCAGCACAGTGACCAAACTGAAGATACTTCACACTGCACTTGGCAGTGTATACATTATGTTTTCAAGAACTGTGCTCTTTGAAGGTGATAAACCTATTTCCCCCTGAAATTCAGATTCACACTGATATTTACCTGAAAGGTACTTTTGTCCCAGGGAGATGCAATAGCATTTAAACTTAACTATTGCCCACAAGAGATTGCAAAGTATAAACATGATGCCCCACCTCCCTTTCATCCAGCAGACCAAATGATTGGGATAAGATATTATACTGAGTTTGCTAAAGAACTAGCTGTATGGGACTTTTAGGGTCCAATATAGGACATAAGTTAAGATCAAGTGGCTTTGTATTTGGGTAAAGTCCCAGGGACTACTGGTCTTGTCCTGTCTAGGTCATGTGAGTTTATGACACGCTAATGGAGGGACACAGGATTATCCCAGGCAGAGAAGAGCTATTCCTGTTGTTGATTGTGCTGAGTCAGGAAAGGAGTTTGGCTTGATGCTACAGGAGAAGTGTCTCCCTATATTCCTCCCTCTGGCCAAGTTTCGTCTGGAATCAAAGAAAAGAGCATGTGATTGCAGTGATCAGGACAAACCAGTGAGTGAAGTTGAAGTAGACTTATGGCAGAAATGAAACCCAAAGTGAGGACAAGTCAAGGTTGTGAGTTGAAGGAAAAAAAAAAGCCTAGTATGCCTGAGACTGCCCTGGTTTTAAAGCTGAAAGTTCCAGGGAATTTTTTTGGCTCTGATAAATCAGGCCAACTGTCATTCTGGGTATTAGTCATATGTTAGCCAGTGTTGTACAACTGATGTCCCTAGAACTCAGGAACATCTCGTTAGAAGTCTCAGCTGTGATCTGGAGAACAGGAAGGGGCCTACACCCGCGTGTTAGGATAGGCAGTCTGGGGCAAGCTGAAGAGGACCCCACAAGGCATTGTCCACATCTAGTGCGAGGAAGCTGGCTGAGACTGAGTGCATTAAGTTGCACAGGTTGGGGAAATAAGAAAATGGTCTTCAAAGGTCCTAATGGTAATGTGGCATGTCTGTAGGGAAGGAGAAAACCAGAACTCTCAATGGTACAGAAGGAGATGGGCTTAGAGCATTATTTCAATATGAAAGGGAATCCTGACCTGGATGTTAGTGAATTCAGGAACATCTGGTTTATGTATATTTCTAGGTATCTTCCTATATTATATGGAAAAACATGTGCCAATTTCAAAATGTTCCATTTCTTTCTTTTGTGCCATACAAGTGATATTTTTCATTCCTACCCTCAGGTTTTCCACTGTAGAATTGCTTAGGCATGAAGGTCTTCTTCAATGAAAAGCCTTAGAGAAGAGTATTGAGATCCAAACCTACCACTTCCTAGGTGTAGGACCCTAGGAAGATTATTTCTTATATCTTTGAAGCATCAGTTTCTTTATATCTTCCAGGCTTTTACAATCAAGCTGGAGAATTAAATGAGATACTTTATGTGAAGCAAGGCTGCCTTATGACTTCTGTGGGCCCTTGACATTTTGCCTTTATGGTTTTCTTCCTCCATAAAAAAGTATGAAAAGACATATATAATCCAGCTGGGATTCATTGGTATATTAATTATTATATCAATTGTCATTTATGATATTAATTTTTCATTTTATTACATGATGACAGTATATTTATCATTATTCTTGTTGATTTCTAAGATGATTTTTAAAGAAGCTAAGTAACATTTTTACAAGCTCTGCCTACTGTGTCTTCTCGGTCAGCCTTTGTCAAGTGCCCAGAACAGGACAAGCACACAGTAGGTACTCCACAATTTTTATTTTTTTCCCTTCCACCTCATGTCTACAGAGAAATTTTCAAAACCTTCAAGTGGCAAGTTAAAACCCAAGAAATAAAGTCAAAAGAGACTTTCCCCATGCCAGTGGATATCTCTAACAGCAGGTTTCACTTAGAGTGAATATCACTTTACTGCTTTTAACAAACTTCAAAGGAAATGTTGTAAGGCCATTCATTCTACATGTCTGTTTCACATCAGTCACAATTATATCCCAGCTTCACTTCTCTCCCCAGGTTATACCTCATAAATCCTGTAACTAGAATGTATGTGTAGGATATGGATTACATTAGGAATTGTCAGAAGTAGCCTGATAATAAGCATACGCAGTCACTCTGCTCCTGGCACACCCCGGCCACTAGGAAGGTGGTTAATGCAATGGCTGGGAGACATTGCTCAGAGAAGGAGACCCGATGCCCTCACAGTTCTAGAGAACTGAAACTGCCATTGCCACATTTAAACAAAAGTGCTACAATGGTGGGACAGGAATTCCAGTTACCAGTTGCATGGCCATGCAAAAACAGAACCAGTATTTCAGGTGCGAATGAAATCTTGGGTGTGGTACGTGGGAAAATGTTCTTTTCCGGAGCAGGTTAGGGGACCCCAGAGATATTGTTCTGGCAGTGACAGTATAGTGCTGTAGGATAAGAAATGCTGTCTAGCAGATGCCTTTCAAGGAAAAACACATCTCTGCATTTTCCTTCATAGGAGAGGCCCTGGGTGTCACTAACCACCCTTCTCCTAAGAAAACAGCGACAGAGAGCGGAGGGTAGCTGGGGCCACTCTGGCAGGCACCTGGACTGGGTACAGTGTGTTCCCATCCCTCAGTCCCTCCTGTCCTCCATCTGTGCTACTTTGCCCTTGTGTTACAAACAATTAAGGACGTGAGCTGGCCATGATGGTATATACCTGTAATCCCAGCACTCTGGGAGGCTGAGGTGGGAGGATCTAAGTTAGCAACGTAGCGAGACCCTGTCTCAAAATAAAAGATTGATAAAAGCACTAGGGATATACCTTGGTGCAAAGGCCCTAGGTTCAATCCCCAGTATGGTGAGGCTGCAGAGGGGGAATGTCAGGGAGGTGGCCCATCAATACAAAACAAAGTTTTCTGCTTGAAAGATTCAGCAAAAAAATATAAAGTTATATGTTTAAAAATATAGGTTCCCTCTTTATAGATTTATACTTAGCTGTCCTGTTGTGTTTGTAAGATCACTGCTATCCAAGATGCTTATTTCACCATGTTAGACAGAGAGCTGCTTCCTGCATGTGGCTTTTTCTGATAACCCAAACTTCATTTCTTTAAAGGTACCAGCATTTTTTAAATGAAATCTTTTTTTTTAAATAGAAAGATTTCCAAAATGTCACATATGTTTCCCATTCTTTGAAAAGAGACTTTCCTGAAACATCAGATACCCTTTCTTGAGGGTCATGCTATGGTTTCTGCTAAAGCATGAAGGGATGTGGTGGGGAGAAGGCTCTAGAGCCAGAGGGACCAGGTTGGCCAAGGAACCTCGCCAGTTACAGATCTCTGGGCAGTGCCATGTTCCCATTGCAGAGGTGGAGGAAACATCCCACCTCTGAGACATCCCATGGAGGTCAGGTGACCTGATACAAATTCCAAGTGTTTAGTAGGATGCTCGGGAGATAGCAAGTATTCTCCAAAAAATCGCAGCAAAAACTGTGTAGTAAAATAAAATAAGCAAAATAAAAGTGTGATAAAACTGTAATAAACTGAGTAAGCATGGCTGTTATATTGATATGCCTTCAGAGGCTTTCTAGGAAGCACAACTACTTCCGCTTACCCTAAAAGTTCCCAGATCATAATGCTTCTTGAGTTTCCTGATCTCCTTTCATGGTTTATCTAACTTTTGTTTCTACAGTCCTATAGATCTCCCTTCTGACTGGGGTCTGAGCCCACCTCTGGTTGTATCCTCTCCAGTATCCACTTCTAACATCCTGTGAGATGGGAAACTACATAAGCAAGATGGATAGAAGTATTTTTAAGTAAGAGCAAGTGAATTCTAAGGCATAGTTTTGAGTAATTTTTTCCATGGTAGAGGAAAGATGACTTTCAATGTATTAAATTAGTCAGAATGGACTAGGTTTTGCCGCATGAAAAAAAAAAACAACTCCAAATTCTCAAGGGGCTTAACAGTAAAACTTGTTTCTTGAATACACAGTGTAATCACAAGGTGCAGTGACTGTTCAAATTTTTAAAAAATTATTACAGTAAAGGACACACTACCATTATCCACAAAATACCCCCCATTGCTTCGAACACATTTATCCCATTGTTCTTGCCATTTTCTGAAGCACTTCTGGATGTCCTCTTTTGTGAGTTTTTATGAGAAATGATAAAAATATGGTGAATCTTGCTGCTGAGTGCCATCCAAGGGAACGGCAGGCTCCTAAAAAAGGAGGTGTCCACTTGGATTGCAGAAGGGCATCCAGGTGTCCACTTGGATTGCAGAAGGGCTGTTGTCAGCACAGCACTCTGGTTCTCAGGCTCACATAATACATTATAATGTATCATGTACGTTATTCATCAAATCTGGCATCACCATGTGACTTCTGACTCTTCTCCAAAGTCAAAATGACTTGGAAAGGTAAACATTTTGAGTCCATTCACGACATCAAGGCATCCAGGACAGTGCGACTAAAGGCATTCACAAAAAGCAACAGGTAGTATTTTAAGGGAGGTAAATGACAACATGTGAAATATATATATATATATATATATATATACAAAGTAAGCATTCACTGTAGGTTTTGATCAAGCCTCAAATGTCAGGTGTCCACTTGGATTGCAGAAGGGCTGTTGTCAGCACAGCACTCTGGTTCTCAGGCTCACAGAGGTTCTATGTCAACACAAGTTTCTATAGTGCATACCCTGGAGGGGGAAGGAAGCAGCTCTTACAACTTTCACAGGAAACTCTGGGTGTCTTCGTGTTGATATGTCACTGGATAACATAAATCACATGCCCACATCTAACATCTTGAGGGCAGATAAATGCAACTGTGTCATGCCAAACAGGATGGGAGAAAAATAGGTTATTTCATGTACTGCTTTGGTTTATATACTTTAGCTAGTAAGAATCCCAGCTTGTAGTTGCTGAGCACATAGCCTGTGTTAAGTACTTCATAGATGCAGGTATCTACTTCCCCCTGGGTGTACATAAGGTAATTAACACTCAAACAATTTAAGTCACTTATCCATGGTCATACATAGGGTAATAACATGGCTCAACTGATAAACAAGATCTGTCTGATACCAAACCCCATGGTATTAACCAACAGTTTCAACAAATACATTCTGGTATATCTGAAATGTACCAATCAAGTCTAATTAAAGTGAAAAAAATAAAAAAATACATTCTAGATGGCTGAGGTTGGTAAGTAACCTTGACATAGTGGCTTATACAATTTGATTATACAACTTATCAGCCAAAGAATTGTCAAAACTTCCTTAGTTCATTTTCTCATCATTGTCTTTCCTCTAGTGAACTGCTTTCAATTTTACAGATATATTCAGGGCATTTACTATGAGCTTAGCTATAGATCACGTCATGATAGATTCCAGGGTCTAATAAACACCAGCTCTTGACCTCTGGGATTCTATAAATTTTTTTTTAAAGGAAATACATTGGCTAAAAGAAAATAAGTAAAAGTGAAATGTAAAATATAAGAAAGTTTATATGAGAGAGTTGGCCAGAATATAATTATGTTCCGTGCACTATGGACGGCTCTATTGGCTTTATTGTTCATGTTAGGTGACGGGAGGAAGGACTTTTAAAGGCTGGCAGGATCTGGACAACAAAGGCATGAGTCCTAAAATAAACAAAGGGTGTAGAAAAATGAGACTTGCCTGACATGAGTGAAAAAGTACACTGGGAAGAGGAGAAAGAGCTAAGCTGACAGGGGAGGATGGAGCCAGTTACCAGGGACCTTGAATGCTGGTGGAGAGCATGGGCCCTAGACCGTAGGCAGAGGGAAAGAGAATGTGAAGCATGGACCATTTCTCACTTTTTCTAAGTATTTTTTAAATGTAGACTATTTCACAGGAAGTTTCTTTTGCCTCCCTTCCCCTTCCTTTTTGCTATCACTTCTCTTCCTTACCCAAGAGGAAATTATTATGATTAGCTGGGTAGTATTCCAGTTCACCTATGAAAATTATGCACTGTTTTTATTCTTTGTGGTCATTCTTAAATTAATATTCACACCCAAATTAATGTGTAGGGTTCATCAGTATCAATCACCTCCTTTTAAATACTATGTGCTTTAACTCTGATCGGCTGTCTTATCTTTTGTGGTTTTAGCGATAGATCATGTAATGTGCTATGCAATTTACTTCTACTTTAGTTTTAAACACTCACAAATGGTTATTTTAAACTAATATTACAGATATAGACTTACTGACACATTTATTTTTATGTTTCTTACATTGTACTTCATTTCATGGTGATTTGCCTTCTTGTCAAAGTACGTCTTGATATATACTACTTGCCAAAATAGTCATCTGATGTCTAACATGGACTTTACTTTTACTCAGCACTTTTAAGTGCACAGCTCCTCCACCTCCTGGCAGCACTTTCTGATTGTGGAAAGTATGCTTTCAGTCCAGTTGTCAATCATTTGATTTTCTCTCTTGTAGTTGTAAATTAGGTTTATACTTTGCAGTTGAACTATTATAAAGTGGCTTTTAAAAAAATTATACTAAATGACAACTGATGTGTTTCATAATTAAAGGATTTAGGCATTAGTGAGAATATTTTACTATTATCTCTCTGCACATTATTTTTTTTTTCAGTTTTGGAACTCAATAGGCAAATGTAGGGCTTCCCCATATTTCTATTTATTTCTCTTTTGTGTTGTTTCTGGGAGATTTTCTCAGCTCTGTCTTTCAGTTAACTTATTCTCTCACTAGCCACATCTACCTTACAGTCTAAATAATCTACTGAATATTTTATTTTAATGCTTTTATTTTTCATTTTAGATTTTTTTCAACCTTCCCATTTTTTCAAGTAATTTTATGTTTAGTTTGTGATTTCCATTCCTTTCTTCAGGTCTGGAAATATTTTAAACGTACTCATTTTGAAGTTTGCTTAGATTCTTATTCTTTTAGTTCTTAGGAAGTACTATTTCCAATTTGCTTTTTTATTCATTGTGGTGTTAGGAGTTGAATCCAGGGCCTTATGCATGTAGGAAAGCACTCTACCACTGACCCACCTTCAGCCCCTAGTCCAGTTCTTGCAAATTCTATTTCTTCTACCTATTGGTTTTCCTTCATTGTAGTTTTCTTCCTTCCTTTTGCGTTCTTTTTTTCTTTTGTGGCACTAAGAATTAAACTGAGGGACTATTTATTTGACAGTGTCTAAATTGCCCAGGGTGGGCTTGAACTTGTGCTCCTCCTGGTTCAGCCTCTCAGAATGCTGGGGTAAAATAAGTTTTTTGTTTGTTTGTTTAAGCTAAGCTCCCCTTTCTATGGAGATGAAAGTAAAATGAAAGTTAAGTGTCATGTGGGATGTTTAGCGTGCCCTGTGGGATGTTTTCATATTTACCAGTTCTGGACAGATTTCAGGGTAATTTTAGCTTTGGTTCCCTCTAGGATTTGCATGATAGGAATTCAAGCCATATACCACTTGTAGCACAAGTTTGCTTATTGTGGGTAATTCTTATTCTGATAGCTCAAGAAAATTACAAGCTTCCTCATTATTTCTCTAGGCTCATAGATGGTTTTTCTGAGCCTAATTCAGATGATACTGAATCAGTGCCTCGGAATCAGTGCCTGGTTTTCTGCAGGAGGCCTTGCTTTTGCTCCTGCACTCCTGGGGCTCAGGCCCACAGGTCCATGCTCATAGGGCCTTCAGAGCTCCCGCTGCTCAGGCCTCTACCCCATCAACATTTTAATTTCATCCCCCCTTTTACCGCTTTAACTTTGACTGTTTTCTTTGTACTTTGCACTTGAAGATTTTCCATTCTTGGTTTTGGAGTTTGAAAATGTATTCAGCGAAGAGGACTGGTATTTTGTCCTAAGTTTATGAATGTGTGAAGTGTGAGGAGTTTGTTTTTGCTTTGTATAGAGTCAGATTCATGCCACTGAATTGAAACCAGTGAAAAGAGCATTTTAATTGCAGAAAGAATGCATAGGATTTGGCAGCTGCCCATATGGAGATGCCTTAGTTTGTATTCTCTCTTCTCAAAAAGGAGATTTTGAGACAAGGACTTGAGAGTAAGAAATCAATATGGTGAGGAGAAATCAGTAGGGACATGAAAAACTTAGGCAGGGAAGATAAGGTGCCCAGTAAGGGGTATTATCAACACAGTGACTATTCTGGAGAACAAGACCTCAGCCACCGGGGAACCTGGGCATTCAGTTATCTCATCCAAGAGGCCAGGAGCTGCAGTATTTACACCAACCAGTAGCTGTCACTGGTACAGTGGTGCCTCCTGAGAATGACCTGCCAACACATGAAGGCCTGGCTCTAATTCGTGATTGATGTGAACCACCAAAATTTAGTAGCTTACTATAATATTTATCATCTTACACAGTTTGTGAAGGTCAGGAATTTTGGAATAGCTTGCTGGCTGGTTCTGTCTTAAGCGTCCTCATGAATTTGGAATAAAGAAATTGGCAGGGGTTTGGTCATCTGAAGGCTGGACTGGGGCTGGAGGAGCTGGTTCTGAGGTGGTGCATTCATACATGGCCATGTGGTGCTGCCTCTTGGTTGGAGATCTGTTTCTCAACTTACAGAGTTCTCTATTTGACTGCTTGAGCATCCTTACTACAAGGGATATGCCTTACCCCAAAGTGTGATCCAATAGCCTTTTATGCCCTAGTCTTGAATGTCACAGTCATTTTAATCATATTTTGTTTGATATAAGCAAGTCAAGTCACGAAGTCTGACCTACATTCAAGAACATGTCAAAGAATTTGTGAACATATATTTTTTTCAGTCATCATAGCAGGCAAGTGGGGCTTCGGCAGCCAGCAATAGCCCTCAGGGAAAGAAATGCAGGTGTGTTTGGAAGTCAGGTAGACTGCAATGGTAAGGGTGAGGGGGTACCAGGGAGAGCACCTTTGCAGAAGTAAGGATAAGACCAATGCATTCTGACAGCGAAGGAAAGTAGACTTGACTGGTTGATCGGATGAATTGTGAAGTACACTGCAAAGAGTAATAGAAGGGTGAAGAGTTGGGAAATTTTTAGAATCAATCTGCTGTAATCACTAAGAAATAAAAACTATTTTTAAGTAATTATGATATTCCACTAATTACAGAATGTACCTGTTTCAGGAACATGAGCATGAGTATGCACATGAGAGAAAAGCACATGTCAGAATCCACAAATATAGTAAGTGTACAAGAATTTCAGAGTTTCACATACATGACTTTTATATAAATAAACACCTGTAACTTTTATCTTTCATCTTAGAAGTCATGAAAAGTGAAGCATAGGGAGCAATATGATACAGAGTTTGAGGCTTTGGTCATTACTAGATCTTATCTCCAAATTTGAATAAGTCATTTAATCTCTTTTACTCTCAATTTTCACATCTGTAAAATGGGTATAAAGGCATGGCCTTGACTCTTCTACAGATCTGTTCAAAGATAAATGCAAGCCATTTTAAAATTAAAATGTTATTGAGATGTAAGTTGCCATGAATGTGCAGAAGCGGCAATGAAGCTCGCAGATAGCGTAAAAGAAAATAAAAGCTTTCTCCTTGGGAGTTCAAGTGAGATCAAAGTGGAACGATTTCTTCATTCGTAAAGAAATACCTTTGCTTAAAGACTAAATGAGAAAAATAATGGGAGAAAGAAGCCAGGGACTTGAGTGTAATCCTACACAAACAGATCCTGCTCATGCATGAACAGAAGAAAGAAACACCTCATTGGTCATTTTTCCAGCTGGCGCAATACACCTGGGCACAGAAGAGGCAGCTACCTCCCCGGCCAAGATAGCAATCTGCTTATTGTTCACGCATGGCCATTTCCTAATGGTGTCCACACAGCCAAACAGAGACACAACTTGGAGCTATCAGGCAGAAAAACCCAGGCTGCCACCTGGGGAGATGGAAGCTCCCAATACAAAGAGACGACACACACCTGAGCAGGTCTGATATATATTCCTTTCTGCAGAGGGCAGTGGAATCCATTCCTGGGTCATTTATCATGTTGCTAAAATTAGCTCCTGCTTAGAAGGAATGATCTATCACTGATTACATAATAAAGATAGCTATATTTCTCAGGAGAAACAGGAGAGAGAGATATATTTAGGTGTAGGGCAAATATATCCTTGATATGAAAAATGGATTCATTAAGTATTTAATCTTTATACCATTCCTGTGAAATAAATGCACACATACATCACGTGTCTTAAAGTGAGTTGATAATTAATATTGTTACACTGCAGAGAAATCTTGGCTCTCCGTTGAGAAGTCATGCATGAGTCAGAGACTGCAAGCACAGACACAGCCTGCACCCAGCTCTGAGCACAGGGGCCTCGCCGCACTTTAAAGCCAGGTGCCCTGTCCCATCTGCAGGAAGAAGATGAGTCCCCGACTTGCATCGCAATTTTATCTTGTCTTGGTGAGGCCCTGACAGTCATTTCAAGCCCTGAGAGGCTTTTCTCAGACTGAAGCTTCACACAGTCCAAGGGGTATGGTGACGGCAGTTGAAGAGAGTTTTGCTACCGAAGGGGCTCTGAATTCAGTACGGCGTTCAGTCTCTCCCTTTTCATTAATAAACTTGCGCCTGTTACCCCCCATTTTATTTCCCTCTAACATCACCATCATACAGGAAAAACCTCACTCTTTTTAAAGCCTGTAGCTGTAGTGGAAACATTTTCAGAGATCCTGGCGATAGCATTCTGACTTCAAACAAGCATGACGGTGTTTGGTTGGAGTTTAAACAAACACACAGATTTGTAGCACCTCGGGTGTCAAAGGTCAGTCAAAACAAATGTTGATAAAATGAAAGAGCAAAATCATTTTACGAATAATAGCTTCGAGTAGTGGGTGTTATCTAACTAAAATTTATTCTAAAGGGATTATGATTAGGCGGAAGATACCAAGTTAGAAGGGGTTAAAAGCTCACTCTTTGTATGATTACCTTACACGAGATGCCATGGGGTATGAAGGAAGATGAACCCGCATTCTGGTGCCAGCTTGGATATTATTAGGTATGCAGACAAGGAATTTTACCTCATTTGAATTCTGCTTATCTGTAGTATAAAAATCAAACTCTGATCTTAATGTTCAAGGTTGATTATATGCACAACCTCTAGCACAGCGCCTAGTACGGAATAAGAAGTGAACAAGTATGTGTGACTCTTCATCCTCTATCTCCTCCTGTCTACCTACCTAGACTTCAGGAAGTGTAATCCTAGCACATAGGGGTGCATCTATATTATATGGAGTATGAAAGCAATGCCAAAAACTTTTGCCCTGAATGATGAAAAAAAAAAATTGCTTCCATCTACTTTACCAGGTTGGAAATTAAAATAAATAGGGGTTCACGGAGGCACATTCATGGTCAAAGACCTCAGGATAGATCAGACTCTGCTGAAGTTTACACAAACTCCAGCGGTCAGTGGCTTAACATTCCTCTCATGTTCCACATCCAGCAAGGGTTAGGGGATGGCTTGCTATTTATAGTCACTGAGGGCCCCAAGGCTCCTCTACCTTTTAATGTCACCATCTCAACATGTGATCTACAGGAGGGAAAGAAAAGCATGAAAATAGAGGGGTTGCTCTTCACTGCTTCAATGAGGAAATGCTATGGGACACCTTCACCTATATCTCAAAGAGCCTTCGAAATGCAATCCACCAGGTGCCTGGAGAGGAGGAGACTGGCTCCTGTCAAAGTGGTGAGTAAAGACCGAGGGCACCTGGTGCCACCAAGTCCAGGGACGCTTCCACCAAGTCCCAGCCCTTGCAGCATAACACCCCTCCCTGAGGTAACGCAGCTTTGCACAGGACCCCGAACCTTTGCCAGCACCAAACCCAAGCCTGTCCCCTCCCCTACGTCAATCTTGTGAGCAGCACTGAGAAGTTTCAATTATTAACTGTCCTAAGTAACTCATACACCTTCCCCAAGTCGCCAAGCTTCTGGGCGTTCCACGGCAACGTGATTGTTATTTTGTCACCAGACCCACCTTATGTTCACTTCAAGGTAAACTCCCTGCATAGTTGATGTTCTATTTTCCCTCCTTTCACAGAAATGCTTCATCGTTATCTCCCTTATTTGCTTCCCATCTGTGGTTGACTGATTGCATTAATAGCCCCAATTTTTCACCCCTTCTCTGGAGTTAGGCCCCGTGTGGTTTTGCATGGCCTCCTGCTAAACAGGGGGTGCTGATTTCTCCATGAATCAAAAAAGTGAACAAGTGCTTCATGGAAGAGCCCACAGTCAAGGAGATCGGCCTGTCAGGGGAGCGGACAGCAGCGGGACTTTCCCAGCTGCGAAGACTTGGGAACAAGACTCCACTGTGGGACTGCGTGGTTCAAACTGCTCGCAGCAGCACCCCTGCTGGGGGCTCAGGGTATGGCGGACAAGGCCTTGAATCTGAAGATAGGGCGGGAGCTAAGCCAGCAGCAGCCAGGCACTGGATAAGCAGGCTGAAGTGTGAGCCAAGAGTCCCGGAGGGCAGTTGAAGGACAAACAAAAAACAGACAGGAGAGGTGTCCTGGGGGCACCACCAGGCTCTTTGGTTGCTGTGTGAGAGACAGCAGGACATTTCAGAAACACTGACAGGTGGGGAGGGAGATGCGGATCTCTAAGTTCAGTTGGAGCTGGGTGAGACTCAGATGACTCTTGCCTGGCAGGGGCTGACATCTGCCACCTGGGTCACGCATGTTTCTTAAGAGTGGGTATCTAGGAGCCTCTGACGCTCTGGGTCGCATTTCTGGCGGTGCATCTGGTCATTCGCCACATTTAAAAACCTGTGCCTGGGCTCTACCCACTAACTTTTTTATCGAGTTGGCGCCGTTGGTAGAATTATTAATAATGTACAGCCTGGGTTGAGAAGCATTTAACTACCCTGAGAATTCTTCCACACTTACTCCTCTAAACCAGTTTAGGTAATGTTTAAAGAAAAAAAAATGAGTGAGGAAAATAACTGTTGACAGTAACTTTTTAATTTACGGATTACACACAGATCCCTGGGGATCTGTAAGGCGACCAGGTAGAGCCCCTTGCCCCTAGCCTTAGTTTGTATGCCCTACCATGGTAATGATCTGATTCCTTGACAATGCAAGAAGTGTACCACAGACCTTGAAAATACTTCACACTAAAGATGTCCTTTAACAGGCAGATTTAAAAACTTATCATGCAACCTGAAAATGACAAAACAATACATTTTAAAATATTTTCTCACCAAATTTTGAAACACTTAAGGTTTTTAGTGCAAAGTATTCCATGCTAAGGAACAAAGAAGAGGGAAAATGCTAGGATCCAGGGGGCAGGGAAGTTCTTTGGGACCTGGCAGATCTTGTGAGGAAGGGACACCTTCACTTCAGGACTGAAGGGAAAAGAGCAGCCCGTGACCATCTGGACACAGCTTTCCGAGCAGCGTGAGTGCTCTGCAGAGGACTTGCACTCCACGCTCAACGGAGAGAACAGTGCAGCTTATCGGGGAGGCTCACAGCAGTTCACTGCCCCAAATATCAAGCATCCCAACTGCCTGGAAAGAAGAAAGCAAATCCCACACACAAAATGATAACTGAGAGCCAAGTATATTTTAAAATTTAGCACAGCTGATGTTACAGACAATATTCTGGGGATGATACAAAGTTTTTCTGCATAATATTTATGAAGAGCAGAGACATGCATGGCTTTAATCAGTTTTCCCTATGAGTGATACAAAATAATCTTTTATTAATATTATTCTGAATTTGTTACAATTGTACATGATCTCAGAAGACCACATGGAGAACATATTATATAAATCAAAGGAATAAATGAATATGAAAGAAAAGACAATTACATGCCCAGAAAAAAATTTGTGCCCGTTCTATTATACTGTAAAACACTTTGTAAATGTAAACATTGCACATGAATGTTAAATAAATATATAAATATACTCTTCCTCTGGGTTTTTAAAAAGAATCTCAGTAGGCAAGAATTATCATCCCATATTTAAAAGCTGTCTGTGGCCCATGTTTTGCAGACTCTAACAGTGGCTTTAGGGAAGCCAGCGTCTCAATAGAAATGACACAGCTGATGGCTGGGGGCTTGGGTAAGAAGAAGATAGAAATCCTTACTTCGCCAGTTAGTAGCTGTGTGGCCACAGACAAGATACATAATTTACCCAAAGTCTTCTTTTGAAATGTGTAAGGCGGGATGATTCTTCCCATTTCAAATGGTTGTCACTGGAACAAAAGTCATTAAGTCATTGGACTTAGAGTAACAGCACAGTGCCTGTGACATGCTCATGGCTCTCATGGTTGTCATGACCGATATGTCACCAGAGGGCATTGTTGTGTGGATGGATCACACATATGGATGCTTGGAGATACACAGACAGCTGCAGGACAGAGCGGGACTATGGCATGGTGGCTCTTCTCAGATTGGGAGACTTGGAGTGGGCAATCACCCTTTCATTGCTGGGCCTCTCAGTGCTGCAGCAGTTAAAAATTCAGGGGCTGGACATCAGTCTATTGCCAACTGATTATGTGTTTCAAGCCTAGTGAACTTGGCTTCCAATGCTTTATTAAGGGATTTGACAAGTGCTTTATGAATGGCTTCTGGAGAGAATCTTTCTGAAACAAAGAGTCACTTGGAAACTTATAAAGGATACCTGAAGCCATACAAGCAAGAAACCAACCGCAAAATAATTATTCCCTTTTGAGAACTACAGAGATTAAATTTTCTCCATGATGCAAAAAGATACTCCACAGTAGGCATGTTTCCTATTCTGCCAGCAGGAGCATCAACATATTTTTTCCCTTTCCATTCAAAACAAAGTTGATTAGTACCTTAATTAGATGTAGTGAGATGTAGCCTAGGTAACAGCTTGGAATTTAATGAAGAGAGATGAAGGGAAACCCATTACCAGGAATGATCCACTCACACCTCATCTGCTGGTGAGGGTGCCATTGTAGGGTCCAGTGCTGTCTATCCTGAGGTTCACTCCGCTCAGCAGCCATGGACCATCTGTGGAGTGGTTCAGCGAAATAGCAACAGCGTGTGCTTCACCCTGGTTTCTTCTTGACAGGCAGCAATCCTTCAAGTCTCTGAGAGCTTTAAACAAAGGTGTAGATGTTTCTTTATTGACATCATCAAACACCCACAGTAGCAGCATGACAAATGCCATTCCCTGTTGGACTAAAAAGACACAAAAGGTTTAAAATTCAGGCAGCCTCTGTTAGCCGCTGTAGCTGAGTAAGAAATTATCTTGCAAACACAGATTCTTAAGGGTCTAGCCTGTATGCATACAAGCATACTCGATAAATAAATTTGTAGAATAGAAACATTGCTGAGTTCATAGAAAAAATTTTAAAAAGTAATGAGCCCAGAGTTAGGACTTAGGTTTAAACCCCAAATCAATTAGTGAGTAGTTGAGTAACTTTAAGTGTCATTATTTCACTTCCAGAAAGGGTCTACTCACCTATAAAATAGGAGTGATAAAATGTATTTCCAGTTTCTAAGAACATCATGGTAAAAACCAGAACAGAGAGTCTGTGTGGAAGTCCTATGCAAACTGCAAGAGGGGCTGTAGATAAGTGGTACTGTTGTTACCCGTTCCTAGGAATTACTGAACACCATATTCTTAGACCATATCAGCAAGCTGGCACCTGACAGATGAACGCAGTACTACGGCATGGCGCACTGTCTCCAGCTGTTTTCACTGTCAGCTGATAGGATGGGTCCAGGCCACCCAGTTAGCACACATCCTTGATGGACAGCATTTTTCTACAAGTGGAGAGGATTGGTGCCTCCTTTCCATCTCTTTCCACAAACCCATACTGCCAAACAAATGTCACTCCAAATTCCAAAACCAAGGAAAGAGAAATCTAGAAAGTATCGAGACACCTCTCTTTAGGTTTTCACATTTTTGTTAAAAATATTTCATAAATAAGTCTCAATTCTGAAGTCTCTGCACAGCAGTAATTATTCATCATTATTTAGCAGCACTTGCTGAGTTGGTCATGAGGTAAGTTTTAAACACTGAGAAATTGAGACTTGGAGAAATGTGGTAACTTTCCTAAGGTGGACACATATAGGTAGAAAGTGGCAAGGATGAGACCTGATCCTAGGGGTCTGCAAAGTACAAAGTCTGACTATTTCATTATCATGTTTTTCCTGAATAACTACTCTATAATTATTATTAGTTTTGCCTAGAATCTGCCTTTAAGATAGAATGTTAAATAAAACCTAGAATTCCTTCTGCGTCAGTGTAGACTCCAACTGATCCATTTTTTTCATCCAGTGTTTATAAAGTATCTACTGTCTGCCAGGTGCTGCACTGGGGAGGACATAGTCTTCGGCTATGAATGAGTCTAGTTTCTCAATTCTGCATAGCTCTTAGCCAAGGATAATGAATCAACTGATTACAACTTCCTTCCTAGGATATGCTGATGTGTACTGTTCTTCAAATTAAAATACAAACTCATGAGGATTTTCTTTATTGCTCATAAAAAAGGTCCATCTAAAAAAAGACTCATTTAAGTGCTAATTTCATTCACTGCCTGTGAGGATAAATATTTGTGAGGCGCCTACCAGGAGTCAGACACTATGCTAACCAATCTAAAGATAAGATTGCATTTATAAACTCTCTGTTGACTCAGAGATGTTCCACAAGTACTAGGGAATGCCTAATATGAATACATGTTAATTTTTAGCTAACCATTTGAATGGAGAAAGAAAATATCTATGATAAAATAACTAGAATATATTCCAAGAATTTGAGCCTATGAACTTTAAACTTTCAGGAAGACCTTTTGAGCTGAAAACAACCCATTTAACTCTGTTCTGCAGAAGTATTGACAGCATCACAGCTAAGAGCGGGATCCAGAAACAGAAGTACAGGGAGAAATGAAAAAGAAGCATGAGCAATCCAGAGACTAATAGACTTCTTGAACTGCTATCTTCCACAGTTTCTGAGCACCCAGATCAAACTGAGCTTTCCTTTTCCTGAGCAGTGATACCACTGTGTACTATAACACTTACTTTCAGATTTCTGAGGCATTTCTTTGGAAAGTGTAAACTCTATAACAGAAATAGCTCTACTAAATTCCATTATACCTCAAGAGTGAACAAGACAGTTCTGGGCACATTACAGAGCTAAATAAGTACTTGTTAATTAATAGATTAAGATTATTGGAAGTGTAATGGTACATGAAGGATCAGAAAATCAAAAACCAAAGCAGAGATACTACCTAAAGCCATTACCCTCCATTTGTTTCAGGCAGTTGAAATATAGTGGCTAAGATGACAGGTTCTGTCACTTTCTGTATCTGAATCTTTGGGCAAATTACTTAATATTTCTGTTCCTCAGTTTACTATCATCTCTAAAAATTAGGATAATAAGGGTGTCTATATAGAGAAATTGCTGCAATAATTTAATACAAGAACAGCATTCAACACTATCACATAACAATATAATGTTATGTATTCTTATTTGTGACTCTGTGACTCATTTCTTTTGTTTGTTTGTTTGTTTGTTTGCTTTTCTTCTGGTACCAGAAATCAAACTCATGACCTTGCGCTTGCCAGGCAGGCACTTTGCCGCTGAGCTAAATCTCCAGCCCTCTGTGACTCATTTCTGAGTATCAAAAAATCCTTTAAAATTAGAAATGATACAATAGGTTAATTTATTTCAAAGACATTAGGAAATTTGGTCCTTACAATCACTAAGCTTACTTTAATTAAATTCAACCTTGACTTCCAGATAAAGATGGCAGATTGAACAAATGCACCCACATCTGCTTCCTTCAAATACCACTAAAACACAGGGGGAATGATCTTTTAGAGGGTACACCCACAGAATTTGGAGAATAAGACAGAAAGACGACAGCAATAACATTTCTTTGGTGAGACAATCACATTTATGGAAACTGGACCTAGAACTGTTCTGGTACTGATTGCAGAAGAGTGGAGAAAGATAGACTGTGTGTTTGGGAGGCAGATACAGTAAAGCACCCAAGAGATATGGGGCAATAATGATAGATCCAGCCCATAAGCAACTGGCATCCCAAGTAGGACAGAGGAGGAATAATATATAAGTACTTTCCAAAATTAATGATAGATACCAAACCACAGTTCCCAGGCCCTTAAAGAACACTGAGCAAAATACATTTTTCGCCTCCAAGGATCTGCCAGACTACAATCATATCATATAAAACTAGAGGCAAAGAGAAAATGGAGAAGAAATCCGTAGAGAAAATACACATTCCATACACAGAAATTAAAAACTAAAGGTAAGAAGAAATAGAGTACATTTCTCATCAGAAACTGTGCAAACCAGAAGTTACTAGAATGTTGTCTTTGTTGCTGAACATCAAGAATTTGTGCTATGTTTTGAAAATCATTTGTCCCCTCAACTCATGCTGAGGCTTGGCCCCTAATGTGACAGACAGTATGGGAGATGGGTCCCAGTGGGAGGTATCTGAGTTATGGGCATAGAGCCCTGATGAATAGATTCATGGCATCTCGCAGGAGTAAATGAGCTCTCAGAGTCTTGCAGAATTGGATTAGTTACCATGAGAGAAGACCGTCTCTTATGTTACCTCTCTTTCTCAGGTACCTGTTTGCACTTTGGCTTTTTACCATAAAGCAACCAGATGCAGTGACCCAGTGGATGTCTGGCCTCTAGAACCATAAGCCAAAACACATCCCTTTTTTATAAATCATTTCCTGGCAGGTATTCTCTTATAGCAACAGAAATGGCACAAGACAACCTGATCATCCAGAATTTCATATCCAATGAAAACACTTTTCAGAAAGGAAGGAGAAATAGCAACTTCCCCAGTCCCAAACAGAAAACAACAGCAACAACAAATCTGAGAATCCACTGCCAAGAGACCTGTGCTGGCAGAAATGTTAAGTTTCTTCAGGGACAAGGATTATAATAGCAGATGGGAACTTGAATCCATGTATAAAAATTAAGAGCACTGGAAATGGAATAAAGTAAACATTAAATGTACTTTTTATTTCTAGTTGCTCTGAAAGATACCTATCTAGAGAAAACATAGTAGTTTTATATGTTCTTAATATAGATTTAGAGCAAATATGTGACAATAGGGCAAGAATGGAAGGAAGGAATCAGGGATCTAGTGTCCTTAGATAAGTATTAAGCAGAAGAATATTTGAAAGTAGACTTTCATCAAGATGTGCATGGTAAAATCCTAAGGCAACTCCTAAATTTGTTCAAAAGTGTATATATAGTAATCTAATAGTAGAGACAACACTGCCTTATTAAAAAAAAATTCTCAATCAAAAAGGGGCTAAAAGAGAAGAAACCAATAGGACAAATAGAAAGCAGCTAGTTGGGTGGGAGATTTTAATTTGATCATATCAACAAGCACTCTAAATGTATATCACACTAATAAAAAGGTAACGATTTTTAGGCTATATGTAAAGCACGACCTAAATACTACTGTCTACAAAATCCACTTTAAACATAAATATATAGACAGGTTAGAAGGATGGAAAAAATTATACCATATGGTCACAAATTAAGAGAAAGTTGAAGCAACTTTATTAATATCAAAGTAGGTTTCAGATAGGAAAAATTATCAGTAGAAGAGGCTATTACAATGTAATAAAGCATTTAATTCTCTAAGAAGACAGGGTAATTAATAATTTTATGCCTATAAATTCAATAGCTTATTGCAGATGGATAGATTCCTAAAAAAACATCTCATCAATGCTATCAAGAGACAACATAAAAGTCCACCTAACCTCCTACCAATTCTCAAAATTAAATTCATAATACTAAATTTTTTTTTTGAAAGAGAAAACCTTGAGCCCTGATGACCTTACTCATATTCAATGGTGAAATACCGAACTGGATGTTTTGAGTTCAGAAACAAGAAGTTTTTTCTGTCTCTACTTAACATTATGCTGGAAGTCCTAGCCAATTTAACAATGTAAGAAAAAAATAATAAAGGCATATGAATTAAAAAGAAAGAAGCAAATGAAGCCAAACACGTAATAGTAGCTCCTCTACGGGTCCATGTACAAGCAGCTTAAATCTTACCTATGATAACAGAAACAAGTGATTGCCTCACGAAGGGGGACTGACTAAAAAGGTACAAGGAACTTTTTGGGGTGATGGAAATGTGCCATATCTTGATTGGTGGTCAGTTATATGAATGTATTCAAGTGCAGTAGTCCCCCTGTGTGTCGGGATACAAGCTAAGATCCCAAATAGATACCCGACCTGCTTATTCCTATACATACAGACCTACAATGAAGTTTAATTTATAAAACAGGCACAGTGACAGATTAATACCTACTAGTAAAATAGAAAAATTATAAAAGATACTATAATAAAAAGTTTTTTCAAATTTACAAATTTTTTAGTTCTGCAATTTTCCATTTAATATTTTCAGGCCACATTTGAATGCCAGTGTTAAACCAGTGAAAAGCAAACCCCCAGAGAGGGTGACATTATTGTATTAAAATTCACTGGACTGTGTATTTAATATGCATCCATTCCACTGTATGTAAATTATACTTTTAGTTTTAAAACGGTTATAAAAAACTCTTAACAGTAGGTGAAAGAAGCAACTCACAATACTTTCCACTTTATGTAACATTCACAGGCAAAGTGAATTCCATCCTCAGCACCACACACAAAAAGAGGCAAAGTGAATCAATATATTGTTTACTGTGAAATTCTTTTCTAAATAATCTGCCACAGAGCTGAAAGTGGTTTCCTCCGGGAAGGCGAAACTGGGTAGGCTGTTATTTTTCCCCATCAAACTACAACTATTTGGCTCTTAAAACTCTGTGCCTATACACCTGATAAAAATAAAGACTTAAAGAAACATGTACCATTTGCAGGCTGGTGACATTCGCTTCAGTAGAGGGCCGCTGACATCCACTTCACATAGGAAATTATTTCCAGTGGGTGAATCTGGCAGAAACTCTGTCCAGGGACAGAGTCTACTTGCTGGAGGTTGTGTCACACGGGCCAGCTTGTTACCAGAAGAAAATATTGTGAATGTGAGCATTAAATTACAGTGAGGGAGCTGAATTGTGACAGAAACAGATCTGTACTTCCTAATTACAAAGTCTCGCTTCCATCCAGCTGACACAAATGTGAAGTCAAATTAAATGCTGTCTAATTAACCGGCATGCACAGATTTTAAGGCCAGAGACTAGGTATGATTCAGCTGAATAAAAGAAACACAAGGACTTGTAAACTGTCAACCCAGATCTGCCGTCTCAGTCCGCTGCTACGAGGTTAGGCCATTTTGTTTTCACACATCTTGCCTTTCAGGGCTCTGCTTGTTATATTTACAGAAAAAGGCAATGCTGGTAAACAGTCTCACGCAATGGGTGTGAGAGTTGATAGGGCCCTATTCAAGCTCTGAACTCCCCTGAGGAGCTGCCAAAAGTTGTTCTGAATGGCCCAGCTGACAGGGTGATGACTGATACAGGAAAAACAAACAGCTCTGGTAATTCATGAAAACACACAGCTCCCAGACAAATCCAAGTGGCGAGTGACAGTTCAGATAATGGAATCTTGGAAGCTTTTCTTAAAGGTTCCTCTCTACAATTATTCTCTTAATAGGCTGTCCCCTAATGTAGCGGGATCTTCAACTTGTTTCCACAAAAAATATTTATGATGATGTCTTGTGGAGAGGTGCTGGCCTTAGGCTTTCATGGGATGGTCAGTTTTCCATGCTGTTGCCCCTTCCCAGAGAAGGAAGGATTGTAGTGGTTTGTATCTGCTATTTAAAGAAATAAGATCTCCTATTTCCAATTCCATTACTAGAAATATTTTTGAAGCATTCTTCTTTCATTTCTTTCCTTTATAAACCATTTGCCGCAAACCTTTGATTAAAAAAAAATACTGGCTTACACACTCAACTGCTAATAATTTTAAAAGAGAACGATTTAAGTGTGGCTGAAGTCAATTTCCAATTCACATAGCCCATTTTGGGTTCATTTCCTTAAATCAAGCGTGACAAAGCAAGAAAGTATCAATTTGTCAGTATTTTGCTTTTGTACTCAATGGTTTTTCATGAAATGTGTTGTGGTTGCTATAAAAATGGTCTACTTCTTAATCAATGTTTTAGGAAGAAGGAAAATAAAGACATATATAAAGCATGCGTAGGCACACAAATACTCTCTGATCCTATGCCAAGAGAAAGAGAGGGAAGGAAAGGAGAGAGAAGGCAGGAGAGAGTACACCGCAGCTGGGGGTGGTAGGTGAGTAGAATTTTCCAGAGCCCTGTGTTACAGACCCTGGCTGCTGTCAGGTGAGGCAGGCTGTAGGAAACACAGACTCTGGCCTCCTACTAAATGAAAATTTGCATTTTAACAAGATCGAGGGTGATTCATATACACATGCAGGTTTTAAGAAGCTCTGTAATTTAGATGACTGATTGTCCTTAAAAGCTTAAGCTTTGTAGTTGTAAAAGCGTACAAGTGTGATTGTCCATGTTTTACAAAAATAGTTTAAAACTGTATCATAAATTATTTCTATGTCAAAGTAGTTGAATAAGTCTCCATCCAAATTTTCTTATTTTCTTCTCCCTCTCCTGAAGAAATCTTAGAGTCCTTGAGCTCCAAGGAGGCTCATTCTTCTCAATCATTTGCTTTCTACCCTAACCTCTTGAAGACACATCCAATACAGTTTTGAGGGCAAGGCATTGTACTACAGCTTGGATTTTTAAAACTCTACCAAGGTATAAACCACAGTATTGTTATAACAGTCACAAAGATGTTTTTAAAATCCTCTCGGGTATAGTATTAACTACTGAACTCTACAGTACTGATTAGAGGACCTTAAAAGAGAGATAAGCGAAACATTAGAACAGCTCAGAGAACAGAAGGGACCTTCACCTATCCATCAAATGCAGCAAAAATTCACCACTTGGATCTCATGTCTTTAGTTTTGTGGCAGTCAGTATGGTATTTACTATTCTTTAAACTTGGAGGGATCTCGTCTAACTCTCAACACGTTTCCTGGGTACTGATACATGTAAACACATATACACTTTTAAAATATGGCTCAAAATACGGTAAACAAAGGCAAAAGACAAATGTTAAATCAGAGAAGACACTGGCAACACATAGTTTTATAAGAGCTCATTTCCTTAACTGACAAAGGGTTTACATTAATTCAGCTGGCAAAGACATTTAATGGAAAAATGGACAATTCACACACAAAAACAGGAAACACAAAGATACACAAAATGTACAACCTTATACATAGTTAAAGACATACAAATCAAAGTAGCTGGGAAAGAATATTTTTAGCTATCATGTTGGCATAAATTATGTTGTTTGATAACACCAACTGTGGGTTCAGTTCCAGAAATTCTGCAGAGCCCCTGACACAGATCCACTAAGTGTGTGGGTTCAGGCCTGAGGGTAAGGATCAGCTGCCCGAGAGAATCTCCAGGACAGAGTGACAGCAGCCTTATCAATTCACACACGGCCCTTCGCTTGGACTAGCTGGCCCTCAAGAGCTGCCAAACGCTGCCATGGAAAGCCCTTCTTGACTCTCCCACATCTACCTACTATGTCATAACTGTTCCTTTCCCTCATTTGCCATCAAGGTAGTTCGCTCGTACAGGGGAAGGGCACTTGTGTTATAGATTTTTCAACAACTTGAAACTTAAAGATTACCAGTGAATGCATGCTCAATGTAAGTCACCAAATCTTTGCAAATACCTCAGACAAACTTAGTATGACGTAGTCTGTGCTGCAGAGCCATCTTTCTGCTTCTACTGCATGACCAGCGTGGCAGCTTTAGGAGCTGTGCAAAAGCTCTGGAGGAAGAGGGTGATAATCTTATAAGCAAGTGACTTCCACAGCCCAGGGTTCTGATTCTGCCTTATTCTTTTCACACATCTGGTGAATTCCCTGATGAGAAAATGGATCAAGCCTATGAGTATGGCTAGTGATTCAACTCAAAACGCCTAGAGAATGGGTCAACTCAAAAAGAATGGGTCATCTGGCCATTTTTGTTTCCCAAGTGACTCATATCTTAGTTTAAAAAAAGAAAAGGTGGAGAGAAATAAATGTGCTAACACAGCCACCAGTGTGCCTCCTCTCTGCACCACCTGCAGGCCGATAAGGAGTAAGAGGACAAAAGAAACCTCAGTGTAAGAATCCATGCTGCATACTTTGGAACAGGCTGCACTGGGGACTTTAGCCCCCTTCCATGGCCTAAAGAGGGAATAGCAGAAAGGATAAAGGACTCTGAAGTTATGGATTGGAGCCGAAGTTCTACACCAGGGTCTATGAAATCATAGCCAATTAACTTATTCTCTCTGGAACTCAATAACTTAGTCAGGACCAGCTCTGCTACGCTTCCATAACAAATAATCCTCCCAATCTCAGTGATTATACACAATACTGGTTTATTCTACTCAGATGAAGTCTCTTGTGAATCAGGTGATCTCCAGGATGGCTGTCCTCCATGTAATAGCTGGATGCCTCTAATTACTGACAATACCAGGTAAACACATGACAGGGAAGAGAGCACATGAAGCACTCGAACCTACTCTTCCATACTGAGTCTGGAAGTCCCATATGCTATTTTGTCTACTACTGGCCAGGACCTAGTGATAGAGTCCCAAGCTGACCACTCCCACACAAGGGGGTTAGAGAATACAATCTTCTTGTGTGCCCAGAAAGAAAAAAAATGTGGCTTCTATAAGACACAGTCAATGTCCTTGTCTGTAAAATGAGGACAATACCTACCTTACAGTGCCGCAGAAGGATTACTCAGGAATGCATGCAAGGGTATGAGATAATCAACCCTCAAATGGTACTTAGTTATTTTCACTGAAGCTGATAACTCAGCATTTGTTGGGTCATTCAAGAGGCTTATTAAATTGTGAGGACCCCAGGTCTTCAGAGAGTAGAGCACTGCGGTGGTGTGAACCAGTGTGCCCATCAGCATGTCCATTTGTCACAGGCAGAATCCTCACTCCTGGAATATGGCACCTAGGAGAGGCTCAGGGTGACTGTGGGCAGTGCAAACCAACTCAGAAGGGCCTGGTCACCATTCCTAAACAGTGATATCCCAGTGAGACACCTAGACAAGCATATTATAATGCCTTCAGATTTGTACCAGCAGCCAAGGAAAACCAAAAAACCCCAACGTGAGTGTGTGCTCAGCTTTGCTGTTGTTGCTGACGGAAGTACAGTGTACCTCAGTTCACCAGTTCAACTCTGCATGATTCTGTTCACAGACCACACTGGATGAGAACTGAATCAAATGTCCCCATAAGGTCAACATTGAACTTAACCACTGAATTTTATTCAATTTTCCCCAACACAGTTTGTGACCAGAATCACGGAAAGAATTGAGTTCGTGAACTGAGGTACCACTGTTATCATGTATCCCTTGAAGTTGTTTTGGTATCATCTGTATAACCATATATGGTAATGGTTTCCTTAGTTTGGTTAACTATGTTCAATCTATGTATAATGTGAAAGTCAGATGACATACTTTTAAATAGGTGATTAATTAAACTTTAACTCCGGATATGAAAGGAAGAGAGAGAAAAAACTAAGAATATTACATGGCAACCCTAGAAGGAGAAAATACAACTATATTACATTAATGTTCTTAGCTAAATATTCTCATTATTTTATATATTAATTCTATAAAGTCCTCATTCACTCCATCCAATCTTCAGTTAAATACCAGAGTCAGAAGCTGGGTGTGGTGGTGCATGCTTGTAATCCCAGCACTCGGGAGGCTGAGGCAGGAGGATCCTTGTGAGTTCGAGACCAGCCTGAGTTACAAAGTGAGCTCAAGGCCAACCTGAACTGCAAAATGAGACCCTGTCTCAAAAAGACAAAAATAAATAAAAAAAAATAAAAATAAATTCTACAGTCAGCCATAAATTACCCACTAGAATGATGTCCTAGAAATTATTATTAACTACTGTGATTAGATTTTTTCAATGATTATAAAGAAGTGATATTGAAATATAAAACTCTTTTCTAGACTAAGTTCATCTTTCCATAAGAGTCTTGTTAATGATAAAAATACACCTTTTCATGAGTTCTACATTTTCAGTTGGAGTAACAGGTGATATGAAAATATAAAATTAGTCTTGTGTCTTTATCAAAATAATTTATGTTATACTATTTACTTGGACTATTTTATTCAAATGTAAAAAATTATAAGATGACACCAAATAATTTATACAGTCACCTACCCAGGCTAAGGATGGATAAAGCATTTCTAATGTCCTTTAATTCACGTGGTTTTACTTCAGTTGGAGCCCACAGCACTGTCCTGTGAAGGTCCCTATCAAGGATCTACACCAGAAAGGCCCAAGAGTCAGTGGTGGAAGCTAGAAAGTCTGGGTAGGGAGAGTGAAGGGTCAGTGCCAGGAAGCTGAGAGATCTGCATTGGAAACCAGGAAACAGCATCCAAGATGAGGATGAGGATTTAAGCTCTCTCAAAGGAAGAGGACCAGGAGCATAGCAGGGTTTGTCTAGAGAGGTTCGCCACCTCTTGTCACTCAAGGGGGCTCAGTGGACCCCATTCTGCAGTGTTCCACATGCTCACTTTACGCCTCAGGACCCTTTTTTATGACACTGGCCTCTGACATGCTGCCAATGTAAAGTGACATAGCATATTGAAAAATGATAATATGTAAAACTATGTGTCGACTAATTAATAGTCAACGTGAGTGGGACCGCCCAACTGAACGGAGTCATGGTGGAAGAGCTGGGCATGGAAGACCCACCTGAGGATTGCTGCCAATGACATAAAAGGAGAATGGGAGGGGAAGATTGTATGCTCCTGATTTTCTTGAAGAAGCTGCTTTTTGGCGGTTTTTCTTCAAAGGAGCTCTGGCTGCTGTCTTCCTTTGAGAGAACTTCAAGCCCCATCCTCATCTTGGATGCTGCTTCCTGGTTTCCAGCGCAGATCTCTCAGCTTCCTGGCACTGACCCTTCCTTCTTCCCACCCAGACTTTCTAGCTTCCACTACTGGCCCTTGGGCCTTTCCGGTGCAGATCCTTGGTAGGGACCTTCACAGGACAGTGCTGTGGGCTCCGAGCCCTTGACTCTGGGTCTCCAGCACACAGACAGACATTCTGTACTCTTCTACATCTGACTCTAGTAAGCACTGACTAATACCCTGTAATAATATATAGATCTAAATCCCAGGATCTAATGACACTTTCAAATGTTAAGATAGAAAGACAACGATTATGTTGTCCCATTCTAAACTTGCATCCTTCTTAGAATAATGATCACCATATACAATAGTGTCTGATCATCATATACAATAGTACAAGATCAATAGTCAATAGATATCGAACAGCTACTGTGTGCAGATATGGATATAAGGACGTTCTGTAAATTAACTCACATTCCCTCCTCAACAGCCTTGTAAGGCCAGAATTATTAAAATCCCATTTTATAAATGAGAAAATGAAGGCCCAGAGAGATGATGTTATCTAGGTGAGGTCAGACAACCAGTAAGGGGCAGAGGCTTTATTACCAATCTTGCTACACTGTATATATATTATATACTACTTTGAAAAAATTTAGAAATTTCAATGGATCCTTTAAAATCCATTCCCTATACTAAGTTTTATCTCTGATATACACAGCTGAATGAGAACACATAGCATGTGAATGGTATGCTAGGCTTGCACACGGTAGCTGTTCAATATCTATTGACTATTGATATTGTACTACTGCATATGATGATCAGCCACTATTGTATATGGTGATCATTATTCTAAGAAGCATGCAAGTTTAGAATGGGACAACATAATTGTGGTCTTTCTATCTTAACATTTGAAAGTGTCATTAGATCCTGGGATTTAGATCTAAGAAAGGTTATCAGGTGAGTGACTCCATTTGTATGAAGCTGTTTCTTTATCTCTAAAATGGTGAGGCATCAACACTTGTGGGCTGAACCGTGTCCCTACTTGTATGCTGAAATCATGTGTTGGAGTCCTAACTCTCAGCACATAAAATGTGACTGGATTTGTAGTTCTGGTCTTTAAAAGAAGTAATCGAGTTCAAATGAGGCCTACAGAGTGCATCCTATTCCAATCAGACTGGTGTCTTTTGTGAAGATGGCCCATCCACAAGCCTAGGAGAGAGGTCTCATGAGAAACGATCCCTGCCAACACCTCGATCTTGGACTTGCAGCCTTTAGAAATATGTAAAAATAAATTTCTGTTGTGTAAGTCATCCAGCTGGTGACATTTTGCTGCAGCACCAGCAAATTAAAACAAACACATTCAAAATGAGTAACACAGTGCCTGGCAGAGTTCAGTACTTGATCAATGGTTTTACCATTAGTTCAGTTGTGAATACAAATGGACACACAGCCTTTGTTTTAGCTTAAAAAAATGTGTCCTAACATATTAAAACAATCTAAAAATACTATTTCTAATCAATAAACTTTTTTTGAAACATTTTTCTTTTAAATTTTTTCCCCAAAACTTTAGAAGACAAAATATTGTTCCTTTTTCAAACTAATAGACTATCAGACGTTGGGTTAAAATCAGTTTCCATAATTGTTATGGAATGTGATAATCCATAATATAGCAATGTAATGATTAATGTAATCATCAGATGGCAATGTTGTAACTGCATGTGACTTTGGAAACCTTCTTTCTTATAGCTATCACAGCCTCTGAACCTGGAGTATCAACACATGCTGACAGTTAAACTCAAAGATCATGGCAGAAAGAGAATTGGAATATACAAACACAGCAGTGCAGGTGAGAAATAGTACATTGAGCTTTTCTTGAATGAAACTACCTGTGTCTGACCTGGTGCATAAATTTCACCCCACAGGCCAATTCTAACCAGTTTCCTTGGACTCTTACGCTGAGAAAGGTTCCCAGGCCACACCTTGGATCAGGGCAGGCTACCAAAATGGAATAGAGATGGTGATTGGGATACAAGAGAACAGCAGTTGAAGGGCTGTATGTCCCCTACTCTGGACATTGGTTAATGGGTTCCTATGAGCCCCATCTTTTAATACAAGACTCCTAGAGAACCAGCCAATCATACACACTGGATGTCATTCAATACCCTGTGCAAGAAAGCAGTTCTGAATTAAGAAGTAAATGTTTTTCATTACAGGTGTATTTATCTTTGTTATTTCATCAGTTTTTTGTTTTTTTTGGTACCAGGAACTGAACTCGGGACCTAGCACTTGCCATGCAAGCACTTGTGCCACTGAGCTATATCCCCAGCCCTGTTATTTTAAAACATAAGAAAAACCTGTAGTTTACACTAACAAGGGCCATCAGCTGGTCAATTTTCAGGTCGCTCAGGCACTGTTTAATGCTCAACAAATGCACATTATTATGGAATATCTGAGAACAAATTCTGAGCCTAGAGGGGAATGTATGGATCCCAGAAGCTCAAATATGGTTTTCTTCCATGTAAGAACCTAAGCTCTCCCATAGGAGCGAGTTGCTGCTGTGGCAGCAGCCAACTAACCAGCTGCAGAAAGCCACTGCAAATGACCAACAAAGCAGCATTTGCTACCAAAGTACCAAGCATGGTTGTCTAAGGGAGGGTGCTTAGATGTCTCAGACTCTGGGTGGAAGCCCTGAATGGGCCAAATAGCTTCCCACACAGATTCCGCCAGCTTGGCACCCACCACAATCCACCCCACGGGTTAGAAGTGAGAGACAGCGATAGAGAAAGGGACTAAAACCAAGCTCAGCGTCACCTTTAGGAAACCTCCAATGGCAGGCAGGTGTTGCTGAAAGGGAGACCCGGCTTTTCTCACCAAGATAATCACCAGTACATCCTGTTCAAGACATTGCTTGTATCACTGCAGCAGGAACACAAAAAGCTCCTGGTGTTCTAAACAACTATTATAGTTGTTTTTTGTTTGGTTTGGCTTGACTTGGCTTTGCTTTGTTTGGCAGTGCTAGGGATTGAACCTAGGGCTTTGGCTCTGACATACATTTCCGGGCCTTTTTTTTTAATTGTGAAAAAGGTCTCACTAAGTCACTAAATTTCCCAGGCTGGGCTCAAACTTGAGATACTCCTGCCTCAGCCTCCCAGTGTGCAGGGATTATAGGCACACACAACCATATGAAGCTTGGTACTGTAGTTCTTACACACAGTACGATGAATATCTATTGATGGACTGTACCTTAAAATACAAATCAGCTACTTCAATTCACTTAATTGAACCACTTATGATCACATCTCTATTATAAGCTGGTTGGAGTAGTTTTGCTTATGCAGTAACCTTTAGTACTGTTCTAAAATTCTGCTCCTCCAATGATGAGAACAGTTCAATGATGAACTGAATTCATATCAGGAAAACAAGCACGACCAGCTTGTCCAGGAGAATCAACAGCACCCAGATCTTCCCCTCCAAGTTCTGCACTTATGCTGTTAGCAACAACCCTGAGGTGGGCCTCCCAGCCAGCTCCAGGCTGATTCAGTTCAGCTGGGTGTTAAGAGTTGACCATTGGTTAATCCACATGCTGGACCACGTCCTACTGTTTTTACTCTGTGTGGTTCCGAGACTGCAAACTTGGGCAGCAGGGGTGTATGTAACACAAAACAGAGTGGCACAAGGGATTTGGAAAGCTGACCGCTAGGATGTTAGGTGTCTTCCATTAATTTTAAATCAGCAGGAAATATATGCCAGTAGGTGTCTTTCTGTAGGGACTAAGCACTGTACTTGCTCAACTGACTTCTGAGTAGAGCATCCTTTACCCTGGGACAAAGGGCTGTGTGCTTTTGCCAGCAATGATTTTGGGCTTGCCCTCATGCCCCTCTGCTGTAATAAGCTGGAGACTTATTTCCTGCAAGGGATCCATAGCAAAATGACAGCACTCACATAGCAGATGCTTGGTGGCTGGAACTTACAGGCAGAGCCTTTCTCCTCGATGTCAACAGGAGCTGAACCAGGCAGGGGACCTCAGTGATCCTCCTCTGAGATGCTGTGAGCCTGACACTGATTTTGTGATGCTGAAAGGTGGAAAATGAAATAGTAAAAGGTGACAATGCAGAAGCTTTGATATCAGACAAACTGGCCCAAGTCCTAGTGCTCATTCATGAATCCCATAAACAAAATTTTTTTGAGCCTCAATTTCCTCATCCATAGAAAATAGGAGTAATAGAAATAAGCTGTCCTGTATGAGAATTAAATAAGACACTGCATGTTACCCAGGAAGCATGGAAGTGATCCATCTCACATCCAGGTCATGCGCATTTAGTACATGGTCAATAAATGCATTATGAATCAAAATGCTTCACCCACAGTCTCTACATGGCTTCTTTCCTTGGAATTCATGCTATTAATTCCACACTAATAACAGGCAATTAAGAAATTTAGTCTCATTAGTTCCTTTTACCTGACATGGGTTAAGATAAAAACAAACAAACAAAAATACACCCAGTGATCTCATTACCAGGCTACTGTTTTGTCTCCTTCCTGGGCCAGCTAGCACATGTCTGATTCCTGAGTCTGCCCTTTGGGACAGACCTGTCCTCTCTACAGTGAGGACTTATGGTGTATCTATTCATTGCATACACGCAATAGAACAGCATATTTCAAAGGGGGAGCTATTGCTTTGATTTAATGAGGAGACTTAAGGTACTTTCCTAAACAGAGAACACACATTCTGTTTAAACATGCATGGTATAGTTATAAAACTTAAAGTGTTCAACTACATAGGAAATCTCACCATATTATCCAAAGTAGAAATCATACGGCTCCATTTTCTAGTTTTTTTGTGGGGAAAAAAGATATCCCTCTCTTCCTCACTCTCCCCCCAAAATCATTAATCATTGAAATGCTTTTTAAAAATTTTTCCTTATTCATCATAAGGTTCCTAGCTAAGACCATTATAACAAAAGAGAAATTAGTAAGAACAAAGCATACAAATGTCTAATCAAGAGTTTCATGTGACAACAAGGCCTTCAGAACTGAAGAGTCAAAGAAACAGTGAAACCTGTGTATTTTTATGCTTCAGTTTGATGAAAAGTGGACAGTTGTGTCCAAGTGTGATGTGGAAGATCTTCTGTAATAAACTGAGGCATGCTTTGTGTGGCCTGTGTTCAGATTCTTCTCAGTATAGCATTACAATATTGCTTCTTCCTGGGGCACCTGTCACTGAGGGTTCTTAAGGGAGAAAACAGGGACAAGATGGGAGTGACCCTTCTTGGCTTTGCTGTCTGCTTCAGGATGGGTGAAAGACAGAGTGAATGTGTGTGTGTGTGTGTGTGTGTGTGTGTGTGTGTGTGTGTGTGAGAGAGAGAGAGAGAGACAGAGAGAGACAGAGAGAGAGAGAGAGAGAGAGAGAGAGAGAGATAGGAGGGGAGAGAGAGAGAGAGAAAGAGACAGAGACTTTCCTGATTCTGCTGTTTCTATTCCCAGGTTCCACATTTTGGGGTACGGTGTCCTGAGTTTCACATATCCTATTTCTTCCTTTCATCCTTTCATTTTGATTTAGTTTATGTGACTGGCCCTTTCTGGTCTTTTGACTGAATACCTAGTTTATTTTGGTCATCACTCCTGATTTTTCAATAAATACTTTTATTTTCATTTTCATTTTTGGTACCAGGAATTGAGCTCAGGACCTTGCGCTTGGCAGGCAGGTGCTGTGCCACTGAGCTACACCCCTGGCCCAATAAATACTTTTAAGACTAAAAATTATCCACTCAATTCAATTTTAACTGTGTCCAAGTTTTTTCTATATATTGATTTTGTTATCTTTCATAACTGAACAGTTCATAATTTTATACTTTTATTATTTTCTATCCAAGAGTTGCTGCTGTACAGGTCTAGGGGTCAGAAGCCTCAGCTGCATTTCTCTGGGCAAGAATCAAGTGGTGGCAGACCTCTGCTTGCTTCCACACCTAGCTCTAGAGGACATTCTGTTTTTTCCTTCCCTTTTCAGTAAGCAGTGGCCGCCCTCACTCCCTCTCTCCTGGCTCCACCCCTTTGAGGGGAAAGCCAGCAGGGCTGAGCTGAGTCTTTCCCACGTTCCGCCCCCTCACGCTAACACTGCTCCCCCTCTCATGCACACTTAGGGACACTAGATCCGTCTTGATAATCCGGGACAATTAGTGACCTTAATTCCATCTGCAACTGTGATGCAGCGTATTCATAGGTACTGTGAACTGGGACTTGGACACTTCAGAAAGATCATTATTCTGCCCACCACAAGTTTACACTTTTCTAAACTATGTGCACTTGTTAACGTACAAATATGTATTACTTTTATAACTTAAAAGTATCTGATAGTGGCTCTTGAAAGTCAAAGGCATTAAATATAATTTTATAATGATAAAAAATGTGATGTTCCAGGATTAGGAATAAATATTCCATAAATGGAAAATTCCCAAAGACCCGCCAACCTGGAGACATATATAAGTGGAATATGGCACTAGACTCGGTATTTTTCAGGCCATAGAAGAAAATGAATGGGACAACTCACAAGAGGTTACCTGAGATGTTACTGGAGGTGAAAAGTGTGACCTTTATTCATACCATACTCATGAATAAACCTCATGAGGGTTTGCAAAACCTTGAAAACTTGCAAGAACTTGAAAAAAATTAAGTAGTGGAAAAAGATGTAGGAAAACATACCTATAATCTTAGGTAGTGAAAGCCTTCCTTATACCCTGGGCCTTATGCAGCAGTCCATAAAGCACAAGTTAATAATATTAAGACAAAACAAAGGCAACAGGCTGAGAAAACAATACTTGGTAATGTATGTTCAAGAGAAGCAGAATCCATAATCAATAAAGATCTTTTGTGATCTGACAAAAAGGCAGTCCTAAAGGAAACTGAACAAAAGACATGAACAGCCCGGTTCTCAGAAGAAATGTGATGGCAATAAATATGTGAAATCACACTCAACTCATTAATTAGGAAAGTTAAGTTATAAGTTAAAAAAGAAGTATTTCTCTCGACACAATATGTTCACTAAAAGTACAGACACTGATGTGCTAAGTCAGGGTTTGAAGCAAGGTCCTGATGCTGATTATTCACAATGGTAAAGTCAGTTTCCTGATATGAAAATAGGGATGATAATAATACATCTTAACTCTGAATTATGATAATGATGGAAGGAGTTACTACACGTAACGTGTTCTGAATAAGGCCTGTGCAGAGTAGTCACTCAGTAATGGTGATTCCATACTGTATTATGACATAAGCACAAAGATGCTCACCTGCACATGCTACAACACACACACTGGCACAGAAGTTCACCAAGTATCATCTGCTGCAGCAAAAACTGAAAGACCATGAATGACATTAACAGGCAACAGACAGATAAATTTTGAACCTTTAAGATACAGAATAACAAAACTAGCCATTAAAAAGCATGAAGATTATCTGCAGCACCAATATAACAAGATTTCTACAATAAATTAAGTGAGAAAAAAGCAAGTCACAGACTTCTACAGAATTCTCTATATTCTTGAATATATACACATAAATAGATATGCATATATGTTCACATATGATACACACAGGAAATGTTACAGAAAGAGTCCAAACTATCACCAAAGGTGGCCACCACGCAAGGATTTGATTGTGGCAGAGGGTCAAAGGAAAAACTGATCAAGTAAACTGTATTTTTCTTTTAAGGGAATTGAATATTTTAAAAATTATTTACAAATTGATAATAAAAACATGGTCAATTAGAGTAAATTATTAAAAAACAGACACAATGACAATGGTAAGAAGAAAATTATGAAATTGTAACTTTTTTCTAAGAAAAGTTAGACTGGCAAAGGAATTAGTCTAGTCATGCTTCAAAGAATGTCAGTTCAGTGATGGGTTTTCAAATACTTCAGATGTAGGTTAAGAATGTGAAAGCCGTACATCTCGAAGGACACTCTATAGTAAATAGTCTCCATTCATTGCTTCCATTGTACATAATATTTTGCTAAGTTTTACATCTCCAGGAAAGTAATGTTTGCAAACTCAAACCGTGGGCCTTCAATATCACTTTAGATGACATAAACAAATTAAAATAAGGCCAATGTAAGTCAGTTGTGTTTATCAACCTGATCCCCTCTGAAAAGGAGAAATGAAGGCAAATACCCTTTAATACTATTTATTAGTGGAGTAATATAATACATTTTGACAAGTTGAACAGTTGTAACAGGCGGCTGTTAAAATCTCTACAGGGCCTGTTTAGAATGAAAACAGGAGTGAGAGACAGCTCTATAACTGGGTTTTAAGAACAGCTCAGCCATCAACTATATCCTAAGCAAGTACTTTTATCCAGTTAATTTACGGAGTGAATCCCTTAGGGTCTCCAGCTGTCTACCACTGCAGCTCATTAGAGCCCAATATCCAACTTTTCTTATTGTAGCACTGAAAGCTTGTATGCTTAAAATGTAATTAAACTTAAAACAAACAAGATCTTTATTCCCCGACAGTCCTGCTCTTTTTAAATTGACAAAGGCATGAACTTATATAGGATTATTTAGAAAGCACTATACGTTTCAGCCACTTATGGCAAGACATTTGCCCAACTGTTCATCCCGCATGCAATTAGAAATCTAAATACTTGGGTAACGGGTTTCTATTGGGAATTAAACTTGCAGATCTCTTACAAACGGGTAATGTGGTAAGACTTGCTGTCCAATGAGGTGTCTTATTGAAATATCCCAGGCCGTTTCACTTGTCACAGCTGTCGTTTCAGCCGCCTGCACTCACAGTGTATAGCTTTCATTACGAAAATAGAAATTTGTGTCCTAAGTGCTGTTACATTACTAATGCTAAATATTTAATTCCCTGGGGTTCCAATTATGGTTGAGCACTGGCAACACTGATTCTACTTTTTAATAACAACTGTAAAAGCAATTTGAGCATTTTTCAATTAATTAAATACATAGTGAACGAGTAACCTCTTGTCATTTTGCCCTCCAGGACCTGAGCTAATTGGTGCAGAATAAAATGTTTTGAAAATTAACTGATATTCTGTTCTGCACACTGTTATACCATTAAATTACAGTTTGCAAAATGAAGTTTGTCTTCTAATAGTTACACTCAATATAGTTTGCAGATGTGAGAAAGTACCTACGTTTTAAGTATTTAGCAGTGCCCACAATTAGAGCCAAGTTCAAAGTCAAGCACAGCTTCTCTAAACACCAGTCAGTACCAATAATACTTCGCATTGTTCACAGACAAATGTAACAAATTTCAACACAGGGAAGTTCCCCAGATTCCATGACATGTTTTCACAGTTTAGTTTAAATATTTTGAAAGTTTGCTTGCAAGAATTCCTATCATTAATTATGTTCACACAGAAAGGCTCAAAAACAAATTCTTAGATTTTTTCTTTTTTCTAAAAGAGAAAGCCACAAACCAAATGTCTGGGAAAGTCCTTCCTTCTTAGACACTTTGTTGCAGTTTCTCATTTCACCATAGAAAGATGCCATAAATCAGCTCCAACTTGGTGTTTCAGCTGAAAACAATGAATCAAAAAAGCAGATGCCACATTTTAAAATGAACCTTTTCCTGCAGGAGAATGAAATGTGATTAAAGAGACCATCTTCTTGTAGAAAAGCGTCTCTGACAGGTGTTCTTCCAGCTCTGAGTCTTGATTGGCCATAATCTAAAATCCATGCCCGCAGAAGTGAATGTCTTTGCGGCAGCTGTCTGTCTAACAGAGATGATCCCCTAAACAGGTTTTACTGAATGAGGAGTCTCAGCAGAAGCATTATGGATCATGGAGTAAGACACAGAGAGTGAAATTAATCACTCTGGGAGAGAGGGGAAAATAATAGGGAAAATTTAATCATTTCCATACCAATCTTTAGCGTTTAAATCTTTAATATTTCTAAGATTATGGTAACATCTTAGAGAAATGAATCTAATTACAGGATTAATTTAGTAGCACCAGTCATTCAATGTAAGTAGATCAGCCTAAATTTCTGATTTTCTTTTAAAACTAAAGAGGATAATAAGGACATTTTAGAACTCTGGGGTTGAGTTGACTTTTTACAAAGTAATCTGAGGTCCATCAGCAAATACACACACCTACATATAAATAAAAAGAAAAAATATATATTTGTTGAAGGATTATTTAAATGTTAACCTATATGGAATGTAACATCTTAATAGAGCATCAAAAACACTAGCTAAATACAACCTGTCATTAACACTTCTTTTCCTTTTTTTTGGTGATAGGATTAACAAGTCTTAAAAACAATAAGCTACAGAATCTGTAAGTAACATATCAATTATTTTTGACAAAGATTATTTTTCAAACCCAAAGAACAGCTATATTTTAAAAATCTAAAAGCAAAAGAATTTGCCCTTTCAAAATAAGTGGTACAGACACTGTTTTAAGAAATGGTCAGAATTTATTCCCAAATATTTATGTACCTGGTTTTGAAAAACATTTTCATTAACTGACTACTAACATGTGACCAAAACACAATTAAGCAAAATAATACCTAGTTTTCTAAAAACATCAGAACATTAAGGTCACTATATTTAGTACCAATTAACCCAAATTACTGCATCCACCTGGCCAGCTGGAGTTGGTTGTTGAATACCCAATGGGCAGCCTTAGCCCTATCCAGGGGCTACAGGATGATGAGCCTTCTCCCCCTCAGCATCACATGTCTTGTGATCAATTTCCCCTCCCCTTCTCTGTGTGATCTGATACTCCACGTACTCAGAGGGTTTGGTGACCCCAGTCTACACAGTCAGAACTACGTCTCATTATCACGCACAAGAGAAGTATTAGAACTAGTGGAAAAATCCACAGGCACTGCAAGAAATGGGTGTGGGCCCAAACTTGTGAGTGCCAACAGTGGGGTGACCTCAGCAGAGTCACTCTCTACTGCTGCACCTCTGGCCTCCTGGCTATGACACAAGGGACAATATAATCTTTGCACTGTTTTGAAGCCCTGATGGGGAAAGATAAAGACAGCAGAGAAGGTGTAACATAGTATGCAAAACCCCAAAGCTTAGGTCCAAGGTTCACCTGCTGGCACTTCCAACAAAGCATTTTTCATTGGTACTGTGCTAAGAACCTAGGTATGGTAAAGAACTGTATGTAATGTATCTTAGTTACTTTTCTCATTACTGAGACAAAATACCCTACACCCAAAGTTAAGGGAGGAAAGGTTCACGTAGCTCAAAGTTTGCAGTGGTTTAAGTCCGTAACTGGCTGGCTCCAAGCCAGGGTGGAACTGCAGAGGAGAAACAGTTCATGGCAGGCAGAAAGTAGCAAAGCAACTAGGAAGGACCACAGCTTTCTATCCCTTATATCTTATCTAGGTTACTTAGGGTGGGTAGCACTCACTCCCTTAATCCTAATGTCCTCAATCCTAGCATTGCACCATGAATCAATTCCAGTGTCACACACTCTAGACCCAACCATCTTTGAAAAAGCCCCACCTATAATTGCATGAGGCTTTGAGGGAACATCTAGATACAAGCCGTAACATAACATATCCAAAATAATGTGCAAGACAAAAAGAAAAACTACATTATGGGCTCTGTAATTTTACTCATATATATATATATATATATACATATATATATATATATATATATATAATGTATTTTTTTTTTAAATGAAGGCTTTACCTTTAGTCCCAGTGAAGTACAAGCCAAGAGAACGTATGTTTAGGGTTTATAAACAATAAGATAAAGAAGAGAAGGGATGGGCTGCAAGGTAGCTTTGTGGTAGAATGCTTGCCTTTATGTGTGAGACCCAAGGAGTGATCCCCAGCACTACAAATGAGAGGAAAGGGGGTTTTAGCAGAATAGTATTATATAGCCATAAAAAAAGCTTGTGAACTTAAAATGAGGCATATTTTAAATTGGGTTTTTTATTCTAGCTTGTGTTCAACTAGTTCCCTTGAGTCTGTGACTCAGGCCTCAGAGCTTCCCTGTCTTGGCTGGAAGCAGAGCTCTGGGAGGAGGAGAAGAAAGTGTAGAGGAGCCAGGAGCCACACCTCCTCCCTCTCATTGCCCACGGTTAAAACCTACTTGCTTGTGAATAAGACTCTAAAGAGGGTCCAGAATTGCTTGCAAGTAAATACAGACTTCAGAGTCTGACCATCCATGGCCTGGGGAAGCCTTTCCATACTCTGGCCATATTCTAACAAGCTCCATCATCTGATCTCCAAGTCCACAGACGCCTAACAGCAGTGACTTGAAAGTCAGAAGGAGACTTAGCGAGAAGACCAGTGAAAAATACAGCAGGCGGCAATCAGAAACACGGAAGGGTTTTAAGCAGGGACAATGAGAGCTAAAGCAACAACAAACAACTAAAACAAAGTACCTAAGTCACTTAATGAGAACTGAGTTACACAGTCCAAGTCTTACTGATGACCATGAGTTATTGTCAAAGTTAAATGAGACTTCATATATTGTTTCCAGGTTAAGAAGTGAACATATTATAGAAAGATTTCCAACACAAATAGTTAATGTTAATTCTTAAAACTTGGCTATCTTGAATAACCCACTCCCCAAGGGTTCCAGATTATAGTGGTTTTACTGTAGTTAGATAGTTTTATGGCTAATGCACTGTGGTATAAATAAATATAGCTTAGGCTAAGTGTCTCCACTGAAAATATGTGTGCTATAAAATGACAAATAAAATAGGTCAATAACTAAAGTCATAGTAAATAACTCAAGCATAAAAGCACATAACATTAGAACAAACTAAAATAAGCCAGTCCTCTCTAAAATTGACAATAAATTTATTCAAAATGGTCTTTCAAAATGAAAAACTAAATGTCCCAGGATAAATAGTGAGAAGAGAGGTTGTGAACTTATACACATTACACTCATGAGAAAAAGCTATAGAAAAACAAACTTAGTTTATGCATCTGTGTGATGAACAACTAATACGCCCTGTCGCTGTGATGGTTCATCTTGAGGGTCAACTGACTGGAATGAGATTCATGGAGAAGCGGCTGAATTGGAAAGGCACTAACATCATCAATGGGTTAACCCATTGATAAATTCATAGCAGAATGAGCAATTCAGAGTTGGGGCCTAATCAGAGGAAGTGGGTCATGGGGACATGACCTTGAGGACTGTTCTTCCCCTCTGACTTTTTCCAGCCCATGGTGTTTCCTGGGTACCAAGAGTTGAGTGGCTTTGTTCCACTGTACCTTTCTCCATGATGTTTTTGTGTTGGGGTTACCTGATCACGGACCAACACTTCTGAAATCATGAGCCAAAAATAAACCTCTCCTCCTTTAAGTCGTAGATGCCAGGTATTTTGTCCCAGCACTGGAAAGCTGACCAACCCACCATTTTGATTCAGCTTTTACATTGTAAAGATGTGGGTGCTCCATAAATTACTGTTGAACCAAAATGTAGTTTACAAATGTCTGGATGCCAGATTCAGAAAAGATGAGAGATATCAGTAATATCATTAACTCTTCTCAACCTGGGTTAAAGATCTTATAAACACAGGACACAGGAAGGTCTCTAGAGCTTCCACTGCACCATCCAAGGACATGTTAGACCTCTGCACTCATAAGTGGGTAGGTGCAGATTGTTCAGTGTTTATGTTACTTTGAGAAAAGAAAGATCTGGGGGTTTAAGAACTGCAGTGGTAAACCCATTGAGATCTCATAACAGGCTGTTAGGAGGCAGGGCAGAGGAAGGGGGACATTCTCTCTCCTTTAAAGTCCAGTCTACAGGTGGTTTTATAAATGCTACTGCAACACTTTTGTAAAAGTGTCACTAGATCACGGTCACATCCTTTTGTCTATGGCTGCTTTTATACTGCAATGACAAAGCAGTTGCAAGAGAGATTACCTGGAAAAGAAACCCAAAGTATTCACTATGTGGTTCTTTACAGAAAAAGTTGGTCAACCCCTTCTGCAGAACATCTCCACCTGAGAAGGGTATGAATCTCAGCAAATCTCCTCCATCCTGGAAAGCTACCCTCCTTGTGCCTCACTGTAAGAAGCCTCTTCTGTATTAATACCCCTTGTTTTGATTTATAGCTAGATGTCCCTCCAAATCCTCATGTGCCTATATGTGGGGCTTTGGGAAGGTGACTGGATCATGGGGGTGGGATGATCATCAGTGGATGAGTCCACTGGTAAGTTTATAGCTAAAAGTGATGCTGGGAGGTGGAGCTTGGTCAGAGGAGGCGGGTCACTGTGGACATGGTCTGGAAGGCTGTAGCTCTCTGCCTGGCTGCAGTGCTCTTCCTGGCTGTAGCTCTCTGCCAGGCTGCTCCTTTGACTCTGCTTGCAGGCTGCCATGATATGAGCAGCTATTCCTCTGCTATGCCTCTCTACCATACTGTCCTGCCATGGAGCTACTGTATTGTAGACTGAAACCTCTATAAAATGTGAGCTTTTACTCCTTTAAGTTGTGGGTGTCCAGTATTGAGTTTCTGTGACTAGAAAGTAACTAAGACACCCAATCTTACCCAGGCTCATTTGTTGAGATGCCAGATCTTGCATTATTCAGTATTGACTCCTGCCTAAAAGTTTGTTATTGTTTATATCTGGATGTCCTGTCAAAGTGTCATGTGATCATAGGTGGGGCTTTTGGGAGCTGACCTGTAAGCTGTAAGGGGCCTTACAGCTGACACCCTCTGAGTAGATGCAGTCTTGTTGGAAGAGGTGCATCACTGGGGGCATAGCCTACAAGGCCATACCTCCCTTCCAGGCTCCTCCTTTGATTCTCTTCCTGCTTCCTGGTTGCCATCCCACAAACCGCTCTCTGCCCAAGCCCTCTCACATTCCCTTCCTGCCTTGGACCTGGCCTAACATGGACTAAACAGATGACTAAAATAAACCTCTTCTCCTTTAAATTGTGGTTCTTGGGTATTTTGTCCCAGCAAGGAGAAAAAGTAACTAAGATAAGGTTTAAGACACATCCATCTTTCCAGCTGTGAAATGTCCAATGAAGATGCAATACAGTGAAATTATCATAGGTCTGGCTTAGCATATAAATTCCCTTTCTTGCTCTATACTTATACAACACTTATTGAGCATCTGGCCTTTGACTTCAAGTGTAGAAATCTTAAAAAGAAAGATGTTGGCTAGGATGTAGCTAAGAGGCACATGTATGAGGCCTTGAGTTCCACCCTCAGGATCAAAAAAAAAAAAAAAAAAAAATCAACAAAAACCAAGGAAGGTGTTAAAACATGTGAGATCTTGCCAAGAAAAGGTAAGCAGCAGGAAAAGCACAGGTGTGGGGATAGAAGCACATCCTCCAAGAAAACAGAAAAGGTTGTCCAGGCTGGGGGTATGGAAGGAAACTGGCTGAGTCCACCAATTAAGTGGTGATCTTGTGAATGGTCCCAAGAAACTGAGAAGTATTAGGCAGAAGGATTCTTCTGGAGGATTTAAGTGAGGGCATGACAATTAGATCTCATTTTAGCAAGTCCTTCTGACAGCAAGGATGAGGTAATGGGAAGTGGGGGACGTCTGTGCTTACCCCTCTATGTCCAGTCCAGAAACCCTCATTATGCTTCCAAGTCCACTGCAGACAATATGAACTTCTCTGGGTATTAGGATAGAGTCTAGACAATTGCAAGAAGGGGATCTTTCCATTCCAAATCATTATTCAAATTATCAGTTTCTTGACTCTTCCTGGTCCCATGCTGCTTCTATCTGCAAGTGAAAAACAACTGTTAGTGCTGGTTGCTTTGTTCTGTTTCTAATTTCTAATCTGCTGTTGCATTAGTTAACTGCTCTTACTAAAACAAAATACCTGAGATAATTAACTTGTAAGAAGAAAAGCTTTACTTTAGTTCATAGTTTCATAGTTTTAGAGATTGTAGTACATGATTGGCTGCTCTTATTGCTTTGGGCCTGGGGTGGGGCAGCACATCATGGTGAGAGAGCATGGCAAAGCAAAGCCACTCACATTATAAACCAGGAAACAAAGAGGAAGAGACCAGGGTCTCACAGTCCTTACTGAAAGGACATCCTCTGCTCACTGACCTAAGGGCTTCCCACTATGGTCCATATGCCAACAGTTCTACCACATTCCAATGGCACCACCTTAGGGGCAAAACCTTCAACACACAGGCCCTAGGGGGACATTTAGATCCCAACTATAGCAGTTACAGAGATTTTTGTATGATACAAAATTATATACTTGGGTATTGTGGCAATGTCAAATTGCTATACAAATCCCTACATGTTTTCATTTTACGCTTTTTTTTTTTTTTTTTTTTTTTTTTTTTTTTTTGTCATACACTGACAAAAGACATTTGCAGATTTCTGGTTTTGAGTCTGCTATATAGTTTGGAAGTTGTCCCTTGCAGATTTCTGGTTTCGAGTCTGCTATATAGTTTGGAAGTTGTCCCTTTATCTGAATAAACAGAAAGCTAAAATCTGAATGTTATGGTTTGTGTTGAGATGTCCCCCCAAATCCTCATGTACTTTAAATGGGGCTTTTGTGGAGGTTGCTGAATCTAGAGTATATGATTGATTAGTGGTTCAATGCTGAGATTAAGGGATGCGGGGATTAAGGGTGGGTGATTGCTGGATCAGCCCACTAATTGCATTGGCACCGTCCTAACCCCAGCAGTCTGGATTAGATAAAAGGGGCAGAGAGAGGCATGTTTCTCTTTCTTCTCTAGCTTGTTTTTGCTGTCTACTGCTCACTAGGAACTGCTCTCTTCTGTGAAGCCACCCTGCCTTGGAGCCAGCCGATTATGGACTGAATCCTCTACAAATCGTGAGCTAAATAAATCGTTCCCCTTTTAACTATGGGTGTCAGATATTTCATCTCAGCAATGAGAGATAAAAACCTAACACACTGAACAAGTTGAAAAATCAATAACTTTTATTAAAGCTGTAAGAATGAGGTCATAGGTAAACTGCTGACACCAAAATAGGAGCGACAGACAGGTAGATACAACTTATCACAGCAAAGACTTCTGAGGGAACCAGAAACAGTGTAGGAAACCTGAACCATAACTGATTAGCTGCTGGAGACCTAGTGTGTGGAATCCGACAGTTAAAAACTCCAAGAGAGGGACTGGGGATATAGTTTAGTGGGATAAGCACCTGCCTGGCAAGCACAAGGTCCTGAGTTCAATTCTTGGTACAAAAAAGAAAAGAAAAGAAAAGAAAAACTCCAGGAGAATCCAGTCATGGTGGGGTTAGGGGATTCTTTTGGATAACCAGAGTTCTACTAAGTTGTCATAGTGAATAAGGGAGAGAAAAGGCTCCCTGGGATTCTAGGAGCGGGGAGAGAAAAGGTGACAATTCTGAAATCCTCCAGAACATTCTATTTGACTCCATTCTTCTTGACCAGATCTTCCCCGAGGACAAACTATTTAAACAGAGCCTAACCTGCTGGGGTTTTATCAGAGCCCAACTGACCTGAATGCACTGCCTCAATTTCAGGCCCCCTCTAGATTTTCATGTAGAAAAGCAGGGAAATGCACAGCTTCAACCCTATACCAGTTGTACTAGCCACTTTCCTATCACTGCAACAAAATAGTCAATGCCTGCATCTTAAACAAGGACAGGTTTATTTTGGTTTACAGTTTCAGAGAGTTCAGTCCATAGCTGCCTGGCTCCAAGGAAGAAATGGCATAGAAGGCCATGGCCGACAAAAGCTGCTCAATCCTGGGTAGCCAGGAAACAGATCAAGGGAAGGAAGGAGCCAGGAATAAGAACACACTCTGCCAGGTCACGCCCTGAGTGATCTACCACCCCAACTAGGCCCTGTCTCCTAACAGCACATTCAGCTATGAACTCATCAGTGATTAATCCACTGATGAGTACAGTGCCCCATCATCTGACCACCTTCTAAAAGTCCACCTTCCGAAATCTCTGAACACATGAGATTTGTGGGGGACATTTTAGATCTAAACTGCAACACCACTCACCTTGCCGCATCTAAGAGGGGACTGAGATGTTTGAGGTTCACAATTCAGAGATAAGCTCACTGAAAGACTGAGACCTAATTATAGAATTATAGAATAGCTCTCTTCTCACCACACTAGTGAAGGCATATTTCCAGTATTTCTTCCTACCTTGTACTTCATGGCCATCTATCACACACACACACAAAAAAAAACTACAAGGTACACTAAAGGGAAACAAAACAAAACAATTTGAATAGATAGAGCATCAGGATCAGATTCAGATATGGTGAGGAGGTTAGAATTACTGGTCTAGAGATTTAAAGCAACTGGTTTACTATGGTTTGAATGCGTTCGTCAGCTCCACAACTCTAATGTTGGACATTTAATTTCCAAAACAGTAGTGTTTGGCAATAGACCTTAATGAGAGGACCTTATGAATGGATTAATGCTGCTAAAAAACAGGATCCAAGGATAAGTTCTCACTTTTTCACTCTACTGCCATGTGAGGACACCGCAAGACAACTGTCACCAGCTACCACATGCCAGTGTCTTGATCTCAGACTTCTAAGTCTCCAGAACTATGGAAAATGCCTTTCTTCTTTATTCACGCTGTATTATTTAGAGCAACACAAACCAACTAAGCTAATGGCTAAAATACTAACTCTAATGAATAAACTAGAGGGAAGGAGAAGGCAAAGGGAAATTTAAGCAGAGATGTGAAAATTCCAAGAAAAAAAAAAATGCTAGGAATCAAAAATACTGTAATACAAGCCAAGTATCATAGTACCTTCTTGCACAAGAAGAGACTGAGGCAAGAGAATGGTAAGTTTGAGGCCAGTGTGGGAAAAATATTTACATTAGCATAACAGTAGCTGGCTGTGTGTCTCAGTAGCTACACTAGGGGAATACAGGAAGCAATCTTTGTGTTCACCTACTTGGTAGACGAACTGAATAGAAAGACATACGAATGTGTGTTCAAGTATATACAAGTGAGTTTTACCTATCTTACATGCTGTGTCACAGTTTTGTGTATTTATAGTTTGTTTCAGTAAATGTCTTCTTTTCATTTCTCTTGTAGAGTTAGCCCAGTTCAGTATAAAGTTGCATGAAAATCTGCTCTTACAATTTTGGGAGGAGGCTAAAAGTGAGTCATCAAGTGACTTGGCTATTGATGATGATGTGGATTATGTAAGCTAAAGCTGTGACAGTGGGATGGAGCAAGATATTACAGATACAGAAGTACAGAATGAAGACCTGGATTCAGATGAAGGAAGAAAACAGTAATGTAAATAAATATTTGACTAGTCAAAATGCTATAAATGGTCATGTACAGATCCAATGTTAGAACTAGGTTAGAAAGTGTTATTAGGTGCTTGCTCGCCAGGGCTGAAACCTGTTGGATACAATGCCAACACTGTCATTCAGTGTTGGAAATTGTTTGTAACAGATGATATGCTACAAAATGTTATAAAATACACTAATAATGATATACCAGTAAAACATTCTATATGCACTAATAGTAATATGGATTTAGCTCAGCGGCACAGCACCTGCCTGGCAAGCGCAAGGTCATGAGTTTGATTCCCAGTACCGGAAAAAAAACAAAAAACAAAAAACAAACAAACAAAAAAATATACTTATTGTGATACCTCACTATCTGAACTAAAAGCCTTCTTAGCAAGACTTTCTCATTCTAATTGTCAGAATCCGAAAGATTTATGGAGAAGTGACAGATGTGGCATTGAGATTTTTACAACAATGGCACTCAAGAGATTTGGTTTCCTGCAAAACCATCTATATTTTGATGACAAAAAGACTCACCAAAAAAGAAAACAATCCAACAAGTTGGCTGCTATTTGCTCATTTTCTGAAAGCTTTGTTGCAAACTGTCAAAGCACTTTATACACCATTTGAATACATGACAACTGATGAACAACTTGCTTAATTTTCCATTTTGTGGTTGATATAGCTTTCAGCAACAGGGCTGGGGATATAGCTCAGTGGTGTAAGTGCCTGCCTGTCAAGCACAAGGTTGTGAGTTCAATCCCCGGTACTGCAAGAAAAAAAAAAAATAGCTTTCAGCAACAAATGTCAAATAAACCTTCCCAATATGGTATAAAAATATATGTGCCTTGGTAGATGTGAAGACATTGTACACCTTATATTTAGAAATTCATCCTGGAAATCAGCTACCAGGTCTTTCTTCATGCACTAATAAACTATATGTCTTCATGAATAGACTTATCGTATTTATCTCAAAAAGTAACCAAAATGTCACATTCAACAATTGGTTCACTAGGTATCCATTGATGTTACATTTGCTAAAAAAAGCCCCCAAAAAAACAGAAAAAACACCAGTTGACCAGCACAGAAACTATTCACAGGAACCAGCAGAGATTCCTGAAAAAAAATGTTGCAAGTTCACAGCAGAGAAATGTATAGTATAATCTTTGGATTTCAGAAAGAAAACATTGGCATATAGGGCAAGGAAAAATCAGTACTGATACTGCCAGGTTATGCCATGATAATACAAATAGTGAAGCCAGGAGTGGTGGTGCACGCCTATAATCCCAGCACTCCAGAGGCTGAGGCAGGAAGATCCTGTGAGTTCAAGGCAGCCTACACTACATAGTAAGTTCAAGGCCAGCCCAGATGACATAATGAGACCCTGTCTCATAAAAAAGATTGATAGTGAATCTTCAACACAAATGATGCCAGAAATAGTCACTTGACAACAAAACGAAAGGCACAGTAGACACTGTGATGAGCTATGTATCTATGCAACTATGATTTCACTTGAAACACAAAGTGTTGGCCAATGTTTGTTTTACTTGATCCTAAACGTGTCAGGCATAGTTTCATAGTTTACAAAGAAAATAACAAGCACAAAATATTGCAAAGAAATTTCCTTAGAGGACTGGGACTAGAATTGATAAATGAACAATTACAACAGAGGAAGAACAGTATGTATCTGTTGGAAGAATTCTGGAGCAGACTGGTGAGCAGACAGGTGAAACTTCACAAAAACCTACTGGGAAGACAGGAAGACCGGCAAGATGCCAAGTATGTCCTACCGAAGAAAACAGGAAAACAAAACACATGTGCTATTAGTGTAAGTAACACTTGTGTTTGAAACAGTTTTCATGTGTGAAAGCTGCCTTAGGTGTGATAATTCAAGTAAAGGTATTTTTGCGGTAGAGTTTTATTTGTATTTTCATTGTAGTTCATACAGGAATTTATTTGTTATTTTTTATATTTAGTAAGCAAACAGTTGAAGTAGAAAATGTTGCTGTTTATTCTATACACTCAGTATATGTTTGCTATTTTATAGATTTTATTTTCCTGCTAAGCATATGTATTGTAATAATAGGAACCACCTGACAAAACAGGAACACAAGAGAGGTGACAATGACGACCTGCCAAAAAAGACAAGAAAGTAAAACACACGTGCTGCAATACTTGTGTATGGAACATGCAGTTTTCATGTGTGAAGACTGCCTTAGGTATGATAATTCAAGTAAAGATTATTTCTGTGGTAAAAATTTATATGTATTTTCATTGTAGTTCACATAGGAATTTGTTTCTGTCGCTGTTTTTCAGACTTTGTAAGCAAGTAAACAGTTGATGTTGAAAGTAGTGATATTTATTCTAAACACCACATATTAAAAATTTAATATTTTATTATTTTATTTTCCTGTTAAGTATACATTGTATAATATAATAAAATTCATAAAATTAAAATAAATTACTCATCCATACAAATACTCCTAAAAATTAAATGTGGGCATTATACACCCACTGCACTGCTGTTTTTAAAAAATTTACTGTGACATCCTGAGGGCTTCAAGAAAATAGATGGAGGCGGATGTGGTTGCACGTGCCTATAATCCTGGTACTCTGGGAGTCTGAGGCAGGGAGATCAACAACTTCAAGCCCAGCTTGAACAACTGAATGATATGCTGTCTCACAATACAAATAAAAGGGCTGAGAATGTAACTCAGTGTGAAGACCCTGGGTTCAATCCCCAGAATAACCAAAAATGAAAAAAAAAAAAAGTAAACACAGAAAATCTGTACCATGCTAACATTAATCCAAAATGTGAAAGTAGCTATATTAATAACAGACTGAGTACACATCAGGACAAATAAAGTTATCAGGGATTAACACAGGCATTACAGAATAACAAAGGGGTCAATTCTTCAGGAAGATACAACAATCCTTAATGTGCAGGTACTTAACAACATACAGCCAAGTATATATGAGAAAAAAATGGATAGAATTGCAAGGAGAAACAGATGGATATGCTATTATAGTAGAAATGGACAGATCCTCCAAGCACATCATCAGTAAAAATAAAATTTAGCTGTATAATACCAGTATTCAACTGGATAAAATTGACATCTATAGACTAAACCCAACAATAACAGAATATACATTCTTTTCAAGCTCACATGGAACATTCATTAAGACAGAACACATTCTGAATCATAAAACACATTTCAAAATTTGAAAAGAATACAAATCAAACAATATTTGCTTTCAGAATATAAGAGAATTAAACTAGAAGTCATTAACAAAAAGCTGGAAAAATGATAAAATACTTGGATTTTAAACAATATCCTTCTATATAGCACACAGTCCAAAGAAGAAATAGTATGAGAAATTTAACAGCATTTTGGGAGGCTGAGGGATGAAGATTGTGCAGTTCAGTGCAAAGACCACAGACTCAATCGCCAGAAAAAAAATATATAAATATAGTACAATTTTAAAAAATTGTGGCACACATAGAAAGTTATAGTATTGAATAAGTATATTAGAAAGAAAGAAATATCTGAAACCAAGAATCTAAATTTCAACCTTAGGAAAGTAAAAAAAGAAGAGCACATTAAATGTAAAACAGGAAGAATGAATAAAAATAAAAAAATAAAAATTAGAAAAGGATAGAAGGGTAAGATACAAAACTCAGTTGCTCTCTTATATACCTGCAATTAATAAGCAGAATTTGAAATTTAAAAATAATACCATTTACATTAAAACTCTTAAAAATCAACTGTAATGGTTGATATATTGCGCCAACTTGAGAAATCTAGAAGCTTAACTAAGTAACTCAGCAGTTCTACATCCCAGGGTGTAGAGGACATGCCCTTACTGCTCTAGGAGATTGTTCATTATGTCAACTTGAGAAGTTTAACTAAGTGACTTAGCAAGGGGTCAGGGTCCTTACTTTGTAAACATCCTGAGCCTGTGCAAGAGGAGGGCAGGGAAATGATGTGAGTACTACACCTGACCCAGGGCAGGTAGCCTGCTTACAATACAAGGGAAGAAAAGAGGTTTGTTCCCTCCCTTTTGCTCTTGTTGCTTTTTTTGTCTTCTGTGGCCATGAATGGTTGCCCCTCAGCCATGCCATTCTGTCTTGGAGCCAGCTGATTATGGACTGAAACATACATAAATTTGAACTAAAGAAACCTTTCCCTCTTTAATCTGGGGGTCAGGTATTTTGTCTCAGCAACGAGAGAAAAGTAACTAACACATGAAAGCTGAAGTATAAATGTGTACAAGATATGCATGAGAAAAAGTACAAAAATTTGATGAAAGAAATCAAGAATGACATACGTAGAGAGGCATTCCATGTTTATGGATAGGAAGACTTCACATTGTTGGGATGTCAGTTCTTTACAACTTGACCAAGACAGGAAATGAAATCCCACAAGTTATTTTGTGCAGATCAACAAACTGATTTTAAAGATTATGTGGAGATACAAAAGACTCAGAATAACCAACGCAATACTGAAGAACAAAGTTGGAGGAGTGAAACTAACTTCAAGACTTACTATAAACATACAGTAAGAAAAACACTGTGCTACTGGCAAAAGAATAAATCTATGAAATAGAAGAAAAAAAATCTATAAATAGACACAAATAAATAGATTGAACTGGTCCATACAAAGAAACAAAAGCAATATACTGGGGAAAAAGAATATTTTCAAGAAACTGCTGGAACAAAGGAAAATCTACATGAAAAAAATTGTATCTAGGCACACATCTTGCATTCTTAAGGAAAACTGACTCAAAGGGAACTACAAACCTAAATGTAAAATGCAAAACATGAAACAACTAGAAGATAACACAGGAGATTTGATGACCCTGGGTTAAGCAATGACTTCATATATAATGGAAAAGCATCATCTATGGAAGAAAGAACTGATAAGCTGGTCTTTGTTATGATTAAAAATTTCTGCTCTGTAAAAGACATTGTTGAGAAAATGAAAAGACAAACCACAAACTAGGAAAAACACCTAGAAAATATATTATCTGATATGTTCTGTCTTAATGAATGTTCCATGTGAGCTTGAAAAGAATGTATATTCCGTTGTTGTTGGGTGTAGTCTATAGATATCAATTATATCCAGTTGAATACTGATATTATAGAACTATTAAAAAATACATAAAGAACTCTTACAACTCATCAATAAGAAAACAAGCAATCTGATTCTTTAAAAATTTAAAAAATGGGCCACAGACTCTGACACCTGACTAAAGGATACAGATGGAAAATCATGCATACATGGCTGATGCATCTTCAACAAGGTTGCCAAGAATACACGACAGAGGAAAGACAGTTTCTTCAGTAAGGTACTGGGAAATTGGATATCCAAACGCAAAAGAATGAAATTTGATCCTTACATCATAAGCAAAAATTAATTCAAATGAATTAAAAAGGTTTAAATATACAATCCCAAACTATAAAACTATAAGAAAATATAAGAGAAAAGTTGTATGACATTGATACTAACAATCACTTTATTGATATGACACAAAATGCCCAAGCAACAAAAGCAAAAATGAACAACTAGGACTGCATTAAGAAAAAGCTTGTGTGCAAGGGGCTGGGGATTTAGCTCAGCGGCAAAAGCGCCTGCCTCGCAAGCGCAAGGTCGTGAGTTCGGTTCCCGGTACCGGAGAAAAACCAAAAAATAAAAAAAAAAGAAAAAAAGAAAAAGCTTGTGTGCTGCCAAGGAAACAATCAACAGAGTGAGATGGTAACCCCAGGAATGGCACAGAATATCTGAAAGCCATATGTCAGATAAGAGGTCAATTTCAGAAATATAGAAGAAACTGCTGCAACAGCAGAAAGACTGGTGGCTCAGTTTTTAAAAGGAGCAAAGACTTGAATGGATATTTCTCCAAAGAAAACAACAAACAGCCAACTTGTACATGAAAAGATGCTCAATAGCACTAATCATCAAACAAATGCAGAACAAAGCCAGTACCTATTAAGCTGGTTTTTATTAAAAACAGTAATCTCCAAACAAAATGTTGGCAAATGTGAGGAAATTACAACCCTGTACATAGCTGGTAGAAATGCAAAATGGTGTAATCACTGGGAAACAGCATGGAGGTTCCTCACAAATAAGTAAGTAAGTAAGTACCATAATGATGCAGCAGTCTACTTCTGAGTATTTCTCAAAAAAAAAAAAAAAAAAAAAACTACAGTCAGGATCTTGAAGGGCTATTAACACTCCAGTGTTCACTGCAGCATGATTCACATCAGTCAAAATGCAGAATGAACCTATATGTCTATTGATAGATGAATAGATTTTTAAAAATGTGGTATATACACATAATGGAATATTACTAAGCCTTTAAAAAGAGGAAATTCTCACACATACTATAACATAAGGAATCTTGAATACATTATGCTAATAAAATAAGCCAGTCACAGTAGGTCAAGTATTGCATGATTCTACTTATATGAGGTATGTAAAGTAGTCCAACTCACAGAATTAGAGAGTAGAATTGTGCTTGTCAGGGTGTGAGAAACTGCCAACCACTGGGCATGAAGTCTCAATTATGTATGCTGAATAAGCTCAACAATGTCTCTTTGGTTAGTATTACTGTATTGTAACAGTAAATTTTAATTTAACAAGTTAAAAATTGTTAAGATCTCATATTATGTATTCTTATCACAATAAACTAATTTTAAAAAAATACAAGCTGTGTATGGTGGCACATATCTATAATGCAAGCACTCAGGAGGCTGAAGCAGGAAGAGTGTCAAGTTCCAGGCCAACCTGGCCTATACAGCAAGATGCTATCTCAAAAAACAACAACAACAAAGGAGACATAGACAGCAAATAGGCATATAAAAAGATGCTCCACAACATCAGTCATCAGACAAATGCAAGTTAAAATGAGATATCTCTGTATATCTATTAAACAGCCAAAAGCCAGAATACTGACAATACCAAATCCTGACCTATGAAGCAACAAGAACTCTTATTCACTGCTGCTGAGAATGCAAAAGGTGCTACCATTTTGGAAGACAATTTGGCAGTTTCTTACAAAACATGTTACATGTGATCTAGCAATGACGCTCTTTGATGATGATACACAGATGTTTATAGCAGGTTTATCCTTAACTGCCAAAACTCGGAAGCAATGAAGGTGTCCTTCAGTAGGTGAATGTGAGACAAACAAAAATCCAAATTATGGAGTCATGAAGATATGGAAAAAAACAAATACATATAAGTGAAAGAAATCTGTCTCTGTGTGTGTCAGTGTGACAGTGTGAGATACGAGTGGGTGGGTGCACTGGGGATTGAACTCAAGGCCTCTGAACTGAGCTACATCACTAGTTCTTTGTTCAAAAAAATTTTTATTTTGAGTCACGGTCTTGCTAAGTTGCTCAGGCTAGGCTCAAACTTGTTATCCTCCTGTCTGAGACTTCTAAAGTGAGAAATCAGTCTTAAGCGTCTAACATACCATATGATTCCAGCTCTAAAATATTTTGAAAAACAGCAAAACTATGGAGACAGTAAGATCAGTGATTCCTGAGACTGGGAAGAGGAGAGCAGTGCTATGGCTTGTGTCTAGATGGCCCCCAAAAGCCTCATGCAGTCTTAGGTGGGTTTTTTTTTTTTTTTTTTTTTTCAGAAGGATCTGGAGTGTGTGACACTGGGATTGATTTACGGTGCAATGCTAGGATCAAGGACTCTAGAACTAAGGGTGCGAGGGCTACCCGCCCTAAGGGAGGTACCATGGATAAGATATAAGGGGCAGAGGGAACTGTGGTTTCCTTGTTCCTTTGCTACCTTCTTCCTACCATGAACTGTTTCTGCTCTGGGATGCCACTCTTCCTTGAAGCGTGTTATGGACTGAAACACTTTGTACATGAGCAAAATAAACCTTTTCTCCGCTAGCTTTGGGTGTCAAGTACTTTGTCTCAGCAACAAGAAAACTAACACAGGAAGTGAGATGATTCTGCAGGATACTGCAAGGCTGGATCCATGTCTCTATACACTTGTCTACACCCAGAGAGCACACATCAAAAAAAGCCTTAATGTAAACTGCAGACTTTGGACAACACTGACACCAATGACGGCTGATTAAGTGACAAAACACCTATCTGATGGGGAGAGCTGATAAGGGAAGGGGTTGGGTAGATGATCTACAGGAAACTTCTGTACCTCACTTTTGTTACAAAACTAAAAATTCTCTAAAAAAAACCGTTTTGGGCTCCGTTACAGACCTGGGCAACATTAAAAGAGAGACTGTAGCCTTTCTGGGCACAGAGACCATGACTCCTCTGTTCAGTCTCTCTGATAGAGGAGCCAGACTAAGGAGTGGGCTTTGGAAGGTTGGGAAGGCAGACTTGACCCAATCTGACAACATGGTGGCCAGACTGGGCTAAGTGGGGGAGGAGCAACCACAGGAAGCACGATGGAGGTGGAGAGGGCAGTCAAAGAAGTGAATGCAGGGCCAAGGCTGACGCTGAGAATTTCACACCTAGGCTCAGGCAAAGGAGAGTACTGAAGTCAGCACGGCATCTCAGGGAGCAGCCACCATTGAGGGAGGTGGCCCGCAAAATGGACAAAGTCAGGGGCCAAGGAGGACTGGGACAGCAGCACTTCAGGTGGCCGGAGAGACCGTGGATGCTCAGAGAGGTCAGGCAGGATGAGAACTGGGAAGCACAAGCAGCAGCAACCAGATAAGTGGATGGCACAGGGTGCCTGAGAAAGGAGAGTGGAGAGACTTGATGGGAAGGCACATTTCTACAAACATCTTCCTGCAAGCCAGCAGCTGAGGAAGCAAACATTCTGAGTGAAGGGTGGGTCAAGAGAGGCTGTTTCCAACTCCAGCCAGTGAGGAAAGTAAATTAATGAAACAGCGAATTTTAAAATACAGAGGAGCCAGGTGTGGTGGTGCACACCTGTAATCCGAGCACCTGGAAAGCAGAGGCAAGGAGGATGGTGACTTTGAGGCCAGCCTGAGCTCCTCAGTGAGACCCTATCTCAAAACAACAAAAACAAACAAATGAAAAAATCAGGAGAAAATGGGAAAAAGAAAAATGACCAGACAGGAGAAGTGATATCCATTCCCTTGAAAAATGAAGGACAGAGGTGATGTTGGGCATGGAAAAGATGATAGAAAAATAATGTATTGCATTTGCTCAAAAATGATGTCATTTGGTGATATAATTCAAAATCTTAGCTCAGCTTCTGAGTGGAGCTGATAGTTTTTTATGTGTGTGGCTACTGGGAATTGAACTCAGGACCTGGTGCTTACCAAGTAGGCACTTGTGCTGCTGAGCTATATCCCTAGCCCCCTGAGTTAATGGTTTTCAAAATGAAAATTTCAAGGTTCCAACACCCTTCTAACTCTAAAACCTGTGTTTTCAATCTCTATTTTTGCCTCAACCTGTTTGAGCTCATAAGTAATAACTCTTTAACTCTTAGCTGCCCTGGAATACCCAGGAACTACTGTCCACATCTGGTCCTACTCCTGGCTCAGAACAGCTCCACTGCCCACCTTGACAGGAAGCAAGTCAAGGGGGCACTGGGCCTCCCTCCCTTTCTTCTTTTTGTTTTCTTCACTTATGAACATGGAAGTACCCTCTGGAGGGCACTGTTACAGATTTGTTGTAATAAGATTTTTAAGAAATATAAATTATTCTTGAAATGCATGCTAATTATATGAAGCAGATACCGCCAGGAATATCATACAAAGCTGCCTTCTAGACTTATAGACCACCAGCTAGGGTATAAAATCCCAGAGGGAAGGTCCATGGCTACTATGGACTACTACTATGGCACTCTAAGACCAACGCTATCCTAACCCCTAGAACTTACTAGGTGTTAAGTATCTGTGGAAAGACTGATGTAGCACTCCATCAAAACCTGAAGATATAGTGATCATTTAAACATATGTTGTAATCCATGCTCATCAAATCTCCAGAAACATAAATACTTTAAGTGGTTTTTTTCTCTGAATTGTTTCATTCTCTTCTCTCTTTAAATTTAAATGCACAACTGAAATTCCCACATTTAATTCTCTGTACTAGTTAAAGAACAGTTAGGAGTATTCTTTCTCTTTCTTTCCTTCACATACTCCTGATTCCCCATCTTTTCAAAAAAAACCTTGCAAGAATACTGAGTAGAATGTCTTGAGATTTGCTTTATGTAGGCCCATTAGAACTGTATACATACATACATAGGTACACTTACACAACAAAAATAATGAAAGAAAAACACAATCCTTGAGAAATCTGCCCTTTAAGAGTAAAAAGTATACCGATACGAAAGAATTGATTGTGAATTCCAAATCTCTTGGATGGATATTCTACCAGCTTCTCAGAACCAACTGCTGGGCTCACACTGAGCAAGTATATTTCCCTCTAGACCTGCCCCTCCTGGGTCCTCTTTCAAAATATCATGAAAAACCTATGGCTAAGCTTTCTAGATGCCCTTGTTAACCTGCTGTTCCTCTGCTCTTCAAAGCAATCAGTCAGAGAGTCCTTTCCTTTCTAACGCCCAAGTATCTCCATCAGCTTCTTAACATCTCTTGCCCTGGCAACACTGTTAGCTCAGGCAGATGTTACTCCTGCCTGGACACCTAACTTTCCAAAATTTAACTGATTTCTCAACACCCAGCCTTATTAGCCTCCAACACATCCCCCACACGAAGGCCAAAATGATACCTCTAAAACTCAGACCTACTTAAATGAATGCTTAATACCTTATGAGGCCACCTGCCTGTAAGATGAAGTCCAAGCTCCTCTGCTGGGTGCCTAACAGCCCTTCCCAGCCTGGCCCTGCCTCTGCCCTTCTGTGTGAATGCCCCTCATGCTCCTCTCAAACTGGACTCCTGCAACGTTCTCAGATGTGCCCTGCTCTTCCTGGCTGTGATGTTTCCTCCTCTGTCTAGTGCCCTCTTCTATTCAGAGCTCAATGCCAATGACCTTCCCCTTTGGGAAGCCTTCCTTGACCTCGCCCCCTCCATCAGGCTGGGTAAAGGAAGTGACCTGTGCTCCCAGAGCACCTGCCTTGCTCTCTGGTCATGCTAGCTGAAATGGTCTGTTTATGGCATGTCTCCACAGCAGACCCTGAGCTGTAAGTTCTACAAAGGTACAGACTAACTTGCTGGTTATGTTTACCTCCTGGCCTGATCCCATTGCCCATCATGTGGAATAGGGAAAATGTCACGTTTATCTTTGCTCCCCTGGACTTATCATAATGTTAGAGCACAGCAGGTATATATGTGCAGCAATGAATAAGCGAAGTATTCTACTGGCTGAAGTCCAGTTCTCCGATGAACACACTGACACTTGCTACCTGTACACTTATTCAGTGCCAAAATGTTTGTATGACATGAACATATAGCAAGTACACGTTTTTCTGACATGTATAGAATAAAACATACTAGGAATAGAGTTGTCATAGAAACATCAGTAAATTGAATTTCCAGAAGTTGGGACAACCACCTTCCAGTTGGCAGCATTTGTTCTGGAATCAAAGGAAAGTTTAAATCCTCATTATCACTTACCACAAGTCATTTCACCTTCCTGGGCCTCGTTTCATCATCAGAGAAACAAATCTCCAGTTTCAAAAACCCACAAGTGGAAATAGTCTGCTATCTTTATGCACTGAGTTTGAAAGAAGTTTGAATAATAAGGTTTCCAGAAAAAACAAAATAGGCTACTAGTGTGTCTCCCAATTGACACTATATATTTATACATAAAATTTAATGGTGGAAAGTGGGTTAAAATAATATAGCAATAAGTTGCTCAGAAAACATTTTGTGAGGAAACTATACATACACAATTGCAGACAAACTTACAAAATGCCTGGTATTAAAATAGATATATATGCGACAGCATGTGTGCGAGAGAGAATACAGTGTGCGAGAGAGAATATAGCAGTCACTGCAGCGTTAGAGAGTCTAGTGGGAACCAACCTATGATTTACTGTATCTGTGAATTTTTTAAAAAACTGTCTAAAATTATACTATTTTCTTTTTCTTTCATTTTTAACTGCTATATAAACAGTATGAAAAAAATGATTCCACTGTGGTTTGTCATCATACACAATCAGCATTTTTAAACTGCTGGCTTAATGTAGCCCTTTCCTAAAATACAATTTCATGAAACAACTCATTTTGGCTCCCGCACTGGTAATGTCATATAATTGGGGAAACTGGACTCAATATCATTACATATAAATCCTGACTATCATAATTTTAATGTTTTTATAATCAATAATCACTTTTATCAAATCTATGATTGATATACATTTGTAAAAAAACTCCAACAAAAACTTACCTTCAGTTTTCCAAGTTAAATTATAGGAACCTACTTTAACCTTGTAAACTGAATATACTGTACATTTAGCAAAGGCTCTTAGCTCTTTCTTACTGCCTTGTATACTTAAAAGAATAATGTGCAGAAATACTTGTAGTTTCTTCATTTACCCAAAGTAATGTCTTATACACCATCAGCTTGGTGTATAATCTTATGAGTCTATGTAACTTTTTATGTGATTTTGTAGTTTCAATTTTTAAGCTCTTTCAAAAGAGTTCTATGTTCTTTTGTTATTTTAAGCCTAAAATAAAGGGTCTTAACACTGAGCTACATCTCCAGCCTACATACCCATATATTTAAGTTTGAATAGGACTCTGTAAAGAGGCGTGCCTCATTTCTGATGAGCTCCTAAAACACACAAAGTTGTTAAATACACTTTTGGGCAACGACGTACCCTGTTGATGATGCTCCAAGAAATCTGAGCCAGACCAGATTCTACCCCCTTTATAACAAAGCACATTCCAGTTCATTTCCCTCTCTGTCTGTTGTCTTCCTACATATCAGAATTCAGATTCAAGCCTGTCATTTTCTGAGGCCTGCTCCATCAGTTTCAGCTCCATTAATGTCTCTCTGCTCCTCAATTCTGGGTTTCTAATAATGCACAATCATGTTGGATCTTAGTTTCATTTTACATTTTCCCTTCCACACTTCCAAATCTAAGAGCTATGAGAGTCCGGCTAACAGAACAGGGGCGGCATTGTCTTCCTTACTGTGGGATTCCCAGTCCCCAGCAGCACTAGAACACAGGATGCTCCAAGTCTTACACTGGAACTTAAAGATCCCACAGGTATACTCTATCTTTTATCCAGGTCCCTTTTAAGAACAAGGGCTAGGGCCAGGGATATGGTCCAGAAGAACAGCACCTGCTTGGCAAGCGTGAGGTTGTGAGTTCAATTCCTGGTAAAAAAAACAAAAAACAAAAAACAAAAACAAGAACAAGGACTATTTTAATACCTCACAACCTTTATATCACTATGATCATAACCACAGCAGATGAAGGATGGACCCATACTAAGTATTAAAAGTGAAGGTCTCTTGAGTTTAGTACCTGACTCAAAAAAGGTAAAGAGTTATAATACTGACTTGCCGCTAGAAAGATCACCAGGCCCACTTCATCACAGCCTATATTTCTTTACAAATAAAGAAAAAAAATACTTACATTGTTTTATCTTTTGTTGGGATGCTGAAGTCAGCATATGATAGAAAATCAGAGTAAAAATTTTCCTCGGAAAATCTTTCCCATGGGGTTCTCCAAAACAGCACACATGGTTCCGTATACACAACACTGTATCTCAGCAAACAGAACTTAGTACAGGCTCTGGGGTTGGGTGGAAACTGACCCATTTAAAGTACCTGCATTTTTAGGGACTGTGTACTAGAAAAAGATAGCTTTTCAAAATTTCTTTTTCCATCTAAGTGCATGTAATTGAATTGAAGGAGTACTTTTCTTAATATCACTGAACAATTCTGCACCTGAGCCAATTTTACAAATAAAAATTATAGGCAACATGGATAACAAAAACTCTAGTTTACTGCAATACATCCTTGAACGTCAGTTCCCTGTTAACACTTGGAAATTTCCCTGAGTAATCGACCAGTTTTGCAACATCTTTTCTACAGTATACGTATATTACTTATTCTACAGTATGTGAGTTATATTATATTCTATTGTATGTGTGTTTATTCCTTCACACAGGAATTGTTTGTCAAAAAGGAAGCATTTTATTTTATTTTATTTTTTTTGGTTTTTCTCCGGTACCGGGAACCAAACTCACGACCTTGTGCTTGCCAGGCAGGCGCTTTTGCCGCTGAGCTAAATCCCCAGCCCCCCCAAAAAGGAAGCATTTTAAAAAGTATTTCTTTAAAGTAAAAGTAAAATCTAGATTCCAGAAAAATGTTTCCTTATATCTGGCTACAGGAAGGTCAATGTTTTAAAAGAATACATCTAGTTAATGCAAAAATATTGCAAAAATTGAGATATCCTCTTTGCCTCCCCTCTCCACAAAATCAATTCTAGCCTTAGAAAGAAACAGTTTATACAATTAACAAATGACCCACAATTTCATTCCTGAGTATTTGTCCCAAGAAGGTGGAAACATATTCACATAAAAACCTCCACATGAATGTTTATAGCAATTTTATTTGTAATAGAAACAACCCTGAAGACCCAATTAATGAATGGTTAGGCAAACTGCTACCGCCATACCATGGGCTGCTCCTCAACAGAAACAGGAACTACTGACATACACAAACTGAGTCTCCAGAAATCAATGCTGGGTAAAACAGCCAGTCCCCAAAGGGTTTTAGCTATGATTCCATTTATACAACATTCCAGAAAGGACAAAATTATAGAAATGGAGAACTGATTGCTAAGGTAAAGAAAGGGCTAAAAAGGAGACAAGTATGCGTGTCTATAAAAGAGCAATAGGAAGGGTCCTTGCAGTGATGAAAACGTTTCCTCCCCTGATTATCACAATATCACCGTTCAGGCTGTGATGCTAAACTATATACTGCAAGCTGTTACTATTGGGGCAAACTGTGTAAAGGACTCAAGGAACTCTCTGTATTATTTTGCACATCACATTACATTAATCTGTAATTTTCTCAAAATATAATTTTAATTAAAAAATGAAAAAAAGAGAAATATTCTAACCTAAGGCATTTACTTTGCCATATTGAGATCTACGATGCAGAATCCATCATGACATTTGGATTATGCATAAGAACCATGGAAGCAGATAAAGTACCAACAGGATCACTCACCCAACAAGTCACAGTAGTTTCTATGTCATGGACATCTGTGAGTCTCCCCAGTTCCTGCTTAGGGGCTACTTCTGGTCAGACATACATCTTAACAGTTCATAAAACAAGGGCTGGAGGTCTCCTGTACAGAAGAATCCTTCCTTTTTTCTACAGCTGTTACAAAGCCCACAGCAAAGAATTCCCTAATGGCAAGGTAATCAGTCATTACTTAGTCTATCCAAAAGAAGGAACTCTGTGAAAAGACCTGGATATCAACCTTCTTTACATAAATCAAATGTTCCAATACATAGCAAATGCTCTGCCAGGTAAGGTAACACTTTCTTGTATAATATAGAGAATTAAAATATATATATGGGTAACTTCCAACTCTTCTCTCATGAATATAATTAAGAGTTGCATTAGAAAGTAGGAAAGAAGTAAAAAAATTAAGATGTGCTAGGTACATGCATCAACTCCTCAGAATTAATATAATCATTTGTACTGAAAACATATATTAATAAAAATAAAATTTTTTAAAGTCATTTTTAAATTTCCTCTAGTGGTATCTGATCAAAGGATTATTATGATAAAAACTTTTAAACCCTCTTTTTCAAGGAGGAATATTTATTCAGTCCAATAAAGTATTTTAGAAAGAGTCAATATAATTTATTTCATTTTTCCTACACTTTGATTTAACACAGAAAATATTCAGTAATACTCCATTGCACTAAGTATTTTCAATAAAACTGGTGATCAAGAAAAGCTTTACATTCTTCTGTGTGACAACTGAGGATTTTAACTGAAAAAATACCGTACTCTATAAGCAGGGCCATCTAAAGTATGCTCAAATCACTTGAGCACTTAATTTTTCCATATTTTTTGTATCTAGACTGAAACAGAGCTCAGAAAATTCCAGAGACAGATGGCTGATTCTAAAAGAAAAAGTCATTTAGTTGTCATGGTCATTGTCACCGTCAGTACCTACTATCTTATACTTCGCTAATTATACTTAACTTTATCATGCTGCTTTATGCCTGGGAGAAGACAAATCATTAATCAATTATGTACACTAATTACAAATGCTACCTTTAGGAGGCGTTTTAATAACTTAGTAATAGGGTGAAGTGTTTCTTCTAACTGCTTACTTTATTTATTTATTTGTTTTTTGGTACTGGGAATCGAATGCAAGGCCTCGTGCTTGCTAGGCAGGTGCTGTGTCGCTGAGCTACATCCCCAGCCCTAACTGTTTACTTTAAAACACTGTTGATAAGAAAAATGTTAGCCAGGATGCACTGAACAATTACAAACACTTAATGTACACTTTTGCACCATCTACAGAAACTCTTTTGCTCCTCAAAAGTAGAGGTATAATTTTACAATTGGTTGAGGTCACATGGAAAATAAAATTATATGCTAATTTGTTGCTATATTAAGTTATCACAGAAGGTCAGACGAGTCACAGTAAAATGAATTCTGAAAAAAATTAACTAAGTAGATTGGTATGTACCATATCCAAGTAAACTGTTTATCTTAATATAAGAAAGATTTTAAAAGGTATTTTACCTTTTTGAAAACAAATAATTTTAACAACTCCAGGCACTGACGTGGGTAATTTAAAAATATTTTCTATGAAGAGATTTTTTTTCCTTAAACAAAAAACAAAAAAATGGGGCAAGGTAAAATTATTTTAAGAGAAGAAAAGAACAGAAAAGGGCATAGTATGAAAAAAGAAAATAATTTTCCAAAAAAAAAGCTTTATTTATCTATGTATTTCTTAAATTCAACACATAAATAGTTCTCATGTTCTATAAAATGAACACACAGGTTCAAACTAAATGATAGAGTCATGAGGTGGTAAGTACTATAATTTTTTTATTTTATTTCAAACTAAACTAAACAGTATAGGTGTTTTTTTCTTAGCATAGATTTGTCTGAAGAAAATAGGTTTTATTTAAAAGACACACGTAATTCTATGGGTATCACATGGCTATATGGCTAAAAACCAAATTAATGCTTGAAGAGTCTGGACTAACAGTTTCACATAAGATAACAACACATCCTTCATATTTCTATATTTCAAAGGTCATTTTACAGAAAAAGAGAAAGAATTTGGGGAGCAGGTAATAATGGAGAAATGAAATCCTATAGCATACGGAATCATAGGTGCAGTATTTTATAAAGTACTCAGTTTACTGCAGGACACAACAAAGATAGGTGACAGCGACATCTGTGTCGTTCCCTTAGGCAAATTCCCGGGAAAAACATAAAACAATAATTTTGTGTTCTAGTCTATCCTTTTTTCCATTAAAAGATGTATTTCCATTTTATTTCAACATTGTGAATGCCCTACTATAAGACAGCTAGTACTCACAAAGAGCCATTTGAATTTTCTTTAAATCATAACTAATTTTTAATTTTTAAAGGGACTTTACCTAATGACTTTAATGATTTTATGACTATTAGTTACCATAAAATGAGTTAGGTTCCCATGAAATATCAATTTGACATCTTGTTTAAATACTTTTCTGCTATATATTACCAGGATTGTTTACCCCATTTTCTCCTTACCAAGTTAGATATGGAGATACCTACTCAGCCATAAAATCTTCACACGCCTCCACACATACACACATAGTATACATTTCTTACTATCATTCTTGTTTGAGGATTTTATGTACTGGGCTCTTAAATCCACTGAAAAAGGGGAGAAAAATCTGACAAAAATGGAAACAGGCACTGATGCCTAAAAAATCAGGACTTAAGTAAATTAATCTTCATTTCCACTGAAAGCAATCTGATGTCCAGAGACTGAGAGTTAGTCTACCATAAAATGCGGCACATTAAATACTACAATGACCTGCTTGAAATATCTTAATGTAATTATGATGTCATCTACAAACCACTGTACTATAGTTATATTTTAATATTCATTACCAGCAGTTCCAAAGCAAAATATATTAAAACTGTAAAAATATTAAGTTGGTTCAAGATAACATCAAACAAATCAGTAGTTATTCTGTGACTAAAATTAAGACTCAAAATATGATTTGAAAAGAACTGCTAAAACAAAGGTAAAATATTTGGCCCCTTGGTTATCACAAGTGACACTATCATTCCTGGTGGTTTGCTTATAAAATTCTGTATTTCTACCAGCTAGCTGAAAAGAATGCAAAGCTTCTTACAATCAGCTAAAAAGAAAGTCTTTACCATGTCCCTTGAAAAAGCTCATTTTCACATTACTCAGGCTTCATTATGCTAAATCAATATTCGTTTAGTCACTGGGGTTATTGACATATTTTAAAATAAAAGTATACCCTTCAGCTACTGCACTCATTACAGGTAATTTGTCTTGTCAGAGAGCAGGGAATATTATCCTAGTCTTTCAGGGGCTGACAGCCCATGGAAATACCTCCCCATGGTTACGACTGTAAATAATTTTAAGGTAAAATATTGAAAAATCAATGACTGTTTCCTGCAATCTGTCACAAACAAATCAATCATAATCTGTACTGCCAGAGAGTATGATTTGAAGGAGATGGGAGCAGATGTAATTCTTGGCTGGAATCTCTCATTTCAAAATCACTTCACATAATGGTGTCATCATTTAAACACTTAACAGTCAGTGCAACTGCCACTGCAACATCTAGTTGGACAAAACCACAAGGAGGAGGAGGAGAAAATGCCATCCCTATTATGTTAACAAACATTTAATTTAAATGGTTGCTGCATTAGTAAATTTCCACTGAAAACAGTTTTACCTGCCCCTTTCGCAGTTCTAAATTAATCAAGCTGCTTTCTATGTTCCAATACCTACGAAATTAGCCCAGGACTCAAATTAGACTCTCTAAAGAACATATGCCTTTTATTTTAAAAGTCCATTACAGACAATAAATTCTGAATTAACAAAACATTTGGAGTGCAGGATATCCCCATTTTATCTTATAAAAACAGTCAAAAAAATATTGTCATAGATGTTAAGATCATACTTTTATGACTTAAAAGTAGGCCTAAATGTTTCTGTTGCCCAGATATTGAATTTTATATTTTCCTTCTGTTCAAATTTGTAATACTGAAACATATTTTAAGATGACCACTAAGAAATGGTCAATTTGAAAAATATCCTTGCATTCCATGCAAGTTATATCATAGAGTGATAAAAACTGGAGTAATAACCCAAATATACGTAGTGTTAAAGCTGGCCAAGGTCATAATACTGGACCATTTTACAAATGTAAACTGATATCCAAATAATAATTTTGATGCCACTATTTTTTTCTAGACTACACTTTATGGCTTCTTTAGCTGCTTGTACTCTCAGTGTAGGCATGAATAAATAATCTACAAATTGGTATATTTCCCCTTCCTGTTAAGCTAGCCAAAAACCTATTTGACTTGAAGATTAAAGTCTTTTTCTAGAGGTCTGTGTTTTTAAATATATACTAGTTCCTTTAGTGGAAAAAATCAATTTTAGCTATCACATGTCTTATTAATTGCCTAATTATGCCCTTTATTGTTTTATTAATATTCCTCCCAGACATAGTTCAAGGAGCAGATATTTTTGGTGACTAGAAAATTATATAATTTTTCTAAGAAAGGAAAACACACAGATATACATACCATTACACAATTTAAGCTTGTATAAACATTCTTAGACAAAGTACTTAGCCTTTTATGAAGACCAATTTACAATTTGATCGACATTGTTACTGTGGTAACACAGCAGCAAAAGATACAAACTTGTCCAACAGGTACAAACTGAATCTAGTTTTTGTTCTTCGAGATTCTAAGATTTCTACAATGCTAACAACAGGTTTTTGAAAATGAAAAAGCACATGGGTAAATTATCAAAGACATTATCCAGAATAAACCAGAATATTCCATTCCCTGTGAATCCCTGCAACAGCTGCAAAGTACGTAATGCAGCAAGCCAACTAGCATGTGGAAAAGGAAAATATTAGCCATGGCCTAGGATTACACCATAAGTGGGAAGGGACCTGCGGCTCTGAACGAGGGAAAGAACCCATGTGTGTTTCCCTGGGTTCCAGTTCACCAGAACTCCCCAGGCTGGGCCCAGTCAAATTCTTGCCAGAGCTATGAAACCAGTTGCCAGCAATCAAGTCTTCCACGCAGAGCATGGCTGTGACTGGTAGTAAATCATCCTGAAGAGAACATATCTCCCTAAGTGAACACAACAAAGAATTGGGAAGGAAATGAGGACAGTTCAACAACATGCTAAATGCATGCATGTCAACCACAGACTACAGTGTCACCCATTAGACTGTGCAAGACACCACTGCAGATCTAATTCTCAGAAAGAAGCTATTTTAAGAGTGCTGAGTACGCTGAAATGATATTTATCTGCTCTCCCAATACAGCCCATTGCCCTCGGAGAAGCAGGCTCAAAACCTTAGCAAAGGAAAGAAAGGTAGTCCTCAAATCCCAAATTTAAAGAAACTGCTGCCTCGTGAACAAAGCTCTATATGTAATAAAGGCTAGGGGTTACAGAGAGAAGTATTTTAAAAGAGATAATATTACCTCCCTGTCTTCTGAATCTCCTCCTTCCAATAGCCAGTACAGCAGCTCCGTTATGAACCGTGCACTGTTAAAGAGAAAAAATACCAATAGTTAGCTGCATCTCTCAGACCACTTCCTTCCTTCATGGAATTATAATTTAATTACCAATACTTCAATTGATTTTATTCCTGGATGATACATTTTTCAAAAAGCATACTCTTTAGTTATTTCCACAAGAGAACATTTAACACAACCTTCTCAATTAATCAATCAATTAACCCCTAACTGTTGAAAGGATGTTCTTTTCATATTTTCAAGATAATGAGGGACTCACACATCTACTTTAAATAAAAGGAATAGAGTTTTAATACATTTAAATACCTTCAGTATATATTAAATATGCATCTTAATAAATCTGGCTGACGACATGAGAAATTAACAAATCTACACATTTAGATATTTTCTATATCTCTTCTTAGAAAAAAAATCACAAAGTTGGATCCTGTTATGTATTAAGTTCAACAACTCTATTCATGATTTAAAAACAAAACAAGAAACTAAGTCTAAAGATAAACAGAGGAATCAGATTGCTCAAAGCTAGAATTTCTTTATATTTGTACTGTGTATTTTCTAACTTGCTACGCTTCAGCTTTGAGTTTTGCACGAAGCTCCATTTCCTTACATACCCGTCAATAATAGGACATAAATATATTATTAACAAACAATTAAATATCATTTCATATTACAGTAAAAATAACTTTAATTGGCTTTGAAAGTATCTATAGAGAAACACTTGCCCTATTGAAAGCTATATTAACTATAGCTGCCTTGTGTAAAATTAGCTTTTTTTTTTTTTGGTCACACAACTATCTTTATTACTTAATAGAATGTTCAGTACCACTAATTCCAGTTCCTTGCTTTACCCACTATGCAATAGAAAGTAATTCTTTTTCAGCAAAATAAATCTTTTTCATGTTTTTTTCTTCTATCTGTATTTAACAACCCTATTCTGATGAGAAATGACAAGTTCTGTATATACCTGTATACTCTGTCATTAAGAGTTTGGTACCGATGAACATGCTATTCTCCCTAAATTTATTCTTCAAAGAAATAGATACTGAAAATAATCCAAAATTTTGATTTGGTATAAACATATTATTTACTTTAAATAACAATTCCAGTTCTATAAACTGTAACTTTACTTTTGATTTTTATGAAAAGCAATGAGTTTATAAATTTCACTCTCCGATGACAGCATTAAAATAAATTATTCAAGGTAATTCCAGGATAAATGATAAATAAAAATAAATGAATTATTCAGTATTTTTGTATTTACTGCATTCCTATTTAATGCAGTTAAAGAATTTTAATAATCAAAGGCCTTGAGTGGCATTCTCAGCATTTTGCATGGAGTCCCTATTATCAACAAAAAAATGTTTTGGTAAAGCCAAACCTAGTGCTATTTTTATTTCATACATAAGCACACCCAGTGTGTGCAGACACTCACTTGCAGATGAGCCTTGGTGCTAGGGCAAATGTCAGCCAACATTTGGAAGAACTCCATAGTTAGGAAGTGAACTTAGTGGAAAACATCCAAATGTATTATACAAGCATCATACTTATCACCTGCACAGAAGATAGAAATGATTTTGTTTAAGGAAACACAGAAGAATAGTAATACTTTTGGGATATTTGATAGGAAAATCTAATCGAATTTTCTCCAAGGTATCACTCTTCATATTACAGCAAGTAAACAAATAAAAGCTGTATCAAGGTATGGAATATCATTAGCTCAAGAAAAGGCTAGGAAAATGGATTACATAAATGACAACTGCAAGGGAAAATTACATTCCCTTATCCTGAACAAATGTTAAATGCATCTTACTAATAAAGACTTGAACTCAAACTACATTAGAATATACTGGTTTTCAATTCTGAAGCATCTAAGTTAATCTGCTGAGCTAAATTGGTGCTTAGGTATACTACAACTATAAAAACACTGAAAATTTATGCAGAAATAAGTCATCAGTATCATACTTCAGAGTACTGCTGTGAAAGCAAACCATTGTCATCATTGAACTGGGAAAACAATTCTGCACTTTACATGTTATTTGAACTGCATCAGCTGCTATTCCATTAAGAAAAATTATTCTTAATGAAAAATTATTCTTGATGAAACAGCTAACAAATATCAAAAAGATGTTAATACATTGTAGAAGTTGAAGAGAAATATACCAAAATATTGAGATACTTTCACTCAAAACAGGCTGTGCTATTTCAGAATTCATAATCTCTTTCAAAGAACACGTTTAACTCCATTTAGGATTACCTGATTTCATTTACATCAATGTTATCAACTAAAGAACACTTTTAACTTTTTGAGATTTCTAGAATGTGTAAGTACATTAATTATTTATATTTTAAAAGACAATGGGTAACTTATGTCCCTATTTCATCTTTCATTTTTAACTTAATATATGAATTCTTATGATAACACATAGATAATAGCATAAGGATGGGGATTATGGCTGCCAGAGGAGAAAAAAATTTGATGGGTTGGTTGGAAGATAAATAAAGCAATTATCTCAAAATTAACGCTCTTGTTTTACTCTCAGCAAACACATCTAAATAAGTCTTCCTTTGATTTTAGTTTACCACGTAATTCTAACTAGCTAATTATCCTTGGAGTCAAGAATGAGCTGTGACTCTACACCTGGCTTTTCCGATCATGTGCCTGAGGTCGGCTCCACTTTCATTTCCTCTTTCTGCGATGAGTTTTAATATTAAAGGAAAATACACATACATCGTAGACACACACTGATGGACAGCCAGCTTCCAGGAAATCAGGAGCTACAAAGAGGGAGTAAATCTTAATGTGATACTTAGGTTAAAGGGTATTAGGTGCTGGGTAACTCAAGGTAATAGAATCAAGAGCATGTATCCGTCTTGCTATTGTTTTTGCATTTGGAGATTCGGAGTAAGAAACAGTAATATTATTTTAGTGGTGACCCAGGTTATGGTTCAGATCCTTAAAGTATTATTTCCACTTGCTCATCAGTCCAAATTTATAAAACAGTATCTTGAAAGAAATGTAAGTTTTCCTCTATCTCTTAAAATAAAAAAAGCATTCCATAAATATTGTAGCTAGGTACTTGACAGGTAAAAGAAATTGAGAGCCGTAATACATTCAATGAGACCATCTTTTCCATAAAAATTAAGTGATACACATTTCTCATATATTTATGTATTCCGTTTCTTCACATTAAGTGTGCCTTCCTATACAGATTTACTTTGAACATTAATAAATGTTTGCCTAACAATATACTGCTCTGTTTTATGCCTCTTTTTCGAAGTTAAAACCCCTTTAATCCACAAAGGCAGGGTACAAAGAAAGCTGCCACCAGGTATTGCCAAGAGGCCACAAGTTGTATTAGCACATTCCGGGACACTTAACATTAAACTATCATTTCTCTCCAAAACTTCTGTTGCCAAACTGCTCACAAAATCTAGAAGCTCAAAGAGAGGTTTCAAGTGCAATTAAATTCTCCAAAAGCCAAACTGTACAAAAATATGCCGCCCTTCTTAGGTCTCCATTTATAGACAACATTTTCTCAGGATCTTAATTAAGATAACGATGCACACCTGTGTCAACATTCTCTGGCAAGACAGCCTTATCAATCATAATCCTTTAAGTACACTCGAAAACAGCAAAGCGATATGACAGAAGCAGTCTGTTGCCTTTCTTGGTGTTGGTGTTGTGTCTCTCCCACAAGAATGATGGGATCTTTACAATACAGCAGACCTACTTTTATGAGTCTTTAAAGTTTTAACTGTAAATAGCTATTACACTGAATAAACAGGAGTAACCTCTTTGGCACCTGATGGAAACAATGACAACTGCGCAGCCAAAACTTGAAGAGCAAGCTCCCCATGTCTGGGCAACCCTGTCGTGGCTCTTATTTTAAAGCTCTACATTTTAGGAGTTATACATAACTGGATCCGTGCAGGCATGACAAACCAATAAACCCTTAGGAGGCTTTAAAATGAAGCTTAATAGCCTTAAGTTAATAACAGTCAGAGCAAACCTCTCCCTAATGTAAGTTAACATATTCAGAAAGATACAAATGCAAGAAGAAACAAGAAAAAAAAATTCTTGCAAACATGGAGTGAGAGGGTGGAAAAAGTGCTGCCAATGAAACTGTATATCTAACAAGTAAGCAAGTTCTCAAATGCAAACGCTGATTAATAAAAAGGAGATAAGGAGGGGGGGAAGGGTGGAGGGAGAGGGGAACAGACCCTCACCACTATAAAGATAAAAATTTAAAACCTCGTGTTTACCAGTGAAAATGTGAAAGCTTTCATATAAAAACGGAGAAAATCCGCCAGATGCTATCAGAATTCCGCCTGCCTGCTAATGATCAGCCCTTTCCTCTTACTACACAATTCTATCTCAGACGCCGGGCGACCGTGGCCAGTCGAGCAGCAGAACTATCAATGTGCAAATAAAGCAGAAAATAGAGACATCCTTAAGAAATGAGTCTTAAATTTGACGCAGAGCAGAGGTGACAACCACAGCAACAGAACCATAAATTCTAAATGTTTCAATATCTTGCAGGATTCTCTCCAGTCCTTGACACAAAAAGAAAAAAAAAAAGGGGGAGGTAGGATGGGGTAGTGGGGAAAGGGGGAGAAAAGGAACAGCCCTGTGGCCCTGAGTGGCAGGATTATGTAATGAGGATGTCTGCGTGACAGATGCAGACTCTCGGTGGCACCAACCTCCATGGCTCCATTTCTGAAACGGTCGTCCCGGACGAAAGCCGACAGTGATAGAGGGAACACTCGTGGACCGGGAAGACACGCCCACGCGAGCTGGCCGGCAGGCGGTGACACCCACAGAGGCGGGTCACCCGGACGCCCGTGCGGCCCACGCGCGAGGCTGCGCCGCGTCCCGCCTGCCCGCGAGGGGACGCAGACGCTGTCCCCCGCCG
>NW_004955433.1:12517039-12521412 GCF_000276665.1 Chinchilla lanigera
GGCGGAGCCCGAGGCGGGCGAGGAGGCGCTGCGCGGCCCCGGGAGGCGGGAGCCAAGGCAGCAGGGCGGGGACGCTCTGGGGCGCTCCTCGCCACGACCTGGGCCTGCACCGAGCCCAGGAGGGTAGCGGGAGCAGCCGCCACTGGCCGGCTTCACGCTTCTCCATGTCTCAGCCGTCCAGGCTGCTTCGCTTAGCTCCAGTCTCCGCGGGCTAGCCACCCTTTCGGACCGCTGGACCAGCCAACGCTGCCTCTGGCTTCTCGTCTCCATGACAATAGCGTAGACTAGGCCCCGCCCGTTCCCGCCCCTTTGGCTCCCGGACTCCGAGGCAAACGAAGCTACGTCACCGGGGGCGTGGCAAGTAGATACCAGTGTCCAATCAGAAGCGAAGGAAATGGAAGGGTCCGAGCTCGGCGGCCCAGGAGGTTCTTGGAGAATGTAGTCTGCAGGGGTCAGCCCGCTGGGGGGGGGGGGCGGAACCTAGGTAGGGGGCGACGGAGGGGAGGAGTCAGCGCGCGTGCGTGGAGGATCGCCGCCGCGCGGGTGCCCGCGTGAGGGCTAAGCCAGTGTGTGCCGAGACAGGAGCTCAGAAAGTAAAGTACGTCCAGCTCCTCTGAGTCTTTGCAAGAAACTTTGTGTATAGTTATGCGTCGGCCTGCGTCCAGCCCCACTCTAAAAGGCTACAGAGTCCGGGATACAACCAGCTCTGGCTAGCCCAGACCCCCACACCTTGCCGGCCCCTCCTCTGGTTCACCAGCGCCCCTATCTGTCCCAGACTTCGAGTGCGTCGGTGACTTGTGGCGGCGGGAGGTGGCGAAACGGGGAGAGGGTCTGTTTTGTATTCTGTGTGGCTGCGGTTGGTGAGGGCTCCGCCTGTGACTCAGTTGTGTGTGTTTGCCTTGCCAGCGCCTCGCTGAACAAACAGTGGCTGGGTTGGGCGCTGCTGTGCTGTTTGCAGTGGAGCTTGGGCGGCTGCGAGAGTGCGTGTGAAGAGGACGGCAACTCAGTGGAACAAAAGGGAACGGGACCCTACACCTTCCTCGGCCAAGGACCTCGCAGAGCGAGCTGCCGATGGGAAGCTCGCAGAGAGCGGCTTCGGGCCGTGGGGGCAGAGGCAGGGGCCATGGGGTACCCACTGGGGCTCAGTAGCTTCAGGCCGGCCAGATCTCCCCCCTACCTCTCTTCTAGAGAAGTCCCGGGCCCCTGGTGCAGCTTCTTCACGCTCTGACGGGGTTGGGGAAGGAAAGCCAAGCCGAGACTTGCAGACCCCCGAGGCCTGGCTCTCGCCCACCTGCTGCTGCAGCGGCGAGGAAGGCGCCGTGGTCCCAGATTCCCTGGGCCCTGGGCGCGGGCATCGGTCGGCCCTCCCGGGGACCTTAAATCCGGATTTACAGCTCGCCTTGGGGATCCCTGATTTGAAGGGGACGCCAGTGGGGGGTGGGTGACAATCCAGCTAGGAGCCCATCCTTCTGGAGAACAAGGAATCCGCTAAGTGTGCGATTAGCTGTGGCGAGAGGAACGCAGAGCGTCCGCCCGAGCGCGGCTTGCGGCCTCTTTCCCTTTGTGCTGCGGGGTGGCCCGGCCCGCTATCGGGGCCGCTGCGAGTCCAGACCGCTGCTCCGCCCCGAGTTAGCAGGGGAGGAAAGTTGGAAGAGATCGGCGCGCTTGGGATGTGATTGTCATCCTGGGGCCGGCGCTCAAGAGTCTGAAAGAGAGAGGGAGAGAGAGAGACCGGGGAGGGGAGAGGGGGAGGAGAGGGGGAGAGGGGGGCGGCGGAGGAGAGGCGGGCGCTAGGGAGGGGCGAGGGGAGCGCCAGCGAGCGGGAGAGGGAGCCGGGAAGGAAGAGGGAGAGGGCGAGGCGCGCCTGGCGGCCGGGTTGGCTGTGGCCGCACTGAGGCTCCTGCCAGTCCTCCCACCGACTACACCCCGGGAAGGAGGAGCTTCGGGCGCGCACAAGGCGTCAGAATCCTCAATTTCCAACTTAGCATCTTGGCAGGACCTTTGCTAAGCCAAAAGCAGAGCCCCCCGGTGCAAAGAGAAAGCAGCAAGGAGGGGAGGGGGGGAAAAAAAGCCCAGCCCGAGAGGGAGAGGCGCGCAGAGGAGCGGGCGCGGCGGTCGCAGCCGGAGGCGCGCGGGAAGCCAGCGAGGAGGCGCCGCGGGCCGGAGCCAGGGAGCCCGGGCTCGAAGAGCGGAGGTCCAGGGCAGCCAGAGGCCAGGTGCCCGCCCGCTCGCCCTCGCAGGGCGCCGCCCGGCTCGTTGGCGGCTGCGGCGCGGCGCGCCCCATGCCCGTGTGTGGCCATGTCCTACCCGCAGGGCTACTTGTACCAGCCGTCCGCCTCGCTGGCGCTCTACTCGTGCCCGGCGTACAGCACCAGCGTCATCTCGGGGCCCCGCACGGATGAGCTCGGCCGCTCGTCCTCCGGCTCTGCGTTCTCGCCCTACGCCGGCTCCACCGCCTTCACGGCGCCCTCGCCGGGCTACAACTCGCACCTCCAGTACGGCGCCGACCCCGCGGCGGCCGCCGCCGCAGCCTTCTCCTCGTACGTGGTGAGTAGACTGGATCCGCGGCGGCCAGGACAATCCGGGCCAAGAGAGCGGGCGGGGACTAAGAGGGACCCGGGCCTAGGCGCCGCTTGCCCACCCACTACCCCAGCCAAACCTTGCGGCCCGTGCAAACTTGGGCGACGGTCTATCTCCGCGTCTCCCGGGCCTCGGGCTCAGGAGTTACTCCGAAAGAGCCGCGTCTCTCTCCAATCGCTGAGCTGGTGGGAAAGGTTTTAAGAGGGAGAGATCCTTGCAATTAAAGAGCAGCATTTGGCTCAAACATACACTCAGGGCCTTCTTGCAAATTATTTATTTATTTATTTATTTATTTGGTTTTACCATTTTGGAAAAGTTCAAAAGAAACAGAACCGAAATCTGAACAGAAGTGTGCTAAATCTATGTAAATGTGTTTGGCCTCTCCTTTAATTAATCCTCCAAAATGTTGCAAATCCGTAATCCTATCTTCACAATCCGATTTGGAGGTATTAAATTTCTGAAAAGTCGACGGAGCTGCGGTGCATCCGGGATTTTTTTTTTTTTCGGCCGGGTACACTTTCTGGAAAAGCGCTGTGGCTTCGGTTTGGGATAGCATTTTTGGAGGGTGGGCGCGCTGGGTAAGGTTCAGCGTTTCGTTTGCATTTCTTGGCGGATTAAAATAAAAGAAAAACGAGCTTCGGTTTCCCTTGTTCTACCCCCTTGCGCCCAACATGCGCGCTCTGCTGCCCAGGCCTCTATCTGGATAGAGCGCCAGGCTGCGGAGTCCCGATCTGCCCACAGGGCACCGACGTCCCGGTTCGGGGCACATGGGGTCTTCTAGGATGGCGTCCAGCCTGGGATAGTTTAAAGGGTTCCCCGAAGGACGAGACGCTGGAATTGGGGTCCCTGCTGCCTTCTGATAAAGGGGAGGGGTTGCTCTTGGGTCTGAATCCGCCAGCTCTGCCCCAGGGAAAGCTGGAGTGTGGGCCTCACCCACCCTCCCGCCCGCAGACCCCAGGGTACAGGGCAAGTGGAGCTTCAGGCATGCAAGTGACAGTGGAGACCAGCGTCCACACTCATCTTCTCTCTACCTGTCCCCTGCAGGGCTCACCCTATGACCACACACCCGGCATGGCGGGCTCCTTGGGGTACCACCCGTACGCGGCACCCCTGGGCTCATACCCATATGGGGACCCCGCGTACCGGAAGAACGCCACCAGGGACGCTACGGCCACGCTCAAGGCCTGGCTCAACGAGCACCGCAAGAACCCCTACCCCACGAAGGGCGAGAAGATCATGCTGGCCATCATCACCAAGATGACCCTCACCCAGGTGTCCACCTGGTTCGCTAACGCGCGCCGGCGCCTCAAGAAGGAGAACAAGATGACGTGGACGCCGCGGAACCGCAGCGAGGACGAGGAGGAAGAGGAGAACATTGACCTGGAAAAGAATGACGAGGACGAGCCCCAGAAGCCCGAGGACAAGGGCGACCCCGAGGGCCCTGAAGCAGGTTGGTGGATGCGGGAAAGGGTATGTTGAGCTGAAGTTAAAAAAAAAAAAGAAAGAAAGAAAGAAAGAAAGAAAGAAAGAAAGAAAGAAAGAAAGAAAAGGGGGCCTGGAGGGGGCGCGCGCGGGGCCCAGAGGTTGGGGACGAGGGTCTCTGCCTCCAAGGCAGGCGGGAACCCGGGCCGGTCGCTTGGCCTCTGCGCCTCTGACAGCCTGGGTTTCGCCCACAGGCGGAGCAGAGCAAAAGGCGGCTTCGGGCTGTGAAAGGCTGCAGGGGCCGCCCACCCCCGCCGGCAAGGAGACTGAAGGCAGCCTCAGCGACTCGGATTTTAAGGAGCCGCCTTCCG
>NW_004955433.1:12521567-12587975 GCF_000276665.1 Chinchilla lanigera
CCGCGGGAGAGCTGCCCCCGGGTCCCGGCGGGCCCTCGGTCATCCACTCGCCGCCACCGCCGCCGCCGCCGCCGCCGGCGGTGCTCGCCAAGCCCAAACTGTGGTCTCTGGCCGAGATCGCCACATCCTCGGACAAAGTCAAGGACGGGGGCGGCGGGAGCGAGGGATCTCCGTGCCCGCCGTGCCCCGGCCCCGTAGCGGGGCAAGCCCTGGGAGGGAGCCGCGCGTCGCCAGCCCCGACGCCTTCGCGCTCACCCTCGGCGCAATGTCCTTTCCCTGGCGGGACGGTGCTGTCCCGGCCCCTGTACTACACTGCACCCTTCTATCCCGGCTACACGAACTATGGATCCTTCGGACACCTTCATGGCCACCCGGGGCCTGGCCCAGGCCCCACTACCGGCCCGGGCTCTCATTTCAATGGATTAAACCAAACCGTGTTGAATCGAGCGGACGCTTTGGCTAAAGACCCGAAAATGTTGCGGAGCCAGTCTCAGCTAGACCTCTGCAAAGACTCTCCCTATGAATTGAAGAAAGGTATGTCCGACATTTAACGCGGGCTGCGTCGGTCCCGGACTTTCCTAATTTATTAAAAACATGGCCTTGGCAGTTATTTTTCCATCATCGAGAAAGAGAGAGACAGAGAGAAAAATAGTAACTTATCCTTCCTATTCAAAAGTTTATAGTTTACGGAGATGGATGACATAAAAATGTAAACGTCTCCACACACACACAAAAATGTCTTAACCAACCGAAAAGAAAAAACAAAGAAAAGGATTTGTATTAAATCTTATTCTGTATATTTAATGTAGCATTTTTGTATTTAAATTGATAATTCAATATCTTTGAAGTAAATTATGAAATCAAGACACCTGTACAGGCATTTAATGTTTTTTGTAATATAAATATATACATTTGTGTTTCCCTCAAAACTGTTTCATAGTTTAAAAAATACAAGTTTAATTTAATTTTTTACACCTATTGATTTTTTTTTCTGGGTATGAGCTAAAGTATTATTGCAGAAAGGAAACAGGTTATACTCTTAGATTTAAAAAAGTAAAAGAAACTGCAGCCGCCTTTGTAAAATGCAAAATATTTAATTAAAAGAGATTTTAACATAATCAGAGCCACTCATTACTTTTTAGAACCTTCAATAAACTGTCCATTGCCTTGGTCAAAAGACGCAACTGCAACTTTTTTCGAGGTGGGGAATGAAAGGTTTCACCGACTCTGAAAGTGCCAGGGGAAAGCCCTAATTAGGCTAGAAGCCCCGGGGAACCCAGCCCTGCCCGGGAATGCGGATTTGGATCACTGATGAGGGCTGCTTGGGGGGACGTTGGACCCTGGAGAAAAGAGGAGACCCTAGCGTGTACCCAGAAGGGAGAAAAGATGGCAAAGCAAGCTAGAGACACGCACTACTCAAGCGCCATCGCTTAACCTAATTACTTCCAATCAGTGTCGTGTTTTATGCAAAGCAATCAGCTGGTGAACTTTGCTAATGAGTTCGATTTTATGCCGGATTTAGCCCTTATTACTATTTCAAAGGTGCTGCTGGCTGATGCAGGCGGGGAGCGTTAGCGGACGCCAAGGGGAAGGCTTTCCCAAGTCACTGTCTTCTCTACCCCTTCAAAATTGGGCATTGATCTCTTCTTTGGATTTGATTAAATTAGTGAACGATCCATCCAAGACGGCGCGGGTGGCGGGCGGCCCTGTAGATGCCCGCGCAGCCTCCAGCGAGGGGACGGTTCCCCCCTTTCACAGGTAGGTGTCACACTTGTCCTGAATTTCGAGCCTGCACTTCTCGGAGACCGGAGAATGGGAGGCAGCGGGAGGAGGGAGCTACCACTGAGACTCGGAGAAGCGTGAGGAGCCCCCGAACGGATCCTCAGACCCCTCCCCCTCGGGCTTCTTTGTGAACAAGTGGCCTTCAAAAGCTCGAGGCCATTTGCCTAGATAAGGAGGCCGCGGTGAACTCGATGAGGCTTGTCGTCGCTTTAACACTTTTCCGAGCTCTCAGGTTCAAGAGTCCAAATAGCTACAAAAATATTTTTGAAGTTTTATATTCTCCTCTTAATCCTGCACGTTTCCCCTTAACGTACAAATTTGGGATGCGTCTCAATCCTAAAAGAGGAAGAGACACCATCCTGAGACCGAGGCCGGCCACCCTTGTTGGCTCGGAGTTGGCGGCGGTGCCCACGTCTCCATCTTGCGCCCGAGATATGGAGCCGCCTCCGGTGTTACTTCGTGGGAAATTTTCAGGGGTCGGGCGGGGGCGGGGTAGGGTGCGTTACAGCAGAAACATACCCCAGCGAGGGGAATTAATTTGCCCTATGAAGCCCAATCCTGAATGTAGAGACAGAATGTGCTTGCACATAACACCGGTTTAATTAGGCTAAATCAAAATGCATATATTTGCATTTCTTCTCAAGATTACTTTAACACTATGCGTTTTAAATACACCCCGAAGTTTCGTGGAGTTGTTGCTTCTGCTATTTTTCAAATCCTGCAACGAGGTTCCTTTAGCTTATTCGATTTTAAAGTTTGAAAGCTGCACTATGCAGATGTTTTAGCAAACAGTGGTCGACTTCAGGGCTTAAGTTAGAAAATTCACACAGGGAAAGTGGTTTTAAAGCTGGAAGTGTGAGTGATTAAATATGCATGAGACGATCGTATTTTATTTTGTCCCTTTAATTATAAATGATTTTTTAAACAATTGAATTCCAGAGATGACTTGCCCTGCCCCCGCACCCCAGCTCCCGAACTCCCTCCAAGCCCCCTCCCCCTCAACCTGGTTCACAATCAGCTCTTCCCCCCACTGTTGAATCTGCGGCCCCAGGAATCATCTTCGCTTCTGAAAAGTCGGAATAGGCCAGTACCCATTTCTTAGCAGAGAGTTTAAAGACGACATCAACTTGGCGACGTTTTGGAAGCACTGGCCCTCAACCCTGCCCAACGATTTTTAAAAAGAAAATTACAGGCCTCCCTGTGTTACCGACAATATGCAAATATCGCGGCTGGGCCTCCCAGGTCCGACTGCCGAAGCTCAGAGCTGCAAGCCGAATGCCCGCGGAGCTGCCTGGGAACGGATTGCGCATCCTGAGGCGCTCAGCCCTTCTTCCCCAAGAAGGAACTGTGCGATCTCCCAGGGCTCGCCCGCTGGTGCCCGAGTCCCTGTCCCCTCCTCGCATCTCGCCCGCGACTGGCCGCTGCAAGGGTCCCTGGTTTTCGCTGCATGCTTCTTTATTGACTACAAGCCCCCAATTAATTGTGGGATTTTCTTCTTTGCGGAGCTGGGTTTGAGTGGCCCGCGGTTTTTCTGGTAACTAGCGACTTTCCAGTTTGGAGGTGGCCTGCTGGGCAGATCTAGTCCGCGGAAATTTAGGACATGAGTCCAGCTTTTAATACCAGTATTTGCGTGTCTCTAGAGTCCCACATCCCTCCCGAAAGGAACCCCTGTTTTGTCGCCTCGAGGGAGGGCTAGGAGGCAATGGATCTTAGAGGCTTGGGCGGGAGGTGGAGGGGACTTCCTGTGTGTCCTGGGGTCAGAGTTTGTTTAAAGGCTTTGACTGGGGAGCAGAGGTTTCCAGAGGCAGAGCGTAAGACATCGCCTTGCTAGGGTGGCGTGGGTGTTGGTCACCTGCTTTGGCCAGGCTGGTTCCGGACCCCGGGGGCACCTAGCTTGACACCTAGGGACTTGGAGGAGCTCAGTCAACCTCTGCAATCAAGGGTGGTGAGGTCACTGCCATGGGGTCTCTCCAGGTTGTAGCTCCCCTTGCTAGACTGTGCAGGCCAAATCAGTTTCTGGGTTTTGGGAGTGAGGAGGGAATGGCTCAAGAAGTTCCCGAGGGCGCACACTGCGGCGTTGAGAGACTGAGGAAGGGGGTCCTTCACCTTCGGGTACTGGGGTCCAAAATGTCTTTCCCCAACTCCGAGTGCGGAGCCTGCTGGGAGACCTCCTGATTTGCAAACTCCTCGGGGCTGCTTAGGAGGAATGAATGCTCTTGGGGCCTGGAAGGTTGAGGGGAAAGACATTCGTGAGTGCAGTTTCGGCACCAGACTGGCCCACCAACCCGCGGGTCCCCTACAAGTACCTGCGAACCCGGGTGGAGGCACAGAACAGCTCGCACTGCATTGCGCCCAAAGCGAAAGGAAAGTGACTGCGTTCCCAAGAGGGAGCCAGAGGAGGATGCAGTTTAGGAAAGGCGCCGCCTACTGGTCCCCCAGAGCCACAGTGTTCGCCGGGAGGGGCGAGTTAGGCAAAACCAGGCCAGGTTCCCACCCACAGCAGCGGGATCTTAACTCTGAGCTGGTTAAACTTAAGCTGCTTCGCCACCCCAAGTCGCTTCGGGCCTGATACCCGGGACCCAGTTAGCATTGAGGATTTGGGGAGCACGGCCTTTGATTAAAACAGCTTTAACCCTGTGGATTGCTGCCACGGCTCCTGCACTATTTTAAAAAACAGGCAGCAGGCAACTGAGAAATATGTGGGTGACTGAAGCCCGGGAGTGGTCTTTAACCGAGCACAGCCCCGACGGCGCGGGGGGCTCCCGCTCCGCCCCAGGTGCGCGCACTTCCGCCTCTGGTGGCTCAGCCAAGGTCTCGTTCCGGGCGGCGCGCGGCCTGTTTAATTTGCGGTTTGTTATGTCCCGAGGGGGCCACCACGCCACCGAACCCCCGAGACCGTTTTGGTCTTAATAGCTTTCGGCTTTGGGGGTGGACATGACTTTAAAAAGGGAAAACAAATAAAACAAAACTACCCTCCCATTGCTTAGAACTCAGTCCTGTTTCGAAAGCGCGTTTAATGAGGCTGGGGAACGCTGGAGTCCGCCCACCCCGCCTGATGTGCTAACCGGGCGCACGAACTCGATCCAGCCGGTGCAGAGATAGGGGAAACTCAGAGCGCCTTCGGCCCGGCTCTTCGCATCCCTTCCACTCCTTCACCAAACAGGAGGCAAATCTTGTTCCACTGGCACCTGATGGCCTGTCCTTCCCCAAAACTACCCAAAACTTGGGGACAATCCCTAAACCCACCCTGTGGGTTTCTTTTTATGACCAAGCCAGATCTGGCCTTCTTTTCGTTTTTCCGACAAATGCGGCTTGGGCCCCGAGCACTAAGCCGGCTCAGACTTTGGCCTAACAAGATAGCGCCTCAGGGACAGGGCTGTAGCTCTAGCTGGAATCCCTGCAATGGCTGGCCCCCCGGGTCCGCTGCCCGCTCCTGCATCCGGTCGGCCAATGTCCCCAGCCTTGGGTGCCCCACGACCGCCTGCCGGGCAGCACTCGTTTCCTGCGCCCGAACGAGCCCAGCGCGCCCAGACGTCACTTTCCCAGTGAAATCTGCTTTTATTTGCTCGGAGCAAACCCCAGGCTCTCAGCGCTCCCGCCTGATGGATGCAAATGTAAATGTGCACTTATTTAATTGGATCAGGCCCCAAGATAAAAGAGATAAACGGCTCCCCGTTTGCTAACTTATTTTCGGAGGCGTGCAGCGCCGCGTGGAGGGGAAGCTAATGAAGGAGCCGCACGTCGCTCAGCTCTCCAGCTCTCCGCAGTGGCGCGCTGGCCCGCGGCTCCTCGTGGGCTGTGACTTCTTTTCGACCTGCTTTGCTCTGGCTCTGTACCCTGCGTGGGGTTCCTGCGGGACCTTCTGTGCCGCCAGGCTGGGAAAGTAAGGAGGCCCGGGGCGGGCGCAGCGTGTGCAAGCCCCCCACCCTCGCTCCGATTTTCTCCAGTTTGGCCGGTCTTCCTGCTCTCTTGCCTAACACGCCAGTCTTGGGTAACACCAGCTGGGCCCATTCTATTAAAAAAAATCCGATCTTCTTCCCCAAGCATGGTCTTTTTACCCCAGGAAGTATTTTCATAAAGAAAAACAGAGGGCCCCCCAAAAGACCAAGCACAGTTCTCCGCCTAACAGTGTCCAGTAGAGCCGCCTGAAAGCGGAAGGACCCCTTTCTCAGTAGGCAAGTGGCCTTCTTTTGGAGACTGGGGTTTATTTCAGAATCAGCCCCACTCGGTGGATTAACCCCTCTATCTCCAAATACACAGGACGCTTAAATAATTTCAAGAGTAGCAGAACCTGACAAATTAAATATTGGGAGGTTCTTTGGGGGAGGAGGTGAGGGGGACAGAATTGAGAACCTCAGTACCACTGCATCCTCCTGGGCCTGGAGTTTGTTCCCCAATTTTTGGTCTTTGAATTTCCCCAAAAGTTTCTTTTCTGTGGGAGAGGGCTGGAGAGGAGGTCAGTGTGAGCAAGGGAGAGGCCTGATAAGACAGGCTGCAGAGGATGGGTGTAGACAGGGCAGAGACGCTGGACTGGGCAGGGCTAGAAGAACTGGACCTGGTGAGACGGGGTCCAGCTGGGTCCCGCGAGGCAGAGCCGGCGGGGTGTCCCCACCATCCCCTGTCCCCACGCGCTGATGTATTGGCTTGTCAGGAGACCTCTGCGCACCGAGCCCATCAGAAAGCACTTACCTCGCTAAACTGAAATTACTGTCTTTTCAGGGGCTAATTTGTGAAACTCCCATGGAGGGGCTTGGAGGGGGTTTGATGAGGCATAAAATGATGATTAATGAATTTATTGGCCGCTGCTCATCAAACAAGAACTCTGAGCCCGCGTCTGCACCAGCGGCCTGGTAGCTCGCTCAGCACAACTGGGGTTTGGCCTCTAGGGCCTTAGCTCCTGCAAAACCTTCCCCAAGGGCTGGGCCCTCCTGCTACCAGTCCCTGTCTCCAGAATCCAGAGGAAATTCTGGAAGGGGTTTTAGCCACCCCACCATCGCCCCCTATGGGCAGATTGCTCAAACCTGGGGCAGGCTGAAGCTGTCTTGGGTAGCCGGCTGCCTTTGGGACTCCAAGGTGACTGGGGAGCCCAAGGTAGTCTGGAGCTGTGAACCGGACTGTAGTCCAACAACGTTTTAGTTCATAGGGTAGGTGATTGGGCCTTGGAAGGTCAGCCGTGCCTCTGCACCCTACTAGCTTTGTGTCCAGTAACCAGCCTGAGCCTTGGTGACTCCTCTGTGCAAAGGGTGGGTATCACCCGGGTTTGGTGTGAACTATAGCACATGGGTATCCTTCAACGCAGTTATTAAAGTCACACTATCCAAGTTCACTGGAGACACTTGACCGGGGTGGGGTAAAGGCCCAGAGTCTGCCTGAGTCTGCCTCTCCTCATTTCTCCTGGCTAAAGCATCACTCCTAGGGGCTTGTAGGAAGGTGGGAGGAGCCTAGGAAGGCAGATGAGGGGTGCTCATCTGCTTAAGACTCAGTTTTGGGGAGCTGATTGGAGCTGGCTTGTGGCTCCTTTACTTAGCAGAATCCATTTTTTTCAGGCTGGGTGCTGGTCAGTTCAGGACCCCTCCCACTCTTAACCAGCCCTTTGTCTGCAGAATCCTGGCTTTTGGAATCTGTCAAGATTTCTGCCAGTCTCAGTCAAGACCCTACAGCATGTGGATTTACACGTTCAGCTTGGGGTTGTTTTCTCTGGTTGTAACACTTTCCCTGCCTACCTTACACCCCTCACACTGCCCCTCCCAGATCTCCCAGTGGTAGGCTACACCTTTGCCTCTGAAAGTCATCCTGCCTTTGCTGGAACACAGGGCGAGAAAGACCTAAGCAAGACCTCTCCAGTGGAACACTTACACTGAGTTCCTTTTTAGTGAGGCTCCACCTAAAAGACTTCATCTTTCTCTTCTTCCAACTAATGTTAATTGGGCACCTATCATATGTCAGATGCACTTGTAAAGGTGCTGATAATACAGCATGAACAAAACAAAATCTCTGCTTCCCCCTGAGCTTGTACTTTAGAAGGCAAGAGAGTAACTAAACAAATGAGTGTGTTAATGACTTATCACATTTTCTGAGTGATGAGAATTTAAAAAAAAATTAAACTGCATAAGAAGCATGTTCTAAGGAAGCATATTTGAGCAGAGATCTGAAGAAGTTAGGGACTGGGTCACACAAACATTTGGGGGAGGAGGAGTCTACGCGGAAGGAACAGCAAAAGATCCTGAGGTGCTAACAGGTCCGAGCAACAGCAGAGAAGCTGGGGGTGGGAGAGGCCAGGGCAAAGCAAGGGCAAGTTATATGTAGTCTTGTAGGCCCTGGTGGGATCTTTTGGATTTATGATGCCAGAAAGAGAAGTGGGAAGGGTTTTGAAGGAGTTATAGGATCTAAATGACATTTTAAAGGGACCCCTAGGTGTGAAGAGCTAAGATTCTAAGAAGCCAAGAGTGGAACCAGGAGCCAGTTAGTAGGCTGATGGACAATCCAGTGGGAAATGACCTGCCTTGGGCCAGGGCAGTAGCCCTTCGAGCATATTTTGCAGGTGTACACAACAGGTTTTCCTGCCGAGTTGGCCATGAGCAATGAGTAAAGGAGGAAGCCCCTGGATTTCTCCAAGGATTCAAGCCTGAGCACCTGGGAGATTAGGAATGCCATTTGTTGAGATGCCAAACATTATGGGAGCAGCAGGGATTTTTCTTTCTTTCTTTCTCCTTCTTCTCCTTCTCCTTCTCCTTCTCCTTCTCCTCTTCTTCTTCCTCTTCCTCTTCCTCTTGTTCCTCCTCCTCCTCTTCCTCCTTCTTCTTCTTTTTCTTTTTCTTTTTCTTCTTCTTTTTTTGATAGAGTCTTGCTATGTAGTTTAGAATGGTCTTGAACTCATTGTGTAGCTCAGGCTGCCCTCAAACTTACAACAATCCTACTGCCCCAGCCTCCCAAGTGCTAGGATTACAGGCATGCACAGCTACCACGCTTTGCTTAAGCAAGGGGTTCTTTTTCCTTCAGAGAGGAGGAGGTACGATATGATTTGGCCTCACCCCTAAGGCCCTATGGTCCACAGAATCTGCTGTCATGGACGCTCTAGGAAGCCAGTGGCAAAGTACCTACCCAATATCCGGGGTGAGAAGCACAGATCCAGGGAAAGTTTTGAAATGAACAGATCTTCTCTCCTGGAACCATCAATCTCAGCCTTCTCTGGCTATGTCCTCACTTTTTATTCCTATCTTTTTTCCCCAGTGAGGAAATTGAGGTTCAGGAAGTGAAAATGACTTGTCCAAGTTTGTGCAGTGAGTTCATGGGCAGAACTGAATCCCAAACCCAGGTCTCCTGACTCCTGAGCCTGAGCTTTCCCCTGCCTCATCCATGCAAAGTTCTCCCAGATATCTGTATTTTAACAGAGAACTCCTGGAAACAAAATGCCTTAACAGAGAGGAATGAATTTATAATGGCGGAATCTCAGACACTGTGACAGGCTGTCAAGGGAGATATTTTTAGGCTGGGCCGGGAAACATCTTAGCCCTCCTCAAACGCTGCTGGAGGATAGCTGCCTCCTCAGGACTCCGTGTGTGAAGTACAGATGAGGGAAATGCTCGGGATGTGCCATCTCTCTCCGAGATGCAACAACAAGAGGCGCGGGGACTGCTTCCCTTCCAGAATGTTTTCTTCCCTATATAATTGCTTTCTGAAAGGATTTGCTCATTTCTCCTGGCGGAAATGACTTCTGCCCGCCCACAATTACCTCACACAATGTAAGCAAAAATTAATGTTCCTTTGTCCATCATTTTACAGAGCAAATCCCATCAGAGATTTGAGTGAGGGGCAAAGTCCTAAACCATGGTTCTTTCATACCTTTATTTTGAATTTCCTTTTTTGATGTCTCAGCTTGGGTGCTTTTTCTCAGTTTTTTTCTTGACTTTTTGTATGGTACATATATGGTTGTCAGCTTGGGAAATTTTTTTTCTGTAAACTATCAGTGGCTTTGTCCCCAAGGGAACCCAGAAGCCCTTTGGAATAGCATCTCAACATCTTTCAAGCAGAGTGAGACATCTGTGAGCCCCAGATCTCAAATACCCTCACTGTTCCAGAATGTTCCAGACACTCTCCCAGTTAACATGATTTGACATCAAATTCACCACATAGTTGTTTCTGAGACTTATTTTTAGATCCAAACCACCAATTTTTTGTTGTTGTTGTCTGTTTGTTTGTTTTGTTCATGCTCTATTTGCACACAGTATCTAAATCTAGACCCAGTAGTAAGGGTGGCCCTTTTTCCTAAGTACTCATATGTACAAAGACATTCAGTGGTACAGAGGACCAATTTTCCTGGATCACATAAAAGAGTAGATTAGTGGCAACTTGGGGAAAAGGATTCATTTGGAATAAACATCACCTCTTTGCTCTCATGCAGAGTGGGGCAGAAGAATCATTGGCCTGGTTTATTTGGTTGGTGATGTTGTTTTTCTGTCCAGAATTTTTTCTTTTCAGTTTTCCCTTTCAATCTGGCAAAGCCTGGCATATTCCAGTGCATGGAGGAGGACGCCCTGAGAAGAATCTGCAGGATTCAAGACTCGAAGGCACTGGCCCTTCCTTCCCTCTGCACACCTGAAAACCTACTCATTCCAGCCCCAGCCTCCAGACCCTTTTCATCGCCTCTGATTACTGGAACCAATATTTATAGAATAATTTACTTCAAATTTCATTACCAGTCACTGATTTTTAAAGGAGTGTTTACACTGCTCCTGGGACAGAAACAAAAAACAATTGTAATAAAAAATTAATTCAATGAACTTCTTGGCTCTTTGGACTCTGAATGCAGATGGTATCTCTCAGGGTCTCTGATTGCTTCCCCAACCTTATCTTTCTGCTTTGCAAGCTGCCCTTAAAATGATGTGGTTATCCATAGGAATATCTGTTCATACCCACCTATAATCATCTCATGTACCCCCAAATGTGTTTGTCTGTGTGGTTTTACTTATTTTTTTTTTGGTACAGGGAATCGAACTCAAGACCTTGCTCTTGCCAGGCAGGCACTTGTACCACTGAGCTATATCCCCAGCCCTGTCTGTTTGTTTTATATTGCTAGAATCAAACCTAGGGTCTTGTGCGTACTAGGCAAGCATTCTACCGCTGAGCTACACCCTCCAGGCCTTTTGGGGTTTTTTCCTCCTGCATTTTGTTTATTTTGATATGGAAGTCTCTCTACATGGTCCAGACTAGTCTCCAACTCCTGCAGTTAAGTGATCCTCCTGCCTCAGGCCCTCAAGTACGTGGGACCGGAGATGCATATCACTGGACCTGGGTCCAAGACAGGTGTTCTTATCACATTTTGGGAAAAAGCACCTACTCCCTTTTGCAGATACAGACCTTGAGAACTGAAGAGGTGAGACAACTTATGGTCATATAGTCAGATGGTGACACAGAGCCAGGGACAGCAGCCTGTCTTCCCTACCCTGATCCCCACCCCTACACTGGTGATTCTGGGAGCTGTGTTTGGATCAGTCCCTTCCCTCAGATCTTCATCTTGGGCTGTGCTTCTGGGGAGGCAGGACTCAAATGGGAGTTTTAGATCACCCCTGGTCCCCTTTTCTTGTCTGTTCCCACTCTTTGGGGATAAAAAGCCCCACATCCTTTTGCAAAGGAGAAGAGGGTCTAGAGCCCCCAGCTCTGTGCAAAGTTTAGATGTGGCAGAGAGTTGGTAGTTCTGAGGGGCTGGGGATTTAGCTCAGCGGCAAAGCGCCTGCCTGGCAAGCGCAAAGTCGTGAGTTCGGTTCCTGGTACCGGAGAAAAACCAAAAAAAAAAAAAAAAAAGAGAGAGTTGGTGGTTCTGGGTTTTGGCAGGTGAATGTCATCTCTTTCAGAGAGGTTTCTGCCCACGTGTCCCCAGGTCCTCTTTCTTCAGCTACTCTTTTTTATTTTTTATTTTTTGGTGTCTTTTTGAGGCAGGGTCTCTCTCTATGCAGTTCAGGCTGGCCTTGAGCTCACTTTGTAGCTCAGGGTGGTTTCTAACTTGTCATGATCCTCCTGCCTCAGCCTCCCGAGTACTGGCATTACAGCCATGTGCCACCACGCCCAGCTTCTTCAGCTACTCTCAAGTGAGAGCTCCCTACCCCGCTCCCCTCATCCCTGCAGCAAACCACAGTGACCCACAGCAACTATCTAGTGTTAAGAAACGGGGGGCTGTTGAGTTTTCAATTGCAATGTTGTCCAAAATTAATACCTTCTCCTTCTGTCCTGCACAGGCAAGAGCTGCTTCCCTGTCTGCCCCTGCAGGTGGTTGTGCCCCTGTGGGGCTGCATCAGACCCTGTTCCCAGTCTTACTCTGAGCCACACATCCGACTACCTGTGACGTATCTCCCACTGAAAGGATCGAATGCAGTTCAAACTGTTCCAAGCTGAAGTCATCTCTCAACACCCTAAATTCCTCCAACCTCAGATTAGCGCCTCCTTATGTCTTTTTTTTTTTTTTTTTTTTGTAGCTGGAATCGAACTTGGGGCCTTGTGCTTGCCAGGCAGATGCTTGTACCGCTGAGCTATATCCCCAGCCCAGATCATTGTCTCCTGCTGTCCCTCACTCAGTCTCTTAGTGGAGGGACTTTAGAAACCTCCTGACTTTGCTCTTTCCCCAATATATCACCTGCATTTGCCCTCAAGTCCCCTGGGTCCTTCTGAGGGATCTCCTTCGATTCCCTCCCCTCTGTGGCTCTAGTCTGAACTTCTGTCCTCTGTGGCCTGGACTATGCCATGTCCTCTGCTGCCCTCCCCGTCCCAATCATCTCTGTACCACCAAGGTACAGCTTGAAGGCTGGTCCTGGTGTTCAACAAATGATGACAGAAATGAAAACAAGCCATTGGTCCTCAGCCGATGTGTTTGTACTTTCTCAGAGAATTTGTCTATGAATTTAGAAAAAGCTTGAGCGTATAGACTTGGGTTCGAATCCTGCCTGCACCTTCTGTTATTAGGGGGTATATTAGCCATCCAGGTTAGATAACAAGGAATCTGAGCAGAGCGGCCCAGGACCTAGAGAAGATGATCCAGTAGACTGCCTCCCTGAATTCCTTTCCTGTCTGTAATTGCTAGCTGTGCAGCCCTGAGCAAACTGCTTCACCTCTCTGAACTTCAGTGTTCTCATTTTAAAACAGTGATAATGACAGGTTGGATCTCAGAAGGTAAATGAGACCACGTGTATAAAGCCCTCAGAAAGCACACCATGGACTCTCAGTAAGTGTGAGCTCCCGCCATGATTATTCAATAAATATTGTTTGATAGGATTGAAAATGACTTCATCTGAGAATTTCTGAAATTGTGTAGTGTGTTTTCTCCCGTTCTTAACAACTTCCCATCTTTTTGCTGACCTGCAATGTTTAAGATGTCTTGAGTTAAAAAAAAAAAAAGAAAAGCTTATTTTAAGAATCACTCCTTGGAACATTATTTCATTACTTAAACTCGCTGCTGACTCATCTGTCCCTTGGTAACTGAGTCTTTCTTTACCAATAACTTTAATTACATCAATCACTCATTCCAGAAAGAGCTGAATAATGAAAACTCCTAGAGGTGACACCATGGACTTCTGTCACACAAGCAGGGACTTGTGGCTGGAGAACTGGTTTTTCTTTTCTTTTTTTATAGCATTCAGTACTTCAAACAGGAAAAATATGTTTAGTCTTTATGATTTACTGTCTGTCCGTCTAGCTCTCTATTTATAATGAGAGTTCTTCATAGCAGCAGGAAGTGACAATTCATAACTTCTTGAAAGAAATTGAATTTGTTTCAAATTCTGACAGTTCTAAGGCATAAGGTCCAAGTCTTTGCCTCTAGGGTTGAATAAACGATAGTTGAGAATACCAACACCAGTTCCTTCGCTGAAAGCTGCTAATGGCAGAGTTCAAAAGTTAATGTGCTATCTAAACAATTATTTTGCTATCAATAGTAATAAGTGAAGAAACTGAGGGATGAAAATTTTCTTGCCTAAGTTGGTGTCAAGGTGAGACAACAGACTAAGAATGTCTGGCTGTCATTTTCTGTGCCTGGATGGAGCCAGGACAGAGTTGCTGGTTGTTCTCCACTGCTTTAGCTGTGAGTTGTTCTCCTGGCCATGTGTGGCTCAGACTGACCAGGAATAGACCATGGTACCTGCTACTTGCTAAGCTTAAACTACTATCTGGCTCTGCAGGGAAGCAATGATCCTCAATTTGGTGAGATGAGTGAGAGGATGACGGAGCAAGCACCTCACAAATCCCTGCCCTACAGTGCATACTCTTCCTTGCTACCCTCCAGTCTCTGGTCCTCTCGCCCTGGACTGAGATGTCACCCTCCTAATAGATCTGTCTGTAGGCTCTCCCTCCATCCATCTATATACTCTTACTAGCCAGGAGATACTGGAGCTATAAAAGGTTGTACAGCATAAGAGAGATAAAATCAAACCTATACTTCAAAAAACTGAGTCCCAACTCCTCTGTCGGTCATTCAAAGTCCTTCATCCATCTGGGCCCACTTTCTATCTAGCCTTGTGTCTCAAGGCTCCTTATGGTAACTCCTGCTGGGGTCACACTACCTGAATAGTCACTTCCTGAGCCCTTTCTCCAGCCTGATTCCCCTGCCTCAGCCACTGTCTCTATCCACCTGCGCTGCAGAGACTCAGGGAAATGCCTCTTCCAATGGCTCCAGCCAATGTGGCTTCCTCTCCACCCGAGGAAGCTGCTGAGCATGAGGAATCAGTGTGCACAAACTCTGCCACACAGGAGCTGTGTGACCTGGGGCAGGTAGCTCAGCCTCGCAGAACCTCAGTTCCCAACATAAAGGTGATAATATCTTTGTCCTTGAGCTAGTCTTGAGGATGAGTATAAGCATGTCTGGAGAACGTCTTGGAACTCACCCATTCTAGCACCGCCTACACAGCCAGGTGCATACACTGGTCACATGCTGAGTGCCCACCCCTGTGCAAGATGGGAGACAAGATACTCCCCAAAAGCACATGCTCTTTGAGCTCTGGGCTGTCTGTGCTGATCTCTGCACATGTGTGTCCCTGTGAAAATGCAAGGAATGGCTCTGAGCTCTCATGGCCCACTTATCTTGAGCCAGTGCCAGGCTGTTTGTTCCAAGAGGGCTACTTTTAGTAGGCTTTGGTTTTTGTTTTTGTTTTTATCAGTGCTGGAGATGGCACCCAGGGTCTTACATGGGCCAAGCAAGTGTTTTACCACTGAGCTACACCTCCAGCCCACTTTTTGGATTTCTTCTTCCAAAGTATTTGATTTGACTCTCTGGGGGCATTTGTTCCTCTACCCCAAGTGTCAGATGAGTTTCTTCTATGTTTATCTCATTATCTTTGCAGCTTCCTAAGCCAGACACAGGGTTTTAGCTTCTGGGTCATGGGTGTGAGGCATCCAGGTGCTGCTCAGAGGTTGAGAAAGTAACGAAGTGCATGCCACTGTTCTGCCACATCTAGTGGGGGCCCCTGAAGTCAGTTCTGAGGTGGACCCGAGGCCAGGTGTCTCACCTAGCATTGGACGTCAAGTTGAGGCCCATAGTGGCTGGAGGAAGGTGAAGAATAAGTCCACACCCTGCTCCTAGAAGGCAGCTCTCACCTGCCCAGGTCCTCGGGCATGGGCAGAGGTGAGGGCAGAGCTGCCTGCAAGCTGACTTCCCATGCACCCACCCCAATCAGGGGGATTCCCTCCCCTGAATGCTCTAGTACTGTCCTGAGTCCTTGTCCTTGCCTATGGGATAATTATGGGGACCCAGCGTATAGGTGATAGAGAGCGTGGCTCAGAGTCATGCTGCCTGGGTTTTTTCTCCTCCTCGAACCCCTCTACCTGACCCCTTTAGCTAATGACACCACCATCTAGAAACATGCGAGTGAGCCAGCTTTTCAAGTTCTCTGAACTATCACCCCAATCAGGTTTTCAAATCTCACTGATCCAATGTCTTCCATTTTTTTGTTCGAATCTCTCCTCTCTGTTCCCATGGTAATCCAGTCCACTGTCATCCTTTAACTTCCTCATGCCCTGCCAGCACTAGTCTTCCACACTGAGGATAGACTGCATTTGTCACACCGTAATTCATCTGCCTAAAGTATTTAATGCCCCTCTATGGCTCTCATACAAGGACCTAGCTACATGAGGACTACTAGGTATGATGCTCCATCAAACCTGACGCTCTCACTCTGTGAAATGGTTTGCCATGTCTCTGTGCTGTCTTTCTTCTAGGCCTTTGCACATGCTCTTCCTTCTGCAGGGCACACCCTGTCTTTCCCCTCCCCTTCTCCCTCCCTCCAGTCCAACTTCTTCATAAGCCCTACAATGGTCTACGCATAAAGCTCCTCAATCACTGTTCTGTCCCTCTCTATGCTAAAAGCATAAAATGAGGGATAAACATGTTTAAAACCCCTTTCTGCCCTCTCCTAGCTGTGTGACTTTACATACATAATTCACCTCTCAGATTCAATTTCTCCATCCCTAAAATGGTACAGTCATAATGTTGAGTCCATCCCAAGGGGACACCTTAAAATTCAGTGTCCTCAGTGGATCGTTGAGAGGATCAAAGGCGATCACTGCAGGCAAATTTTACAGACCTGTGGAGGAATAAACAGAGACATAGGCCCAATCCTAGCCTTCAAGGATTTTTAATAAGCACAAACTCACATCACCATGGCTGAAGTGCTTTGAGAGCAATTTCCTTCCTTCTTTCTTAAGAAGACTCCACTTTTGTTTGGGGGTAACAATGCTCCTACCCCTAGGTGACAAACCATTCATATCTGGGCTGATTGTGAGAATTCCATTCTCTTTTGCAAGGAGCTTGCTCTCCTAGCCTTCCTTGTGGTGAGGTGGCTATGTGAACACCTCTGGCCAGGAGCTGGGAGGAGGAACCTACTAACTTTTCTGAATCTTGATCTCCTTTTGTAAAATGAGATGAGAGCAAAGAACAATCATTTTTAATGTTCTTGATTGCATTTTTTTTGAAAGCAAAAGACCCTGGGTTTTTCTTGTTGTTGCTAAGAACTCTTAAGTTGAATCCCACTATATATGACAAGGGAAGCACAGCTGGTCTAATAGAAAGGGAGATGACACTGTGAAGGCCCTGCTCCTCCCGTGCATCCTACAAATCAGCATTTGGAAAAACTCTGGATCATAGCATCTCTGTCCTGTGATGGATGTGTGTTATTTTACTTGGTTGGTGTTTCTTTGTTTGTTTAGTCTTTTTCACATGTATATTCCATGTTAGCATCCTGAATTTTCCTGGAACCACTCAGGGGTTCACACACTTCTGATGAACTTAACTCAATTTTGGGACCAGGCCTAGGACTATGACTTAGGGTATGACCAATACTCCACCACATGAATACAGATATTGGTTCAGGAATGTACATATCACCCCACCTAACCCCGTGAGACTGAGGTCTAGCATTTTTATTCAAATTGAAGAGAAGGTGCAGCTTTGTTTTCTCATTGAAGTTGAACCTTTGGGAACATGAAACCTGAAGATGAAGTTCTAGAGGAAGGAAACAGAGCTGGGAGAGGGAAAAAGACCAAATCGTAGAGGATTTGACTCTGCATTTTAAGGTTTGCCTGAAGACAGTTGGACCTACTATTTGACTTTGGTTTAGTGAGTTTCCTATTTGGTTGAGTAGTTTGAGTTTTGCCTTCTATTATTTACAGCTCAAGAGGCCCAAATAGAATGGATCCCTTCCAAAACCAGAACCCTGGGATAGATATTAGGGATGCTCGCAGACATCCTGCTTTTTCCCCTCCTCCTGGACATGTGGTAAGGGTGCACTTGGTCCCTCCTGAGTAAGGCATGACACATGACTTTCTTTTCCAGCAGTTGAAGTGATAGTTGTCACTTCAGGTTGTTTAAAACTCAGTGCATGATTCACCCTTCTCTCTTTCCTTCCCACAATCATATTCCAGATGGTGAAGACTCCATCAGCTGGGTCCCAGATTGAGGACAACGTGGAATGGAGACCTCTGCTGACCTTTGATGGAGATGTACCCATGAGCAGGAAATAAACCTTTGTCACATTAAGCCGTTGAGATACTGGATCATTTGTGATACTATCAAACCTTAGAGGATCCTCAGTGATATACTTGCAATTTTTATTTTCCTTCTCCTTCTCTTATTGTTCTTTCTCTCCTCTTGTTCCTCCTTCATTCTCTCTCTATCTCTCTCTCTGTCTTACTCTGTCTTATTCTCTCTCTCTCTCTCTCTCTCTCTCTCTCTCTCTCTCTCTCTCTCTCTCTCCTGGCTGACTTGCCGTGCTGAGCAGTCGTATGATCTTATTTCTGTCAACAGATCATTAAAAGTCTTCAGCAATTGCTCATCTCCTGCCTTCCCAGCAATATTCAGGTGGACATTGGCAGGGGATAACCAGCCTGCCTGGACAAAGTCATCCCCCTGGCATCCTTACCAGTGCCAATCAATTATAGCTGTCAGTCATTTATCCTCCCCAGCACAGGCTTCAGCAGGCCAACATCCTAATCATGTTACTGGACACATGGGGCTCTGAGTTCTGGACCAAAACTGTCTTTAGAAATTCCCATTCATTATCTTATGAAAATTAACAAGATTCTGAAATTTGTGGCACAGTATTGAGAACATAATGCTCTGTCAAGACAAAACACTGACCATTAAAAATATTACATACATCAGCTTTAGTTGTTAATAAGCAATTTATAGAGCTGATTACTTAATTAAAGCAATGCACAAGATTCTACATCTGGGGTGGAGGTTTGGAAATGACTAAGTTCTTTGGAAAGCAGAAAAGTAGATGTAAATCACTCCTGAAGCTTGTACATGATCATCATTATTAATCTGTATGACACTTTGAAGCTCTGGGATCTCAAATTCATGGCTGGGCTAGCCATGTCCACAAGCCAAGTGGGCCAATGGGAGTGGTGTGAACCCCAGGGAAGTTCACAGTGATGCTTCCATTACATTCAGCTCCCTCTAACTGTAACCATATAGGAACACAGACTGAGTGTTGCCAGCTCCCCTCTTTTTTTTCAGGGAAACTTGAAATCTACATCAATTGCTAACTATATCATATTTTTCCTACAATGCTATAAGGTTCAAACTTAGTTGGCCATGACAGGTAGACTGGTAGTATAGCACAGTTAGTCTCATTATTTCTTTGTTTTCCTTTATCTTGATTTTACAGATTAGGAAACCAAATGCCTCACCCAAAGGGACAGAGCCTGGCTCTAAACCTGCATCTACTGCACATCTTCTGACTCTGAGTCAGTTACTTCTTCTTCCCATACCAGGGCTGTCCTGTCATAGCACAAGATCTGACACTCAGGCTCGCTGTATACCAAAGACTCATGCTCCCATTTCCATGGTGGAAACTGGTAGTGGGATGCAAGCAAGGACTACTTTTCCCAGCCTTTTTTCCAGGTGAAGTCCTGGGACTGGTTGGATGCAGTCTAATGGAGTAAGGTAGGAAGTGATTTATGTTCCTTCCAGCCAATAACAGGTATAAAACAACTATGCCTTCTCTTGCCCTGCTAGCTGCAGATGACCACAGCCACTTTGAAGTCCTGTATTTCGGATAAAAGTCCCTCGAGGTGGAATAGATCTGGCTTCCTGTGTCACCATTTAGAGAAAAAACATTTCCAATCAGGAGACTCTTCTTTGGCTTTGACAATAGGGATAGATAAATTTCCATCATGTTTGAGCAATTACACATTGTGGTTTTATTTGTTATAGCAACTAGCATTACCTTAACCAGTACAAACATGAAAGGATTTTAAAAACTCTTTTCCCTTTCCATTTTGGCAGGGGAAGTTTGTAATGAATAATCATACACTTGAGTCTAACGGGCTTTGGAGAAGAAAATGACTCCAGCTAAGTTTGGTTTCTGGTGATGGGAGTGTAGTGGCCCTGGGTGTCACAGTGTCACTGCATCTTTGCCCCTCCTCCCCAAATCTGACTTTGAAAGGGGACCTGTCTCTGCTTCCGCTGGTGGTGAGCATAGCATCACTGAGGACTCCTGGAAGAAGACGACAGACAAAACAAGCCTTCGGCCTGTCTAGGCCACACACCCTCAACCTAGATAGGAGTCAACATGTTTGAGAACATCAAAGACAGTGTGATATCTTAAGCATAAGGAGATTAACATTTACAAAGGGTTGCCCCTCGGCCTATTCCCAGGAATCCAACAGACAGAGCCCGAAGGGACAATTAACATCACCCATCCGCACAGGGGTCTCCTGGCATCTCCTATTAGAAGATTTTCTTTTGAGCTTTCTGCTGAATTGGGAATGCAGGAGGCAAAGGCTGGCCTCAGATTTGAGCAAGAACCCTCCAAGTACCCAGGGGGGATGGTAAAGCACTCGGGCCTTGGCAGCATGGGCATGAAGTCCATGGGCACGATTCTGCCCTCAGAAAGACTGTGGGCCGGTACCGACAGAGGGAGCGTCTGGACCCATCAGCCTGTAGCCGGAGTTAGTGCCCTCCTGAGCCAGCCATGAGCACAAAAGAAGGGCAGAGCCAGCCTGTGCGGATGAAGGAGGGGCGAACCCCGGCTCAGCTCTGCAGCAAGAGGCCAAGAATACCTCAGCACACTCCAAGTACCAGCAACAGTAGGCGATGGATGGGGCCCAAAATCCCTTACAGCTGTTGGAAACCATACCCTATTCAGAGATAATTGGCAATTAGTTAAACAAGTCCTGTTTAGAACACTCCTCCTCCCCACCCTCCAAGACAGCTGTGTTTAAAAAGGGGAGGGGTGAGACTTCTCAAGAAGTGTAGAAACCTGATCTTCCAGTCAATAAAACATAACAGAGCTCCAGGAGCAAATGATTTAGAGAATTTAAAAATATGTCAAGGCAACGAAACCCCTTTCAAAGTGCAGGGCTTTGTTTTTCTCTTGATGTCTAACACTGTGGCTAAGAACATAAACTCTGGCGTCAGAGAGGCCTAGGCTTGAGTACCTGCTCAACCACTTAGCAGCTGGGTAAACTCGGGAAATCGGTTTCAACTCTCTAAATCTCAGTTTTCTTTTCTGTAAAATGGAGATGATAGTAACTGTACCGCGAAGATTTCACGAGCGAGGCCTGGAACATAGTACTCTTACTGAAGAGACAGTTTTCAAGCATTCATGCTCAATCAAGCCCAGATTCTTTAGGTTGGCATTTAAAGTCCTCTGAAGTGTATCTGCAACACACCCTTCCAAACTCTTCCCACCCCGCATCCCCTGTGATCTAGCAGCTAAGAAATCTGAGCCCTTAGCTGGAGTCTCCAAATCCGTGAGATGAGAGTCTCACTGAGGTCCCTATCATCCTGTGGGCCCAGGCCTTGACAATCCTCCTTCCTGGTCGCAGTTCGGCTGCCTGACCAGCTGTGTTCGCATCTCTGCCCTCAACTCTTACCAGACCTTCAAAGTCAGGGCAGGGATTTCTCTCTGTTTTGAAGACAAGCTCAAACCAGAGTCATACCCAGGTGGCCCCTTTATTTGACATGTACTGTATTTTTGTCTTTTTTTTTTTAATCAGCTCATATTAGTTACATAGAATAGAGCATATAACATACTTTGATAATTGTCACCCCCCTTTCTTTCCTTTCCTCTCTCTCTGGTCCTGTTTTTCCTTTCTACTTTCCCTGCACTGTATTTTAAAAATCATATACATTTAAATTTTTTTTCCAGTTTTTCTTGCAAAGTCAGGAGAATGAGTAATCCCCATCTCCCTTCCTGGGTGACTGTCTGGGGATGGGTGGCTGCTGCCCCCTGCAGGTGGGGCAGGCTTCTGAGACCTCCTACCTGTGTTGCTTGCTTAGTTGATTGCCTTTAGAGCTAGCAGGCAATTGAACCCTCTCCCTCTTGGTCTTGTATTGTTCTCTCTCTCTCTCTCTCTCTCTCTCTCTCTCTCTCTCTCTCTCTCTCTCTCCCTCTCTCTCTCTCTCTCTCTCTTCCTCTTTCTTTCTTTACAGTAGAAACTATTTCTTGTTTCAGGTCTTTGTTGGAACTAGTGATGTTTAAAGACATCTTCCCTTTTCCTACCAGACTGTGAGATCTTTGAAAACCAAAGTCACTTATCTGTGAAGCCCAAAGGACCTGGCTCAGAATCTGATTGCAAAGAGGGAATGAGCAAGACCCTTGCATACATGTGAATGGCCCCCCTTGGAGTTGTGCAACCTAGCCCTATGAGTGAGGGAATGCAAGAATGAGTGACAAGCATGTGCACCTATGTAGCACCTGTTAGGTGCCAGGCACTGTACCAAGTATTTTACAGATATTAACTTATCTATGAGATGCATAAACATGGGAGTGAACACTGAAAGGATGGGTCCCTCTGCATGGTTTTCAGCTCAGGACTGGTGATTTTCCTCTGTGGGAGACATGGGCATGCATTCCCAGTTCTGAACCCCAGTTGGCTTGAGGGCTCTGTTCAAGTGCCAGTCCTGGTCTCAAAAGAGTTCAACTCACATCAGTGGAATGGGGACAGGGAAGACTGTGTTGTTCCCAACCTGACAATATTATTGATTGTCCAAAGAGATGCCTCACTCTTTGATGGAACCCCAAGATCAGTAAGCAGAAGTCACCATAGCTGCAAAGTGGACTGTCCACTTGGTTTCTCTCCAATATCACCCAAAGCAAGCACTCACTGTGGTTAGAGTCATTCCCGAGATGAGACTAGACCATTCTTTATGTCAGCACCAATAGTTGTACCAATGTCTCACCAACATTAAGCACTTCAAAATATTTCCTCATTCATCATTTACTTTGACACTGAAGACGAGCCCATTTCTCCCTTCTCTTCTAGCTCCATCATTTTTTTTTTTCCCCCCTCCGGTATCGGGAACTGAACTCACGACCTTGCGCTTGCCAGGCAGGCGCTTTGCCGCTGAGCTAAATCCTCAGCCCCTTCTAGCTCCATCATGAGACATGTAAAACGTGCTTTACTTTATACCCATTTTGCAGGGGAGGACATTGTGGTCCAAATGAAGGAAAGGGTTGGTGCTAGCTCATACTACAAGACTGATTATAACTTAGACTTCTGGCTCTGTTTCATTGCAAAAATATCCTTGGGTGGGGAAAATGTATGGATTTGTTGGCCACCACTGTGATGTCAACAAGAGACGGGCATGGTAGTGACAGGGACTGGGAGTGGGAGAGAGAAGCTGTAGGGAGGAGATGCTTATTTAGAGGTGGCTGGGGACCACCTGGGAAAAGGCTCAGGGCAGGGACAGAGGACGGGACAGCAATTGCAGGGAGGACATTGGTGGAAAGAAGATATATTTTAAGACAGAGAATCAGAACGGACAGGATCTAGGGGACCATAAAGAGGCAAGAGGGCAGAGTGACTAGAAGCACAGCCTTTGCAGCCAGACTGGCCTGGGTTCGGATCTCCCTCTCCTTGAGCCATATGGCCTCGGGGAACGGATTAATTTCTCTGGCCTCAGTTTGCTCATCTGCAAATCAGGATTGTACTTGCACATAAGATTGTCATGGAGATGAAAGGAGACAGTACATAGAAAGTACTCAGTATTTGGGAGGGGCTATGTTTGGTAGGTCAGCTACTTCAATATTTGATTGCGTCATCTACCTCAATCTCCTGTTTCTACACCCCAGGAAAAGGGCAGAATTGTCTTTGGTCACACAATAAATGAGAGACAGAGACTAAGCCTCCTATGAAACTGCTCTTTTAACACATCACGGGTGGTGGTGAGGTTCTGGGCCCCTAGTGAGGAAGCCCATGTCCTATAGTCCAATGCAACGTGCTGCCCCCGCCTTTACCACCCTCGGCTGGGCCCACCACCTTGGCTGCCCACCAAGGGGCCTGGCTAGGAGAGCCGGCCGTCCCTGACCTTGGGGGCTCTCTTCAGTGTCTCCCTTCTCCCAAATGCTTACCTTGTTCCTAGGCTGCATGGGTGGGATCTGATGCCCTCTGCCCCGTGTGGAAGGCTCAGGGTCACAGGTAACGGCACAGTTCCCTCTCTTCCAGCCATTCACAGCCGGCAGCTTCAACCTCTTACTCCTCCCTCATCCTGGTCCGTCTTCCTCAGCCTGCTCCATGAGTCTTTACTCAAGTTCATCTGCACCCCTGCCTCTGAGACTGAGAAAAGTCATCCATTGCAGAGCCATCAACAAACACAACAGAAATTAGAACCAGAAAAGAGAGAGGGGGAGAGATGGAGAGAGGCAGATACATAATTTATGGAATGGCGGAGTGTGAGTGACAGGCAGCAGCTGGAGGCCTCGACACCTTATCGATTCTTTCAAAAAACCCGAGAAAGGACCCCTTGCTGAGGGCCAGGGGAGGCATGGAAGGTGCAGGCGGGGGCAAGGCCATTAAGGACGCGGTGCGACCAGGCCAGCTGCTGAGGGTGGGCGGGGGGCTCCGGCAGGTGAGGCGCACACGCATGCCTCCAATCGATGACACCATGTCAAAACATAAAATGCATGCTTTGGCTCTTAAGCCAAATGTGCGTGAGATTTTTTAAAAGCATTGATTCAGGATGGATCAATGGAAATCGAGGCATATTTTTTTTCCTTTGTGCAAAAAGGGGGTAATAACACTTTGCAGAGAGGACCCCGGCAGGGGCGGCGAGGATAAATGCTCTGTGAGGAGGCTACCAGGGAGCTCTGGGAAGGACGGCAAGGTGCTGGCCTCACCGCCTTCCCTTCCAGGGTGGAGGCTGCACTCCTGTGGAGTTTAGGAAGGCTTCCTGGGCCCATGCACAGGGGCAGTTGTGTATCGTGTCTCTGGGACTCACTTTACAGGCATTGGGGATGGCGCACTGTCTCCCAAGCAAGTCCTGCCCATTCCACCTCCAAAATACATCCAACCCCATCCCCACTCTGGTGTGGCCATCTCCACCGCTTCTCTCAGCCTCCCCTGATTTTCCTGCCTCTGTACCCATGACACAGCTTCCAGTGGGATTTTGCTATATCTCCCGTCCCACCCAGAGCAAGACCAGGACCTCTATGATCTGACCACATATCCTCCATCCTGTCCACGCCACTCTTCTGCTTGCTCTCAGACCCTGTCCTGTGCTGTTGTCCCTAACTGTCCTACCTAGTGTCCCCTTGTGCCCACTCCATCCAACCTGCCTCATGCCATGGCCCTTGGACTTCTCCCGCTGGTGCTTAACGCTACTTAGAATACTGTTGTCTGTGGGCTAGTCTGCACATGCTAGTCTCTCTGTTGAATGTGAGTTAGCTATTAGGCCAGGATTTTGTCTAGTTCAGGCTTCATCCCCAGGGATTGGCACAGAATAGGTACTCAGCAGTTGTTTACAAGGAAGGGAGACAGGGAGGAAAGGGAGTCCCACACAAGTGGGAGACAGGAATGTACATGAAGCTGAACCAGCACTGCCTCAGAAATACAGAGCAGAAAGCAGAGCTGCCAGTTGGGGTGTGCAAAGGCCGTCACCAAGGCTGCCTAGTCTAGCTTGGATTTGAACGTGGAGCTCTGAGGCAGGAGCTAGAGCCATTCAGAGTAAAGTTGAAGCAAAGTTACTCTTTCCCAGGGAGGACAAGTTCATCTCTCTACCCGATTTCTGTGAAACCCACACAGCCTCGGAAGCCTCACACTCCACCCCCAGCTACCAGGTGGGGTTGTGACCAGGTGGGGCCTGGCTTTCCATAGAATCCAGGAGCACAGCAGGGGCCCCTGCCCTAAACAGGATCCCAGGGCTGCAGACTTTACTGGGGGCTCGGGGTGGGGTATCCTGTCCCCATGGTGGCTGGTGGCTGGGCTCTTGGGTTGGGAGGGAGGCTGGAGCCTGTCTCTAGGTCTCTTGGCTTTCCCAGAGGCATGTGCCACTTTGCACTCTCTAGAAAGCCTGCAGAGCTGGGAAGGTCAGACATGGGAACGAAAGGAGAGAGAGAGAGAAAGACAGAGATAGAGAGATGGACAGAGACAGAGAGACAGAATCAGCAAGCAAGAACAAAGAGAAATAGAGAGGAGAGAGAGGGGGAGAGATCAGAAAGGTAATCCCAAGCAGCAGAGGCCTGGGCCTATGACCTGGCCCCTCCCTTCCCTAACACCTTCGTGGCCCCATCCTGGAAAGAAAGGTGCCAGAATCCTGGTATCTGGCCAGTGCTCAAAAAGACATTGTTTAATCATTCCCTTAAATCATTTGCTGGAGGAGCCAGCCTGATTCTATTTGTTATTTATAGGACCATTCCATCACCGTCTTGGAGAGGGCAGGCCAAAGGGGCGGGGGGAGGGGGAGATGAAAACGTGCTTGCCCAAAATTCTCCGGTCTCCTCCAACTTTTTTTGCACTTGGCACAAGCTGTCTGTCCTCCCTCTTCTCTCTCAGTTGCCCTGTGTCCCTGCCTGGTCGTCTTTCTGTTTGAGTGGCTCCCTCTTCTCTTCTTCACACTCTCTGCGATTCACCCCTGGCCTGCCTCACACAGAGCTGATCCCCAGGCCTTCTGATAGCCGGGTCACCCCCTGCAGTGAGAGGCGCCCACCCTCTGATCACATCTGTGAGGGAGCACCCTGGGGCTTCCTTGTTGAGTGAGCACCCACCTGACTGCACAGGCGCACAGTTGCCTTGGGAGCAGCTCTCATTCTGGGTCCTCAGCTGCCACCTGACCCCTATCTGTGTCAGGGGGCTCAGCTACTCCTCCCGTGCTGGCCAGAGGAGAGGCCAATGTTTTTCCAGACGCGCTCCCCCAGCCTCGATGCCAGATGCTAGTGCTCGGCACACCTCAGGCCTAAGGCAGGCCCTTGCTAGCAGATAAGGCAGAAGAGCCAAAGGGCTCTGAAGCCACAGGGTACAACTTACCTGTGAGATGTTCAGTGAACCCTCTAACCTCTCTGGGCCTCAGTTTCCTTCTTTGCGTAACTGGGCCTCTATTTTACCTACTTCATAGGGTTCAGCTATCCATACTTGGATATTTATGAAGCACTTAGAACAGCAGCTGCCTACTACAAACACCGTCCGTGGTAGCTGTGGTCAGCGTGGATGATCTCTTGTCCCTTCCTGTGGTCATGGCTCATCTAGAACACATCTGCCAGCTTAGAGAAGACAAGACTTATGTCTTGGGCACATCACCCTTACTCTCTGTTTTACTACTTGCGCAATGCAGGTCCCAGTGGCATCCCTGTCACAGGCACGGGGGAAGATGAAAAGAGTGAGTGCATGTTAAGGGCAAAGACTCTAAGGCAGCCCTCTGATTTTGCATTCCAGTCCCATAACTTAATAACTGTGTGATGTGGAGCAAGTTACTATACCTCTCTGTGCTGCAGCTTCATCTACCTATAGTACCCTCCACCTCCCTTCCTGGTGTTATCAGAGGATGGAATACATTAATTCATGTAAAGCATTCAGAGCAATGTCTGGTGCAGAGTAACACCCAGTAAGTGTCAGTGATTACTGTCGTTCAGATAGTGCAGAAACTCCTGGAGAAATGTTTTCCACCCACCTCTGTCTCTAGAGATTTCTTCTCCTCTGCTTACTTTCTTCCTGTTGGGTGGCTCAGGGCAGAAGTTCCTCATTTTTAACCAAATCCAGATCATTCTGACAGACTCAGCCTAGCTTAGCTCTGGAGGCAGAAAGGAAAGCTGAGCCTCTGGGAGGGGAATGGTGGTGACAGAATGGGGAAAGTGCCAAGGAGCTGAAACTCTAAGCGTCAGTCCTTGAATGCTGGTGCTGGCTGGGTCAGCAACCATACAGTGAGACCTTGGACAAGCCCCTGGACATTTTCTGGACTCCATGTTCTCATCTGGCAAATGAGGACAATGGCTTGCCTCTGTCCCATGCTAGCACAGTCTCAGAAAGGTTATCAGCAAGAAGATGGCCTGAGCTTGGAGAAAGCACTGTACAGTAGTAGCTACCTGGTCCATCTGGGTTCTGTTGGGCAGAAGAGCCTCAGCCAAGGAGGGCGGTGCACACCTATAATTCCAGCACTCTGGGAGGCTAAGGCAGGAGGATGGCGAGTCTGAGGCCAGCCTTGGCAAATTAGCAAGGCCCTATCTTCATATAAGAAATAAAAAAAGCACTGGAAATATAGCTCAGTGCAAAGGGTTCAGTCCCCAGTATAGCCACAAACAAATAAACAAGAAAATAAAACAGAACCTCACTCCATGGGCCTCATGTAAGGAGGTCACCTGGGCGAGGCCTGGAGAAGCAAGGACAGCCAGCCTGGGGAGGGGTAGGAATCAAAAGTGGTTCTGGCCCCCAAGCAGGTGTGTGTGGGTCACAGGCCATGGGTCTAAGCAGATCAGTGTCTCCAGCCTCCGAAGAGTCTACTTCCTCCACGCTCACACATACCTGCTACTTTCATAGACTTTGTGCTCCCTGGAAACAACACCTTGCCTATGGTTCCCTTGCTTGTCTGCTGGGTCTCCTGTCCACAGCACAGGTCCCATATGTGCCTGACTGTTGGCTCAGGAAGCTAACATGATGGATCCAGTGGGCTGAGGCAACAAGAGGACACCTGTGTCATCAGAAGAGTGGCCAGTCACCTGCCTGCTTACTCTCAGGTCCATTCTTCCTGACATGTGGACCCCTGGGAACTGCTTTCCTATGCTTCTTCAGTAGCTGTCTGACAGCAGTGTTCAGCCAATAGCAGGTACAGCCAGAGGCTGGGTGTGGGAAGAAGCCAGGGGATCTCTCTCCACCTCCTTATTGTAGATGGTGACTCTGACAGCAGCTCTTTCTCCTTGGGGACCCATCCCTCTGAGGTCCCAGCTGTGGAGAGCCAGGTCCCCATGGTCTCAACCTCTGCCTGAAGCCTCCACTTCCAGGGCCTGTTTGGGTCCCTTGAGTCCCAGTTGCTAATTTTAGAATGGTGGCATCGTCTTCCTGTGTTTTCAACTCTTCTAGTACCTTTGTGGTGCTCTTCCTGCATTCACTTTCCTCTGCAGAAGTCCTGGAGTGAGTTTAGATTTCCCAAATGCACAATAAGCAGCAGAAACAAGGGCAGCCATCACTCAGTGACTTGCTGATTGTGACCCAGAGGAGTAGGCCAATGCACCCAGCATCCTCCCATCTTCTCATCTCTCAGCAAAGCCAGATGTAAGGACTTTATAAGTTATTACATGTTAGAGACAAATTCAAAATTTTGGAGGGCATGCTGAATGTAGAATAAACCGAGTCTACAGGCTATATAGCAAATATGCCTTGTATCACATCTCAGTGTCTCTGCCATTGCTTCCTCCTCCTGCCATTTCCTGGTTTACATCCCAAGGAATGGGGTAAGATTGGACTGCTCAGGTCAGGCTGGTCACCCACCCTCAATGGTTTTACTGTCTTGGGTTCCCTAAGGGCACAGAGCTCTAGAGGAGAGACTGAGAGACCCTTAACACTTGCACAGAAGAAAAGGTGAGCAGTCAGAGGTACCTTCCTCTGGCCAAGCAGCTAAGGGTACAGGTAGTCAAACAGGGCTGAACCATGTTGATTAAGGTTGTCCATTTGGCAAGAGGGTTTGACTTTCAATCTAATATTCTTCCCATCTTCCATTTGTGCTTCTTCTAATTACTCAGTACTTTTTTGGATCAGATTCAAAGCTGGGGCTATAACCTCACTCTCCAGGCTTGGATGAATCTATTCTGGTCTCAAGGTTTAAGCTTATTTTTCTGAAAGAGGCTTGAGCCTTCATTTGGAGAGCCAGTCCAGTCCCAGTAGTCCAAGATTTTGTGACATTTACCTATCCAGCCACCTGTCTACCTATGCAGCAATATTTCTCAGTGATCTGCTACGCACAAGTCACTGTCCCAGTGCAGGATAAAGAAGTAAATAGACTGACAAACAAAATAATGGGCTCCCTTTAGGAGCTGGGTGTGGTGTCACATGCTTGTAATTCCAGCACTTGGGAGGCTGAGGCAGGTGGACTGCTGCCAGTTCAAGGCCAACCTAGACTATATAGCAAGTTTGAATCCAACCTGAACTACATAGTGAGACCTTGTCTCAAAGAAAAAAGAAAGAGAAAGAAAGAAAGAAAGAAGAAAGAGACTGTCTTCAGGGAATTAACATTTTAGTCAGGAGACAGACAATAAATAACCATGTAAATACATGTTTAGATAATTTTGATAGTGGTGTGTTATAAAAAACAGAACAGCTGCATAGGACTAAGGGTAGGGTGAATACCTTATATTGGCTAATCAGGGAAAGCCTCTGTGACTTGACATCTGAGTTTGGATTTGAGAGTGAGTAGAAGGTTCCAGACAGAGAACATTCTAGATGGAAGATCAGAAGAGAAGGGAGGAGCAAAAAGGAAGTCAGAGATACTGGCTGGAACCGGATTGGTCTGGGTCTATCTAGAGCTGAGGCTGAGCATGTGGGCCCCACAGGACTGTGGAAACCCCATTCGCATGGGCAGTGCTCTGAAACCTGCCCTTCAGTTGGCCTTGTGCTTGAGGGCTGAGGCTGAAGAGAAGGATTATGACGTCAGGCAGTTGATTCTGCTGGTTAAGGGTTAGCTAAGCTATGCTTAAATTCTGACTCTGCTGTTGACCTTGCACAAGTTATCTACCTTCCTCTTGAGTCCTAGTTTGGTCCATCTGTAGAAAGGACCAATCATAGCATCCTCCTCTGCGTGTTGAGATAAAATAGTGCCCATAAGAGCTGAGCACCCAGAACTCAAAGCATGTTGGTTATTTTATAGTACCATGCAAAGCAAAACTTACTGGAGTGTGGGTTCTGGGGGAAAGAGCTGGGAGTGGGGTTTTCTGGTGTGGTTTTGTCCCAGTTGGTGCTCTGTCACAGGTAGGATTACTGTCCAAAGCCAGTGTCTCTGCCCCAATTTACAGTGTGGCTTCAGATTTCCATTGAAACAGGGAGGAACTAGACTCAGTCTTCTCCCTGGCCAGTTCTGTCAGACATCCTGAGACTCAGGCCTGCCCACCCTAGAGGTGTCAGTGAATTTGCACTGAAGCATGAGAGAATTGTTCAGTCCTCAGACTCAAGTTTGGGCAGAGGGTTGACTGTGGCCTTGGAGTGGGCTAGGCTACCTTCCTTAGCTCTATATCACTAACCCTAAAGGTCCTCTGAACCCTACTGGAAGAAATTGGTCAAGATCAAATAATGGTTTCCATTGCTTAGAAAACCATTTCAATCAACCAGTCTCATCTCCACCCATTCATAGACAGCAGTGCTCCCACCACACCCTGCATTCCCAGCACGGTGCAAAATTACTTCTGGACACTTCTTTGAAGTAGCTCTCTTTATTTTATAGATAAGTGGACCTGTGAGGTTAAGTGGCTTGGCCAATGTTACACAGCCAGTGAGTGTCTGAAATTAACCCTCTCCTCTTCTCAGTTTCTTCAATGCTTCCTCCTAGACAAGGTCACCCCTAGAAAACTGCAACAACCTGTCCACTGGACGCCCAGTTTCCACCTTCCATTCCCACCTCCTTCCCATCCATTTTTGGCAGCAATGCCAGAGTAATCTTTAAAGATACATGGAACTGTTCAAGTGTATCTGTATCAGGCACTGTCCCAGGTGCTGGAGACATAGCACTGCAATTTGTATTCACATTGCTCTGGCTTCCTGTTGCTCACTGGATAAAACTCAGAAGACTTGGCCAGGCTGTAGCCCAGTGGTAGAGCTTGTGCTTAGCATGTGAAATGCTCTAAGTTTGATCTCAAGCACACACAAAAGATCAAAATACCAAGTGCGATACGTATACGGGGCAATGTAAGGGGTCTGTGGCAGGGATAAGCAATAAGGAGTTCATTGTCTATAGATACTGTAAAAATAATAAGGAAATCAACTAGACGTTCATCTTGATAATCACTATGTCCTAGCAATTCTAGAAAATGTCAGTAATAAAATAGTCCTCCATACTGGGAAGTCATATAATTGTAATTGGGTGGTCATATAATTTATCATCCTTCCTGGGGCACTTGGGAGACTGAAGGAGGCAATGTTAATAATTATGCCAGAAAATAGGTGTAAACTGAGACATGAAGGTCTTATGGGATGTGGCCTTTACCGACCTCTCCTACTATTTTGATGGTTTCTACTTCATTTAAACAAAAGCGCCCATCTACTCTTAGCTTCACAAGTCTTTCAAGCTTCTCACCTTAGGGCTTTGCCTAAGATCTGAAAGACTGAACTTGTCTAAGGAGGCAGAAGGGCATTACAGCCAGAGGGAAGGTCAGACCTCGAGGCTTCAGAACACTTTCCTTGGTCCTCCTCATCCTGGATCAGCAGGGTATGGGGACCTCTTAGGGTCTTGGATGAAATGTCACATCCTCAGAAAGTCCCTCCTTAATCCCAAGCCTGGAATAGAAGGAGTTCTCCATAGTTCTTTCCCTTCACATCATCATGATGGTGACTGTTTTGTTATTAATGTGGTTACTACTTGATGATCGTAAGTTCCTGAAAGTTGGAGCCATCTCTGATTTGTTCATGGTATACACCCAAAACCTAGCACAGTGCCTGGCACATAGTAAGGGCTCACTAAATATTGATGAATGGGTTGATGGATCTACAATGGAGCATGCATCCTAGGCTGACTCAAAAGGCCACATTTTTCCACTCTTCCCTATTCCAAAACAGCCAACTAGGTTGAAAAAGCAGATTATCCCCAGACATGAGAGCTTCCTTATAGAGGAGGTCAAGGCGAAGATCAGTGGAAAAGGATCAGGTAGAAGCAAAGGATCCAGATGTGCAAATTCCTTTCGATGAGGCAGATGTGACCCAATGATTCCACATGAGGCATAACCATTGCTTCTGATTGCTCATTTCCATTAAAGGAATTGTAGCAGGTGCAAAAACCAGGGATTATCCCAAGAATTAAGATATGAAAAGCATGTTAGATCACTAAACTCCAATTAGGGAAATTAAATTGTGCACACTCCCCTCCTGATGCAATATTGGGAGCTTGCATTAGCTCTGGGCTCCAGTTCTAATAAAATTAGAGAATAACACTTTAATTGAATTGTGCTTAAAAGGATCATGCTGACAAATGTGATTGTATCTGGCTGGGATGCACACCTTCTCCAGCAATCATTAAATCCAATGAAATGCCAGTCTCAGGATCTTGACAGTTTTCTGAAACAATCTGTGAACCGTGCTGTATCTTGGAGTATCTAATCAATTTAGAGCCGCCTCATTAGGACTTGGCTGCTAACGGATACTTAAAAATCAAAGCAAATTACTGCACTCCATGGATAACTAGCTAATCATATCGATACAACATGGCTGGATTGTGTTGCAACAATTCATTTCCTCTTTAAGAAGCCACTGTCACCTATAATTTAGGGATTGAAATTCATAAGCCTGATGCAGACTGCTCCAATGTCAAGGATATTCTTATGCACAGGACCAAGGGGTGCATATACCCCTCTACTGGGACTAAACCATAACCAGCTGCTGGACTCCCACCATTCACACTCTACCTACTCCCCAGGCTCATTCCTGGATATTGAGCTCAATAACCTATTGCACAAATGAAGAACTGGTGGCTGAGAGATGGGTAGCCTCTTACCTAAGATCACACAGCGGATCAGTGGCAAAGCCAGGATTTGGTTCTTTTTGATATCACATCAGGTACTCTCATATAATTTTATTTAACAGCAATTTAGAACAGTGATTATTCTTTCATTGATAGTTTAACTATGTCTTATTCTAATAGTTTTATTGACAGTGATCATCAACATAACTAGCTTTAATTACATACAGCTTACTAGAAATACAATTCACTTAATTCTGCCAACCTCCCTAGAGTTATGTTCTGTGGTTATTATGGTTGGGGTGGATGTTGTTCACCAAGTATTTCTGGCTTTTCCAGTAGGACTACACTTTTTGACCCTTGTGGTTGGATGGGCCAGAAAACTAGTTCTAGCCAGTGGGCTGTAAACATATGGGACATGTGCTGTTTACAGGCCAGAGCATTTAATTGCTGGTTCAAAGTCTTCATCCTTCTTATTTTCCTCTGGTTTATCAGCCAGTAACATTTGAGTCAGAGGCTGCTCTAGACATAGCAAGTACGATCTGAGGTGTCCAGAGTCCATGTGATAGAGCTCTGGATCTCATCTGGGTGCTATTGGAGGTAGTGAGAACTTTAGGAGGTAAGGCTTGGTGGAAGGTCTTACTCGTAGATGGCATGCCTTCAAAGCGATAGTAGGTCCTCAGTCCCTCCATTTTTTCTCTTTTCACATCCTAGACAAGAGGCAGGGAGCTTGACCCTGCTACACACTTCCTTCCATGATGTGCTGTCTTTCTGCAGGCTCAGAAGCAACAGGATCACCTGATCAGGGACTGAAGTTTCCAAAACTGTGAGGTAAAACAAACCTTTTCACCTTATAAGTTGGTTATCTCAAACATTTGTCACAGTATTGGAAATCTGACTAGTGCACAGAGACTCCTGACCCACGATGGACCTGCAATGGGAGTTAGAAATAAATCTGTGTTATTGGAAGTCTTTGAGACTTGGGGGTTGTTTGTTTTTGCAGCATAATGTAGGTTGTCCTGACTGATGCAGTTATTGCCCTCATTGTACAGATGAAGAAACAAAAACACAAAGTTTCAATAACTACAATCAGGTTGTAATCAGACAAGCTCAGTAAATTCCTCTTTAGCCCAGACATCTTGTTGGGGCTGTAGAACTCACAGTGAATGGTGAGTGCCAAATACTGCTTCACAGAGGCTCATGTCAGAACTCCTCAGAACACTCACCCTGTCCCCCAACTCATGCCTGGGCAGATACCCTTTTTCATAGGCTCTTTTGCAGGAATTGGAACCACTGGCTTCTCCAACAAAGCTCCTTTGATATCCTCAGGGATAAACACTGTCAAGCAGGTACTTTGTGAGAGCCAAGATTTACCAAAAGGACTGGCTCTTTGATGGTGAAATTGCAGGCACAGTAAAGACCTGGACAGGAAGCTCCATTTAACAAGGACCTTTCTGCTGTGCTCCCTCAAGCCTGACTAAGGTGGCAGCTGGGAATGTTAGTTATGGGTAAGAACAACTGCAGTGATGTCTTATAGAGCAAGGGTCTTGTGGAACCTCTAAAGTGTTGGTCACTTTCAGTCCCAGGAGGAGTTTTAGAGGCGAGGCTAAGGGGAGGGAACCAGAGACCCCAGACCTAGAGGAGGGAGTGTAGGAGAAAGTTTGCAAAAACTGTATACAGCTTTAGGAAATGTATACCCTTTGCAAGCTATATCTGAGTCGGTTAAGACAATAATTGCAGCCCTTCCCAGCACAGAGAGAGGGTAGGATGGCAGGGCCTGCTATTATCATGTTCTCTCAGGCACAACAGCTTGTTTACTGGAGGGATGGGGACTCCAGAGTGATTGTCTGGTGGCTCCAGGGCAAGGACTGCTCCTCCCACCTTCTTCATGCTTTTGGGCCCAAGCCTGGCCATCAATTCTAGTGCTCAATCATGGGATACCCTCACCAGGATGTTTAGGGGAGCAGCTGCTGGGGTACAGACAGCTCATCAGACGCCATCATCAGATTTCCTTCAGGCTTCAAGTCCTCTACCCTGCCACAGTGTTTCCCTGGCTGGGCTGTTTTGGTGGAAGGCACTGGGGATCTAAAGGCAAATATACAAATCCTAGTCTGAATCTCGTTGCTTACTTGCTGTGGGACTCTATAGCAAGAGTCACTTCCTTCTCATATCCTCAGTTCTCCCATGTTAAAATAAGAGTCACAGTAGAATAGTGTTTCTCAGTTTTAGGTTATACATATTCAACTCTTTTAAGAGGATTCTGGTGTGTATTTCTTGTGGCTTCCAAGTTTTGACACAGATATTTTTGTTTCAATATTTACATGTGTTGCAAACAAGCAGAAAACAATAGTAGCTAATTCAAAAAGACAACATCAATGAAAGCTTATAGAATGGCTTATAGACTTTTCCTGAAGACCAGAAAGCAAAGACAGAGGTCCCATTACATCAAATGAAATAGAAAAACTGGCCCTGTCGAGGCTGGTAGATGTCACAGCTCTCTCTGCAGGCTCACCTGACCACATCCTGGATGCAGTCCAGACACCACTGCTGCTAACATCTCCTGGAAGGGGTCCACATAATCTCTCTCTTTTTTTCTAACACAAGCTTCTGATCAAAATCTGTGAGAGTGCATCTGATAGGCAGACTCAGGTCATATGATTATTTTCTAGCTGCAAGGGAGCCTGGGAAAGCAAACTGCAGGCATTTACAGCTTCTCCATTAAGAAGTAGACCTTGATTCATAACACAGTCATAGGAAGGGGATTCAAATATGGGATGACAAATGATTAGCGAGTGTCACCTTTAAATTACACATGTGAAGTTAGCTTTTTGCCCTTAAAATGCTATCATATCTGAATATGTTTTGTTTTGTTTTGTTTTTCTCCAGTACCGGGAACCGAACTCACGACCTTGCGCTTGCCAGGCAGGCGCTTTTGCCGCTGAGCTAAATCCCCAGCCCCCCATATCTGAATATGTTGATAAAATAAATATAATTTGATTTTTAAAAACAGTAACGTTCAATTTAAGAATATTTATTTAAGAAGAAATAATATTGTTTTCCCCAAATCAAATCTCAGCTTAGAAGAATTTGGTGCTGCCTGTTACACTGATGCTCTTTTGAGTTCTAAAAATATCACACAATACATTTGTCCATTGGTCCTTTCTTGCCACTAAAGCATCTTCTCAAATTAAAGTGTACCTGGGGCTGGGGATTTAGCTCAGCGGCAAAAGCGCCTGCCTGGCAAGCGCAAGGTCGTGAGTTCGGTTCCCGGTACCAGAGAAAAACCAAAACCAAAAAAAAAAATAAAATAAAATAAAAAAAAAAAATAAAGTGTACCTTAGCTCTTTTCTTCTTAGCCCTCAATGATTATACTTGTATTTCTTGACAACATTGTTGGAAACACAAAAGTAGGTATTACACTGGAAAGCCTGATAGTTCTCAGTTATAAGGTGGTTATCTTAGTGGCCAGAATATTGTGAGAATGTTAGAAATCTTTATAGTCTCCAAGTACTCCATGATGTAAGGGATTGTCTCACATGCACCTCAAGCTTTGGTATGGAAGACATTAATCCTACTTGGCTGTATTTCCATGTCACCTTAACTTCCAGACATCCAAGTGAATTGCATTTTCTTCTCTCCTTAAAGTTAAATGTGGTTTTGTAACTTTCCCAGAGCAATGAGTGTGTCAGTTCTACATGGAAGCATTTCAGAGTTAATTCCTGTTTCTTTCTTTTCCATTTGCCTTGTTGTGAAAGCCAGTAAGATTTCAGATTTTTCCTCTGCCAGCTAATGGGAATGAAAATGTCATGGAGTAGAGCCCTTGCCAACATGTGATGACATGTAGTATGTATGTCAATAAATAGTTCTCATTTTGAATGACTGAGATTTCTAGACCTATTTGTTATACAGCATAACCTAACCTGTCCTGATTGATACATTTACTAAGATAGAGATTATAATTGCTATTTCATTATCTTTACCCTAAGTTCTCACACAGAGAGCTTGAGAACCTTGCTCAAAGTCAGATAGGTAAAAAATTTCAGGTATAGAACTTGAATTTTAGGTCAAGTCATTCCCAACTCCATGCTTTTGCCATAAATTCCCAGAGCTGAGAAGATAGAGTCCCTGCAACCAGTAAGTAAGGATCACAGAAAACATAGTATATCATAGAGCTGTGGTGACAAACCCATGGCACACACGTCACAGTGGGCTGCTTGTTATCACTGAAAGCTCTAAAAAGTTTGACCGTAAGTGTCTTAGAGGCTGAGTACAAGTTTTCAGAGACCCCTGTGTAAGAGATCATACTAAGTGCCAAATATATTTCTACTTCAGAGTTTCTGAACTTGTACAGCGAGGCATTCTGAGTCTTTAAATCTGAGGAAGTCATAGCTCTCTTTTCCTCTTCCCCAATAGCCAGGGAGACTAACACAATGATAGACACATTTCGAAGCAGTGATATTCTTTACCAGTCTATCTCACTCCTAGAAGATTTGGATTCTATTGTGTTCCAAGAAGCACTCGGAGGCCATACACCTGTTCCCAGGAGTGATGTGTGTCTCTGTGGCTGTGGTGGCCATGCCATCTCAGGACAGAGGCTCCACTTTCTGCCTTGAAGCCTCTCCACCCACCATCTCTTGAGAAATAGCCGTCTCACCAAGAGGCAGAGGATGTGGCTTAAGAGGCAGGTGGCTCAGGCAAAATACCAGAAATTCCTGGTCATTCCCTGGAAGAGATATTAAGAGGAAGTGGGCAAAGGCTATATAGGAGAACCAATATTTTCTCCATGCAAAGCAGCATTGACTAGCAGCTCAGAGCTCAACTTAGGTCATGTATTTTGAGAACCAAGTGCTTTCTGTAAGTTTCTGCATGTTTCCATCTTGAGGCCTGTTGTTTAGCTAGCTGGGCTGAGACCAGGTATATCAGCAATCATAGTTCTCCAGAAAAACAAAACCAATATTCTTCTATCTATCTATCTATCTATCTATCTATCTATCTATCTATCTATCTATCTATCTAGTCACCTATCTGCCTGCTTTACTTGCTATCTGTCTAGCCATCTCTTAATTTTAAGAAAATATTATTTTAAAAACTAGGATCACACCTCTCATGTCTCCTGTCTATGTGGCAAGTTGGAAGCCTGGAGGCTCAGATAAGAATTAATGTTGCCATCTTTAGTCCAAAGGCTAAAAACTTAGGCAGAATTTGTATGTTGATGTCTGGAAGCAGAATTCCTTCTTTGAGAAACCCTAGTCTTTGTTCTTATGGTCTTCACCTAATTAGATGAGGCCCGCCCAATTTATATAAGGGGACTCTGCCTTACATAATGACTATTACTGCAAATGCTAACCATATCTCAAAAATGTCTTTATAGAAACTCCTCGATTAGTATTGAACTCAGTAACTGGTCACTGCTACAGTCTAGCCAAAATGACACATAAAATGAGCCAGTTTATGAAATTCATCATAAGAATGGACATTGGAAGAGCATGTCTATGAACAGTGAAGCCAGTGGGGCCCTAGAGGCCATGGCCATCCACATTCATTTCCATTGTTGACCTCCCCAAGCTCCCAGCTCCAACTACAGTTTAAGGCTCCTCTGATGAGTAGCAACATTTGCTAAGAGTAATAGTGATGCTGATAGATGGCCATTACCAAAGCCTATGCTCACATGCGTGCTTTCACTTCTCTGCGGGAAAGGTCTAGTGCTGTTTCATTTCACAGACATGAAAACTGAGACATGAAGAGATGAAGCCAGGGTGGTATGAACTGGAATCCAGACTTTCCCATCCTCTCTATGTTTATTTCTTCTCTCATAATTCTCCTCTGTAGCTCACTATGGAGGGAACTTTCACTTAATTTTCTCTATCACAGAGCTGAAAACACCAATGACCTGGGAATGAATGCACTCAAATCTCCTTTCTGTGACTCCTTGTTACTAAAACCAGCTGGTGCCAGGGCCCTATGCAATGAGGCTCATTGTAGTTAATAGCTGGAATAATGTGTATATTGTATATCCATCCTGTACGTCTTCACCTCCCAGAGCCATCAGCTCTGCCTTGTTGTCATTTATGCATCCTCTTTCTCACCAGCAAGTTTTGCTCAGTACCTGCTCTGTGCTAGGAGTAAAGGGTACAGTCATGAACACTAATGTTGGTGATGGTGGTGGTGAGATGCTGCTGCAGCTGCTGCTGACTGTGATGAAGGTGAAGTCATTGTGGTGCTGATGATAGTACAACACCCTGCTTAGGATCAGTGCAGGACCAGCACCTCCCTTGTGCTAGCATTTATCTTTCTGTGCATGCATCCTGTGCTCACGTTCAGGGCAACTGATTTTCTGTCACTTGTTAATTTCATGGCTATGCCAACTTTTGAGCAGGTACAATGGTAAACAGGTGCATCACCTACTGCCAAGCACCAGAGCACTGGACAACTTGTGCCAAGCTCGGTGGAGATCAGTGTTCAGTTTTGCTCTCTTACACTTCAAGGTCTTGTCTGCCTGTTGGCAGGGCCAGAGTCTCACTTAGTTGCTGATAACAACGGGTGATTTCCTGTGTCCTTCAGGTGGGGCAGATTTTCTCCCGGTCTCATCTCTGCTAGAGCCCCCAAGAGAGAAGTAGAGGGAGGTGGTGATCTCTTCCCTTGCCATGCATCTTATCAGTCTCTGTTGGGCCAAAGGTGGGGGTTAGAGTGGATATCTGGAGTTTCTTGAAGCAGGGTTGGCCACATCTCAAAAGGACAAGGAGGAAAAGGCTAGGTGTGTTCACTAGCTTAGTCGTTCCATTGTTCTGTGAAGGCTCCTGCAAACACAAACTTTTACTGGGATGGTCCTTACTTCTCCTGGGTGATATTTCTCTCCTGATTTCTCTCTCTGTCTCTCTCTCTCATATTTTTGTATCTTTTCATATGCAGACATTTTTAAGCTTTTCAAATTGGCGACTACATTCAACCCTCTCGAAAAACTTGTCCTACAGGACAAAGAGAAAGGTATTCCATGGACAACTTTAACAGAGCTTCTGGCTTTGGCCAGGCCTTCTTGGAAGATAGCCCTTGAAAGTCCTCAAAGGAGACTTGGAGAGGTTTATGTCCTGTGCATGAGTGTGAAGGAAGGTGTTCTAGTTCTGCTTCAGTATCTCTACCCAGGAGATGCATCCGGTATTCTCACTTGTCCCCCTGGAGCCAGCATACCCTGTGGCAGGGAAGGTTCCTCATCTTGGAGACAGCTCCATGGAATCCCATGTGTTTTTCCTGTTAGTGTGGCTTTGCTACCGCCTCCTGGGATCTCCTGCCACCCCACTCTCTGCTGTGACTGTGCTAAGAAGTGTTTCTGCCCTGTGTCCTCTTTCCTGATGCAGCCTAAGTCTCCCTGCCTTCCCATGGGGGTGAGGATGGACTCCAATTCATTCCGTTGTGTATATTTTCTTATTTTAGTCTCTTATCTATGCTATCTAGCTCACCATTCTGGATTATATCCTTATTTCCTGGTTTTGAGCTACTTTACATTCTCGAAAGTTGTAACAAAAAGGATAATAATGCAAATGATTGTTGCTCAAAGGAATGCAAATAAATTTTGTTTGGTCAGAATGCAATTGATTAATGCCCTGTAGTTAGATTACTTGTGCATCTATTAGTAAATTCATTTCAGCTTTCTTAATTGCATATATATCTGTGTTCTTTGAATTTTCCTTTGAACAGACAATAACACTTTACTAGTTGCCTCATTTATTAATGAGATAAATAAAATCTTTGACATGTGTTCATTTCATATTTGTATATGAACCATGATTTTGCCTCTTATATATACTTATATAGTCCTTTAACCACTAGAAATACCCAAAGGGAAGAAGAAACCCCATTACACATTATTCTCCTGTGCTTCTCAGGAGCCTCATACCCATCCTGAAAGACAGGCAGCGTAAGGATCAGTAGTTCCATTTTGTAGCTAAGGAAACAGACCTAGAAAGAGGGGAGTGTCAGATAGAAGAGATCACACAGAAATGACAGTGCTGAGAGGCCAGGGGTATGATTCAACAGTAGAACACTTGCCTGGCATGCACAAGGCCCTGGGTTCAATCCCTAGCACCACAAAAAAGAGAAAGAGAGAGAACAGTACAGTTGAGAATTCAAATCCAACTGTGTTTCTAAAACCTATTTCTTAACCATTTTGCCTTATTTCCTATTGAATTCTCTCTCCCTCTCTCTTTCATATATATATATATATACACACACACACACACACACACACATATACATGTACCTACATATGTATGTGTACATCCATATATATATATTTTTAAAACAAGATCTGTGTAGTATAGGCTGGCCTTGAACACACCATGTAGCCCAAGCCTTGAACTTGAAATTCTCCTGCCTCAGCCTCCAGAGTTTTGGAATTACAGATGTACACCGGCATGCCGGGCCGATCTTACTATATCTTGATGCAAATATGATACTAACTACACAGATGTCAATACTTTTTCCACTGGAAAATGGTGAGACTGAGGCTCAGAGAAGTTGAATGACTTAGAGATAAATCTGGGTCCAGCATCTGACCTCCAGATGTGTCCTGTTACTTACATAACTCCAGTGAGTGTCATTTGCTAACTAGGACTGTCCTTGAACATCTGTTCTAGCTTTTGCTTTGTTTTGTTAAGAAAAAAAAAAAAAGCAAGGAAGATTGCTGGGTGGTTTTGGTTCCTAAAATGTTCTTTGGACCTTTATTCATAGAAGCATGAGTGAGGCGGAACCTGTCCAAGTGGGCAGCGTCTGCCTCACACCGTTCAGGCCTGGGCCCTGGACAGGGGCGGGTCCTGCAGAGCTGGCACATCTGTCCCCTGGGGCCACAGCAAGGTCAAGGCTTGTAGAGGCTCCCTGCCCCACCCGGGACACGCTCAGGCAGAGGAAGGTCAGGCCGAGGAGGCGTCTGGGACTTGTGGAAGACTCTTGGGCTTTGGGGTTGAGCAGGCCTGGGTTTAAATCCTACCTCTGCCACTTATTAAGTGTGTGACTTGGAGCATGTCATTACATCTATCTGGGCCTCAATTTCTTCACCTGTGGGAGGGAGTTAATAACTGTAAATGTAGAGTGGACCACAGCTTGGGGCTTGTGGGTTGCTGCTGCCCAGAGCAGGTGCCAGTTCTCAGTTCACACTTGTCACAGGGATTTGCAGCCTCCTGGGTGGCCCCTAAGTGCTGGCATGGAGGATGTAGAGCCTTGGAACTATGTCACCTTCTAGACCGCTTTCCTTTCTCTGACAATAAACCTCCCTTCCTTTTGCAAGATGGTTGCAACTTGTCACTACTGGTGAACCAAGTGACGGTGGCATTTGCTCCTAAAGGGTAAGCAGGCTTAAGAGAGGGAGAGAGTGTGGCAGAGCCAGGCCTTCAATGTGGGTAGTTTTGTTCCCAAGATGGGGCTCCCATGCCTGCTTGTTTATAAGGCCAGTCAGGTTATGGCCCAGCCATCATACTTATTTCTATGTCCCAAAGAAAATCCACCCTTCAGAAGGTCCAGGCCCTGCCCTGTTCAAGCTGGCCTGCCTAGGTGGTTGAGTCACCCCTGGGCCCCTGTTTGTGACTCCAACAGGCCCATGTACTGCGGGAATCCTCTGTAAACTTTACCTCTTGTCAATGGTCCCTGTTCAGGAAAATTGGCTCCTTTGACACCATTTTAGACAAACCATAATGTGTGTGGAGCTGAAAGAGGTTCTATTTACAAGTCTGCAGGAAATAGCCCTGGGCAGAGGATGGTAATTGTAGGGTGAAGGTTCACCGGAGCTCAGAAGAGCAGGACTGTCCATGGGTGGTGGCAGCCCAGTGGAAAGAAGGCTAGGAAGTCCCCTACCCAGGCCAGGTGCAGGTGGAGGGGGCTTTGGGAAGGGGTGTGGGGTGCAAGGCAGACATGAGGGCCAGGGAGAGGGTCTTGCGATTGGCAAAAGAGCAGTCAGGTTTGGCCTCTGCCCCCAGGAACTCCAGGGAGAGAAGATTGAAGGAGAGAAAATTCCTCTTCCCTAGATGTCTGAGTGGCTCAAACTCTCTCTCTCTCTCTCTCTCTCTTTTTTTTTTTTTTTTAATCTTTTTGAGACAGGGTTCCACTATGCAGTTCAGGCTGGCCTTATGCTGTTCAGGCTGGCCTTGAGCTCACTTTGTAGCCCAGGTTGTCCTCGAACTCGCAACGATCCTGTTATGTCAGCGGCCCTAGTGCTGGGATTACAGGCATGAGCCACCATGCCCGGCCTTCAAACTCTAAGGCCTGGTTCAAATATAACTTTCCCTGGTCACCATCCTTAGCCCTCCATACACACACACACACACACACACACACAGGGTTCTCTTACTCCTGCTTTCTTTTTCTTTATAGCATTCATCACTTCTAAACATATTGTTGAATTTATTGGTGCATTGTGCCTTCCTTTTAGAAGTTCTATGTGTGCTTGAGACATTGATTTGCTCCTCATTGTCTTGTCAGTGCCTAGAGCAAAGCCCACTTGTAAATGGTACTCACTCTGAGGATATTTAAGGAGTATATAGACAAAGAAACAAATGAGTGAGTGAATGAATGAATGAATGAATGATTAAATCTTTACATCAAGAGCCCCTTAGGTTACCTGCTCTGGTGAGCACCATGGCCTTGGGGAGAGCTGGGCTCATTCATACAGCAGACTTTGGTCCCCAAACTGAGTAAATTCAGATAGGATCCAAGGGGTCCTTCAAGTAGAAGCCATGGGGCGTCAGCCCCAAGGTGTGCCCAAGGTGACCAGAGTCCAAGACCCAAGGCTCTAGGTGACATCTTGGAGGTCATCCAAGATCCAGAGGTGAGCTTCCAAGCCAGTATTCAGGATCAGCCTTCTGTTCCTGGTCCCCAGAGCCAGTCTCTGCCATGGCTTTTGATTTAGTAGATGGGAAAACAGAGCATGGAGATCCTGGTCGACTGAAGTCCTCTCTTCAGTGTCCTGGAGGAGGTGGCTTTGGGCTTGTGGGATTTAGGAATATGGAGAGCAGTCACAGGTGGAAGTGGGGGAGACACTTGGGGGGCACAGAAAGGGCTGGGAGGATCTGACATCATAATGTGGAAGCTGTGCCCTCAGCAGGACATCCTCTGGCTGGGCCAGCCTGCCTCCACTTCAAGCTGCTTCTCAGAGCCAGCTGCGTGACCTCTGCAGGCCGCTTAAGCCTTTGGGGAGCTCCTGGCTAATGGTGGCCATAGCGCACATTAGCCTAAATGAAAGGGCCACTGGGTGGGTTTGAGCCCACAGCAGCCTATCCTCGGGAGAGACCAAAGATCACACTCTCTGCACCCACAGAGAAAGGCCAGGCCCCTGAGAGGGCAGAGGCCAGTCACCTCAGCCTAGCTTCAGTATTTTTAGCTTCTTCCCTCTTTTTCTCCCTCCCGCAAGCCACTAGCCCACTCCTTGCCCAAATAACAGTCACCAAAATAGCCCTGGTAGTTGACCGAGGGGGACTGGGAGGGTCCCCTCCCCTCCCTCCTGACCAGGAGTGAGCAGAGGCCCTGGGGCTGGGCGAGACCCAAGCGGAGGCTGTTAATTGTACCTTTGGCCCGAATAAAAAAATAGCTCTCCTCAGGACTGATGGCAGCACTGGTTCTGAGGAGCAAGATACCTGGGCCGGTTGGGGACCCTGCAGGGGCTGGATGCCTCGGGGACAGAGTAGGACTCTCCCCCAGAAGCAGTTGCAAACTGGGTACATGGAACAGAGAGAACATCTTGCTTGGGCATCCCCCACAGAGGTCGTGGAGATCAGGAGCCCGAGGGGCTCAAAGGAGGCCAGTGTCCAGTGTCACCTCTGCAGGGAGGCTGCATGTCACAGGCCACTCTGGCTAAAACAGTGCTACAGTTCACATTTTATTTACCTGCTCTGCCCAACCCCCAGCTGGTCTTTTTGTCTGTCACTGTGTCTTAGACTAATGCGTGGAGCTCAATGAGCACATAATACAGTGGGAAAACAAAAACAGCTATGGCGGCAAACCTGGCTCATCCTCATCACTCCCAGGGCCTGTGGTGAAAAGCCAGAGGTACTGGGAGAAGGGAAAAGGCAGATGCGAGGCCTCCACTAGCACCAAACTCATTAAAACAGTCCCAGACCCAGGCAGAACACATCTTCTTGTGGGTCCCACGGTCTACAAATTCAGAAAATGCCCTGTGTCCTCACACTAGCCTGGGGAAGCGGGAATGGACCCTGCTTCCCAACCAGGGATGAAGCACTTTGGATTATTTTTGTGGAAAGAACAAGCAACTCTGGTGAGAACCCTAAGGCTGGGGCCCATTATTATCTCCTTCAACATGGGATGAAGCTGAGACCCTGGGAAATCAGACCCCTTGAGCCCTCTAGGCCAGGGCTGGCAGTCGATCCCTGGCAGCCTGACCCAGGGACCCATTTAATTTCAGCATGTGCAGTCTGTATGGAGATGGGGAAGCTAGCAAGCTGGACTGCCACTGCCCATCTCTGTGGTCATCACCCGTCCAGCACCTGCACCTCTCCTTCACAGCTGTAAAGGTCTGCAGTGTGTCACCTCATTTGTTCCCCACAAGAGGTTGCATTATGACCACCCCTCCACACCGCCATTTTTAGAGGTACAACAGAGGACCATAAGCCACTTGCTAAAGGCCACCTTGAGCAGCATCGCCTAGCTTCCTCTGCTCCCAGTGCATGGCCACTGCCTCTCTTTTGCCCGCCCTCACTCCCTACTCTAGTTCCAACCCAGCCTGCTACCCTCATCCTTACTCAAGTCCTTGTCAAGAGGCTGCACTTGCAGGTTGCCACCACAAGCCTCCCCACCACAAGGTGGCCATCAAACATCTGCCTGACTTTTCACGAGTCTTGTCACCCACCGTGCCACCTGCCAAGCTGCATTTATGGCTGCACCACTAAAGCAAATCTTTGAGATAAACAGACATATGAGGGGTTGAATGCTGGAGGGTTCTATTCAAGACCAGAGGCTATAGACACACGACACTACGTGACCTGTAATGACAGCATGTGGCTTCAGGGGCCCACCCTCACGTGGATTCTCTGAGTCAAAAGGTCTGTATTCCAGCATTTCTTCCATGGACTTCTTTGAGTTTAGCTCCCTGGTCATGCCACTGGGAACAAGTGTTGTGCTTTTGCACTCATGGGATGGGCCATGGGTTTTAGGATGTGTCTGCAGAAGAACCCCCCTGCCACACACACGTACCTGCTCTGCCAACCCAGCAGAAATCTCTCCATTGTCAAGATCATCTTTCAATGTCCAATCTGCATCTCTCTAGAGCTCCCCGGGGTTTATATCTTGTGGCTTATGCGAGCCAGCCTGCATCAGCCCCGCTTAAAGTCCATATTCTTGCTACTCTTTCAGCTCTTTCATTTATTAATTCCCTCATTCATTCATTCATTCCCTGCTCAGCTGTCTCCTCCTGAAAGCCTTTCCTCCTCTCTGCTATCGAATATTGCACTCTCCTCCCTCTTTAACACTTTATCCTATTTTTCTTCCATATACATGTTATTTCTTAACCTTAATTACTTCATATCTCTGCTCCCAGCCTCCCCTGCTGCAGTGTCAGCTCCAGGAGGGCGGGGGAAATTCATTCTCCCATCACATGTGGGTTAAGGCTGCCCTATTGCAGTATCAGGACGGTCTCCTTACAGTTTCCTCTCTTGGCATCTACTCAGCAAGGGGCTTCTTGCTCAGGATTGTAATGAAGACCACGTGGGCTCTCACACAGCTCTGGTGTCAATGGAAAGGTCTCTGCAGGAGACAGGCACTATTTTTACCTGAAAGTTTCTGACACTCTTACTGGGGGAGAGCACGGAGGCTGCTTTGGGTTCTTATTCACTGCACATCATCAGAACAGGCTGTCTTTGATTAGCTTTAAATGCTGATCATCTGCCTAAGACTTTGTTTGAAGAGTCCTATCCGATGAAAGAAAGTTTAGGGAAAAAAAAAAAAACCTCCTTGCCTTTATAGTTTTAAAGAAAGCAATAGAGCAGCATATCATGGATGAGAGCAGGGATCAGCAAACTTTTTCCATAAGGAGTCAGATAGTAAATATTCCCGGCTTTGCAGATGGCCTGGTCTCTGGTTTTCATGTTCAGCTCTGCCACTGCTACACGAAACAGCCTTAGACAATGCACAAGAGACTGGCTTCTAAGAAAATTTTTTTTTTATAGACACGTACATTTCATGTAATTCTCAGATGCTATGAAATACTTTTCTTCTTTCACTTCTTTTTTGTTGTAGCCATTTAAAAGTGCAAAGCCCATTCTTAGGTCACTAGCTATGAAAACAAGGAGGAGGCAGTGGAGCTGGGGACTTTAGTTAGCTGCCTCTTGCAGTGGTTGGAAAATCTGGGTTCAAGTCTGTTCAGTCATCAACTGGCTCAATGACCTTCAGCAAGTTGGCTACGTTAGCTTCTTAGGGCTCAGTTTCCCTGTGGGCCTGAGCCTGGTAATCTTCAGTCTGTGCCTGCCTTAATACCAGGTGGTAGAAGTTGCAGGAGCTCTGCTATGCCTAAGTTGACACTTTTGCCAATAAGGGAGGAAACTCTTCTGTGGGCCTTTGAACCCCTTGTCTGGGAAGAAAGTGGCTCTCTTGAGCCTGCTAGCAGGTGACTGGATTTGGGGCTTGTAGAGAGGCCTGGTGACCCTCGGACAAAGGGTTTCTGGTTGACCATCCGGAGCGGCCAACTGCACCCTCCCAGCTCCCAGCTGAGGCCCCTCGCCATTCATGCCCGCAGCCCCCTTTCCCCTGCTGCTTTGCTTCACAAAGACAAAGACAGCAGTTGACACTGTAATGTTGAAAATTGCTTGTTTCAGAACATCCCAGTAAACAAGCCCGTCTTTGTTTTAATCCCAGCCTAGCTTACTGTAGTTAATTATAGGAATTTGTGGCTATTTACGTGAACTGAGGACAGGCGAAAACATTCATTTGTCAGCTGTGTAAGTGCTGGGTGGGAATGGGCTCTGAGTGCCGAAAGGACCTAGGTAGCATTTGTCCTGTGGGCTGAGCAAGGTAGTGTGGGGCCAGGTGTGTAATTATCCCCACTGCTCCCAAAAAGAGAGAGGCAGCCACAGAAAGTGACACCTAATGATTGTTTTCAGCCCTAGTGGGTAACGGGAAAGGCTCCCTGTTTAAGGCAATTGCCTGAGATGTGAGCCTTGCACCTGCCAGGTGAGTTGGGTTATTTCTGGGCCTGTCAGCCGCCTGTCCCCTGATCCTGTCCCCAGCAGGTCTGGAGAGAAGGAAGTAGGGCTATAGGTTCCCAGGGGCTGGAGGCGAGGTGGGGGCGGGCAGCGGCTGGAGGGTCTGGGTGCCGCCTTTCCTCCCTCTGCTCCAGCCCCGCAGGAGCCACGGTTAGTGAGGAATGTTAACAAAGAGGAGACAGCGCTGGCTAAACAGAGGCCCCACGACAATTCCCGGCCCAAACAAAGCTACCCAGGCCCCCACCCTCATGAGAAAACAAGCCAGGCCTTTGTGCACACTCAATAATTATCGCTCGCAATTACCAGGGCCGTGGGGCTGCTGGGGCGTCAGGAGGGGAGGCAGGAGCTGGCTGCTGGGACCCCAGCCGCTGGAGGCACAGTACCTGGCCCTGGACTGCTGAACCCCAGGATGTGTTCTCCTGAAGGCCACTGGCTAAGGGACCTTGAAGGTCCTCGAGATCCAGCTGCAGAATGACTCCCCCCGGCCTGGAGCTATGCTCTAGGTTTGGCTCTTGGGAGCGCTGGGAGTTGCATCCACATTTCAGGTGCAATCCTTGCAGCCCCCAGACTCCAGCAAGCTCACGCCTCTGGAGGTGCAGACCCACTCTGTGCACTAAGTTCACATCCCCTACACAGGTCAGCAGCTCTGAGCCCTCTGGGTCCCTTCCTGTGTGTCCTAACCCTAATCCTCTGCACACTGACTATCCCCTTCTCTCCTCTGCCTCTAAATGCTCCCTAGGTAGCATCTAAGAAACCTAGGAGCCCAGCTACGCTTACCTTCTACATCCATTCCCACCTCCGGCCCTTGGCCTTGTGCTGCTCCTGCTACCCACTGCTTTTGTCCATTCTCCCAATGCAAGCATCCAAGCCCAAATTCATCTCCACCTCCTCCAGCAAGGCCCCCAGCAATGCTCCACCTGGCACTTAACTCTCCTTGCTTGACCTTTCACAAGTCAGTGAATTCTCTGTCTTGTGGTGGTTCTATCAACTCTGTTCTGAACTTAATAATTACAACAACCCCGATGATAATACGCACACCTAACATTTACCAAGTATTCCCTGTGTGCTAGGCACAGTGCGTAAGTGTTTTCCAGGCATTTCAATCAGATGATGATCTTAAGAGGCAGGTACTACTATTGTCCTTATTTTACACTTAAGGAACTGATGCACAGAGAAGGTAAATATCGCTTTGGAGGTCACAGAACAGGAAGAGGTAGAGACAGAGCTAGTAGTACATTGGAGTTGGCCTGTAACAGCAGGTAAGAGTGGATTGATTATTTCTGTCTTCCCCAACTCTGTGTTTGATCACACTGGAGCCCTGATATCAGCACACAATCAGCCTATAGTATTTACACCACAGGGATAAGCACATGTCGTAAATGAGGGTTTTCTCCCTCATACCAGAAAGCTCAGCTCATCATGACATTGGATGCACACTGGACAGTTATGAGCCCCACAATCCCAGCATTATGGATTAGGGAGTGTTGGCTGCCCCCCTATACCCTGTGTGTAGAAAATGAGGTTCTTCATCTGTCTGCTCAAAAGAGCAAGAGCTTATTTCCGGGCTATTAGACAGGAAGTTTAGTTTTAACTGGGGTGAGGACAAAACATCACCCTCTGCATTGTCCTACAGTTCCTTTGGTGCAAAGAGGTCTCTGTCATGCCTTCCTGAGCCCAAAGCCCTGGACAGCCAAGTCCCTGAGGGTCAGCATCTCCTAAACCTGGCCTGGCAAAGGCCTTTCACCTCTGCCCAGTTGCCAGGCAGAGCCCAGAAATGCAGACACATCAATTAGAGACTGACTTCTCTTTGGTTTCAAAAAAGACAAGAAAGGCTGTGGATAATGTTAGAAAGAGTCAAAGTTAGCCCTTTTCCAAGAGCCCCAGTGGGGTTGGCCCTAGAGCAGCTGTCTCGTGAAGTTATTTTGGCTTCCTCGCCTGGTGGCTGGAAGCTATTTCCTGGGCACCCATTGGCCAGCAGGGCCAAGAAGTGCCTGCCGTCAGGAGCTGCCTTTCCACCAGGGTAATGAGGGTTTCTGGGCAGGAGAGATCAATAGTGGCTAAAAATACATTTCCGTCCCATCTGGACATCAGCACTAGGCCTCTGGCTGACTCAGAGGCACCCTGGAAGGAGCTGAGTGGAAGCCACACCCCAAGCAGGTCCAGCAGGGCACCAAAAGGAAGGAAGAAAGAGGGTGCCACCTGGAGAGCCAGAGACCCCATCCCAAATGGGGAGACACTTATCACCTCAGTTCCTTGAGAAGACCCCTCTCAGCTCCTGCTGAGCAGGAGTGAAGACGCTGGCTGGGGAGCCGGAGAGCACTCTCCTGATTCAGTGTGTGCCAGCACAGGGCAGGGGGCTCAGCACTAGGGGCACAAGGGGCAGGAAGACCTTGACTCTTCTGCTCTTGGGTCCTCATCATCTGAGAAAGGAGATAACTTCACAAGGATCTGCAGGGCACAGGGGCGGGACCCTGAGCACAGCAAAAGCAGACCACAAACAAACAGGCATCATAAACTTTTCTTATTACTTGGATACCAGATGCTGTAATGCTTACAGCAACTCCATGAAGGAATTATCATAATCATCCCATTTTTTTATAGGAGAAAACTGAGGCTCATGGGGAATATACCCAACCAAAGTCTCCAGGTATTGAACACTGGAGCCTTCACTGACTTCTCTGCCTTCCTTTAGTTTTAGGCCTGGACCGGGGTTAGCAAATTTCCCTCAAAGAGCCAGATGCTACATATTTTAAACTGCAGGCCAGATGGTCTCTGTTGCATTTCTCAACTCTACTGCCAGAGCACAAGGGCAGCCACAGCTAATGGAAATGAACAAAAGTGGCCATGTTCCAATAAAACTTTATTTACAAAAGCAGATGACAGGCTGAATTTGGCCCATCGGCCCTAGCTGGCTCCTCCTCTACAGCCCTGACATGTAGCTTACTATGAAACCATTGAGAAAGAACTCAGGATCTGGAGCTTAGAAGGCTCTTCAGTATAATTGCCTTACTCTACAATAGCCTTATCTAATAGAAACATAACCCACATGCATAATTTAATATTTTCCAATAATTGTATTAGGAAGGAAACAAGAAACAGGTAAATTAATTTTAATAATATATTTGATTTAACTTCATTATATCAGAATTACTATGATGTTAACAGGTAATCAATACAATAAATTATTAACAAGATTTATTTTTACATTTTTTTCCTACTGAGTCTTCAACCTGTGATGTGCATTTTACATTCACAGCATGTTTCAGTTGATATTTGCCTTATTTTATGTACTCGATAGCCACACATGGCTGGTGGTGATCTTCTAGGACAGTGATTCACCAGAGTAAAATTCAGGTATTTTTACTGGTAAAAGATGAAAATGACACCAACAGAAATGAGAGAGAAATTTCTGGGTGTGTCAGGGCACAAGTCAGAATCTCCAGAGAAGCAGAAATAGGATGGATGTGCATATAGGAGATTTATTATAAGGAATTGGCTCACATAATTCAGGAAGCTGAGGTGGTGCAAGATCTGCAGCCAGCAAGCAGGACATGCAAGAGAGCTAGTGGGGCAGTGCCAACCCTACTTGAAAGGCTGGAGGCCTAGGAGAGCTAATGTTTCAGTTCAAGTCTGAAGGCAGAGAAAAAAATGTCCCGGCTTGATGGTAAAATGTCAGAGGAATTTCCCTTTATTTGTAGGACAGTCAGCCTTCCTGTTTTGTTCTGGCCTTCAACTGATTGGATGGGGCCCATCCACATTAGGAAGGGCACTCTGCTTGACTTTATCTCCAGATTCAAGTGTATACTCACCCCAAAACACCTTCTCAGACATACCTGGAGTAATGTTTGGAGAAATGTCTGGGCACTGCATGATTTTGTCAAGTTTTTACTTACACTCAAGTTGTTGTCATCACAGGGAAGGTCTCTGGAGGAACAGAACTGTCTACACTGAAACCCAGGAGCAGAGAAGTTCACCCCACACAAATAGAATGGGTAATGGGGTTCCATACAGAAGGAGCAGCCTGTGAGAAAGACCCAGAAGTGCTGGAGTGTGGGGGTGTTCTGACACTGTAAGTCTTTCAGATAACTGTTTTGGGACTGTGAGTTTCAGAAGACAGGGATGGTGCCAGGGATGGTGGCTCAGGGAGGGATCTGGGGGTGGATACTGTGTCCAAGCTTTGGGAAGAAGGTGGGATTTGATTCTGTAGGCAAAGCAGTTGTGCAAGATGGCCAATCTCCACTGTCAACTGGATTGGATTCAGAAAAGTCTAGGAAATTACTGGGTCTTTGAGGGGTGTTTCCAGAGAATATTGGCATGTGGGACAGGTAGCAAACAGAGGGGGGACATCTGCCTTGACTATGGGCAGCACTGTTCAACAGGGTGTGGTCCCAGGTGGAACAAAAGCAGAAGTGGGAAGCCCAACATCGCATGTTCTCACCATCCCTGCTTCCTGGCTGCCACAAGGTGAGGAGATTTTCTTCTCCACATTCTCCCACCAGGATGTACAACCTCATCACAGGTGATAAAGCCATGGAGCCAGCTGACCACGGACTGAAATATCTGAAACCACAAGCCAAAATACACTTTTCCTCTTCTACATTGATTTCCCCAGGTATTTCATCACAGCTTGGGAAGCTGGCTAACACAACACCCCATAGTGTAGCTGCTCCATACTCTTTATCAAATATGTGTCCCAGAGCTCCTCCAAATGCAGGTGTCATCCCAGCTAAAACTGTGCATCTGCAGCCCTAAGAGAAGTCCTTCAACCCTTGTTGTTTCCCACTGTGGTCTGCAGACCAGCAGCACCCAGGAGCTTGTTGGAAATACAGAAACTTGGGCTCCACCCCAGATGTACTGACTCAGACTCTGCCTTTTAACAAGCTTCTCTGGACATGCACTTGAGGGTTCATGAGCCATTGACTGGTTTTGGTAGAAAAGACTGCTCTTTGCCACTGTTTAAATCCCATCTCCTGCCAACAGCATTCTGGTTCTCTGAACCATGCCTGCTTCCTCCACCCTTCTGCCCCAAGTGCTCAGAAATTCTTCTTGTTGCTGCCACCAACAAGGCAGATGAAACAAAGGTTCCTAGCCCTGTTTCCCCTACCTTTGGTATTCTACATATTCCCTGTTTTGATCTCCTAGAGCTGTTTTAGAGCTTTGGTTTTCTTCACTAGGGTAAAAAGGATAATAGCCCTTGCTACTCAGGCTGACAGTTTTGTAGGAAGTGCTGAATGAATGATTCTAGGCCACTGGCTGGACTTGAAAAGCACCCACCATGGTCCCAGCCTGCTGGGCACAAAGCGAGGGAGGAGGCAGAATATCCTGGGGATGGAATTTTTATCACGAAGGAAAGCATTTGATTGGTTGCAGTCCTTGGCAAGTTCTGAGGCTGCTTGACCTGCATTTGTCATCCTGTTCATTTTATTCCTATCTGAGGTGGGCCATTAGGCTCTTCCAATTGCTTCTGGGCAGCGGGGAGAGGCCGCTTCAGTTGCAGAAGGCAAGGGGCACTGTCATTTACTGCTTTGAAACAAGAGCATGGCCCTGAGCACAGTCTAAACATCTTTTCAGTGAAGCTCCAGCACTTGCAAAAGATTCCCAAGATTGATGGCTTAAGTCTTTTTTGTGTGTCACCAATATTAGAGCCCCATTGTCTAGCTGCTCACCATGAAAGGAATTCCTGGAAGAGGGTTAGAGGATGCATGGAGAGCAGTCACACTGGGAGACTGCCTGAGTCCTGAAGCATTCCAGAATATTGTGTAAGGAGTGATCCCAAAGTCCTGTGGATTGGGATAATGATCATTAACTGACTATCTTCAATTTCAGAGACATAAAATTATTTCATATGATAAATTTCTAATTTTAGATTTATCTTCCTTTGGGACAACATTTGAGTAAAAAGAAAAAGATGCTATTTTGATATCCTGCAGAGAGATTCCAGATCCAGGGTTGTAAATTTTAGTTGCACAAAAGGAAAAAGGTATACAATATAATAATATAGCAGTCATAATAATGATACTTATAATTACAAATTTACAGAGGATATACAATATGGCATCCTGCTGGGCACATTTGTTAACCCTGAGTCCTTACAACAATATAGCAAGTTGACCTTTGATTAGACCCATTTTGCAGATGAGAAAAATGAGGCAAGGGAAGGTTAAGAGATTTACTAATAGCCACACAGCCAGAGAGTGGTAGATGAAGAGTTTAAAAACTGTATGATTCTGGTGCTCTTGCTCATTAGTCTCATATGACCTTATCTCTCAATAATTTCTACAGTCTTGTTTGATCCTCACTACCTCAAACAAGAAATTATGGCCTACAGTTTGCAGGTGAGATTCCAAGAGGTTCTCTGAGCTTGGGAATAGCAGGAATAAGCCATGAATCCAGACCTGCTGGCTTCAGATTTGCTCCTGGTCAGTTTCTCAGGGCCAGGCAGGAAGGTAGGATGTGAGGGACTGGACGTGTGTACCCGCTGGGCTGGGCAGCCCCACATTGCTCCGTGTACTCGGTAGGGCCTAGAGCTGCCCTAGCTTTGCTTTTCTCTGAGAAAGTGGAAGTTCAGATTTTTAGATGAAATTTCTCCACTTGGAAGTGCTCACAAAGCATGGACAGTTTTTTAAAGAAAGGATTCCATGCTTCCAAGCGTTTGTGCAGTGAGCACAGCCACCTGGCAGCCCTGGTGTGTACCCAGGGCTCTTGCGACCCCAGAAGCGGCTTCTCACAGAGAGCAACTGCCTTTTCCTACTCTCACAGGGAAGCTGGACCCTCAGAATGCCAAAGGGAGGGCAAAGGGAGGCAACTTATACGGCTCCCGAGTGAACGTGCTTCCTCCAGGGGCCCCAGCAGGTCTTCACAATAACGTCCTAGAATTTCCTCCCTTCTAATCCAGGCCCTTTCGGTTGTTGAAATATTAAAATATGTTCAACCAGTTAGCACTGAGCTGCTGTCTTAAACCCACCCCACAGAACCTCCCAACCCTGGGACTGCCTTAGGAGCCCCAGATTTCTTTCAAAGCAAGAAGTTAAGGGAAAAGTCTTCCCCGCTCCACTCCTGCCACCTGGAATGTGCTCCCCAAAGTCTGCGGTGGTTGGGAAGCTTTATGAAGCACTCATTAAATATTGGAGTAGCACCCCGGTCCTGTGGCCTGAAGACCCTTCTCCTTGAGCTGACTCCTCCTTAGTTAAAATCTTCAAGATCAGCCTTTTCCTGGTCCCCCTGTTCCCTTCCTATGATCTACCTCCTCCTTCACTGGGCTGGGTCAGAACAGGGCCTACTCTGTTTCAGTACCTCCTCTTTGGGGAGAGGAAGGTGATGGGATTTTTACACTGCAGAGAGGATGTTCTCCAAGCCCTCTGTGCACTTGTTGAGATCTTTCTCTGGGATGAACACAGTGGGCTGCTAAGGCAAAAGTGCTCATTTGTAGGGAAATGGCAGACATGTGGGACCCAAGAACTTGTCCTCTTAAATTCAGAGCCCAGGGAAGGCAGGGAGAGAGCATGTTATCAGGAGCAGCTGCTCTTCCATGTAGTCAGGGAGGCATGGAGAGGGCATCGAGTGTATCTATCGGCTGAGAATTGTTCCCTTCTAGTATTTCTCCTTTTGTCTGTGTGAAATATTTTGTCCACGTTTAGAGAAATTGGAAAAAAAACGTAGAGATGGGAAAATCTTTTGCACACCTTCATCCCCTTAGGGGGCAACTGCCACTCACACCCCAGGGAATGGGGTTCAGGAAAATCAGTTTTAAAGCCTGCTGTACCCTGGCAGGACACAGACCAAGGGAAGATGGGAAGGAAAACAATATTGTCAAGGTGCTGCCATTTATCTTTGAGTTGGGGCACTGAACTAAAACTCAAAGAATCCCATGCAATTTCCTTCTTCATTATACCTATTACGTGTGATCCATTTCCTCCAGCTAGAATGGAGAGTTCACAGGGACAGGGATGGGTCCTTGCTTTTCTTACTGCTGTTTTTTAAGTGCCTAGGACAGCATTGGCACATAGTAGGCACTCCACAAATATTTGCAAGTGAATGACTTAAGTTTGTCCTTAGGACTGTAAGCACTTATTTTACCCAACTCTTTCTGAGGGGAAGACATTTCTCCATAGTCTCACAGCAGTTACTGGCAGACCCGAGACCCATGGGCTCTGTCCCTGATGGACTATCCATGAGAACTTTCATCATGACCCCTTGTGGCTTATTCCACCTTCTCCATGTGCCCAAGCATTCGTGGTCACAGTGCCCATCCTGCCAGTGCCTGGCAGGGTGCTGTTGTTTTAACTTTGTCCTCTAAGACAAAAGGGCCCAAACTTTTTGGCACCGGGACCAGTTTCAAGGAAGACAGTTTTGCCAGTGACAGGGGTGTAGGGGTTGATTTTGGGATGATTCTAGCCTGTTACATTTCTCATGCACTTTCATTTCTATTGTTACATCATGCACCTTATTTCTATTATTATTTCATTATATCCCCATAAAGAGCATGCAACCTAGATCCCTTGAATGTGTTTGTTTGTTTATTTTTTGTACTGGGAATCGAACTCAGGACCTTGCACTAGCCAGGCAGGTGCTTATGCTGCTGAGCTATATCCCTGGTCTGATCCCTTGACTGTGAAGTTCACAGTAGGGTCTGTGCTGTGTGAGAATCTGATGCCACAGCTTCTCTGACAGGCAGCTCTCCTCAGGAGGTAAAACCAAGTTTGCTTGCCTGCTGCTCAGCTCCTTGGGTTTGAGGAACCCTCTTCTAGAGGACTGAGGCTTCCAAGAAAAGGGCGTGAGGGAGTCATCTGGGGGCTGCTGTTATCCTTGTCCTGGTCTTGAAGCCAGCTACACAGTTGTATCCTTTCTGTGAACATTTTTGGAGCTGTGCATTTTTGGTATGTTCCTATTTCTGTTTGTGTATTACATTTCCATAAAAATTTTCCCTGTGTAAGACACACAGACACACACATGTGCACATGAACATGAACACATGCACATTGCCAAGGCCTCCTAGGTGCTTGGAGAGGTGTCGGTAACAGTACCGCCACTCTCCTAAGTGTGTTACTTGAAGCAACTTATTTAATCTGAATGACTCTGATGGAGACTTTTAAATAATTTCCATTTTACAGATAATAAATGGAGGCTCCAGAAGTTAAATGACTTTTCCAAAACTACAAACAGGTCCTACAAAGCCAGGATTGGGCTCTAAGTGGGCTGCCACCTAGAAATGACCCAGATCCTCTATCAACAATCAAGGAGGCTTCTTGGAAGGGAGAGATGTTGCCTACATCCTGAGGTAAGTGATATGCTGAAGAAAGGAGAGATGGAACCTAGCAGTTCATGCGTGCTCAGGGTTGATACACTCGTCGCTTACCCTGTGGGTAGACACGGGGCTGGACACTTTCCCGTGGCTCATTTTAATTTTGTGTTGACAGTGCTGTGAAGTGGGGAGAGTTCACTCCCATTTCGTGGATGGGGAAACTGAGGGAGATCCAGAGCCTCCCTCGTGACTTGACTTGCCCAAGTTTACGGGCCAGGGAAAGGCAATTGTTGAAACTCCCCCTGGAAAGCTCCTGGTGCCAATCATGTTCTCCTCTGTGTCAAGTTTCTGCCCTGCTGACCTTTGTGTGACCCCAGGCAAATGGTCATGGGCACCTGGGTCTGTTCTGACTAAAGTGGTCTGTCAAGGAGAGGGCCCTTCCTCTTCCATGGAGCTGCGACTCCATAGCCCCAGCTGGCTGGTCCGGTAGCTGTGGGGAGGTGGGGGCGCCCTGTCCCTTCCCTCCCGCCCCTCTCAGGTGCCCAGGCCTTGATTTTTGCAGGAATTGCTATTGGCCACAGAAACCATGCCCCTGGGGCCAGGAACAGGGCATGTCTCCCGTGTACCCGGCCACCTTCCGCTTGCTTAGACTCGCCTTGGCCTTTTCTTGCCCACCTCAGGCTCCTGGGGAATAAATACCTTTCACTGTGTTTCTTTAAACTGATCATCAATTTCCCCTTTATGAAAATTAACACTGGATAGGAAGCGTCTTGAAAAATACATCAAGGTGAGGCAAATAGCTTTTTGAGATCAATGCCGGGCACACACAGGTTTGGGCGGACTTCATCTGATTCCTTCTCCAACTTCGGACCAGGGAGCCAAAGAATAGCAGGAGCCCAGCGTCAAGCAGATTTCTTCTTCTTGGAGTAATCACGTCCCATGTGGCCGCCCAGGGGAGCCGTGTTCCGGGGTCTCGGCCCCCTCCCTCGCACCCCCATCTCCTTCCACCCTGCTCTCTTCCAGGTATTTCCACTTAATTTTGTTTAGAAATTTGAAAAGTAAGTAAAACTGCAGTATGATTATAGACTTTATTTAAAGGTTTGATTTAGGTTTCTCTCTGTTCTTATATCAAAGATAAAGTAGAAGCGGTGGTATCATGTTCAGGTAATGAGATTTTATATTAAAAAGAATAAATTAAGCTCATAAAACTGTAGGTGGAAGGTCCAGGCGGGGCCTACCCTCTCACAGAGGGAATCTATACGTTTCTGTAACGAGTATCTGCCGAGATTAGGAGTCCAGGTGTGGGTCTGGACTTGTATGTAAGGGCAGTCTTTCTAGTTACTTTTTCAAAATTGCCCCCGTAGGTTCTCAGGAATGGGATTGTAGGGACCCAGGGATCAGAATAGACTGTAATCCCTCTCCCTTTACTACTTATCAGCTGTGTGACTGTAGGCAAGTGGTTTCACCTCTCTGATGCTCCCTTTCCTCTTCTTCAAAGTGGAGATGGTATTAACTACTACTCAGAGCTCTCGTGGCAATGACAGGAGGTGTGCCTGTGAGGTATGCATAGCCAGCTGTCAAACAATGTTAATCACAATAACTTTTTGAGAAGTAGTTTTCTGATGGGTCAAATGGGGATGCTATCTTTGTGAGTAAATGAAAGGAGGGGGCGAAGAACTTAGCGTAAACAAACAGGAAGAACCCTTTAACTATTATGTCTGTAATTACTGCTCCTTCCAGCCAGGCCCTGGGAAGAATCTGTGTCCATCATGTGGGGTGATCTTGTGTCAGACACTCTCCATGGATAAAGCTCAGTGAAAACAGTCAGAAATTCCAACCTCCCTTTTCCCTCTCCCCACTCCACCCCCCTCCTTCCTTGTGAGCAATAAAACAAAATACAAAGAACAGGAATCAAATAAAGGCTCTGAAACCCAGCCGTCTGTGGTCATTTTAAAACAGATCCTTTTGGAAAAGCTGGGTGACATTTTCCTTTAACGCCTGATTTTTTTTTAATGCCGGCTGCATTTTTTAAGCACCCGGCCGGCTTGTAGCTAGCCTAGGCAGTACAGTAGCTGCGCCGACTGTACCATTTGATCATTAATTTATCACAGTTCTAGCAGTTTGTCTGACAGGTGATAGCACTTTCATCTAATGAGCCCACAGCCAGGGCGGGGGCCCTGAGCCTAGGCTGGCCGGCCTGCAGGCCAAGGGCCGTATGCACGGGCTCCACTGCACTGGCCTGTGTTTCTTTCAGGGGCCACACAGGCCCTGGAACTGGCTGCTGATGGGTGAGGCTGGCTCCTGGCACCATGGATAAGGCTCAGAAGAAAACCTGCATGGGCCAAGGACATGAAGACTCTTTGGGAGGGACTCCAGCCTCTGCCAGTGGAATCACTGCGTTGGGAAGGAAAGGCTTAGATAGGCTGCAATAACAAACAACCCCTGTCCCCAATCTCAGAAGCTACCAGCATCGAGGATGACTTTTCTCTCCTGCATAGTATCATCTCTAGGGCACAGAGGGTGGTCGGCCCAACTCAGCTCCTCCTGGTGCTTGTTATGGTTTGTGTCTTGGTGTCCCCTCAAAGCCTCATGCAGTCATGGGGCAGGCTTCTAGAGTTTATGACTGATTCATGGGTGTGAGTTCTATACCTGCCCTGGGGCGGGTAGTTTGCATATAATGTAAGGGAGGGAAAGAGGCTGCTTGCTTCCTCCCCTTGTGCTCTTGTTGCTTTTGCTGTCTTCTGCCGCCATGAACTGTTGCCCTCTGCCGTGTGCCACTCTGCCTTGGAGCCAGCTGAATATGGACTGAAACCCCCATACACTGTGAGCTGAATAAACCTTTCCTTCCTTTATTCTGGGCATTGGGTATTTTGTCTCAGCAGTGAGAGAAAAGTAATGAAGACAGTCCTACTTGTGGAAGTTCTGTCTTACAGAAGCAGAGAGGTAGACGTGGTAAGCCATGTACTATCTTGTATCTTGAAGCTTCTGTTCCAGGTGACATGTTTCTCTCTCTCATGCTTCACTGGCCAAAGCTACTCACAAGGCCCTGGGCAAATTCAAGTGGGTAAAAAATTATGATTTAACCATATCCTCAAAACAAGAAAAGTCGATATTTGTCAACAACCCTGCTATCACTGTTGTATTACTGTTTGTAAGAACAGCTCTCCTGCCCAGTGTGTCCTGGATCCCTGCTTGATGTACTTTTCTCCATCTGCCACTACCTGCTTACCCTGATCACCTGGCCTTCTGCTCAGTGACATCCTTAGACCTGTTCTGGGCTCTCAGCACTAGTGGGCCTCATGCTTTAGCACTGCTTTCTTGAAAGTTTCCAAGTCCAAGTTCCTTTCTGATGCTTAGAAAGAGTGGAGGCCAGCAGTACCCCCAGGTACCCTCATATAGACAGGGACTCTGACACTGGGCCATTTCCCTCTTCCTGTTTCCTGCTCATCACACAAATAGAGTAGACCAGATGGCCCAATGAACTCCAGGACCTATATCCATGGGGTTATCCTGGTGCCTGGCCACAGTTCAAAGAGGGCAACTTGGAAGATCATTGGTGTCAGTGTGGTATTTCATAGGATCTTGTGAATTTAGGCCACCTGGGTGGTACTGACTCACTGGTTTTGGGTGACTCAATTGTTTATACAAACAGGGACTCGGAAAAGATGTGTTCAAAGTCCTGTACACCTTAAGGAATGACCTGTTTCCTCCTTCCCTTCTGGCTTTGTATGGCTCTGTTCTCTTTCCAGCAGCATAGAGGAATTGGAAAGCTCCTGTGGATTTCCCCCACACTGCAAAGGCCATCTACATCTTACAGAGCACCCATGGGCTCTCCCCACTGCTCTATGCAGTCCCTTGGGGAGCTTTTGAAACTCCCTCTTCTCTGAAAGTGGAGATCATATTAACTACCACCCAGAACTCTTGTGGCAATGATTGGAGATTATAGGATGGCCTGGCCTTGTCCTAGAAGCAATGACATCAGAATCTCTTGGGATGGGGCATAAGAGTAGTATGTTTTGAAAAGGTAACTCAAAAGGTAGCTCAGGATGGGACCCTCAGACCCCAGGGGCTGGCTTCTGCCTGTCTCTCCACTTTTAGATCATTCTTTTTCTCATTTCTTATGCTTTTCCACCCTTGTTTTCTCATTTCCTCCAAGGAAATGCCCTTCTTGACCACCCGCTAGTGCCCCCAAGACATTTGCACAGACTGTTCCCTCTGCCTGAAATATAGTCTTTCCTCAGATATTGGTTGGATTCTGTTGTTCCCCTCTCAGCTCAAGAGATTTTTCATGAAGGTGCTTTGCTGACTTTCCAATGTTGCACTGCCACCCTCTCTCCAGCATTTTTGGACTCACATTTAATAGCTCACCTCTTCCCGCTTATTTACGTGGTGTTGTTTGTTATATAGCACGTACTTTCTTCCACTAGAATATTCTCCATGTGGGCAGATGCTTTGCTAGCTTTGTTCATCCTATATCCATGTATTTTCAACACCTGGCACCTTGCTCAATAGTTATTGCATGAATCCATGCAAAGCCTAACATTTATAGAACATTTTTTTCCCCTGGGTTTGGAGTCTTTGTAGATTATTTTCAGAATTTAATTCTGGGAAAAACTGTGTCTCTCTTGAACAACTGGTAAGAGTTGTTCTTCTTCAAATAGGTAATTGTTCAGATTGTGTAATTCCGGAATAATAAATTTAGTCTCGAGTTTCCTGGGATCCAAGGCAAAAAGGGTCAGATTAACCACAGAAACTATGTTGGTCCATGTGGCTGGTATATTTGCCTCTTCCTCCTCCTTCCTCATGGTCTTTGATTTTCCATGTCTATTTTCACAGCATCTGATTACAAGCTGTCTCAAATCCTTTTTGGAAGCAGGCAGAATATAAATAGCTAGGAACACAAACAACTGATTCATGTGTGTAATGCCTATTTTACAGACATGCAATACAAGTCCTGGGCAGGTGGGTTGGCTTGCCTGAGGTCACAGAGACTGTGCAACAACCCACATCCCTCGAATTCCAGGCCAGTTCACCCTTCCCTGAATTATAGCAGAAGGGTCATACCCTGTGTTTTGTTTATGCTTCTAAAAGTCCTAAGACAATGCTGGGGATCTCATATTATTAGTACTTCTTTAAGGAAACTAAAACGCAGAGAGAAGTACTGGTCTCCAGTCACCCAGCAAGTTAGAAACTCAAACATGCTGAGGGTCTTGCTGTATACATGCCCTCCAGAGAGAATAACTGGGAACTTCTATTAGCACTAGCTTTATTCCAGCAGGGGGCTTGATTGTTCCCTGATAGCTTAGTATATGCTGAGGATGAGATACCAGCTGTGACACTTGCATAGCTGGAAGAGGGACAGGAACCTTCTCTAATTATCTGCTCAGTGGCCATAATGACTCTGTCTGGAAATTGTCACCAGGTAGGGAAATGCCAAGGAGAGGGTGGGAAGTAGCATCAATCTCTCGGCTCACTCAGTGTACCCACCTGACAGATCCATGTCCCAGCGCAAAGATCTTTATTGAAAGGAATAATTATGAGCTGAAACCACACTCCAGCTCCTCCAACACTGCGGAGTGAGAGGAAGTCACATAATTAGAAGGTAGAGGAATTAGAAGCTAGGGACATGGTTTTGTCAATAGTATAGAAATAACTCCTGTCAATTATGACATATCTGGTATGTTCTAGGCCCTGTACTTGACACAGCAGATGTGTTTTCTTGTTTAATCTTCCCTGTTCAGAGAGCATTATTGTTTCTTCCCTGTGTGATGGGAAACTGAGGCTCAGAGAGTGTTGAGTGACTTGCTGGAATACACTGCACTGAGAATGATTTCCAGGGTACTTCTCAAGTGCTGGAGTGTTCTAGTGTTTTCCTTATGCAAATCCATTGCCCACAAGGGTCTATTGTCAGCCCCATTGGCAGAGAAGACACTGAGGTGTGAAGTAAAGTGACCTGCCCAGAGTCACACAGTGGCAGTGCCTGGTTTTGAAGCCTGGGAGGCCAGACTGTACTCTTAAGCCCTGGTTCACACCCTGGCTTAACAAATGACACCTTGAGGTTCTACTCTGACCCACCCAGCTCCAAACCCTTCTTGTCCTCAGCTCTGGGTCCCCTGGCAGGAAAGTGCCCAGCCTCTCCTGTGGATTCTCTAGGTAATGGTTCAATCTAACACAGAAGTGATTTCTGGCTCATCTAGTAGGTTCCTGGAATGCTAGAAACCCTCAGAGGCCTCCAGTGTTGGTTGTCTGATAAGTGTCTGAGGTCATCAGATAGGAGTGGATAGCTCAGGCTTGGGCATCCGGAAGGGGGTGGGTGGCCCTGTGTGTGTGGCAGACCAAGCTCAGCCTCGTGGCAAACTGGGATGGCTGATCCTTACTTGGGATAATTTGTGTGAGCAGTTGTATAGATTTCTTAAAGCTCAAAACCACGCTGGGGATGGGAATAGCTGGGTTCCTCTGAGAACTCTGCTCCCCTTCCCACTTAGCGCACGGGTTGAAGGCCATGTTGGTTCACTACAAGGATGGATGTTAGGGAGCTGCCTTGACCTATCTCATCTAGAGCCGCTCCTTGTGCCAAGCCAGGGCCAGGCAGCACGGCAGGCAGGAGTAGCTCCAACTTTTCTGCACCCCAGCCGTAGGCAGCCCCATTCTTGAGGTGCAGTGGATTCTGGTGTGTACAGATGTGATGTTCTTCTTTAAAATGGCCCTGAAACCCAGGCTTCTTCATCCCCAAACACACACAAACCAGACCAGGCAGTTGGCTAAGGTATACTTTAATGAGCAATGGAGAATAATTCTAATGGTTTCTAATTAACACGAAACAGGGGTGATACACATGCAAAGTTGGTAGGCTGAATCTTCCCGCTACAGTCTTGTGTTTGGGCTTTGATCTGTGCATGTTTCCAAGGGCAGCACTAGAGGGGACATCAGCACAGACCCCTTCCTAGGACCAAGAGTTCTTTCTTCTGCTCTTCCTGCACTCGCCTCTGACCATGAGTTTCAAGATGGCTTTAGTTCAGTTGCATATGGTTTATGGCCCAATGGCTCTTACAGTCTAAATAACAGCAGTGGTCCCAGTGGCACAAGGCACCTGCTACCCCTTGGCAGTATGAGTGGTTTTCAATCAGGAGAATCAGTACCACCACTCTTGGGGACTTTGTAATGTGTGGAGATATTCTGGGCTGTTCTCAGTAGAAGATGCTCCTGACATCCTGTAGGTTAAGGCCTCCCCAATGCAGAAGGCAGGGTCCCCATAACAGAAGATGATCTGGCCCCAGTAGCAATGGTACCAAGGAGGAGAACCCCTGGGCCACACTGATCTCCACATGGTTAATCATATGCTATTTGTTTGCAGGTGGTTGAAGCATTTTGCTTTTGTTCAGGTCGTTAGTGCTCATAAGGAGGTTTGTAAATTCTGTTTGAATTCCATATGAAACTTCCCCATCAGGATCTTAGTATATAGCCAGACTCCAAGCAGTGCTAAAGGAATCAATGATTACTTTGTCACCAAGTCTCTAAACAGCTATTTTAATCATTGTTTGATAATTATCTTTCCTGGCTTCCAATGCCACCTACTCTTGGGAACTTTAGCTTCTAAGACAGTCTCCTGGTTGTGTGTGTGTGTGTGTCTGTGTGTGTGATATTTAAATAGTCTGGAGGGAGAGGTGGCTAGTTTTTTTTGACAGTATTGGAGATTGAACCCAGTGCCTTCACACTGAGTTATATTCCCAGCTGTTTTTATTCTTTTTATTTTGAGACAGGGTCATGCTAAGTTACCCTGACTGGGCTTGAATGTGTGATCCTCCTGCATCAGCCTCCCAGAGTGCTGAGACTTCAGACGTGTACCACCAGCCCTTGGTTTATTTTTTCAAATTATTACTTATTTGCTTTAATTTCTTTAGAGAAATTTCAGGTTTATAGGAAAAAAAAAGAGGTATCTTATACCCCCTGCCTCTCCCTAACATCCAACTTTCCTGTTTGTTTGCTACAAAGTGAAGCTGCCTGGAAACACTGCTAGAGCTTGAGCTCTACAGCTGACACAGGGCTCACCTTTGGTGTTACGTGTTGTGGGTGTTTGGACACAATTGCGATAACTTGTCTCCACCACTATAATATTATGCAGAATGGGTTCACTGCCCTCAAAACACTCCGTGCTCTGCCTGTCTTCCCCCTGCTCTCTGGAAACCACTGATCTGCATAGTTTAGCTTTTTCCAGAATGCCACATTGTGGGAATCACACAGTATGTAGGAGAAGCACATTTTTAATCCACCGCATGTGCTTGGGGATGGCGAAGTGCTTGTGTTTTTATGCTGATTAATTCAAGATTCTGGCAAGTATGCTTCTAAAAATTAAAAATAGGCTTACCATATGACCCAGCAATCCCACTTCTGAGTGCATGTGCAAAAGAATTGAAAGCAGGGCCTCAAGCAGATATTTCCACACCTGTGTTCATAGCAGCATAAACTGCAATAGCCAAGAGGAAGAAGAAAACCAGATGTCCCTCAGGAGATGAATGGATGGATGAAGAAAATGTGGTATAAACACACAATGGAACATTATTCAGCCTTAAAAAAGGAAGGAGGTTCTGACACATGTCAGCCTCAATATGAGTGAAACCTAGAGACAGTGTGCTAAGTGAAATAAGGCAGTCACAAGTTCTATGTGATTCTATTTATATGAGGTACCCAGAGTACTCAAATTCACAGAGATGGAAAAAGCAGAACTGTAGCTACCTAGGAATAAAGAAAAAGAAATGGAGGGGCTGGGGATTTAGCTCAGCGGCAAAGCGCCTGCCTGGCAAGCGCAAGGTCGTGAGTTCGGTTCCCGGTACCGGAGAAAAACCGAAAAACCA
>NW_004955433.1:12588075-12592537 GCF_000276665.1 Chinchilla lanigera
AAAAAGAAATGGAGAATTGTTTAAAGTGTCCAAAAATAAATTCAAGTTTGGTTGTACAACATTGTTAATAACGTATAAATAATAACTTGACGCTACTGAATTGGACTGGAAAATGATTAAGTGGCAAATTTTATACTCTGTGTCTTTTATCACAGTTTAAAAGGTGATGTTGGCAGCTGGACCCAGGCACAGACAAGGACCCAGCAGATTAGTGGAGGAGCCTGGGGGGCGGGCAGGCATCAAAAAAGGGGCGGAGCTCCTGTGAGTGGGGCTGGAGGAGGAGCCTTGGCTCTGAGCCTGGAGCTGCCTAGGCAGAGTGCAGCTTGTTTCAGGGCCAGGCAGTACCTGCAAGGCAGAGCCACTTGGAGGCTGGCGTTGCTGGAGCTAGGGATCGAAAAGAGCATCAAGCTCCCCAAGGGTCCCTTCCCAAACACTCCAGCCATCCTGGTGGGCTTCTCCCTCTGCCCAGAGCCTGGAACAGGTGCAGAAGATCCAAGGTGTTCAGCAGGTGTTTGTGCAGTGGATGGATGACCTCAGGACTACAACCCAAATCGCTCTGCAAAAAGCCACCTCCGAGTGGCAGTGTCAGTCCCCGGTCCTCTTCTTCCCAAAGCTCCCATGGAGAATGAGGTTGGGCTGCCTCCAAGTAGCTCCGGCCTCCTGAGCAGAAGGCACCACCTTCACCTCATAACAAATTCCACTCCAGACCTCAGTGTTCCCCAGAGATACCCTGGGCTTTCTCTCCCACATGACTTTTATTGCCCCACAATGTTTCCAGCATCTGTAAAATACTAAATACCCTTTGCCTCCTTCTAGGTACAGCAGATTTGAGATAGGGATGGGGCGGCATGTCCAGGAGAAGACATGGCCCCCAAACTTTGCCCAACACCGCTGGACTCTGTATGCCTTCCGTGAGGGAGGAGACAGTGGAGCATGGCAGGTCAACCTGCTTCTCAGCTCAGCACGGCTGCTGGAGTCTGAGCCTCCCCGGAAGGCCTGTGAAGCGGGTGCGTGTGGAAGCTGTGTCACAACCTTCCCAGGACGTGGCCTCATCACTTTCTTGCCAGCAACTCAGTGGACGAGCTCTGAGAAGATGGTCAGCGTGTTGCTGCGGGTGAGGTGGGGACAGTGGACAGCTGGATCAGGTCCTCGGGGACGGCGCCCACCTTAGTCCAGAGTGGGAGCCCTAGCAGCAGTCTGGGGAATGGCGACCTCAGTGAAAGACACGTGCTAATCAGGGCAGCAGGGCGCAGCAGTCAAAACTGCGGGCCCTGGAGTTAGTCAGACTCAACTGACTCCACCTGCCATGGTATTGGACATGGTCCCCAACCTGTCTGTGGCTCAGTTTCTCCATCTGAAGAGTGGGATTACAATTGTATCTATCCGACTGACTCAATGTGAAGATTCAAGTAGACAGTGCCAACAAAGTTAACTTTTAGTGTAGTGCTGGGCACATAGTTGAACTCTGATGAGATGTGGGATATTCTTATTAACATCCATTTTCATTATTGATGTGATACTGATAAATACTTCATAGCTCTTTAGGGCTAACACAAACCATGCACCCTGGTTACTAAATGAAGGAGTTGGGTCAGTGGAGTGACTCTCCCCACTTACTGCAGAGCAGCGGGTATGTGGAGGGGGCTAACTTTAATGCACATCAATGCAGATGAGCAATGGATATGGATTGCCTTTTCTAATGCTCTCAGCCACACTGTCTGGGAGAGGAAAGATGCCCATTTTTCAGATATGGAAACTGAGGCTCAGGGAAGCTTGAGACCTCCCCTCAGCCAGCAAGTCATGGAGCTGGGATAATCTGGCTAGCTTAAGTTAACTAGTGCCAAAGCTCACAGGTGGAAAGGGGTCCTGAGGAAGCAGGACCCTGTGTGGGGAAGGAGAGGATCCATTGCCCACCCAATGTGTAGAACTGTAGTGGACTCAGGGTTTAGTTCTGTTGGCCAGTGGGGTGACCACACTCCCATCACCCTGGGGTGTGGAGAGGCTGCCCTTGGATGGTCCTCTGTGCCTTAGAACCTCCTCTCCAGAGACAGAGAGGGCAGGGCACTTGATCCCAATTACAGAAAGTGGCGGAGTGAGCCGTCACCTCTCATGATGTGAATGCCTCAGATGGCAGCAGACTAAAACCCAGGTGGCCCTCACATGGGCTGGGCCCTGCATCTGGGAGCCAGGGCCCTCCTGGGCCTCAGAGCTGAGCCCACAGGGGCAAGTCCCCTCTCCTCAGCCCTGGAAGTGCAGAAACGGGGATCCCTCCAGGGCTTGGACCAAGGGCTTAGGCTAGAGCCAGAGTGTGGTGGTGTTGCTGGGAGCCTGTGCTGGGAACCCTGTCCTTGGTGTGGCCAGTCTGCCATCTCTCTCAGGGTCAGAGGCCACACCACAGATGCACGGCTTAAGCCTCATCTTCTGAAACTCCCAGAAGGTAGCCAGGCCCAGAGAGGGGAGCCTCAAGTTCATGGAGATGGGACTGACCATGTCTTTGACAATTCCTCCACTCCTTGAAGAGCGGGTCTGACTCTGTTTCAGCCTTGTGCCTCGTCATCCTTGAGATGAGCTTCGCAAGTGGGCAGCACCACAGGGCTTCTGTGGACGAGAAGATGCTGAAAGCACAGAAGAGGGCAGTTGTGTGCAAGGCGGGAGGTCCGGAGCCAGCTGAGTTGTCCAGCGAGGCCCCAGGAGGAGCTGAGCCCCTGCCACAGCTCCTTTCCAAAAACCACCCCCATGTGCTTTCATGTCCACAGCCCCTGAAAGTCAGCAGGGCCCTGGGGGTAGCAGCCTGTTTCACAGGTGAGAAAACTGAGGCTCAGAAAGAAAGTGACTTATGCAAAGCAACACAGGGCCCTGGTGGGCTTCCATACACAAGGAAGTGTCCCTTGGTCCCAACCTCTGTATCCTTGGCTACTTTGGGCTCCAAGGCCATGACTGATGCTTGTGTTTCCACTGGCCTCTGACCCCAGAATGTACCCATTTCATGAGCGGGCACTGAATCAGAGTCACACGTTTGGGTATTAAGAAGAGGTGGGTGGAGTCAATTTGGGGAGTGACTGCAGTGGGAGGGGGCCTGAGGACCCTCGCTAACTCATTCAGTGTCTGCAAATTAACAGCCTCCTGTGGAACAAATGCCATTCTCACAGCATGGAAGGTGGAAGTGGAAGGTGCTCTGCTGGCAGCATGGAGTAGAAGCCGAATCTGTCCCTGCATTAGGGCAGTTAGGGGTGCTCTGAGGTAGTGGTCCCGAGGAATATGGTGCCCCAGAGCCAGGAAAGCTGAGCCATGTCACAGTCCTGGTCTCAGATCTCCACTCCCTCTACACTATGTCCTCAGGTCTGAGCCCATCAAGTGGTCCCAGGTCAGCCAGCTTTGAAGTAGAGTGGGTTTTCTGGAATTGGAGAGGCTGGAGGGGCTGCGTGAAATCACCTCAGCCCTCCTGATGTTGGGCAGGGAAACTGAGGCCCAGAGAGAGCCAGCGTGTGCCTGTGGCTAGGCACCATACTACTCACCATGCAAAGGAATAGCTATGCCCTTCCCCACCAGGGGAGTGTGGATTGAGGAGTCACGGGAGGGGCTCTTTCCTCCCCTGCTCTGCAATATCAGGTTTTGATTAAGGTTTTGTACCATGCTGCTTTCTGTCAACAGCTTTGCAAAAGAATGTCTCCAACCCTGGGTGCAGCATGGCCCTAAAACTAGGTGCTGGCCAGAGGTCCCCCTCCCCCTGCCTGCATGGTAGATGGCACACCAGTCTCTGCAAACTTGGACCTCTCCTGGCCTCTGGAAGCCCCCTCTGGCGCAGCCTTCTTTGGGTTCTGAGGGGGTGAGATGGATCACAGAGATCAGCAAACACAGGGCAGTGACACAGATGGATTGGTTTGAGGGAGCATGTGGGGTGCTCCATGGCTGACTTCAGAGGTTTTGTACTAGCTCATGACAGTATCTTTACCACCTTGAAGACAAAAGTGGTAGGGATAGGGGTTTAGCTCTGCCTGGCAAGTGCAAGGTCATGAGTTCGATTCCTGGTACCAGAAAAAAAAAAAAAAGACAAAAGTGGTCAAGCATGCTGGATCTACTCAATCGCTTTCTGATCTCTTTTTCCTCCTGGATGACCTCCTGGATGACCTCCTGGATCAGGACAACAAGTCCCCCATAGATTGTACCCTCTGGCTGGCAGAGAGCATGTCTTCTGCTCTACAACATCACTCTCCAGTAGAAATATATGGTGAGCCAGGGATGGGCAGTAATTTAAAATCCTCTAAGCAGGATGAAATGAGTGAAATGTATTCAAAAATAAACTGCAGTCAACTCAGTATGTCTATACTATATCGTTTCAACAAGTCATCAATGTAAAACATTAATGAGAAATTTTTTTTTATTTTTTTTTTATTTTAAGGATAAAAGGAGGGAAACATTAACAGACATACAACATTTTACAACATATCACAAGCACAATACA
>NW_004955433.1:12598558-12621058 GCF_000276665.1 Chinchilla lanigera
GCTCCCAGAGAACTCGCTGCCTGGGCGCAAGGCGCGGGGAAATGAGAAATTTTACATTGCTTTCATACAGCTTTCCAAACCCCATTTTAATTTGGATACCAACTGTATCTCAAATACTTAAGCACACATGACCAGAGGCTGCCCTGGACAGCATAGTTCTAAGCATCACTTCCCTTCTCCCTCAGTGAGTTCAGGTGACTCTTTCTCTTTGCACTATCACTGTGCCATTTGGATATGGGCATTCAAACTAGGTCAGGGGTACAAGATCTCAGGCACGCCTTCTCTCTCTTCCAGAACTTGTGGCAGACAATCACCCATGGCCATCTTTTGCATTGAGCCTGGGCCTGGCCTATTTTTCTTCTTATACCAAAAGGCATTAACAAACGATTGCAGTGGGCAAACCAAAGAAACTCTCTTTTCTGTAGGCACCTTGATGTTTTTGATGAGCTTGTGGTATTCTGATTCTGACAAAGACCTGGAGTCTGGGCTTCTGCTACTTATGTCTTTCATAGATAGATAGAAGTCCGGCTCCTGGGTACCCTTAGGTTTTGTTCCATTCAGACTACAGAGGCCTAAATCCTATACCTGTGCTTTCGTTCCACTCACTCTTCTCCTACTAGTGTCTTGGCGATGAGTTGCACGCCAGTCCTAGGGACAGGCAGGGTCCAGGGTGTACTCTCACCAGTGATAACATGGGTATCTTCTTCTATTGGGTTAAGCCTATGCTGCGGCCCTTGATCCACCAGGGTGGGCAGAAGACATACATCTCCAGTTAGACAGGAAGCCCTGAAGGGCAGAAACTGACACCGGCACTCCAGAAGCCATCAGCTCTAACCTTCCCATCTCAGTTACCCAGAGTCAGAGGGTCACAAAGCTTTGCTTCCTATTTGAATATTTTCTGTCATTGCTGGTTGGCCTGTCTGTTCACAACTTTTCCTATTTAATTTTTTTATGTGAACTTTTTCTAACATAGGTCCTGTTATGCCCTTGTTTCCTTAAGAACTCTAAACATGACTTAACCTTTTAACCCATAGAGGGCATAATGTATGAATATGCATTGTTGCTCTGTGCTTTGATATGTTGAGAATATGTTCAGGACCCACTGAGGTGCAGAGGGCTGTCTGTCCTGAAACTGACTATCCCTGGGCTCTGTTTTTTTCTGCATCCTGCCTGCGTGTTAGTTTCCCTCTTCCTTCCCCATGCGGATGGGGGCTGCCACTTCTGCTTCCTGATGTACGTGCTGCTGAAATACCATCTCTCTCCCCATCTAATTTGTTGCTTCTGCAGACTTAGCTAAAATCCACATCACTGCTGTTAGAATTGTTTGTCAAGTACAAGTAATTCGGCCCTAAGAAGGATTCCCCAAGTTAGACAGTGTGGGTAAGGCAACCATGGTTTAGAGCCATAGTTTGGTGGCTGAGGTTATGAAATAGTTAAACTCTGAGTAGCTTTCTCTCAGAACAATACAGTTTAACATTTATAAGTCTCCTAAATGTCTCTAAGTGCAATTTAAAGTTAGCTTTTATGCTGCTAGCCTATATAGTAGATGTATAATAAATATCCCTATGGATACATACAGCTAAATCTAGCTCCATCAGAAGAATTAGAAGAACAAGGGAACCCTGGGCTGGAGCACTCAAGGATGGCTTGCAGGGTGAGGAGATGAAGCCATGCTCAGAAGCATGAAACCAAGTAGAGCAAGACAGTTTCCAGGCAGAGGCCATAGCAGAGGTGGGACAACAGGTGACTGTATTTCGTCAATAATGAGTGACAGCAAGAGGATGTGGGACTCTCCCTCCCCACTAAAGAATTCCAGTGTTCCTCTTGCCTGGCACCCTCTAGTGTTCCTGGGTGCAGGTACTTCCTTAGGTTTGGAGACGCTTGGGGAACCTTCATTTTGTCATCTGTAATGAGATTCTTTGCTTTTCTGACAAACCAAGTGTGAGAACTGCTTTGGAAGCCTTGATGTACTCTAATGATGAAAGCGTAAGGGACGCTGACAGATTTCAATTGCACACCGACTCTGGTACAATTTTTCTATTTTTGAACATAATGTTTATTGTACTATTTTAACCAAACTGTGTAGTAATATTAGGTTATGGTAGATTGTATTTCCAAAAATGGCCTCAGCAGTCTCTTACCTGCACCATCCTGCACTGAGACTTAGGCTCTAATTATCCCACCAAATCTAAGCACTCTCAAGGCTGCTTCTAACCACCACCACCAGTTGCAGGAGCAGCAGCAGCAGCAGCAGCAGCAGTGACTTTCTAGCCTCGGCTATGAAAGGCAATGCTACCTACACCCTTTTTGTTTGTCGCCTGGAGCCCCAAGTATCCTAAGGATATAATGTTAAGAAGCCAAGCCTTGCAGAGAAATCCCAGGTCTCAGGTCTTATGTCATCAAATCCTCATCTTGAACTTCTTCTGACTGACCACCCCCCACAGTTACAATTTAAATTCTGAATACATGAAGAACACATGACTAGGTACAGATACACCTATTATAGCTTAGATTTAATTCTTTGGACCACTGTCTCCTGTTATGGTCCCTTACTCTATTCCCTGGATACAATTTCTGCTACTCTATTGTTAGAAATTCCTCCAGACATGCTTCTATGTATTTACATAAGTCTTTGTCTCTGTGGAAACATAGGTGTTATTTTGTAATGTTTTGATATAAATAGACTCAAAGGACTCAAGTGTTTTTCAGCCCATAATGTGTCTTCATGGTTGTTCCTCATGAGAACACGGAGAACCACATCACCCTTCTCAATAGCTTCACAGTGCTCTGCGGGATGACTGTGTGTGGTTTAATTAGGCACTCCCCGCTCCATGGACATTAGGTTATTCTCAATGTTTCAACTTTTGTAAATCATATGGCTGTGACCATCTTTGCATGTACTTCTTTAGACACGGTGGTGAACTTTTCCTGGGAAAGCCACAAAAAGGTGTGGGCTACAGGATCTGTGTGTGTTTTAGATCTCGGGTCAAACTGACCTTCAAATTAACTGTGCCGCCTACTCCTCCCATCAGCAGTAGCTGACTGAGGCCTTTTGTCTTCACTCTCAGCTGGTCTGATGTTAGACCCATGTAAAAGGGGTCCCTGCTCTCAGGCCATGCTCAGATGACCCAGCTCTGTCCCTCCTACAGCCATGCCCACTCCACTGGGGAAGGGTCTTGGGCACTGGGGAGATGCTTTGGCATCTATGGGGTCAAGTGGGGGTTCCTGTACAGAGCATGTGCCCCATGTCTAGATGATGCTCTGATACCTGGAGTTCCTGAGTCCTTGCCCAAATCAGCCTTCCATCGTGTGCATGGGCTCCTGCTAGGAGGCTTTTTCCTAAAAGGTGAACTCTGTAATTGGTAAATGAGCCTCTAATCCTGGGGGAAGCTGTTGTGGGGTGGAGGTGTGTGGACAGGCCTGGCCTGCAGCGTCCCCTCTTCCCTAGTGATTGATGGGGTCGCAGGGGAGGGATGTCAAGATGGGGCTTCATGTCGTCTCTGCATGTGTGTCCTGAGTGCTGGTGACATTGTCAATCTTTGCAACTTGGAACCAGTATTTTCTAGCACATTTGACTCTCCCAACTCTGTGTGTGTGTGTGTGTGTGTGTGTGTGTGTGTGCATGCATGTGCACATATATGTGCATTGGTGAGCAGGGCCCAGCTTTTCCTGTCTGCAAAGCATCAGAAATGCGCACTAGACTCTTCATCCAGAATGTGACCAAAGTGCAGTCTGCACCCAGGCCTGTCCTACTCTAAAACGTTACTCTGTCCCCACCCCAAGATTGGGCTCGTCTCATTTTTTTCTCTTCCATCCTAATTTTCAACCAATTTGGTTCCCTTTTCAGAAAGGGCTTCCCTTCCTCTCCATCTCCCGGAAAGGGGGAGCCTGATGGTGGGGTGGGGATGCCCCTGGGGACTCATTTCCAGCCAACACGGAGCACTTCAAACAGGCTCCTTTCCCAGGATGCGCGCTTTTCATGGAAATTAACCACGCGAGCAGGTGTCTCTCTGTGGCTGGCCCTCTCCAGAGAGAGGGGCTGGGGCTGCACAGGAGCTGAAATAAACGGTGGCAAATAAACCTCGGCACCCGTTAGCGACAGCTCCCAGAATTTAAAGGGACACGTAATCATTCCTAATACAAATCCAGGGCAGAGAGCCAGATGTCGCTGATGGCAAAGAGCCTTGTTGGCAGAGAGAGAAGCACAGAGCTCCGCAGCTCCCACTGACAGCAATCGGGCTGCTTCCTAAGCCTCTGCACTCACACCAGCATCTGCATCTTCCTCTTCCTCATTATGGTCACCATCATGGAGGCCGCCACTGGTCAGGAGCTGGCCCATGCCGCAGGGTCTGGGGAGGAAGCTCACTGAGGCCTCCAAACAGCCCCATGAGGTGGAAGTTGTTATCCTCACTTCACAGATGCAGGAGCTGAGGTTGAAAGAGGGGAGTGCTGGCCCAAAGTCGTGCATTAATTTGGGGCAAAGGTGGAAGGCAGATGCAGGCCTCTTTCCTTCCAAGACCAGGTGCATACACTGGGCTGCTCACTGCCCTGACAGACTTTTCTGGGAGGCTGAGCACACAGGCAGCCGGTCTGCTCACTGGATCCATCCCAAGCCTAGCATGCCTTTCCTATGGAGTCCACTTGCCCAGGGTCCACCTATATCCTAATCCCTGAGTCACATCTCTCCTGCAGCCCAGAGGTGCAGGGACAGACAGAGGAGGAGGCCCTGAGGAATCACGCTCACCTGCGCCTGCTAGGGGGTGGGGCTGTTAGCACCAGCTTACGACTTGCGGAGCTCTGCGAAGGGGCTTCTGCTCTGAGACATCGTCTCCTTGGGCTCCTAAAGGGACCAATGCCGAGTGGCTCTACTGAGCCTCTTTTGGCTCCTCTTTGAAAAAGCAATGAGTCTGGAGACACATTCAGTCCCTGCCACCTTCCAGTGAATTAATTTGCATTGACAGAAGCCTGAGGGCAGCATGGCAGCTCCTGGGCCCCTGGAAAGAGCGAGAATGTGCAACAGAAAGGAAGCAGGCCTCCCTGATTGCTGGAAAGTAGGCTTCCGAGCCCTCCTAGGCCAGCGTTAGGTGGGCTCTGGGGTGACCAGGACACCCCATGATAGGCCCTGTGTTGTAAAGACATTAAAGGCCACTGGCTCAAGCAGTACTCACAAAAGGTGTGAAAGAGCAGGGAATGGTAGCATATGCCAGGGGTCTCAGCACTCTAGGAGGCTGAGGCAGGAGGACTGTAAATTTGAGCCCAATTTGGGAAATTTATTGGCTTGTTAGGACCCGTCTCAAAGTTTTAAAAGGCACAGGTGGTGGCTAGGAATGTAGCTCAGTGTGAAAGTTCTGGGTTCAACATCCAGTTCTGCCCTTTAACAAAACAAGGCAAAATAGTCTGGAAGGACAGGAGGGGCAGATCAGATAAATCAGGTTTGGGAGGGCGTGTCATTCACCCCAGGACACACAGCACCTATGGAGTGAAACTGCCACACACAGCTGTCAACACACACCCATGGCTGCCATGTCCCTAGATGCCCTGGTCCCAGATGTGACACTTGTAGATCTCTACCCAGGTGCAAGCCTTAGAGAGCCCAAGGCAGGGAGAGGTGCAGATCCAGTTTTGCAGGCCCTGTGGCTCGGGAAGAACTGCTGGACAATTCCCAGTCACATCTGCCAGTGAGTAAAGTGAGGCTGGAAGGAGTGAAGACATTTCACACTGCAGGGACAGAGGCAGAATTCGCACCTAGGCCCCTCAGCCTCTAAAAGTCATATGCCAGAGGTTGCTCTGGGTCAAGAGGCCGCAGGCCACTGGATCCCACCCTCCTTACTCCTGGCTCTGCACCCACACGGGGCCCTTTTGAAGGTGGCTATAAGTGGCTCTGTTGGCGTGTGGGTCCGTCTGGGTGGGTAAGAAAGTGGCTTTGGTGACGAACGGGATGTCGGCCTTCTCCCGTGCTATGTTTAGAAAGGTGTCAGCCCCAAAAAGGACGTCTCGGCAGTCGCCCAGGAGGTAATCACGAGTGTCTCTAAAACCCCACGCTTGACCTTTCTGCACTCAGATGCCGGGGCTGCCAGCACCATGACGCAGGGCAGGACACGGACGGCCCAGGCCTTGTGAGGACTGGGTGACCTCCCTGCAGGGCAGAGGGCTAAGGCTCTCGAAGACAAGGCCGCCTCCCTCCCTCCTTCAAGTACCAGTGAAAACCTGCACAGTGATGTTTGTGAAAAACCTTGGTAGTTCCATGTGGGCTCCCACAAGCCTTTGCATGCACCTGCATGTTCACGCACACATATGTGTACACATGCACACTGGCATGGTGCATATGTTCATGCACACAAACTCACCCCCATCTACCCATGTACACCTCACACTCACCCACTTGTGTGCATACTCACATGTCCCACACTCACATGATCACACACAAGCGCTTTCACCCCCCCCACACACACACTGTTAATACAGCTGCCTCACCCTTGAGCAGAAAGAGAAGTGTGTCGTACATTGCGTACAGTCCTTAGCATCTCGAGTGCTTAATTAAAATTTCTTACTGCTATTTAGTCTCAAGCATTTAAGCAGCTATAATCAAAACAATCAAAAGCCATGTCAGGATTAGCCCCAGCTTTAAACGCGTTGGAGATCATCGATGCATTCCTATATGGTGCCAGATTAATTTTTTTTTCTTTTTCTGGTGCAGGCTTCAGAATAAAGTTTCTCTGTGTATTTTTGCTAAATGGGAGTATATCCTGAGATTTCAAGTTGAATTGTTAATAAAAGGATAAAACTGTCATTGCTTGAAATTGTTGCTCAATGTGAAACAGGGTGTGCTTTGGAACGCACACAAGAAACACGTATTTAAAGGAATTACATACTGAGGCTGACAAGACCCCGTGTGAGGCGTTTGAAATGATTGGTTTCAAATGTTGACATTCATCCAGGAGTGATGATCAAAATATCACTGGCTAATACAGCATGGGAAGTGTTAAAACGCAATGAATAATGGGCTCCACAAGGGGCATGGCCCCAGGGTCCCTACTCTGTGTCAGGCACAAACCACTGGGATGAGGCTTGCAGGGGCCCCGCTTTGCAGGGAAAGGGCAAGGGCTTAGGGTGGAGAGGGCACCTGGGGCTGGTTGCCAATCAGTGTGGGAGTGTTTTGTATTTTAGTAGCAGCCAAACTGTGTCAGCACTTTCAAGTTGGATGTCAAGTCTATCATTCAGGTCGCTCTTTATTATTAGTAATATATAGTCATATAGAGTGCGAGTGGTTTTGGTATATTGGTACCTGCATATAGCTTCTTTTGATGATTTTAATCCCCATTCTCCTCTTTCCCTTTTCTTACTCTCTCCCGATCTTCCTTCTCTCTAAAAGTCTTCTGCTTTGCCCTCCCCTCCTGTGCCTGCCTCCTTCCCCCCTCTCTATACATATAAGAGAAAACCAGATGTTTAACTTTCTGAGTCTGGTTTATTTTGCTTAAATTGATGGTTTCCAGTTCTATCCAGTTTCCTGCAAATGAGGTGTTTTTAATGGCTGAATAATATTCCATTGTATAGATCCACCACAATTTCTTTATCCATTCATCTGTCAACAGTTATCTCTTCAACTTTACTGAGCATCTCTGCCTTTTAATAATCGCTTAGTCCATCTACATTTAATGCAGATATAGTGACACGGCTGGGCTGAGGTCCACAATTTTGCTATTTATTTTTTCTTTGTTCCCTCACGTTTTGTTCTCTTGACACTCCTCCTGCCTTATTTTGGATGATTTGAATATTTTTAAAAATTCAATTTAAATTCATCAACTCTTATTATTATTTTTTTTTAGCTTCATGCCTTTGTGAGTTGTAATTTTTAGAGACTGCTGTAAGGGTTTTAGCACCCACCCTTGCTGTGGTGTGAATATTTTTGTCTCCCTAAATTTATATGTTAAAATCTTAACCTGCCGGGTGATAGTGTTAGGAGATGGGGCCTTTAGGAGGTGATTATATCTTGAAGGCTGAACCCCCATGAGGAAGATTGGGATTTTTATAAAAGGGAACTCAGAGACCTACTCAGTCCCTTCTGTCACAAGTGCATAAGGAGAAGGCTCCATCCAGGAACCAGGAAATAGAGCACCACCTACTAGGATGGCCAGTGCATCGATCTTGGGCCTCCTAGGTTTCAGAACTGGGAGCCACACATGCTGTTGTTTGTAAGTCACCAGTTTATTGCAGCACCCCAAAGGACTGAGACAGTCCTTAAATCTCTGCAGTCCATGAAGAGTTTATACTGCCAATTCAGGTAAAACGTAAAAGCACTGCAGCCACATGGATCCATTCAACGCCACCCACCACCGAATTCCCATCTTTTATGCCATAATTGTAATATGTATTCCACCTGCATCTACTGTAAACCCCATACTATTGTGCTGTATTATTTTGCTTTAAACAACTCTATTTCTAAAGAAATTTAGAGGAAAAAGATCTATCTATCCATCTATATATCTATCTATCTGCCTATCTATCTCTCTATCATCCTGGGTATTTACTATTTTTGACACTCTTCACTTTGAAGCCTGAAAATATTTCTTTAGCATTTTTTGTGGTACAGATCAGACGTGGGAAATAGCCTCAATTTTTTTTAATCTGAAAATATCTCTATTTCACCTTTATTGTTAGAACATATTTTCATTGCGTATAGAATTCTTGGTTGACATCTTTAAATTCTGAGATGTGATTGCGTGTCTTCTGCTAAGAAGTAGTAAAATTTCTCATCAGTTCTGTCTGTGTTTTTTTCTTTCTCCTTTCATAGCTTTTTCTTTAAGTTTTCAATAGTATGGTTATGATGTGCCTAAGTGTGATTTTCCTTGTATTTATCCTTCTTGGGGTTGAGCTTCTTAAATCTATAAATTTGTATCTTTTGTCAAATTTGGGAAAACTTAAGCCATTATTTCCTCAAAATTGTATTTACTTATTGTCTGTTGCCTCTGTTCTGTGACTCCAATTTCATGTTTGTAGACCTTTCGATATTAAACTCCAAGTATTCAGATATCTGTATTATCTTTTTACTCTTTGTTTTTCAGGTATAGCTAGATATAAATCTCTAGATATATCTAGATATATCTGAAGAACAGAACCATCTCTATCTCTGTCCCTATCATCTCTCTCTCTCTCTCTATCTGTATGTTTGGTAATTTGAGACAGGGTTTCACTACACAGTTCAGGCTGCCCTTGAAATCACTGTATAGCTCAGGCTGGCCTTGAACTCATGGTGATCCTCCTGCCTCAGCCTCCCAAGTGCTGGAATTAAACGTATGTACCACCATGTCTGGCCAAATATTGTATTTTTCAGTCCTAGAATTTACATTTTTAAAAAGCCATTTTATTTCTCCTCTAAGATTTCATGTATTGTGAGCATATTTTCCTTTTGGTCCATGAACATAGTTACAATAACTGCTTTAAAATTTTGTCTATTAATTCTAACAGACAAATTATCTCAGCACCAATCTCCATTGAAAGCCTTCACAATGAGCTACCTCCCCAGCCCTTTTTGATTTTGACATAGGGTCTCACTAAGTTGATGGCCTCAAGCTTGCAATCCTCCTGCCTTGGCTTTCTGAGTGCTGCAATTACAAGCAGTGCACCACCTTGGCTGGTTTAAAAATGAGAAACTCATCTTGTGCCATTCCCTTCCCGCAAGTGTGGACTCTCCAGTGTCTGCCTGATTTGTTTACTCTCTCAGCTTTTTCTGGTGTTTTGTCCAAAACATACAGCTATTATCTTCAGGAGTGTCAGGCCTGCTAAGAACGTAGATGTCTCTGCTAAAAGTGGAACTTCTAAGGTTGAATTTAGTGATAATCAGATATATCAATTCAAATTTTATTAAAATTGTTTAATCTACTTTTTAAAATTAAAATTTTGAGCTTGTCTCAAGATATTATTTGTTAAAAGTGAGATTTTGTTGTTTACTATTTTAGTTATTTTTCTCTCATTCCTGAAACAAAATACCTGACACCCAAAGCTAAAGGGAGGAAAGGTTTATTTAGTTCACAGTTTGTAGAGGTTTTGGTCCATAGTCAGCTGGCTCCAAGGCAGTGTGGCTTCACAGAGAAGAACAGTTCCTGGTAGGCAGAAAGTAGCAAAAGCAACAAGCAGGGGATAAGACTCTTTCTGTCCCTTATATTGTATGTACCTGCCCTAGGGCGCATGTAGTAGTCACATCCTTAATCCTAGCCAGAATTATGCTGAACCAATCAGTGGACCAATTTACTAATCACACACCCTTAATCCTAGCATCACACACACTAGATTCAGCCACCTCTGAAAAAGCCCTGTGACTGCATGAGGCTTTGGGTGTACATCTAGATACAAACCAGAACATTTTCCAAATTGTAAAACCTCTCAGCTGTTATGTTTTCTGGGTTCTCAGAACTCCCAGCCTGGAATCTGCATCTGCAGTGTTATTCTCCTATCTCAAGGGACTGTACTTCCTGACATGGGGCAGCCAGGTCTAGGCCTGGGCATTAGCTTTTTGGGGTAACCCCTGCCATCTGCAGAGATATCATTCATTTCCCAAAAGTCCTCACATCTCCCGCTGCCATTTCCTGATAGCTGGAGGAGCCCAGGTGGACAGATGGTACAGCCATTTGACAGATAAGGAAATTGAGGACAGTGACAAGCATTAATTTCCATGATGAGGTTGAAATGCTCCTGGAAGTTGGCTATAACCCTTCCTGTCAGCCTTTGCAGGCAGAACACCAGAGAGGTTTGCCATATCTGCTATGGGCAGTGGATGCCGGGGGAAATGCCCAGGCTTCATCCATTCACTGTAAGGAAGCACTCCGGGCTGTTCTGGTTTTGCCTCTCTTTGCACTTGACTATGTGGCTGAGGCAAGCTGTTCCCCTCTCTGGCTGAATGGATTAAGATGGAGGATTTCTTCATTCCCTTAAGCATTTTAAGTTTCTATGGTTTGAATGCGACTCCTAAAAGTTCACGTGTTAGAAACTTACTCCCCAAATTCTTAAGAAAATGATGTTTAGAGGTGGAGCCTCAAGGAGAGAATTAGGACTTCATATGCTCCCAAGGGCATCAGAACATGCTGTAATTAAGATAAGTAATATTTTAATGGAATATGTTAAAAAATCAAAATGAATGAAAAAAAAATTCGTGATGAAAGAAGTATCAACATTTTTCTTCACTCTTATCCTGGCCCTGCTGGATTTTCTTTTATTTAAAATTTTGATATTCTGCTCATTATGGATTCTTTTTGCATTGTTTGATTTTTAAAAACATGGTACATTAAAATGTTATGCATCTTGATTTTGAGTATTTTGGTACGCCTGGAATTCTGCATCTGAAATGAATTCTTCCCTTGTTTCATCGGATCCTGGCCCAGGATGGTCCTGGCTTACGCTCGCTGTCCTGGAAAAACAGGTAACAGCGCCCTCTTTCACTGTCAGGAGTGTCCTGGTTTGAACGGTGATTTAGAAGTTGACCCCACAGGCCCGGCTCAGGCTCAGGCACCTGGGGGGTGCACAGTACCACCCCTAGTGAAGTAGGGCATCCCTTTCTCCTCAGACATGGAGAAGCCCGAGTTGCAGACTCCTTCCCCTCCTCCTGCCCCTACTTCCACCGCTTACACCCTGGGACCCTGGAGGTGATGGGGAGAGGTGGCCTCAGACATGGCATTGCTATTTTCAGGGCAGACGATGGCTTCCTTCTCTAGCCCAAATGAAACCTTTCCTCTCCCAAATTCCTCAGCCCTCTCATTAGCGGTCGTGTTTGTGGATAATAGCTATAAGGAGGAGGCAATAAAAAAATCCAGAATGTGCTGCCCGGCCTCTCCTTAACCCTTCCACAGGGAGTGCCTGCCAGCTCTGGCTGAGGTCTTAATGACTCCAGCGCGGGCCCAAGGGCCAAGAGTGGGCATTTGTATTACAGCTGGATTATTTAATCCCCATTAGTTAAAAATGCCGGGCCACAGGCCAGGAGCCCAGGAAAATAAGTGGTGACAGGTGAGAGAAAAATAGCCTCCCAGAGGCCTCTGCGGCCACTTCAAAGGCCATGGCCCTGCCAGGTAATTGAGGCCTAATGGACACCATGTCTGGAAAATGGCCTGGCCAGAGATGCCCCCTGCACACAGGAAAGTGGACGGGCAGCGAGTGGAAAGGCTGCACTGGGCAGGCCAGGCCCAGAGTGGTTCCTGTAATTAGGCCGGGAGGGAGCAAATACCTTTTCTGTCAGGCGTTGCATGGAGCTGCTGCCCATGTCCATGTTGGGTGGTGAGACGGGAGTTCCGGGACAGGGCTGGAAGGCCTCACAAAGAGCAGGTCTGTACCACCATGACTGCTGCCAGGACGGCTGCTTCAAGGAAGAAGTTATTGTGTGAATGTGCAGCCATGCATGTTTGTGTATTTTGTTAGCGTGTGTTTGCAGGCATGTGTGTGTTTGTGTATATATGTACGTTGGTGTGTGGATATGGGTCCCTTCCTCTGGAGCCCACTTTCTTTCTTCCACATTTGGAATCTCACCTCAGGAAGAGTCCGAGGTGTTTGTATCTAGTTGGCCCCTTAAAACAATCTTTTTCTCGAGCTGGACTGTCCTTTGAGTTTCTAGATTTGCAGCTCAAGGCTGGAGGCTGGCCTGGCTAGTTAGAGAGCAGCTCCCATCAGCAGGGTGCAGATCCAGTAGGGCAGTGGGCCCAGGCTCCAGAGGCCCCTTCTAGTGGAATCCATTTTCCTGCTGTTCCAGTGCTGGACACCCATGGGCAGGGTCCTCAGGATCAGCCTGCAAGGTCTGAGGAAGCAGAACTCCCCAGCCCTCTCTGTGTGTAAGTTATTGAGGGACCCCTTTCTTCTTGCTCCCCCACAGCCAGACTCCAGCCTTCCTTAGTAGATATTTTTCATGAAATTAACTCACTTTTATTTCAATTCGCTTAAAGAAATATTTGATCTCTACCAGAAATGGAAAGATCAATGTCATCTGGCATAAAATAGCAGATAATGATAAAATGAGTGCAATGAAACTGGCATGTTTTCCATCCCAGCTGGTGACTGTGTCCAGTTCAAAGCTCTGAGAGGAGGCTCTCTCTGTTGAAAAGAAACATTAGCAATCATGAAGAAAGTGTTGAGTCATCCACCACTGAGCACTTTCTGATATTACCCAGAATTGAAAGTCCATAAATGCTCCCTGCAGAACAGGTGGGGTTAATGTCATGTCCAGGTGCCAGTGACAAGTGGAGCTAATGCCATATCCAGGTGCCACCCAAATCATTGCTAAGCCCGCAGGTGACACTGGTGAGCGAGTCTCTGGCTGCACTTTAAAATCAGGCTATCAGCCCCATTGGGAAGGTTGCTTGTTCTCCCAAGCTTGGCTTCTTCCTCCTGCAAGGGGTGGTGAAATATTTGGATGGGAAGGGTCGAAGGGAGCAGATGGAGAGTTCTTCACATATAGCACTCCGCAAGCCTCAGTGGTGTCCTGCACTTGGGCTGCAGTGGGGCTTTGCACATGTTCTAATGGTCTGGGGTCCCGAGGGTGGCAAAGGGCTTGGTATAGCACGGGGCTGGACCTGCTAGGCACCGAGACCTTTCCCTCTCTTGAGCTGGAGAGAGCCCTGGAGGCAGAAAGCACATGCTGACACCATGAAAACCCTTGCACTGACACACTCATTGACTACAGGGCACAAAGAGGCCTCCCCTATAAATCACAGACGGAAGGAGGCCCAGGGACTAGATGAGCTCACTGAGGTCCCTCAGAGACCGGCCAAGACTGCTTCCTGCTCAGACCCAGGGCACACTCACTTACATAAGCCAGGCACGGTTTTAGGCCTTTAGACAAACAGGAGCTCACTTAATCTTCACACCAAACTAAACACTGACGGGTGAATCCTGTGAGTTCAGTCCTCAGTAGGCCCATTTTATAGGTCCTGATGAGCCACTTGCCTGAGGTCACACAGTTCATTCATTAAAGGGAGGAGTCTGGAATTCCGACCTAGCCAGCCTCTGAGCCCTTGAACCACCCTCCCCCCAGCCAGATGTGCGCACATGTGGTCATGCTGTGTGTGTTGTAGGTGTAAGTGTACATGTCAGATGGGGGTGTCTGTCACCTGGGCCACCAGCAGACAGCTCAGACCAAGAGGAGTTTATTTTACAAACCCAAACCCTGCTCCTTTCAGTTTGTTAACATGAAAGCTGCCTCTAATTCCCTCTACAAATACCACATTCTCGAGCAGCCATTGGCAGGGGTGGCTAGAATCGCCCCCACTTCACATTCCTTTGAGTCACCAAGTGGATCAGCCAGAGCATGGTCATAATTCAGGATTCAGCACTCAGGTTTCATGAGACAACATCAGAAATGCCAGTGTAACCGCCTGACTCCTCCATGCCACAGGGAGGGGGTCGAGGGTGCAACACAAGCTGAATGCCGCTGCCCAACTCCTGCCCTCCTTCAGCCCGGACAAGCCTTGGCTCTGTCGGCCTTGAAGCTCAGGGCAGTGGCCCACATGGGCATCGCCTAGCTGCCCACCCCAAGGACAAGGAGGTAAATCTCTCCCCTTCCTACTGGGAATGGGCATTTCTGTGGCCATGGCACAGGAACCTATCAGCTGAATGCTGCCATTGATGACAGCCAGAGTTGCCTTTATGCTGGGGGATGTGATGGCTCTGTGCCCACATGCTTGGGGCGCAGCTGGGCACTGTAGTTCTATAGGCTCCTGAATCACCAGAGTAGAGGTAGCAGGGATTGGGAATTTAGTAAACCGTGCTGTCCTCTTCAACACCCTCAAATCTGCCTCCGCTGAGCCCTAAGGTCTCTCTCTTGGGCCATGTCTTAGTTACTTTTCTCAGTGCTGAGACAAAATAGACGACACCCAAAGTAAAGGGAGGAAATGTTTATTTAGCTCACAGTTTGTAGAGGCTTTAGTCCATAATTGTCTGGCTCCAGGGCAGGGTGGCTTTGTGTGAGAACAGTTCATTGTGGGCAGAAAACAGCAAAATCAACAACCAAAGGCAGAAAGGGACAACCTTTTTCCATTCCTTATATTGTGTGCAGGTTACCTGCCCTAGGACGGGTCTAGCACTCATACCCTTAATCCCAGCATTGGATGATGAATCAATTACAGACTCCAGATTCAGCCACCTCTGCAAATCCCATGCCCCATGACTGCATGAGGCTTTGCGGGGACATCTAGACACAAACCATAACAGACTGGCATAACCATTCCTCCTCCAGTGCATCCTTGAAGTGTTCCCAGGGCTACTCTCCTGAATCCCAGCTCTTAACTTGAAGCTCCCAAAGCCCACCAGTCTCCCTCTCCTTCACAGATTTTCTTGGGCTCCCTATTTCCTACAACATGAAGTACAAAATAAATTTCAGGTGGTAGTTGTCTGGAACTCTCCCAGTCCAGCTCAGTGCTCACTTTGCAGTTGACTTAAATGCTAAAGTGTCACCCTAGATCCCCTTGACCAGGCAGCTTCACCCAGACCCAGCGGTTTTGAAGCATGGCCATGAAGGCTCACAAGCACTATTTTCCTCAGCCATTGCCTTCCAAGTCGGTTGCTCCCCCAGTAAATCACATGCATGGAATCTCTGTCTTGGTTCTGCTTCTAGAGAACCTGGCTTCTGCCACGGGAAAAAATACAATAAATTCAGATGAATTGAAACAACTGAGTTAAAAGTTTGTTAAGTGTATATACTTTTTCAGTTTGGACAGTTTATCTTTCTGTTTAATACTATAAATATTGAACATATAGTCATTAGGTGTGATATACATGCTAAATCATCCATTTTATATTCATACACACAGCATTATAGATAGACATATACATTTACACATATAATCATGAACTATGCACATTTCCACATATATAGGATCATAGCATGTGCACCTTTATATTAGCCCCTTTGATCCATCAGGGATATGTTCAAGATTCCCCCAACAGATGCCTGAAACCATGAGTAGTATTGAACTTCGTTTAGTCCATGGCTTTTCCTCTGCATGCATATTGATAAACATTAGAGAGCTGCGAAGCGAGATTAATGATAACAACAAATAATAAAACAGAACAGTTATTATACTACAAGAGATGTTCAAACTCTGGATTGTTTCTTTCTGGAATTTTCCATCTGATGTTTTCAGACCTTGGTTAACCATGGGTAACTGTACTTTCATGGCAGGCAAAGCCTCAGAGAAGTAGTAACAGGTGTATATGTAGAGCTTAGCACATAGTCCCATGCCATACATTCATCAGTGCAAATATTCTGTGCATGTGGGTGCATAGCCCATATGCACCCACATGCAACATACCATATACATTTATTTACACAACAGATCACATGACATGTTCACACACAACCATATAGTATGTCCATTCTCATTCCCACAGGTGCAGCACATCTACCTTCTACAAGCACAGTCCCACTGTGCACATGCTCACACACCTAGAGGCCCACGGCACGCTCATTTACATGCACATTCATCCATTTATCCACAGACTGGATACTTATACTGACTCTTTGGTAAATCAGTAGCGTATTTCCTTAAAAAGAAATACACACTTGATTAATTTCTTTCCCATGAATCTCTTGCTTGTCAAACGGGAGGAAAAAGTTGTTGTGTTTGTGTATCAGGCCCATTAGCCTAGATAAACTGTTGGCCTCCTGTAATGATTAATGACAGAATAGTGCAGTTGCTGCAAAAATAAGTCATGTGGTGAGGAGAGAAGTGAAGATTATATCTAACACCAGGGGATGGCTTATTAATCTCACTTCTCAAGGAATTCCTGAGTAAATCAGTCTCCTTTATTAATGATATTTCACTCTGCTCTGTGAGACATCTTTTATCCAGCCAGAAGGGCAATTATCTATTTAGGCCAGGAAACAATATTAGTTACTGCCTTGGCTCCAGGGCAGGGAGAGGAGCCAAGAAGAGGAGGAAGAGAGAAGCATACAGAAGGCTGCTGTCCCCAGCCTGATGGGTACCATGGTCCCTTATGCCTCCAAGAAGCTTGCTTCTCCCAAGCAAAGGGGTCTTGAGTGCTGTGAGTGTGTGGGTGTGGGTGTGCATGTGAGAGAGAAAGAGTGAGAGCAAGAGTGAGAGCAAGAGTGAGAGAGAGGGAGAGAAAGAGAGGCAAGGGGCCTAGGGACAGATGTCCTGCTCCCTTGTGAAATAGCCACTGCTGGCTCATTTATTCAATGAACATCTATCCGTGAGCACCGACTATGTGCAAGTCCTTTACCAGGACGCTGAACACTGCAGATCTCAGTAACACACAGTACATGGCTCCCACCCTCTGTCCTGGAGTCATTTCTGTTTTTGAGGTCTTTTTTCATTGAATCAGTCTGTGATTACAGTTTGGAAAAGAGGGAATTAGATAGCGGGCCATGATAGGAAGGGGAGGTGTTTTCTAGATTTAAGCCACCATTTGTCTTTGTCTGCCACATAGCAGCTATTGGAGAGATTCAGTAGGAAGACTGTGGGCACGGATTTATAAGGCCAGCTTACCAGGAGAGCAGCCAGATCACTGGCTCTTACAAAGGGTTTTGGGGAAATTTGCCTATCTCTCATCTTCATCAGTCACTCATGCATCCAACAGGCATTTACAGAGCACCTACTGTCTGCTGGCTTCTACTAGGCCCTGGGGATGTGATAAGTAAGATGTGACCATTACCTACTAGGGATTTATGACTAATGGGGGAACTTGGGCATGAAAACAAACAACAGTTCTATAAGGTAATAACGGGCAACTGAGTTGTATATGTCCAGCACAGGGCCAGCCACAAGGTGTGTGTGTACCTGTGTGTAAATGTATATAAGTGTGCATAGGAGTGGATGGGAGACGTCAAAGGTGGCATGCCATGGGGCAAACAGCAATCTTATTTGACTTCCAACCCTGGTTACTGAACAGCTGTGGGACCTTGGATGTGTCTCCTTATTTCCCCAAGATTCAGTTTTCTTCTCCATAAAACGGGGCTAACAATAGCGGTTCCTCGTGAGATTTTATGCCAACACTTAGTTCTCCTAGTGAACTTTTTATTTTTAAAGAGTCAAATATGAAGAAATGGTGCTCAATAAAGAACAGGTTTTATAGACACATATGATACCAAATCTCTGTTCGACAGGCAATCCAATATGAATTGTAGTTATCTGAGCACTTACTTAACACAAGCCAGGGACTCTGGTAAGGGCTTTGCATTTCTCTGGATGGGTCAAATCCTGGGAATTTTGGGGCAGGTGAAAAATTCTTCTGAAGTAAGCTCTTTAAGAGTAACTCAGAGTGCTTTTCACCTTTGGGTGAAGGCCTGGGAAGGGAGCAGCCCACTGTCCCCCATCAGCACCCCTCCTGCTGTGGAGGGGTAGAGCAGGGGAGAACCCCTGGGGAGCTGGTTAGGAATACAGAATCCTACTTGCCAGCTGTAGAGTGAGAAGTTGCATTAGAAGCCTCCTGAATGGAGGAGGGAGAAGCCTTAAGCCGAGGTTCCTCAGCAGAATAGTCACGTGTCCCCCTGCCTGGAGGGAATGGAGTGGGGCTCAGGGAGGTGGCAGTGTGCAGGAACTGGGTCCCCGCTAAGCTGCATTTGCTCCTGTCTGTGTGTTCCAATGTGCGGCATCCTCACCTGGCATTCATGCACGGGGTCCCCTCCCCTCCATTCTGGGAGGAGGTGCTGATGTGCTCCCACTTCACAAATGAGAAAACTGAGGCTCTGAGACATTAAATGTTGGCCCACGGTCACTCAGCAGCAGAGCTTGCGTTCAAACACAGGTCTGATGCCATGTGCGCTACCCATCCGGCAGCACTGCCCTGCCTGCCTGTCTCCCACCAGATCCTCTTACCTAACCCTTCCCACCTTCCCCACTGAGGCCTTTCTTGGGCAGGGGTCTCTGTACAGATGAGAATTCCTATGGCACATTGGTGGACGTGGCCTGGCTTAAGGACCCCCACTCAGGGCATGGGCAGCTCCAGTAGGCTTCGTGCCTGGTGGGCAGCAGCAACTGCACAAGCCCAGCCCCTCTCCGTCAGCACTTTTGCTGCCCCCCCCAGCCCTCCCCACCCCAGTAATTAAATAAGTCTCTGGAAGAGGAGCCTGTACAGTATGTCATAAAATCTCTCTGAACTACCTATATTTACCCCTGAAAGTGAATTCTTTATAAGACCCGGGATATCAAAGCAGCCGGGGATCAAAGTCGTTTTAATAAGCCAGCCGAATGCGCCTGCCCGGCCTGGCCTCCTCCGGCTGCCCTCCTTGGAAGGTACTTAGGACTCCACTTGGGCCACATTGTCACTCTGATTGCTCACCGCACACGCCTGTAGGGGAACAAAAACACCGCCCTCTCCTTCCCTGAGCCCTGCCCACCCTTCCCACCGTGCCCCACTAGACTGTGAGCTCTGTATAGCGGCTCCACAAGGCCAGGGAGGACCATCGATAAGGAGTCTCGGGGTCCTGGGAGGGAAGGAGCCAGGCTGGGTGAACTGGCCCATGGGTGCATTTGGTCTACACCGAGCTAGAAAAGGTACAGCATTAAAATTTGGAACAAAGCCAGGGCAATGGCTCCTTTGGGGTTGGTTACTGGAAAAGGGTCCGAGAAAGGGAGGCTTTTGGTGTGTTTCACACCTTCTGGTCTTGATTTGGGTGTTAGTTATAGGGTGTGTTCAGTTAAAAGAATTCATCATGATGGACAATTAAGATGTACACACTTTTTTGTGTGTGTGTTACAGTTCAATAAAAAGATTTTAAAAGTGTGAGCAGTTTGCATAGGATTCTGCCTGTCCAGGCTCAGGAGAACTGGCCACCCTGAGCCCCCACAGGGCCGCTGTCAATAAGAGCTGAGTCACAGCCGCTCACAGTGAGAGATGGCTTCCCTTTCGTCCCAGAGCCTTCCCACATCATGTCACAAGCCTCTTCCACCTGCCTGCCCTTCTAGGAACTTCAGTTTGAAATCTTGGGCCTAGTGCAACTCTCTTGTTTTACTCTTGGGGAAACTGAGGCCCAAGGGGAGAGAGCTAATAGATTAAGACCAGATCCAGTTTTTAGTTGTTGGTTTAGACTTGTTCTTTTATATCAAGGAAGGACAAACAATAGCCCATGGGACATATTCAGCCTCTTGTCAGTTTTGTAAATAAAGTTTTATTGATAACAGTTACATCCATTCATTTATGTACCATCTATGGCTACTTTGGTGCTATAATGGCAGAGCTGAGTAAGGCGCACAGAGAGTGTGTGTGGCCCACAAAGCCCTACATATTTACTATTTGAACTTTATAGGAGATCTTGCTGACCTTTGCTTCTACCCCATAATGTTTCCTATATCACATCTCAGCGTGAGCAAAATAAAGTCCAGTGTATCATTCAGCCATCAAGTCCTACTTGAGGACGGGTGTATAGAAGTCCCAGCAGGTGGCGGCCTCTGCGTCTGTGTAGGTGGGAGCTGGGATCTAGGAGGGTGGCTGGAGAGCAGAGGAGCAGTGTGGCTTTAGGAGTTGTAATGTTCCTGGACCTCAGGGTAGCACGTCTGCCACTGCATGGTGGCATAGAGAAAATCCTCAGTGGTCGTGGGACAGAAGGTGCTTTGGAGATTGTAGAGGGTAAGGGTGGACGTGACACCAATGACCGGGGTATAATACTGCTCTCTAGTAGTAACTAAGTGCCTACCATGCTATGTGAACTGGACTTTTTTTTCAGAACTGAAGCTTGAATCCAGGTCCTCATAAACTAGCTAGCATTCAACCATGGGGCTATACCTCCAGCCCTGGGCTTAGCATTTTTCATGGATTATCCCATCTAGTATGTAGAATAAACATTTGCGGTGTGGAGGTAGTATTATAGGGAATAACTGGATCTCCTAGTTTTCAAATCTCTTATTTATCATTAAGGTTGTGGGTGATTACTGTGCTACCTATCTCACGGATAAGGAAACGGGAGGATTTAAGGCTGTAAGAGGTTGGTTAGTGCACAGTTTATTGAGCATCTTCTATGTGCCATCCTTGCCCCTCTGTTTTTTAGCCATAGGGATAGAACAGTGAGCAAAGCACAGTGCATGAAGCTTCTTTCTAATAAACTGATTCACATGCCCAATGCCACACAGTTAGAAAATCCTAAGATTTGAACTTGGCTCTGACTCTATGAACCTGTGGACTTAAATCTCTTGTGGGAGGACAATGATGGCAGAGGAGGAAGAAGGAGTGAAAACACGAGCCTGGGGACCTTGGCCGGGTAACCTCTCCAGATTTCTCTCAGTTCAACTACACCTTGACAATAAGATGTTCCTTTCAGAGCTCTCCAGACAGCCCTGTTCCTTGGGGACCAGGAAACAGGTCACGTGACCCCTAGGTGGTCGAGTCCAGCTGGTGTTCCAGCCCTGAGGCTCCTCTGCTGCCCTCCAAGGCAGTCTGTGGGAGACTCAGGATCTTGCTTTTTCTTGGGGACTTGAGTTGCTTAGGTGTCCTCAAATGGTCAGAGAGCAGACGGTCCTGTCATTGGGACCCTGGAAAATGCCTCTTCTGAGAAGGGTAGGAGACACAGAACTTGGGTCCACCCAGGCTTTAGCCCCAGGGCTGGGGAAGGCACAGGCAGACCCACCCTCTGCAGAGCACTAAACCTCTGCCCCGGCCTCTCTGCCTCTGTCTCCATCCATGGAAGCCCCAGCCTCACTGCTCCTGCACAGTAGATCACTTGAGGCTCTCCCCGTTTTTCTCTCTTCTCCATGCCTTTGTGTAGACGTTCTTCCAGGAACACCCAACTTGCACCTGGCCAAGTCCTGCCAGCCAAGGCCCCCTCCTTTCCAGAACCTTGTTTACAGGCCTCACGCTGTCCCCACACTGCTGCCTCCATCAGGACAGCACTCACCATGAGGTATACCGGCAGGGCTCTGCGGTCTCTTCCCTCTGGAGCCTGGAGGCTCCTAGGGGTCAGACGCATCTCTGGCACCAGCACAGGACCTGGGCCAGGTGAGGGCCAAGTGTGCTGACCACAGCCTTCCCTCTCCTGGGTCTCCAGCCCGCTCTGGCTTTGGGGAGGAGAAGGGGGATCACCGCAGAGGGTGGGCTGGGGACTTGTCTCTCCAGGCCCCTCCGCTTGCCCAGAGCCTTCCCCAAGTCATCCTACCTCACCTGTTCCTGGCCTACCATGGGGAGAGGCAGGCACAGCCCCTTTCACACACCCAGAGGGGCCGGCAGAAGGAGCCTGGGGAAGCCCACGGGTAGGAGTGCCTTCTTGTGGAAGAAGAGAAGAAGGTAAAGCCGGCCTGGGGTCCACAACTGGTATAATGACAGCCAGCTCTTCCTACGTCATGACAGACAGACAGTTTATTTGAACCTCAGTACAAACTTCCAAAGAAGGAAGTAAAACACTTCTCTTTAAAAGACAAAGAAACTGAGGATCAGAGAGGTTAAGGAACTCACCCAAGTCACACAGTTAGAAAGTAGCATTGCCAACATCTGGCTCCAGAGTCCTAGATGTCCTGAGAGTACACACACTCACAGACATCTGAACAGAACCACTGCCAGTAATCAACTGGCTCATCAGAT
>NW_004955433.1:12626058-12754150 GCF_000276665.1 Chinchilla lanigera
CCCAAACCTGCTTATTTTGCTGGTGAGCTTGTGGTTGTAATTTCATAAATGCATCACACACACCATGAACTGGTGAGATGAGAGAATAAGACAAAGACAGTGAATATTCTGGAAAGTCTTGGCAAAGGCAATTTTTAGAAGAAAAGGTGCTATCAAACTAGGAGAGAGTCAAAAACTACCAAAGACTGAAAGCTGTAAATACAGAGACAGGTTTCACTTTCACATTGCTAGGTTCTCGCAAGGCAGGTCTCACCTGATGGGGGAGAATGAGAAGCGCTAGGGGGAAGGTTAGGGGTTCTCATGGAAGTATGAGCACCTGGAGCTGCAGGGGGAGGGATCATACTCAGAGAAACACCTTGATCTTATGTGGAAAGATCAGTGCATGCTCCTTCATCTATCATAGTACAGTTAGAATAAAATGCTCACAATAACAGGTACATTGATACTATTTCCAATGAGTTCAACTTAACTGCCATTTTTGGTTACTTGAAATCTTATTCAGGTAATCACTGAAGACACCTTGGCTCCTCCTCTGCAGATCAGCAGGGTTAAGATTGCTAACCCATTTGACAGGTGAGAACACTCAGGCCAAAGCAGCATGAACTACTTTATCCATGGTCTTAGATCCTATACAGGTTCAGTTGGATCCAGCTGCTCTAGAGCTGCACATCGTCTGCAGAACTGTAAGATGGTTCCTAAGAGTCCTGCCCGCTGGTGTTCATGTCTTGTCCAGGTCCCTCTCCTAAAGTACCTGAGCTTCACTCATGGGGTTTGTTTCCCAGGCAGTTCAAATTAACCAAGGGAGACCATGGTGGGTGGGTCTGGATTAACCCGGTGAGGACACAGGTCACAGAGACACTGCTTCTGCTGGACTTCCAAGAAAAGGAAAGACACCATGAGCTCTGCAGTTTCTGAATGAGTTTAGAAAAGGGCCTTGGGGATCACAGGAGACCCCACCCTGCTCTACGGCTTGATAATCTTGTGAGACTCAAGTCAAGGAAGAGATGTGGCCAGACTCCAGAGTCAAGGAAACGGTGAGATCATTAGTCCGTGTGGTGTCAACCTGCTGAATCCATGTGACTTGGTATACAGCAAGAGAGAAATCAGTGCACCTCCAAAGACCCCAAAATACAGCCGTGCTCCCCACCCCTGCATGCCCCGGCCTCCTACACCTGCCCAGTGGGATTCTCTGGCCTTAGAAGAAAGACAGAGTTGTGCTGTCCTGTGAAGATAGACCCATCCAAGGTGACTTCCTACTTCTGGGGCCATGTCTTGGTTTTCTTCCAGGGAAATTAATTTCCCATATAAAATTCAATTTAAGTAAATTATTAGGAAGGAAATCTCCCGCCCCCTTCCCGCTCTGAGGAAAGAGCACTTGCGTTCGCCTCTGCGTTTGAATTAAACATCAAGAAAGTGGCCTGTCATTAGTGTTACTGGTGTGGAGCTTTTGTAAATTTCATACTCTGTAAGATCCTCCTCTGCTTAATAAGTTTACTTTTTCCAAGGTGTTCAAGTTCCTCACATCCCCTTTGCTCTGATGCGCCAGCTCAGCCTCTAATTGCCGGCCCTGCTCAGCCCCTGGGCCCAGCTTTTAAAAATAAAAGTGCCTGAAGAGGAACCACTTGAAACCATTTATTAGCTGCTTTGGGTGTCTTCTCCCCCTCTGGGGAGACCGGCGGTCTCTGCTTTTTCTACCAGGGCTAAGGGCAGAGACAGCTTTGATTTAGATTGTGACTCCCGGTTGCTCGCAGAAGGCCTGGCAAGTCACAAATGTACAGAGAATCTTTGCAGAAAGGAAAACGAGAAGGAGGGGAGAAAGGAGAACAGAGAAAGGATAAAAAAGGTGGGAAAACAGGGAGGAAGGGCAAAGCTAGAAGGAGGAAGAAAGACCGGATGAGGGACACAGGTGAGAGCTATGGGGACACACACAAAGCCCTCTGGGCCTCCGGACCCAGTCTTGTCCCTAGCCCACCTGAAGGTCCCTGCAGTCCTCCCTGTCCCCTCTGTCAGCCTAGTGGCTCTCTCTGCTCCAGAGCAATTTCCTGGCTTGAGGCACATAGCCAGACCACAGTCAGGACAGGCGGCAAGTGCCAAGGCAGCTCTGCATGCATGAGCTGTGGCACTGACGCTGAACCCTGCAGCTCCTCTGCCCAGTCTAGAAGGAAAGGGATTCCGGGCCTGTGCTGCCGTCCCGGGAAGGCCCCAGAGGGCACGTGCTCCCTGATCCTGCAGGAGACCGCAAGGTGCTGCCTGTCCTCTTCGGGTTCCTGCCTCCCTACCCGACTTCCTCATCCCTCACCAAGCTCCAGGGGACACCTCCCAGGTAAGGCCCATCTTTTCTGGGCCTCCTCCGGGACAAGCGGTATCACCCCAGCCCTGTTCATGGCTGTGGTAGACAGCACTAATCAGTGTATCACTTGGGTTCTCCTTGAGCTCGGACAAGTCTGCAGAATCCGCCTCCCAGAAAGTTGTGGGCAGCCTCCACTAGTCATCCATGGAATAACGAACCTCACTTCCAAAATTCCATCCTTGGACATCATCTCATGAGACCAATGGTGACCACTGTCCTGACACGGTGATACAATGACCCTCAGTCCACTGGGGAAAATACAGCATATGACCATATTTTATGATAACTGGCCTTTATCATAGTATTTCATCACACTTTTATAAATTAAAAAAAATAAAGCACAGAAAGGTCAAATCACTTACCGAGGATAACACAGCTTAATACTGGTGGGCCCAGGTGGTTGCTAAACAGTACTGTCTCCAACAGGTAAACTGCAAAAAGCCATTAGTCAAAGTGAGGGGGCCACACGGCCTGGACCATGGGACACACCACTCCTCTGAGTGAGCTCAAAGGGTCAGGAGCACACACACAGCCTATAGCCTCTGGCCCATGGTGGCTACGCCTGCTCCAGCCCTGACACTCATCAGAGGCGAAGCTCAGTGCTGTTGGTTACCCTGAGTGGCAGAGGCCCAGGGCTTAGGAGTTTTTCCTAAGTGCCCAAGTGCCCGGCTGCAAACGAGTCATTTCTGTGCAGAGCTGGGAGCCTCTTGCAGAGAGTTCCCTTGGCTGCTTATCAATGCCTGCAAGCAGAAGCTACAACATAGTTTTCTGTACCTTAGATCTTTCGCTACCTCTCTCCAAAGCCACTTCCAAGGAGCCCATCCCTGGCTGCCCAGCGTGAGGCCGATCCTGCCCCACAGGGCTGACAGCTGGAGCCGTGGGTCTGGAGTTCCTGCAGACCCAGGGGCAGCATCAGAAGAAAGAGGAGCTGGGCTCTGACCATGGGCCCTCATGCCACAGGCTGCCTGTGGCCTCCGGAGAGAATCCCCCAACTATACTAATAACTGTAGTTACTGAGGCCTCCCTGCACCAGGCTCCAGGCTAGGAGCCTCCCCTGTGTTCCTATATGAGTCAGGCAGATTGCACAGTGGTTAAAGTCAGCCTAGGCTTCAGATTCCAGCCCTGTGGTAGCTGTGACTAAGTCATTAAACCTCTCCGACCTCAGGTTCCTCATCTCTACAGTGGGACCACTGATGGTCCCGCTTCATAGGCGTCTTATTGAAGAAGAATGTGTGCAAAGCTATCCTTGTTGTCACTGTATTTGATTTTCACAGGAACTTCTGGAGGAGTGATTATTATTCCCATTTTCCAGAGGCAGAGACTGAGCGCTCAGAGGTGGTTAGGCTGGACCACTAAGCCTGTGTGTGTCCCAGAGAAGATAAGTGAGGCTTTCTTCCCTATGGACCCAAGGTCCTCCGAGGGCCAAGGGAGTGAGCTGATCTCCCGGCTGGGAGCTGGTCTCAGCTCTGCCTCCAGATCCCAGAGACGGGAACTTCACTCTTTTCCTCTCCAGTCTCGTTGGTGTTATGGGCAGGTAGATAGTGGGGCTGGAAAGTAACCGTGAATCATTCCTGCTCAGAGATGGCCCGATCCTCCTAGGACGCCTGTAGCTTTACCACCCCAGAGCTACTCTAGCAACTTCTTTGTCCATGTATCTGCACACCCAGCACTAGCACTCATGCATGTAGTGCTTGTCTGTGAATTCAGGATGGATCCATCCCCACTGCCTTTTCGCCAGGAGCCTTTTGGCAGTACACACCTACACAGCTGCACGTGGCAGCTTAGCAAACACCTGGTGTTCCACCTTCAGCCACATCTCCTTTAGGTAAGCATCGTGGGTCCCTAGAGTATCTATAAGCAGTCAGTCATCCTGGTGGAAGTGGTAGGCGCAGACCTGACCCTGTACCATGAGGGGTATATTAGAATGAGGCTGGGCACAGACAGAAACTGAGGCAGGAAGTGGTGAGAAGATGCTCTTCTGCCCTCTGTGGGCCATTCTGCGTCTGGACCCCAGTTCTGAACAGGTAAGCAAGAGGCCCTTCTGTTCACCGAGAAGAGGTCAACAGCCCTATGGCTTTCTCCCACCAGGCTGGGGTGGGTCATGCCCCTGGGACCCACAGACATATTTCCCAAAGCCTGTCTAGGCTGCAGCCCTGGGGCCAGGGCATGAGCCATCAGCAGTGGAGAGTGGACAGAAAGTCTGGCTTCGGAACTGCCAGCCCGCCATTCTCAGACTACTCTTGCAGCTGGCACAGTCCTTGGGGCTTTCACTGCGGTGGGCAGCCTCTCTGACCAATGACAAGCCTCAGGGACACAGGGGTGAAATGGCTGTGACACTTGTCACCTTGATAGTCCATGGGTGTGGCTCTGAGGTGCACAGGCAGCTTTCTGTCCCAGAGCATGGGCCGGCCCTCGGTGGGACTTGAGTCAGGAAGGTCAGTCTAGACCATCCATTGTTCCCACAATGACCTCCTGTTCCGATCTCCCAGAGGCGGATGTGTCTCTTCCCCCCAAAGCTGCAGGGTCCTCCTGAAGCAGTGCGTCAAGCCTGTTTGCAGTTTTCTCAGTTCTTGTAGAAGAAGCCTGACTGTGCTCCCCGAGAGACAACAACACCAGCTAGGAGTGCTTTTCCCACATTCTAGGTCCTTGGCTTGTGAAACAGCTGCATCATGTCCAGAAACACCCGTACTAGTCAAGTGGAGGCCCCTCTTTGGACATCTAAATCCCAGGCTCCTTCTCTAAAAGCCTAGATTTTGATAATTCTAATTCCTCTCATTTATTTCCACATCCATGCATGCATAACTACCCACAACTATATAAGCACGCATAACTTCTCACACGCCTACATGTACACACGTGTGCTGTGCATACCAATCACAAGCTTTTGAAGCTTCACACAGCATGGATGCATACCACACACATTGTACATGCACATGAGTGCACTGTGCATAGACACATGCAGAACTATACACAGCATGTATGTACGTGCCCATCACGCACATTGCATATACACACACGTGGGCACCATGCATGCACATCACACCACACTACACGCAGGTGTGAGCACATACTAACGCGCACCCTGCATATCCCATCCACATGTCTGGGTATGCTGTATAGGCAGGTAGAAGCACACATATTTGTGTACATACTCGTGCATATCACACATAAACATATATGCACCTCACAGGCAGGTCCTCAAGAATGTGTAACACATCGCCTGTACACAGCTGCACATCATGTGCGCATGTACAAATGCACTAAATATGAACGCACCTGTGTGTGTAAATAACCAGTATACATTTGTATTTGTACGTTCATGCACTCAGCATCACACACATTCACATCCTACGGGTGCACACACACTTACCATGGTACACGAGTACACAGCACCCTATGTGTGCACATGAGTGGCCAACATATGCACATGGAGCCACACACACGCGTCACATATGCATCTCGCACGCACTCACGCGAGCGGTCTCACCACCCGCAGCACGCACGCCGCAGGCGCACGCGCGCTCACGCCCTGCCCTCGGTCTCGCGCGGCAGCCCCGCCGGGCCGCCTGTAATTGCTCTCAGCCCCGGAGTCTGGCAAAACGCTCTTGCGGGGCGTGGGCTGCGGCCCCTGATTAATGCCAGCTTTTCCCGCGCCCCCAGCGTCGACGCCCCTGCACGGCGGCGCGGCCGGGCCCATCCCGGCCCAGGCTGTAATCAAAAGGCCGCTCTGCGCGCCGGGCACCTGTTTGCGGGCTGCGCCCGGGCCGCGCTGCGTTTTATCTGCGCGGTGAATAATTCATGGCCAGGGCTGCTTTGCAGTCAAACGCGCGCGCTCTGTCCGGCGCCGCCGCCGCCCGCCGGCCGCTGTGATTTATTATTTACTACGCGGCCGCGCCGTGTAAGGTGAGCATTGTGGCTGCTCGCAGAACTGTTACAATCTGGCCTCGTTAGTGGCCTTTCTTGCTGCCTCTCCAAACAGCGGCCCCGCTTATTGATTTTCCCGCGGAACCTCTGCCATGAAATCCCACCGCTGCTGCTCTCAAAGCGGCTGCTATAAAGCCAGGCTTGGCCCTTCTTCTCCAGAACAAGAACGTGTGTTTGGGTGCGCTGGCGCCTTTCATCCATTGTGTCTCCCGCGCAGCCGAGGCGTCCCCCATTAGCGCGTCCCCACCGGCTCCCTCCTCTCCTGGCGGCGACGCGCACCTCGCGCGGCTCGGGCCGCTTCTGGCGGCGGCGGCCCTTGGGGGACGCTGGGGCTTTCATGGCGGCGACGGCGACACAGCCGGTCTGAGGACAAAAGTTTTCCTGTCTTGGAAGTTTTCAAACGCACAGAGGCTGATCCGGGTAGAGGGTGGGCTGGCTCTTCTGGCGACTTTCCCTGATGCAAGGAAGAGGGGTCTCGGAGGACCCCGAGAGAAGGCGGAGAAGGGAGGCCGTGGTGGGTGCCGACTGCGCGCCAAGCTCTGCGCTTGGGATTTTCAGGTTCAGTGAATCCTCACAAGACTCCCGCGGACAAGGGCGTGAGACTCAGTTTGTGAGCTGGTGCAGGTCCCCTAGCTGGCAAGAGGATGTTCTGGGTTTGCACCCGACGCCCACGGGTCTCACATCTTGCTTTTTCCAAAGCCACTGTGTGCCCGCGGGGTACTATCAGCGCTGAATCTTGCTGTGCGTTGGGGTGACCCCGGCGTGTGTCCAGGGTCCTCAGCGTGAGCATCCAGTTTTCCAGGCTTCAGGAACCCACTCTGTCATTGGGAGAGCCTGTTCGCCACATAAGTGCTCTTCCCCGGGCTGCCACCAGGCCTGAAGTTGACCCTGGCGGCCCCCTCTACAAAGGAGGTCAAGGCTGTAAGCCTGCTTATGGTTTCACTGTGAAGAAGCCGTGATGACACATTTGGAAGGTTCTGCAGGGAGCTCAGAACAGGTCTGCATTTCCCTAAACAAGCATTTCTGCTTTGCAGTTTGGCAGAGGCTATGCCTTGGATAGGGCACCCAGAATCCAGCAGAGGGTCCTGAGGAGAGATCCCCTGGGATCCTGGGCTAATCTGGCCCACTGATTCGAAGGGGTGCTTGGACATTGCCCTCCTTCTCTTTAATCTGCTCCTTGGCAATACTGAGTGTCTTAAAACCTGTCCTGCACTCCATGTGGTCCGGGCTGGGAACCTGCAGGAGAGGAAGGAGCCACACAGGCTGCATCCTGGGTTCTTCCATTCAGCTCTGGAGCAACCTGCCAGGCAAAGCACAGCCCATGGTGCCCCTTCCTATGTGGCCGTGCTCCTCTCTTGCACACGAGGCTGTCTACTGTCAGCGCTGTAGTTTTGCTTCACCTTCACTGTCACTTATGGGGCTCCTGCCAACACCCAGACAATGATCAAGGTCCTAGGGAACATGGTCCTAATTGTAAAAGACAAAAACCTCTGCCCTCATGGGTATGCCCCACCGGAAGGGAAACCAATCATTCAAAACAAATAAATCAATAAATGTCATCTGGAGTAGAGTGCTCCCAGCCATGGGAGCCACTTCCCGCCCTCCTGTGCCTTGCTGTGAGCCCAGGGAGCTGGGTCACACAAACTGTCTCCGGGTCGCTGCCCGTGGCCTCCAGTAGGGGGCACTGACTGGAGGCTGGACGTGGTGGGAGAGAGGCAGGGTGATTCTGCCCTGCGGCAGGGTCCTCCATCCACTTGTGTCTTCCTGGGCTCTGGCACCACCCCTGCTGCCTTGCCTAAGTGTGGGAACAGCTGTCCACTGTTGCCAGGCCCCAGTGTCCAGAAGGTCCCTTTTGGTCCCTGAACCCAGCCCACAGCCCATAAATAGTGCCCTATGGAAGCCTGGAATCTTAGTCCACTGTGTCTTCTGTTTCCTCCCAAGACCTATGTGAAAACAAATGATATGAAAAGCAAAGCGAGGTAAGAGGATGGAGGCAAGGAGGATGTGGTTTGGGGTAGGGTGGTTCGGGATAGTTTCTTTGGTGAGAAGACTTTTGAGCAGTGAAATGAAGAAAACACATGACTAACCATGACAGTGTGTGAGAACAAGAGGCTGAGGCAGGACAGCCGGTGCAGAGGGCCCCGAGTGAGTACTGCTTAGGGCATTTAAGGAACATTAAGAAGGGCGATGCGGGGGAGTGAGGAGAAGAGATGGGTGGGGTTGAGAGGTGGATCCCATGTTGTAAACAAAGCCTCACAGATAGGGCTGGGCTCGTGATCACTCTTCTTTGGATCAGGAAACTGAGGTTTGGAAGAAGAAACTGGCCTGAGGTCACACAGGAAATGTCATGTGTCCCTTTCCCAGAATGGACATTGTACTGAGGGGTCCTGGACTGAGGATGGGACACCAAGGAGGATGCTGGGGACAGTGTCACCCTCGATCTTGACCAGTCTAGTTGACTCTGTGATGGGCTGAACAGTGGCCCTGGACGTACACTTCCTGATCCCAGCACCCGTGACTAAGTCACCTTATCAGAGAGGAGGCTTGCAGGCCCTGGAGGCAGGGGAGCAGCCGGGCCCAGTGAGGTCATCACAGGCACCCCTGGAAGATGGTTGAGGAGGGAGGCGCAACACAAAAGAGGAAGAAGGCGAGCTGCAGTAGGAAGGCAGGGAGTGAAGGCAAAGGGATGCGGGTGGCTTCCCGGAGCTGGAAAAGCATTGGAGGGACACCTGGCCTGTAGCTCAGGGAAACAAACTGATGTGGGTCTGCTGGCCTCCAGGATGGTAGGAGAGCACCTTCCTGTAGGTTTTGGGCACTAAGTGTGGGACAAGTTGTTACAGAAGCCACTGGAGGTCCAGTCACGCCTCTCCTCCGCTCAAACCCTTACATGGCTTCCCATGGCAGTGTCAAGGTCAGGCTGTCCTCCAGGCCCAGCATGACACGTTTCTCCTACCTCTCGGGCTCATATTCTGCCCTCTACCACTCACCTGGCTCACTCTGTGCCAGCCACAAGGGCCTCCTTTCTGTCCTCACGCACCCCAGGCATGTCTTCTCACCTGGGCCTTTGTGTGGACTGTCTCCACCTGGAAGCCTTCTCTCAATGCTGCTGATGGGCTATCACTTTCTCAACAAGGCGTTCCCTGGCCTACCCAGATTTTTTTTCTTTTACGTCCTACTGCACACCAGCTGCTATGATTTCTTGATCATAGCTTTGTTTCTTGTCTATTTCTGCCACTAGATTGTAAGTTCCATGAAGGCAGGAATTTTTTTTTTTTGTCTGATTCAATACTGTATCCTCATTACCTAGGCTGTGCACATAGCAGGTGCTCAATAAATATGTGGTCGATAGGTGGATGAATAGTGTTCTCCTGGGACTGTCCAATCCTACTAATTGCCCTTTGGATAGCCCAGCAAAGTGAAACTGTGACCACTCCCCCAACTTCCTTTGGCCTGGAGAGCAAATAGGTCTGATATCCTTGCCCTGTGATGACTGGACAACACCTCAGTCTGGGATCATTCAGTGGACAACCAAGCATTTAGTGTGAAAGACCAAGGGAATGTTGAGGTCACACCCAGTCCCTGTCTGGACAGGAGGAGCCACAACCTCATGGAGGGGAGGCATTGATTATCCAGGGACCCACCCCATACTCTGAGGTGGGAGATCCTCTCCCAACACTGCAGGGTCCCGGGTAGACACAGAGTGCTCTGGCCTCTGTGCTGGGTCCTAGGGAACAGCTGAATAATCCCTGCCCAGCACTGTCATTTATTCCCCTAGCACACATTGAGCACCACCCATGGGCTGGACCTTGTGCTAGCACGGGGTGAGGTCATTGGCTGGACCAGGGTTCTCAGCCACGACGCTATGAACATTTTACCCTAAATAATACCTTGCTGTGAGGTTTGTCCTGCACCTTTTAGGAGGTTTATCTGTAACCCTGGGCTCTACCCACTAAATGCTAGAAGCATCACTCTCACTTGTGGTACCTCAAATGTCTCTAGTCATCATCTTATGATGAGGCATTGCTGGAGGTGCGAACCGCTCAGCATCACTGTCAGGTCCCAGCCCTCAGGGCTTTGCAGTCCAGTGCAGGAGCCAGTAAAGATAACTGCCAATGACAAGACGGTGTCCCATTTATAACTGGAGAATGTGGAACCTTGTCTAGGGCTGGTCTAGGCTCTGCTCACACTTCCAATGGGCAGCTCTGTGCCTGTACAGGCTTTATTTTTTTCAAACTATGATACTGATCTGATGGCTGCTCCTTGAGGTTCCCATTCATTGGATCTGTGGATGAGTCCAAAGACCACATATTCTCTCTCAGACACAGAGGATTATACTTCACGGGCCCCTAAGAGTCTCCATACTGACCCTCATCCCTGCATGAACTTGCAGACCTAGAGATCTTTGCAATCATCTGGCATCGTTGCTCTGACACAGATACAAAACCAGGGCCCCTGTGAGGAAGGATTTGCTTGTGGTCACACAGAGCATTCACAACATAGACGAGACCAAAAGTCAATGTCCTGTTCTGTGCTCACCCTTCTCACTTTTCTATGCCAGTTTCCATGTTTCTTCCCCTCCCAGAACATGCCAGGGACATGTGCAGAAGGCCAGGGACTGTGTGTTAGTGCTAGAGTTCCCACCCTATGCCTCTGCTACGTTCGGGAGAAATGGGCCTCCGCCCATGTAGCCCAGGCTCACAGGCTTTCAGACACTATTGACTTTCACGTTATTTGAGTCTGAAACTCTAAATTAAAAGAATCAACTATTGGACAAGAAAGCCAATCTTTAAAAAGGCAAATATTAACTCTCCTGACAACTGAAGATGTAAGAGAAAGTAAATCAGTCCCACTATAACATATGACTCAGCTGTAATATTTTCAGAGTCATAAAAATGTGAATATTTAATGTTCTTTTAACCAAATCTATAAGGAGAGGATGGGGGAAGGAAAAGGGAGTGGAGATGGAAGACTGCTGGGCAACAGAGATTCCTTGAAGTTAATACACGCCAAAAAAAGCCAAAAATGGACTTTCAGGAACTACATTTATGCTCCAACTGGAACAGGGATAAAATTCAGCAAAGCAGCTGAAGCAGTGGTTTTGAGGATGTTGTACATGTGGTCCTGAAGACACTGATCCCTGAGAGATGGGAATCAAAATAGGTGAGCTCCACAATCCTGTCTATGGCCATACCATCCTGAACGCTCCTGATCTCATCTGTTCTGTAATCTTAAGAGAGTTTCTGGCCACAGCATAAAAAGAGGGGAATCAGCATCTAGTGGATCCTTTGAGTTGGGGAGATAGATAAAAATGTCCAGCTGGACCAGGCAACTGAGGTGCACAGGGAAGATTGTGAGAGGAGAGAGAGCTGCATTAGATGTGCAGAAAGTCCCCGAGTGCTGGTGAGCATAAGCAGTTGGGCAAACTCCAGGAGGTGGGAGAGAGCCACTAAAAGGAGGGAATCAGAGGCTGGGACTCACATAGGGCTGGGATAGACCCCTCCCGTGAGCCAGAGTAGAAAACCCTAATAATTTATGGGACATTGAATAGACCACTCAGAAGAGCCTTGCCTCCATAACAGGAAGAATTAACCCTAGACTAAAACTACTCTGGTCCTGCCAGAGACAAAGAAGTACATTTCATAATGATAGCAGGATCAATTTCTCAAGAAGACCCGGTGATCTTGAACATGTATGTGCTTAATAATGGATCTTCAAAAAACAGAAAGCAAAAACTGAACTGCAAAGAGAAATAGAAAAGTACACAATTACACTTGGAAATTGTAGTGCCTCTCTCTCTACAATTGATAGAAGTATACAGAAAATCAGTAAGGCTCTGTAAGATTTGTGCCGCTATAGCAATCAATTTGACTTGATGGAATTTCTAGAATACATCATCCAACAAGAGCAGCACACATTCTTCACCAGCACACATGGAACATTGACCAAGATAACCCATCTTCTGGGCCATCAAACAAGTCTTAGTGCACCTAGAAAATGCAAAATATGTTCTCTGACCATATAGACATTAGAAACCCATAGGAATAATATCTGGAAAACTAACATTTCTAAATAAATCATGGGCCAAAGAAGAAATCAAAGGAAAATTGGAAAGACTTTTTGAAATAAATGCACAAGAAAGCAAACTATAAAAGCATGTGATAAATTTAAGAGAGCATGTAGGATAATGTATAGTAGAAGGAATAATAGCTTCAAATCAATACCTTAGTTTCTCTCTGAGAATCTTGAAAAACTTTGAAGAACAAATTAAACCCTAAGTAAGTAGGAAAAAAACCTCAAAATTAAATAACAAAGTAGAAATAAATGAAAACAGAGAATAATAGAGAAAAGGCTAGTACTTTGAGATTGTAACCAAATGGAATTTATTTCAGAAATGCAAGATTAATTTAGTATTTAAGTACCAGTCAATGCAACTATATTAACAAACAGTTTAAAAATGTAAGCATTCAAGAGATACGTTTAAGACAGTTAAAAATCATATATTGTTTGATTTTAACACACACCCACATACATACAGCAAATCATGAAGGGGAGAAAACTTCCTAAATTTGATAAGGCCTTATATAAAAATCTGTAGCTATTCATTTTAGCTAAATCTTAGAAACAACTCAGACACCCACCCGCTGAGGAATGTATAAAAAAGTTATGGTATTTTTATACAATGGAGTATCACTCAGCTATTAAAAAAGATAAACTCAAGGTTTTTGTAGGTAAATGGATGCAACTAGAGACCATACTCATAAATGAAATAAATAGGACGCAGATGTGGTCCTTGGTGTAGAAGCCTGAAAGACTAGGTAAAATTCAAAATGTACAATAGATGATAGGAAAGGGAAAGAAATTGCTCAAAGGAAGGAATGACTGGGATGAGGGAAAGAAGAAAAAAGAAAGAAGGAAGGCAAAATATAAATATATATATGAATAGCTGCAATGACTGTATTGCTGATGTCTGGTGGTGTATTGAAATGAACAGTTAATGCTTACAATCTTTTATGTTCTGATTGACTTTGCATGCTTGTGTCTGGTGGTCTGAGCAGCTCACTTGAAGGTAACAATATGCAATGGAATTACAATGGTGACCTCCTACCATCTTGTCTAGTGATACTCTGTATTATCTCTAATGTTTTATTGAAGAATTATTTTCTTATTCTCTTTAATGGTTTCAGCAATCTTTCATTCTTACATCTGGTAATCTGAGCAATGTAGTTGAGGATAGCGATATGTAATGTAACAACCACTGTTGATTTGTATTATTTTGTCTTGAAACTGTATCACTTTGAATGTTCTTGCTTTGATTTATTTATGTTCATGATACTGGTATGCTGCTACTGTTTTATTTTTTTGTTTGTTTGTTTCTCATTTACTACCCTCTTTAAAATAAAATTAAAAAATTTAAAAAACCTGTAACTAACACTTAGTAGTGAAACATGAATTAAGATAAAAAACAAAATATGTTCACTTTTTAATTTCTATTTAGTATTGTTCTAGAAGTTCTAGATAGCATACTAAAGCAAGAAAAGCCACTAAAAAGCATACAGATTGGAAAGGAAGAAACAAAACTTTGGTTAGTCACACATTACGTGATTGTCTAGATAGAAAAAAACCCAATGGTGTCTGTGGAAAAATCTACCTGAGTTAAGTGACTGTAACAAAGTTGCAGCATTCAAAGTCAATGTACTAATATTAACTGTATTTCTTTATACCAGTGAGGGTGAACCTTTTAGATACAAGTGCCCAAACTGCAACCCACTTATTTATTACAAAGTGCCAACACTGCAATTATACCTGAATACTGAGGTTTTACTTTAGAAAAAAAGCAACACATATATTAGCATCTTTTGTCTTAAAAGAAAAATAACATGCATGCCATAGGTTGGCCACCATTGCTCTATACTATCAATGCATACTTGAGAATTGAAAGAAAATATACTATGCACCAGAATGTGAAATATTTAAGGATAAATCTGAACAAAATATGTGCAAGATATGTGCACTCAAAGTTATAAAAATTAATGAAAGGTATTAAATAAGAACTAAATAAATGGAGAAGATATCATATTCATGAATCAGAAAATTCAGTGCCGTTAAGGTATTACTTGTGCCAAATTGATCTTTCAATTCAGTGCAAGCTCAGTGGAAAAGCGGGCTTCTTTGTAGAAACTGACAAACTCATTCTGAAAACTTACACAGAAATTCAAAGGACCTGGAAGAGCCAAAATACTTTTGAAAATGAGATCAAAGTTGGAAGACTAATACCACCTTATTTCAAGTAATCAATATAATATTCAATATAGTAATTAATATAGCATGGTATTGGTCTTAAGGTAGACAAATAGATCAATGAAACAAAACAGGGATTGTGTAAATGGGCACACACATACAAGAAGTGATCAAAAATACAGTGAATGTTTGAGATACATTGCCAAGAGCAAAGTGATGTGTGTTTGAAGATAGGATAAGTATTCTGAGTATTTTGAGGGGAATTAATGACAACGTGCCTTTTACTGTAATATTTCAAAAATTGAAACATTCACTGTTTTGTATGCTCACTTAAACATGGACAACCAACTTTTTAAAAAAAGGTTTGAAAAGAATTTGATGAAGAAGTGATAATCTCCTATATAAACAGTGGCAGAATAATTTGATATCTACGTGGAAAAAATAAGCCTTGATTCATACTTCTCTGCATGTACAAAAATGAACCACAGATCTCAAAATAGATCATAGACTTAAAACATAAAATTTAAAAATATAAAATTCAAAGGAGAAGGCAATCTTTGGGTTATCTAAAGATTTCTTAGAAAAGACATCAAAAGCATGTTCTATAAAAGATAAAAGTTGATCAATTGAACATTATAAAAACTAAGGAGTTTTACTCTTTGAAATGTACTGTACAGAATTAAAAGCAAATCATAAGCCCTGGGAAATGTTTGCAAACTATATACACGAGAACAGGCTTAATAGCCACAATATATACGTAATGCTCAAAGTTTGATATTAAGAAGACAAACAACTTAATGAAAAAATGGGCCAAAGATTTGAACAGACACTTAGGAGATACAGAAGTGGCAACGTAACATGTTCAACATCTTTCGTCATGAGATAAATGTAAATTACCTCCACAATGAAATACACACCACACTAATTAATTAAGATGGCTGAAAGTCAAAAGACTGAACACACCAAGTGTTGATGAGAGTGTGAAGAACTTGAACTCCTATACAGTGCTGATGGACATGCAAATGATACAACAATTTGGAAAACCATTTGGTAGTCTCTGCAAAGAGTTACATAGACACACCCATCTTGTGACTGAATCATTGCAACTCTAACTATTTCCCTAAGAGGGATGAAAGCGTATGTTCCCAGAAAGACTTGTGCATGAATGTTCATAGAGGCTTCAATAGCTGCAAACTGGAAGCTGTCTAAATGTCCATTATTTTAAGAGGTAAACAGATGGTACCGCCTACAGAGGTATATGAGTCAGCAATAAAACATAATGAGCTGTTTAATGCAGCAACATGGATTAATTTCAAAATAATTATGCAAAATGACAGAGGCCAAAAGAAGAGTATTTGTATACAATTTTAGAAAGTGTAAACGCATTCACAATGACAGAAAGGCAAGCTTGGTTGCTCGGGGGTAGTGGGGAGTCCCAGTGGGGGGTAGAGGGAGGGATAACCTAGGAGCAGACGGAAGTTTGAAAGGTGGGATGGTGGAGGCGTTTGCCACCATTAACTGTGGTGATGGTTTCATGGGTCCGTGTGTATGTCACAATTTATCAAGATATATATAATTTATCCTATGTCGGTTATACCCTAATAGGGGCTGGGGGTTTAGCTCAGCAGCACAGCGCCTGCCTGGCAAGTGCAAGGTCATGAGTTTGATTCCCGGTACTGGAAAAAAACAAAACAAAAAGAAGTTATACCCTAATAAAGCTGTGAAATTTAAACAATGTTACATAGAACTTCAGTAAATAGTACAAGGCAGAGCTTTCAAGGTAGAAAATGGATGTTTGAGGGAGTGGGAATTACAGACAAGGTAGGTGAGGTGGGGCAGAGGACTTCTGCTTTTAACTTTAGAAAATAATTGCACTTTTACAAACACCTACATTTATTATTTTGATGCTTTTTTAATAAAAAAGTCTCTCACACAGCACACACATCCTCATGCGGTCCCTCCTCTCAGGAGAAGGCTGGCAAAGTGAGCCTGTCACCCCTATGGACTTAGGCCATTTCTCCTCTGGGTTTTCGGCATATTTCTGTCCTGAGTGTGCCCAGCAGGCCCTGGATAGAAAGTGTGATGCTGAGATTTGGAGGTTGGCTGCAGGGTGGAGACAGAGCAGGCCCCTGGAAGGACCTTCTGGCACCCTGAAGAGCCCTGTGCTTACCAGGGAAAGCTGAGGGAGCAGAGCAGAAGGGGCAGGAGCCCAGGAGGCTGGCAGAGCAGTGGTGGAAGTGTGCAGCAGGGCCTCTCCACTTCCTATGGGTGCCTACCCCAGACTGCAGGCCAAAGCTGGGCCCCCAGGCACATAACAGTAAGCCACAGGGAGCAAGTCCTCCCTGTGGCCCACACTGGCCAGGCTTAAATACCAGCTCTGCCCTTTCTCGGCCCTGTGATGGATGTCATCTCTCAGTGGTTGAGTTTGCCCCCTTTGTGAAATGGGCTACTGAAATAGATTTCCATTCCTCTGCTCCATATGGGAGGGTCTGAGCTGAGTAGCTGTTTGACTTTTCATTTATTCACTCATTCATTCATTCATTCTTCACATATTCAGGGAATGGCACATGATTCACTGTCCTCCTACTGAGGACATGGTGGATAAAGCCCTCTGAGAAGTTGCTCATTCAGGCTTAGGACCCAAGAAACACCCACTGTTGTCATGAACCCAGGTGACTTAACCTCTCTGAGGCTTAGTCTGTCCAGGGGCCGTGAATATGCCACTTACATCAGAGGGTTGTTGTCAGAATTAAGTGAAATATTAGGTTGAAAAAATGTCTAGCAGCAGCAGGCATTCAATAAACACTAGCTTCTTCCAGGGTTCCTTTGGATTCTCCACCCTCTCCAAAGGACAATGACCAGATCTGATTCCATAGCATAAGCCCTGGCCTGTGGTGGATGCCCTGGCAGAGGTTTCCAGGTGAGTTACTCCCTGAGTGAACAAGGCAATGCCTGGAGAGAGGCCACCCGCTCTCTCCCCCTGCAGGCCTGCCTGAACGACTGACATATATATTATAGATGCTTTTCATCTTGATAAATATTTCAATGCAAATAAATAAAGGATGCTATGCGCCTCTCAGTGAATCACTCTTTGCAGCTCACTGCACTGTCCAATGTCAAAGTGTCCCCCGGGATCCTTCCCTGGCTGTTGTGGGACACTGTGTATGCCCACACAGGGGCAGAAGGAAAGAGCTTGGCAGGTTCCTTGCAAAGGGAAGGTAACTTCTCACTCTGAGGATCTGACCTTCTATTTATGGGGGTCTGCATTCAAGTGACATCCACACGGCTCATCACACCAAGTGGCCCTTGATCATTGGCGGGGACATGCATTCCACATGTCCAGCCTTGTCTGCCACAAGGAAGAGTGGCACCTGAAGGTGTGTTCGAAGAAGGAGCTGGCTAGAAGGTGAATCCAGATGCTGCCTTCCAGATTAATTTAACTCCATTCTACTCCTCTGCTCCAAGTGAGCGGGTCAGAGCTGGGTTGCCACTTGATTGAGTGATTGACTGATTCATTCATTCATTCATTCCTGTATTCAAAGAAGGGATCTCAGGCATCTTTGAAAACCTTCTATGTGGCAGTGGTGATAAAGGAGACAATCTCTTTGTGGCAGGTACAATGCTCAGATGGCCCTGATAAAGTCTGAATGTGGTTTTTCTCCTGAAGTTCACATGTCAGAACCTGGGTGCTCAGGGCGGTGGCTTTGGGAGATGGTGTGGGACCTTCCAGAAGTGGGGTTCCAGCCAGAATCCCTTGGATCACTGGTGTCCCCTTAGAAGGGCCATGGGACCCCTGTCTCTTTGGGACTTCCTGTTCTGCCATGATGTAACATAGCCCAGAGCGTCCTTCCTGGAGCTGAGCTGATGCTGGCTCCGTGCCCTTGAACCTCCGATCTCCTAGACTGTGAGTTAAGTAAACCTTTTTTCTTCATAAAAGCCTGGCTCAGGTATTTCATCATAGTAGGAAAAGGGGACTAATACAGCCCCTGAGATTTCTTCCTGTACTATCTATGTCCTGTAAAATCCCCTCCTTTTTACCATGGGCAGGACTTAGAAATATAATGGAACTGAAATCTGTGATTATGTTTCCTTATATGGCAAAAGGGAAGAGATTTTGCAGAAATGATGTCTCAAATCAATTGATTTTTATTTCAACAAAAAGGAGGTTGTCCTGGGTGGGCCTGGCCTAAGGAGGTGTAAGAATGCCTAACAGAGACTGGGACATTCTCTTTCAATTTCTCCTGCTCTGCAGAAATCAGCTGTTATAGAGGAGAAGAATCTGCACAAAGGTTACATGGCAGATAGCACCCCAAAATTGTGCACTTTTTTTTTAGTACCAGGAATTGAACTCAGGACCTTGTGCTTGCCAGGCAGGTGCTTGTGCCACCGAGCTATACCCTCAGCACCCCAAAACTGAAACTATGAGTGCCACAAGGGAGCAGGGCTACAGCCGTAGGAAGCAAACTGGATCCCACCAGCAATTACAGCTGAGTCTGGCTGAGTCAGTTACAGCATCCCTGAGTCTGTGACACCATGACTGTAGTTTCCCAAGACCAGAGGCTGCACACCCACACTCCTGAGCCAGGAAACTAAGAAAAGAATTATCTGTTGTTTTAAACAATATAGCTTTCATGTATCTCTCTTGCCATTCTCAGAGTCTTATAGGGGAGACAGACAATGCCAGACAGTGGGGCTGGGTGGTCATGAGGGTAACAGGAGGTAGGGGAGCATCAGAGAAGACCTGGCCAAGAAGCAGGACTTGGTAGGGGATTAGGACAACTCAGGGGAATGGGGGAAAAGAAGAAGTGCTCCAGATGGATGGAAAGGCCCTGCTAAAAGCCAGGCATCAAACAATTTGGGCTGATAGGTGAGAGGGATGGAGGGGGGCCAGAAAGAGACACAGGAAGAGGCCAGCTCCTTGGTGGCCTTGCTCAACCTTGGGGCCTTGTCCCTGCGGCAGTGAGGGCAGTAATGTGCTCAGGCTGAGCCTCAAGAAGATCATCCTAACTCAAGGTGGTGGGCAGAGAGAAGAGGAGGCCATGGGCCAGGTAGAGGCTGTGCAGGTCCCAGAGACAGAGCAAATGGTGGAACTAGGGGGGCGGCTGTGGCGGCTGGGGTGTGGACTCGAGACTTGAAAAGCAGGGCAGATGCCCAGCCCTGCGGGGTAGGAAGGAAGGGAACAGGCAGGACACAAGGATGAGTCCTTTGGGCTGCAGGATAGGTGCTGATGCCCTTTCCTGAGACAGGGAGGATGAGGAAGGGCAAGTTTGGGGCAGGAATAACAGATGGAAACATCTATATAACGAGTACCAGGCAGCAGGGCTGCTCCAGGGTGCGTTAGCTGGGAGAACTGTGAATCCTACCCAAAACTCTGCAAGGCTGGGATGGTCATGATTCCCATTCACAGACAGCGAGGTTAAGACCCAGAGTGGTTAAGTGCCTACCCCACGGCCACACAGCTGGTTAGTGTCAGGGCCCGGATTTGAATGCCAGCTGTCTGGCACCAGAGGGGGTGCTTTGAGCCACAAGGAGCTGAGTCTGGAATGGTTGTAGGACTCCTGTGGTGCTCCCGGGCGGGCAGTAGGGTGGCTGCTTGAGGCTCAGGAAAGGGATCTCCACTGATGCAGGATGGTTGCATGTGGCAAGTGGGTCCATGGGAGCCAGGCGCATCCAGGAAGGAGAGGCTGGGGAGAGGAGAGGCGGGCAGGACAGCGACAGGAGGCGCCGAGGTACTGAAGAACCTGGGTCAGAGGGGCAGCTTTGAGAGTGTGGGGAAGGTTGGTCAGAACCCTCAGGAAGTCTATGGCACAAGGAAGGTGGGAAGGATGTGCTCTGGAGAGGACTTACCAGAATCAGTGCAACCAATGGTTCTTATCAGCGAAGGACTGGAAAAGGGAAATGTCCTGCTCTCCCCCAGATTCCTAGTTTGAAAAAGGTAGACATAGACAGCTCCAGGCCACCAGCCCAGGGGAGAAAAGAGACAGCATAAAAAGAGGGAGAACTCTGCCAGGGGTGTCAGAGAAGGGCTTCCAGAGCAAGCGGCATCTTAGCTGGACCACAGCAACTGGGAGGCAGAGAAAAGCCAATGTTTCTTCTGAAAGCTCAGCATGGTCAAAGGCCCTGTGGTGTGTGGTCTTCCAAGCTAGGCTGGCATACCCCCCAGATCCAGACCCCACATTCATTCTCTATTGGTTGTGCGAGGCCTAGAAGATGAACACTTGCTGAATAGACTTTGCAAGGGATCACAAAAGCCCAGGACTTTCCTGCCTCCATTCTTAGAGGCTGGTCAGTGGTGTCCTCTGGAGTCAATAATCCTCAGGGGAATAGGAGGAAGAATGTCCCCTTCAGGGGTCAGCAGTGAGCTGGCAAAGGACCTGGGAAGCCCTGGAAAGAAAACTGTTGAGAGGTGGTGCAAAGTCGCCTGGGTCCCCGCAGAAGCTATTGGTGTTGAGCCAGGGAGGCGCAGCCTGGCCAGGGCCTGGGCAGGCAGAAGAAGGAAGCGGATGTATCCCAGGGCCTTCAATGGTCAGGGAGGAAACTGAACCCTGGGGTTGTGGGGTGGGTATACAAGTGGTGACTCCCACTCCTCTCCAACCCGCTTTAGTCTCTGTGCAAGCTTCCCCTGTGCTTGCCATGTTGGTTCCCTGAGAGGGCCAGAAACCCGGGAGACATTGTGAGAATTCTCTCCCTACTTCCAGGTTGGGGTTTTGTGGTCTGGCTTGGGATGCCTCAATCTGGCAAGGGCCACATGGACCTGGGTAAAATGGGATATATCTAAAATAAATAAATAAATAAATAAATAGTGAGGGTGGAGTTACCGAAAGAAGAAGGAATTGGTGGAGCACCTACAAGGATAGCTGTCCACATAGCAGGACAGCTAAATCCTTCCAGCAGCCAATGTATATTTGTCAAATAAGACTTTAGCCCAATACCTAGCCACCTAGTCTCTCTGTCCTTTGGATTCTGTGCCCCGAGGGATCCCACCATTGGGCCGTCCTGTGCTCTATGCCTTAAGGTTGTGCTTCCCCTCCACATCTGGAGATCTCACCTCTCTGGGTCTCTCTCAGCAGGCTTACAAGCTACCAAGGCCAAGACACTGGAGATTACCAGAGCTGTGTTTCCAGTTGAGATTTTGGGAAAGGCACAACCTCAATATCAAGGCCTGACTCTCAGGCAGTGTGGCAAGCAGAAGGGGGGACTTCCAGGGATTCTGACGCAAAGGTAGAGAGATCTCTTTCCTGTCTCCTGTTCCCACTGGAGATAGATGGTTTTTCCAGGAACTCCAGGCCTCGAGGCTCTTTAGTCACATTCATATGAAGTGTCTTCTGTTTAGCTGCCACCCAATTAGCCCAGTTAGGTCCATGTTTATGGGACAAAGAAGATACGTCTGTGTCATTAGGACTGAGGAGTGACTCCTGGAAGCAGAGTGGACAAATAGGTCATTGGCAAAATTTACCAGACCTTCCTACATCCCTCCACATTGCCCACTGGTTCTCTTCCTTGTCCATGTGTCCTACCTACGCATTCCACAAGCACCTGTCTACAAACTCATCTAGCTATGTGCTATTTGTGTCTACCTGTATCTTTCTGTCCATCCATCCATACATCCATCTATTTGCACATAACTGAGAACTCTTATGGGGTGGATCTTTTGTGGGACATGTGTTGAATCATGTCACCTCCTCCAAATCCACAGAGCTGAGGAACCAGCTGTAAACATCACTCACTGTCTGGTTCTGTGACCAATACTGTGGGAACTCCAAGGGACATCTAGCTGCCACAATGACAGAGTAGCTTCAAACTGGCCAATCTTCAGAATTTGCCGGGAAAGAGGAGAAGGAAGGGTGCTCCAGTCGGTAGGGAGAGGTGGGGATGCTGAGGGATGGAGAGCAGGGACAGAGGTGGCTGTGCACAGACACGCACAGTCCCAGGCTCTGGAGCTGCCCTCTGAGCCTGAGTCAGTGTCGAGACTGACCTTTGTGGGGGTGGGGCCAGGAACAGAAGCGGGGTCAGAGGGCAGGAAGCTTGGTACCTGCAGGAAGGACTCATGTGCTTCTTCTCCTCCGCCATGGAACAGTATCTCTATTTGCACAACGCCAGTGATGGAGCTGGGACTCCCTATGGGTGAAGGAGAGAGTGGGGTGGAATTTAGACGTCATCTCCGTCTCAGAGTGAGCTCCTGACTGACCAGGAGCCTACAGCTGACCAGTTGTCTGGATACAGATGACAACTTCAGAGCTACAGAAACACAAACTGTGTGTGGTGGATGGGCTGGAGGCTGGAAAGGTCAGAAAGACAGGTCTCAAGAACTAAAACCAGCTGCCAGAGCCCTGAGGCCTGGACTTGGGACCGCAGACTGCCTTGAGAAATAATGACCTCAGAATCGGGGCAACGAAGAAAGACAGACCCAGAAAGCAGAGTCCTGGGATCCTATGTGTCTGTCTCATCTGCACTTTGGGGTAGGTCGTCCTCGGAGAAGTGAGGTCCATGATTACAGCCTGGCCTCTGGGGGGGCAGTGACCTTGAACAATGAGAGCAGTGACCGTGGCTTGTTCTTGATGTGACACATCTCATATGTACAACCCTATGCAGCAGGCATTCTTTTGTTTGTTTTTGTTTTTGTTTGTTTTTTGGTTTTTCTCCGGTACCGGGAACCGAACTCACGACCTTGCGCTTGCCAGGCAGGCGCTTTTGCCGCTGAGCTAAATCCCCAGCCCCGCAGCAGGCATTCTTAATAATCCGCATTTTACAGATGGGGACAATGAGGCACAGAGAGAACCACATCCAAAGTTGTGCCAGTAAGTGACGAAATCCACTTGCCAGCTGGAATTCAGACCTTGGTGGTCCGGTCAGAGTTCACGATGCTCATTACCCATCACCCATCACCCATGAGATCCATTACTTATTGCCCCACATCGCCCCTCACTGCTGCTAAAGAACAAGGTGCTAAGGTACCGCACGCTCGGAAGACCTCTGGTTGCGCTATGTGCCCTGCTTTTATTGTCCCACCTAGGAGGAAATCAGTTATCATGGGCCACAGGACAAACCCATCCCTCCATCCATCCATCCATCCATCCATCCATCCATCTATCCACCCATCCATCCATCCATCCATCCATCCATCCATCCATCCATCCATCTATCCACCTCCCCTTCTTCATTTCATCTCCCTCCCTCCTTCCCTCCCTCTATCCCTTCTTCCCTCCCTCCCTTCTTTCTTCCCTCCCTCTCTCCCTCCCTTCCTTCCTTCCTTCCTTCTTCCTTCCTTCCTCCTTCCTTCCTTCCTCCCTTCCTTCCTTCTTCCTTCCTTCCTTCCCTCCTTTTTTCCTGAAAACACTATTTACTTGACTTTCCTGTGCATCGAGCATCTAGACAGTGTGCCCAGAAGGTAGTCAGGGACTGGGGATGGCCTGGCCCCCGGCCCAGGCAGGACCAAGGGCAAAGCTCACCTCCTGCAGACAGATCCCAAATCACTACGACTTAGCCTGCAATTCAAAGCAAAAACAAAAAACCAAAAAACCCAAAAAACTAAAACCTTGGGAAAAGCTCAGCACAGTTTGGGAGAATTGGGACTAGTTTTCCCCTAAGCCCACTGCCTGCCAAACAAGACAGACCGACAGACAGACAGACGAAAGTCAACCCTGAACCCATACAATTATGCGCTGAGCCAGCAGCCCACTCTGCACACTTCTGGAAACACAGCGAGATCTGGGGTGTCAATTATTTAAACCCTAATTAACATAGCTCTGCATGTCTTTTTTGGGGGCGCACTCAGAACACACGGCATTGTTATCGAGGAAGAAAAGAGAGAATGAAATATTGATGGGGGCCGGCTTTGTTCTCGCCTCAGCAAGAGCAGCCTGGTTGTAGGAAGCGGATTCCCGCCGTTGCTGCAGCTTTAATTAGGAAGGTCGGTGGCTTCTCGGGCGTCTTGGATTCCTTTAATTTCCACAGAGGGAAGCGGCTTCCGAATTTTATTGAACACAGTTGAATTTTTATTTTCAAAAATCAAAACAGAAACAGTTCTTGGCATCTGTTATGAGCGCTGGGTGTTATTTGCTCTTTAGAGATAAAGTTGTTTTTATATGGAGAGAGAGAGCCAGGGAAAACGGGGCCGGAGATTTGTCCTGGGAAAGCTACCCAACTGGGAGCTGGTAGTCAGCAGAAAAATAAACCTCTACCGGCCCCAGCTCGGCCAGCTCCTGCTCTCTGGCTTGCCCACGAAATCCATTTGACAGCGAATAGTTTGAACACTGGTTGAGGCAGTTAACCATTGGAGCACCGGAGTCTGACCTGGTTCCAGAAGTTTCTGGGACAGGAAAGGACAATGAGAGAAGTCATACAGGGACTGAAAGACTGATGGACTGAGGGACTGAGGGACTGAGAGAAGGCCAGGGCAGGCCACTAGGAGAAAGGAACCTGAGAGGGACTGTCTTCAGCCTACATGAAGGTCACAGAAGCCTGCATGCCAGCCCTAGGCTCAGGGTGGGATAAGGGGCCATGGGAAGGACTTGGGTTTAAGTAGCGTCTCGCCTTCCTCCTTCCCCTGTGGACTGGTTGGCTGGCTGATGGGCTCATTTATCAAGCATATGTTGATGTGTATAAGAAGTCGGGCACCCAGCAGGAGCCAAGGTCCCAGAGGGACACAGCTATGCAATCACCTGCATGGGGACTCACAAAAGAGCAGTCTTGTGTGACAAAGGGTGGGGTGGGACATGTGGGGGTTCTCTGCTGAGTGTTTGTTGGAAGGTCCCAGCAGAAACGCCACGGAGGAGGTCCGCTCAATTGAGAAGCAGTATTTGAGCTGGTCTGCAGAGGAGATCTCAAGGGTAAGAAGGAAGATTTCAAGGGTGAGGTGTGCCAGGCAGGAAGAGTGCCCACGGGCGAGGCTGAAGGTGACTCGAGCTGAGGCAGAGGGAGGCAACTATGATGGCCACCAGTGGCAGTGTCTCCATGGACTCCACTTCAGGATGCCAAGCCAATGGACCAGGGAGGCCACCGGCCTGGAGCTGGGAGCGGGGAGGGGTGTGGGTCCACGGCATATTTGGCCGCATGGGAATCTCCCTGGCATCCACATTTTAGTGACAGGTGTGAGTTGGGGGTAGCATGAAATGAGGTCACTTCTGAAGATACCAACACTTTCCAACTGCAATTGAGCTAGGCTGGTGGTGTTTTTGAACAAACGTGCTGCGAGCTTATGGTGACAGACACACTCAGAGCTCCATGCAGTGTCTGCATCATCTTCCCACCTCGCTGCACAGAGCTTCTGGCTCTAGCTGTGCCTTTTCCCCTAGCAGTCAGCACTTGCAGCTGTTTTGCCACTGGGCTGCCCTCAGGTTGCTGGAGCATGCTTTGCCTGAATGCACAGAAAGCCGGAAGCATCTGGGCTTGTACATCCTTTTAGAGCAGACTGACAGGCATGGGGTGTGCAATGTCACCCCATCTGCTCCTGAGCGGGTAGCTCTGAGCACTGTCTCTGTGGCACTCTGTGTGAGATGCGCCTCTCTTGGGCCCTTTTCTTTCCCCGTTGCACTTTCCTATCCCCTGTGCATTGTGACTGAAACTGCTACCTGATAAATTAGTTTCTGTGACTCTGAGACTCTGTCTCAGACCTGGCACCAGAGAACCCAACCTCTGTTGTGTGCTCTAGGTTGCTTTAGGGTGTGGAATAGCAATGTCACATAAGTCAAGCACACACCATGACCATTATCTACCGCCACTGCCACCATGAATGCACCAAGCAATAATCTAGGTCTTGAGAATGCAGCAGAGAACAAAACTGTCAAAAGCTCCTGCCCCCCAGAAGCTGACACTATCCTTCACGAGACAGAAAACATAAACAGGGTGGGCAGAAAAGGCCTTCCTGAGAAAGTGACTTTTGAGCAGATATCTGGAAAAGACAGGGAAAGTGCAAGATATGAAAATTACTCGTTGGTTTTAAGAAGCAATGGCAAGTGCAAAGGCCCTGAGGCAGGACATGCTTAGAGCATTCAAAGACTATTCAAGGAGGCCAGAGTTTCAGGGGCCCAGCTTATAAAGGTCAGAATAAAAGAGATAAAGGTCAGAGAGGTGAGGGGCATAGTGTACGTCAGGCCTCTTATTTTCACTGCACACAGATTAGCTTTTATTTTGAGTACAGTAGGAACCAGGAGAGGGGTCTGTAGGGTTGCCATGCAGAGCAGTTTCAAGCCTGTGCAGAAGTTCAAGAAGGAGCTGACCTCCACAGACTTTCAGGGCACTCTGACCAATGTGGGCCGAGAAAGATCGGTGCTCTCCTGGCAGACTGGCCTGTCCCTAAGAGTTTTTTTGCCCCAGCTGCCACTTGAATACACTCCCTGTGTCTTTCACATGCCTGTGCACACAGACAGTAATGAGGTCCTGGGACGCAGGTGCAATTTCTCAGTCATTCATTCCACAAGTGTTCACTGGGCTCCCAGTTGTCTCAGGTGCAACTCCGGGCCTGGGAGCTCCTAGGAATCAAAGGAGACCAGGTCCCCACCCGAGTAGACCAGGTTCCAGTGGGGTGATGCCCCACGGATGAACGGCACTTCTAAATCCTAGGCAGAAAAATAAGAAGAGGTTAGACCACAGATTCTCCATCGGGAAGATATCCCACCACCACCTTGGGGATGTGTGACAATGCCTGGGGACATTTGATTGTCATAACCTTCAGGACAAAGGGGTTAGTTGAATCCAGGGGCAATGCCAGGGATACTGCTAAGCCTCACACAATACCCAGAGCAGCCCTGGGTCTGAAGCGTGTGATGATGTGGTGCCAAATATCAACAGAGCTGAAATTGAGATGTCCTGGGTTAGAAGAAAAAGAGGGGCAAGGAGGAGCTACTGCAGCCAAGATGGTCAGGGGAGGCCTTTCCAAGGAGGGAACCTTTCAGCAGGGATGTGGGTGAAAGTGGGGAAGAACTTACACACACACACACACACACAGAGCCCAGGCAAAGGCCCTGAGGTAGCCAACCCTTTGATATGTTGAAGGAATACTTGTAGTCACAATATATCTTCTGAAGGACTTTGGACTGTTCTGCTCTGTGAATTAGATACAGAGGAGCAGAGAACCCACTCTGGAATCATTTCCCAACATCATCTTCCCATGAAAGGAATCTATCTTTCGTTCATCAGAAGCGGTGCTGGAGACTTTCCATCTTACGCCTGCCTCCGAAGTATGCATTTTGGCCGGAAAGGGCACTTTCTTCTAAAGGAATGATCCCCAGACCCTTGGACTTGAATCTGCAGCCCTTTCTTTAGGAACGGGGCTCAGAGAAGAGCTAGGGCAGGCTGTCAGGCGATAACTCTTCCTGGAAGGATATTTGCAAAGCGTTTCACATCAATGATAGTTTCTCTTCACCCCTGAATAACCTGGAAAAGTTACCTGATCCAGCGGCATCATGCCAGTGCTCTGTTTTATTGAGTTCTCTGAGTCTGTGGGAGGAACGGACTTGTCTAAGGTTTTATAGGTAGCAATGCAAGGTTGGGGCCGATGTCCCAACTCGGGAGCCTCCCTTCTACATTTGCTTTGTTTCCCAGCCACATAGGCCCTCCAGCCCCTCTCCAATTTTATAAACCAGTCTCAGCTCTGAGAGTTTCTTTCTCTGGGGCCCACACCCTCTTTGCTGTGACATTTCCTCTTCCCACCTCGAGTCTGCCTCCCAGGGCCAAGCCTCGCTGGAGGCTTTGATTAAAAATGCACCTTCTAATCTCATCAGAGGCCAGAAACATGCATATATGCAAATCAACATCTGCTCCTCTAGTCAGGGAAGGATCTTCCCAAAGTGCTCTGGGAAAAGGGGCCCAGCCCAGTGAACTCAAAGGAGAAGATTCCAGAACATCCGAAAGTCACTTCAAAATCCCTGGGTCCCTGATGAAGTTTCACTGCTAATGTAATTGGAGCTTCTACTTGAAGGGGCAATAAAGGAGCGCTCCCCCCGTGGCCAGGTCAGGCTGAGGCTCCCTGCTGATCAAAGCCCTTCTGTGGTATAGGGGACACGTCTGGCCCTTGCTCCCAGGGAACCCAGTCCTCTGGCTGACAAGGGAGGCAACAGCTAGAGGTCGCCTCTTGGCTTTCCCAGGTGAGTTCTTTGCCAGTGCAAAGGCATAGGATCTTTTCCTGGGAGAGTCACAGTCCAAGTGAGGCACACAGTGCCAGCTGCTATAACAGGTAAACCCCAGTGTCCCCAAGGCCTAAGACAGTGGCGCTCCACCCATTTCTCTCTCACATGGTGTACAGCAGTAGCAGCAGGTGAGGTTAAGCTGCTTCTGGGCCCCATGCATTAAAGGCTCCTTATATCACCTGTCCCACTCTCCTTTAGGACCTGGGTCCCCTCCATGGAGAACTGCACTGAGGTTCTCTGGTCCAGGCCAGAAAGTGACACATACCATTTAATGCCCACTTTCCAGTGGCCAGAACTTACTCTCACCTGACTTATAATGATTGCATCAACCTCACACTGTTGCTAAAGTGATCTGCATGCAGTAGAAACTCTACTTCAAATTCTGAACAGTTGATCCTGTCCAGGGATAGCTGTATGTGGAACAATAGATACTCTTTGTGGGCAGTGACAGAGCTGGAGGTCCCCAGTAAGCCATGTGATTACAGGTTCGGAGAAGGGCATGTGGATACTAGATAGTTGACAATATGCTGTGTGGCCAGAGTTTTGCATACTGTGTTTTGTGTTTTCACTTCCCATCCCATCTCCAAAATGTCCATGAGATAATCAACAGTTTACTATAAAATAAGCTCTGAGTTAGAGGACTTAGCCCCACTGTGGCTGATGTGAGTGTTCTGAACACATTTCAGGTAGTGTAGGCTAAACTGTGAGCTTAGTAGATTAGGTGTTTTAAATGCATTTTGCACCTGTGGTATTTTCATCTCATGATGGTTTTATGGGACACGACCTGTTGGAGGTGGGGAAGCACTTGAGCAACCTCGAGGTGTGTCCAGGGAGGAAGAGGAGACCCCAGGTGTGAGCACTCAGGAAAGGCCATCCCTGCAGACAACTTTGGAACTGAAAGGGCCCTTAGAGCACTGATTGCTTTAGGTCCTTTGGTTGTAAGCAAAGGAAGCAGATTAGCATTAGAAAATTGACTGGCAGAATGGTAAGGAATCAGCAGCTTGGATATGATAGAAATGTTCTGGAGGCCTAGGAAGCAGCAACCATAGCTGTGGGTCACAGGAGGAATGGAGGACCACATCTGGGGGCAGGAAAGCCCCAGCCTCTTCATCCCTGCATCGATGGGCTGTGATCACGTGGTACCCATGACCTCACTGATTGGCTACAAGAGATCACACATTTGGCTGCAGAGCAGGAGAGGATTGATCCAGTCCTACTGGCTTCAAAATAGCATGACAATCTCCAAAATTTGTCCCAAGCTTCCCCTCTAAGAAAGAGGGCCATTCTCTAGGAGAAAAACCAGGATGCTGATTTCAAGAGGTTGGGTTTGTGACAAGATCAGAGCTGTTCCTCCACAGCTGGATCCACCGGGGACCAGGAAGGGTGGCAATGAAGAGGCAGAGCTGGAGCCCCCATCTTCTGAGGATTGTGCCACCTTTTATTGGGTGTCATATGGAATTTGAGTTCTCAGTGCCTTTGAGGTCCAGTGTTTCTCCTCTGATGCTTTGCTTACTCAGGGCCTCAAGCCACCATGGTTCTCTCTAGAGGAGGCATGTCTGCCGTGAAATTTGATTTTCAGATGTGACCCATGTGGTTGGGCTGGTGTGGTGCACAGTAAGGGCACAAAGGAAGAAGGCATATCACAGAATCCTAGGGTGAAGCCTGCTGGACAGCTGTCCTGACATTTGGATAGGCAGTTAGCATTGATGCCTGTCTCAGTTCCCTAACACTTCTGACCATATTATTTTGGAAAAAAAAAATTGTGCATGATTATATTTTGGGTACACATGAGTTGTTGTGCTTGCCAAGCATGCGTGCACTCTTCTGTTGGAAAGAGTGCCCTAATTTCCTCCAGGGAACTGGCCCTCTTTCACTTTCAGGCTGTCTGTTCCTGGGGGACTAATTTCCTTCCCTAGCCCTAGCAAGAACATTAACACGGGCCTGGCCAACTAGAATTAACCAAGTGTTTGGTTCAGGAGCTGGCACATGACCTAGTCTGGCCCAATCAAATGGAATTCTGCAACCTTTGCAAGAGTAATGGAGGTAGACTTGCTTGTGGTCATCATTCTTGGCTAAGGATGAAGCCATACAGAAGAAAGCAGATGTAAAGGTGAATAATCCATTCCTGATGACACACCTAATGCCTGGGCCCTCTGTGGCTGATGCCTGACAAACTTCTGAACATTTTAGTCACATGACCTCATAAGTTTCCTTCTCTCTCAAATTGGCTTAAGTCAGATTTTCTTTACTTGTACATGAAAGACTTCTCCATAGCATAAAATTGTAATCCTAGAAGTCTCAAGTTGTAGGATTAGGGAGCTTTTAATTTCTTCCTTTATTTTTCTTCTGTGAATTCAAAAACTGATCTTTGACCATTTCTGTAACTGAAAATAAGGCTATATAGCATTGACGCATCTCCCCCAGGGACAGTGACCGAAGCTCTTCTCCCATTCTGGCAGCCAGGAAAGGCCCAGTAAGAAGATACCAGAGTGGAAGGGAAAACCACAACCTGTTACAGCCATGCTGTGTGTCATTGTGTTGGGTCCTGGCAGATTTTATTTCATTTTCACGAAGACCCCACCAAAGAGGTCCTCTGTGTAGCCCCTATTCACAGACAGGAAACCAAGGGTCCAGGAGGATGGATCATCACCAGAGTCACCAATGGTAAATTGCACGATAGGGATTCAGCTCTAAATGCCCAAGCTCTTTTTGCTGCTCAGCCCTGCAAGAAGTCAGTGAGGTCCAGTTTCCATTAGCAGATCTGGGGGCCTGGCTTCGGCAGGAGCAAGCCCGCTGTTAGACCACAGAGACCATCCAACCGCATCGAGGTCTTAGTGTGTGCGAGGCAGGATAGGGTGCAAAGGATAGTGCAGAGATCAGGGAGATTTGTCTGGGCTGTTTCAGAAAAACTGGTAACTCAGTGGCTGTTGTATCATTCAAAAATAGGAATACGTATTTATATGTCTGTGTATACATGTATGCATCTGGATCTATGTCATTGTACCTCTATATCTGTATGAGTACAATCAGCTTGAACCATATGAAATTGACAGTGTTAGTGCACTGTTGATCTACAATGTAAGAATGGTTCTCTCAAATGGTTCAGTCCTAAACTTATACCCGTATCCATGTCTAGATTCACAGTTGTATCCATATCTATATGTATATGTAATTCCATATCTATCATCTATCTTCTGTCATATTTATATTTATCATCTCTATCTAATCATCTATCTATTGTTATCTCTATCATATCTATGTATCATATCTATCTACTATCTATTATCTATCTTATATCTATCATATCCATATCTCTCTATTATCTATCTATATCTATCATCTATTATCTATCTATTTATCTACCTAGCTATCTATCTACCGTCTATCTCCCTTTCCATGAAAAGACACCAGTTCCTCTAATTCTGAGACTTGGGGTACCACTCACACCCCCATTTTTCCCAAGATGTCCTGGAGCAGAGAGAGAGCAAGGCCTTGAGGACTGAAGGGCTTCCAGCTCCCCAGCATCAGCAGCTCTCCCAACCGCAGAGAACGCATCTGCCCTCGGCTGCATGAGCTGATGTGGGGAGGCACCCGTTCATGACCTCTGCCCCTGCACCCCGCAGGAGGAGGGAGAGATCAGCGGACCACTTGACACTGCGTTGCTGTGATGGGCAAGGGAGAGCAGCTCAGAGGACGGGCCCAGGCTCACATCCCCTGGACGAGGAGGAAGGAGGCCACAGAGGAGCCAGGTGGAAAGTGGGAGGTCTGTTTTGAGCCCGGCGCTGTGCTGGCCCAGCTGTTTCCTTCCTGCCCTCTGCTTCTGCAGGGGGAACTCCACCCCATAGGTCCCGCTCCCCAGTCCTGCCTGCCCTCTCTGCCAATCCCTTGCAGGCTCGGTTAGCCTGGCCTCCAGGCTCCCCGTCCTCAGTCCCTGCGGCCTGTGGCTGCCCAGCTAGGCCCCCCAGCCGCCTACTCTGGCTGCGGGCTGTTTGTGGAGCCATCCCAGGCAGCCCCAGCCTCTGTCTTCCTATTTAGACAAACAAACAAAAGCCGTTTCGGTTACCACGGGCGGGCTGTGAGGCGTCCAACACAAACCGAGGCCGCCCGCCTGGCGTCTTCAGATGCCGTGGGTTCGGTTCAGGCAGTCCCAAGACATTTGCCTCGTTCCCGCTCTGCTCTGGTTACCCGACTCTCCACGCCTCAGTGACACCCATCCCCAGGGCTGTTCTTAGAGGCTGGGGGAAGCGGGCCTGGGTGACTCCCAGGCTGCACAAGAAGCCTGGAACCCAACGTCCCTGGTGCTGGCCAAGCCGGACTCTTGCTGCCCTGCTGTGGAAGGACTTTGCTATAGCCATGTCCAGTACCCATTGAACAGGCAAGAAAACTGAGGCCAGAGAGAAGGGACTTTTACAGATAAATGGTGAATTTGGGACAAAACCTTTACAAAGCTATAAGTGTAGTCAGGAGCCAGCCGGATGAAGGCTCTCAGGGGTACTTTTGGCAGGATTTCCCTTCCTGAGTCTCTTCCCTGTGGGCCTCAGCACCCCGCACCTCTGCTCTCAGAGCTCTCTATTCTTTGTGTCCACCTCTGCTGGTAAAAATCTCTGTGAAACTGGGGTAAGGACAGAAAACAAGGCACTGTCAATGTCCCGAATTATTCAGTACCCAACCACATGTGCAATTTCTGAATTACATATCTGTAGCACACATGTACTTTTAAAATCACATATATGTATTTTAAAATTGTCTGCATGCAATATGGGTGCAGCTTAAAATCGCATGCATGTGTGTGCTTAATTACATATCTAACATGCATGTCATTTTAAAGACCCATGCATACACACACATGTGCTTGGGTGAATGTTTCTGGCACTGCATCCCCAAAACTCCCAGTGGGGTTGCCTCTGGGGAGAACAGAAGAGGATGTGCCTGTCGAGTCTGCCTTTCCTCCTGGGCCCCTTTGGTGTTTTGTGTTCACTTATGTGTTCTTAGTAACAACTCTCCTGGGGTTGCAGTTATCATTCCCATCTCACAGACAGAGAGACCGAGGCACAGCCAATAAAATAACTCAATTACAGCCATCCGGCCAGTAGATGGCAGAACTAGCACTGGAACCCTGACACCTGCGCTCTAAAGTGTAGATAGCCACCTCTGGGTTCATCTGCCACTATGTAAAAACTTGACAAATAAAGTATGAACGAATAGGTACACCCCAGGGAGGACGCGGGAAGAGAAGGCACGGTTGGGCCATGGGCCACGGTGGGCTGCAGAGCCTTCGGCAGTGAGCATCCACCAGACCCCCTGGAGAGCTGCTGTGAAAGCAGCGGGCAGGGCAGGATCCCCGCGCAGCTGCTCACTGAGCACCATCTGACCAGGCACAGAGAAGCGGGCAGGGCCCTCTGCAGACTGGGGCAGATGCTGATACTGAGGACCTGCTCCTCCAGCAAGACCAGCGGGGACCTCTTGGCTCCAGTGCCGCCTCCTCAAATTTCAAACCCGGCAATAGTCAATCAATCAATCATAGGAGCCATAAGAGTGTGACAGATTAAAGACAGAGTCTCTAGCAACCTCCCATGAGGAAGTGGCTTCCTTGTTTCTCCCTCTGGCACCGCGACACCAGAGGAGTAGGGCGTGGTGTGAAGTGCAGACTCTGACCTTAGCAGACCCACAGCTTGCCCCTCCTGTCTCAGGCGCAGTCATTCATGGATCCCCACCCCTCCGGGGGTAAGAAACCCAGCCTCCTGCTGGAGAGACCGCACGGGGCGGGAGGTAACCCGGATGAGCCGAGGTAGCCATCCTTGCCAAGCCATCAGGAGTGAAGGCGCCTTGGATCCTGCGCACCGCTGTCACCAACTGCACACCACCGAGTGACCCCAGTCAACACCTCTTGCAAAAAGACCTGGCTGGCAGAGTCCCACTAGGATTCCTGACTCAGACAACCACCACCCGGTCAGGGAAGAAAATGTTGCAGGTAGCCCTGAGCCTCTGAAGTGCCCCTAGAGGATCGCCACCCCTCCTGTGAGGGGTGCCACCAGAGACAAATATCTAGGCTCTTTCATGCTGTTCTCTTCTGTTCTAGAAGTCATCTGGTCGTTCATGTACATGTTCTCAAATATATATTTTAATTTTACTCTTCTTTAACTGTATAAATGGAACCATACAGTATACATTCATTTTGTCTTTTTTAAGCTCAGCATTATGTTTGTGGGACACCTCCATGTTATTTCATGTATCAATTCTTCAGTCATTTTTATTGCTGTATAAAACTCCATTCTAGTACTACTAAATAATGTATTTGTCAGCTGTATTGTGGATGTTGTTTCCAATGCTGGACTCTTTGGTCTATGCCACCATGTTCATTCTTGACTGTGCTTCCTGGTGAATGTAAGCTCACAGGTTTTAGTACATCAAAATAGTGGAATTTCTGGGTACCACCCATGCACATCTTTTATTCTTTGAGATAATGTCTCACTCCAGTTTTCACTCCCATGGTACCTCATTGTTGGTTTAATTTCCATTGCTCTAGTGGCTAATGAGGTCAGCCACCATTTTTCATATTTATTAGCCATTTGCATTTGTGCTCTTCATGAAGTGTCTATTTCTATGTTCTCCCTATTCCTCTATGGACTATCTAGGATTTTAAAAGTTGGTTTCTAACTTTAAGCATGGAGAGACTCTATCCTAAAATACAGACATCTGACTTTAGGAGAGAAGATCGACTCTCTGGCCATCCCAGGCTGGTATTCCTGTAGACAGTGACGCAGAGGGCCAGGTGGTGGAAAGTTTCTTTAGTTGGGGTGTAGGTTGCCAGTGTTCCATGGTGCCTACTGCCAGGCTAACTTCCTTCCTCGAGGTATTGGGGACCTCTGCTTTAGTGTTTCAGAGCTGGGCCAGCTACCCCTGACTCCATATCCACCTCCCTTTCTCCCAATCTGATCTTCTGGGGATACTGAGAGGAGTGGTTTAATTTGTTTATGTCACTTATACCTTCGCCCGCTGGAGGCGCCCTCTGCAGGACTTGCTCTGGTCAGTCAGTCAGTCGCAGCCCAAGAGGCCTGGATAGTACTTGAGCATTAAGCCTTGCCCCCGGGCAGCTCTTGAGACTCTGTGCTAGACTATAGGGTGTAGGATGAGTGGCCGTGTAAAATAAAGCCACAGCCAGCCCAGGTCTCCCAGAGAAACCATCACCATCCAACCCGCCGCTCCAATGTGCTACTGGACTGCAGATACATGAACAAACCCTGCCAAGGTCAGCCCACGCTGGCCCAGACCCGACCAGAGGAAAGGCCCAGCTAAACTCAGACCAAGCCAAATCACTGTACTGAAGAACAATAGGTTGTTTTGAAAGTCACTAAATTTTGAAGTGTTTTGTTAGGCAGCAAATCAAACTGGTAGACTTGTCCAATGAGTATTCCACAAGCCCTGAGAAGGAAGGCAAAAAAGCAGATCCTTCCTTGGATCCAACATCCACATGTGCCTCTCCATGGGAAGAAAGAGCTCACCCTAAGCAGGATCCCCTTCTCCAAGCGATGGGGGCCTGAGTTCCCTCCTCCGTGGTCCCAAACTCAGGCACATCTGCATTCTGTCCTGGGACCCTGGCATGTCTAGCGTGATGTGACCTCATCATCCTCCCAAGAGCACAGGCAATAACCCAGTATAACGGGTTAATATTTTCTCACCTTAATTAAAAGTCCAAATGGGAATATTGGCAGCTTAGGCCCTCATTTGAAAATTGAGCCATATTCCCATTAATAGGAACGTCTAATTAAAACATCCGTTAAAAGTCCATAACATTAAGTTAATGGGGGAAAGCCAGGAGGAATTCAATTAGATTTTATTTCTGTAAAATTAATAATAGCAACTTTTAAAAAAATGTCCCCAATGCTGATTGTTATTCATAAAGGCTCTCTGAGCTTTGGGATGGGAGTCTTATTTCCACAGTTTTAGAGATCAGGAGAAACTCAGATGGGATTCTAGCAGGATCCAGCGGGCTGACACACCATCTCCTGTCTCAGAAGGTGGAATTCTTGGCTTTCCATACAAAACGTTCTAGCGCCACTGAAAAGGCTCCCGACTGGGAATCTGCAGGCCTGTGTCCCAGCTAAGGACTGTGGCTCTGGCCCTTGACCTTGGTTAAATAGAAGAGGAAGCACCATTCTGACCTATGATTCCACAGCAGCCTCCTGATCCCAAAAGACAAGGGAGATGAAGACCTTGGAGGAGATGAATTTGTCTCAAAGGGAGGGAAGAAGGGGAGGAAGGGGCCTGGCTTGGAGCCATGAGATCTTTAATGTTTCAGGAAGTAATCACCTAGAATTTAATGGACCCTGGGAGAAGGACAATGACAGCTATTGTCTTTACCAGCGGTTTAGGTTTTATTTTTGAAGAAAAGCATAATTACTCTCTACTTCAATAAAATAAAAAGTGATATGCTCCTTTAAAAATACAAGAGATTTAAAAATGTGAGAAAATGAAAGTAATACGAAGACCATTCTAAATAGCCATTGTTCTCCTACTGCAAGCTCATCCTGTTTCTCCTCCAGGCGGAAGGATGCGTAGGTGGGTAGAAAGCTGGAGGCTTGGATCAAAACAGAAACAAGTCATAGAAATGGGCTCCCACTATGTATGTTACTTGAAATAAAAGCCATTGGATGTGTTGAACTTGAATTTAATGGAAGATAAATAAACTGTTGTGAAACTAAAGTGTCTGCTGAATATTTCCTTTCAAGAGCTATTCATTCCTAAAAGAAGCAAGGTTTAAGAAAAAAGCCTGGGAAAACATTGAAAGTCTGGGTCGACATCAGAAGGGAAGCTGTTGGCAGAAAGTCCTGGAATAGGCAGCTCACACTGGCTGAAAGAACGAGGGAACTGATGTGTTTCAGAACTCTAATGCTCGGGGTTTCCGGTCACTCAGTCAGGCAGTTCAATGATTTTACTAAGGTTTGGATTCCTTCTCTGCTACCCCAGAGCTAGCTGTGTTCCAAGGATGGTTTTCTTGTGGCTCCAAAACTTCATGGTGCAAAGATAGCTCAGCCTATCAAGCCACTACTTGCCTACTTTCCTGCATTAAGGGGATCCTTACAACCAGTGAAGAGGAAGGTACCATTAATATCTTTCTCTTATAGACAAGAAAACAGAGGTTCAGAGAAATTCAATAACTTGCTCAGGGTAATACAGCTAGCAAGTGGCTAAGCCAGAATGCCAAAGAAGCAGTCTGGGACAGATTGCATTACTTGCCTTGATTTTTCATCCTGTGCTGTGTGCCTTTGTAATACTTCTCAATAAAGCAGTGGAGTGTTTTTCCATCCTTGACTTTAGGTTCAAGTAGATGACTTTCTTTGGCTCAGGTCATAAGATGCAGGGGGCGGTGTGCTGATTTTAAGTATAACTCTTAAAGTTTGTGATTCCTCTGCTTGCAAAAATATTTCTGGGCAAGCTCACTGGCCATTGCTACATAGGAACAGGCCTGGGGCCCAGGAGGATATCTGTTTTATAGCCTGAATCTGCTCATTCCTACCTGACCCCTGGTATAAAAGTAGGCCTGGCCACAGGTCATCTGAGTTGTTCCAGACAACCCACTTTACCTAAATGAGTACTCCTGCTCAGGAGCTGTAGGAGTTTGTGGTTGGCTGTTACACAGCAGTACTATGGCAATAGCTAACTGGTGCAACCTGACACCTGAGCTCTTAACTATGGCTCCATTTGTTTATGAGAGCTCCAGTTCTTTACTGGACTGAGGCAGTCCTTCTAGAGTGAGGAGAGGCCTTGAGGCTGGGGAGATCTCAAAGCCAGGCAGCTGGACTCAGGACTCTAAGCTGCCCAGGCTTACGGTATGGGCACATGGCTAAAGACCTAATAGCACCAAGCCTCTCTGTAATGCTTTTGGCAGCAGCTACCAAACTTGGTCTGATTGCCAATAAGACTCACCTCCACATGCGTTTTCTTACCTCCTCTCTCCAAGCTGTGTTTGCTTGGATTCTTGGAAACCAAGGTAGGGCAGAGGAGCAGGCATCTCTGATGGACTTTACCAGGCTTGAGTTAGGACAGAAGCAGGGCAGAAGCTCCAGGCTTGGCAGCCTTTCCCTTGCTCTGAGTCTAGCTACTCTGACTGTGGCTTGCCACTCTTCCTAAACTGAATGTCAGTTCTGTGATTGTCTCCATTTAGCTTCACTTCCCAGAAGGCAAGGACTATCCACCTTGTTCATGGTTATATCTTCAGTACCTGGAACATAGTAAATGTTTGTAGAAGGGAAGGAGGAAGAGGAGAAATACATGGAAAAAAGTAATTTGCCTTGTATCCTCAGAATGAACCTCTACACCCGAGGGTGGGAGTTCAGGGTCACTTGCCAGCCATGTTTTGAGGTGACCATGACCCTCAGATGAAGGAAAGGTTGGAAGTAACTAGAGAATCTCTGTCTGCTCCTTGAGGATCTGAGAGTAATAAGAGTCTGGCTTCTACCTGGAACTGGGCCATCAGTATGGTTCTAGTTACTTTTCTCTCATTGCTGAGACAAAATACCTGAGGCCTAAAATTAAGGAAGGAAAGATTTATTTAGCTCACAGTTTGTAGAAGTTTCAGTCCATAATCAGCTGTCTTCAAGGCAGGGTGTCATGGCTGAGGAAGCAACAAGAACATAAAAGGGAGGAGAAGCCTCTTTTCTTCCCTTATATTGTAAGCAGGCTACCTGGCCTAGGTTGGATCTAGGATGTAAAACACTCTAGGATGTAAAACTGCTGAGTCACTTAGTTAAGCTTCTGCACTTCTCGAGGTGACACAATGTATCAACCATTACAATGTACCACTTGTCAACTTGGCAACTAGACACATTCCTTTTGTTTTGTTTTTTGTTTTTTTCCAGTACCAGGAATCAAACTCATGACCTTGCACTTGCCAGGTAGGTGCTGTGCCACTGAACTAAATCCCCAGCCCCTAGACACATTTCTTTAAACGGATCTCCAGATACAAAGACACGTTTATTTTTATCTTTTCACAACTTGAACATTATAACACAGGTTTAACAACCCTTAAGAAACAGTATTAAGTCTATCAACATTATATTAAATTAGAACCATAACATTCTATCCTGGCTCCCCAAAGACTCATGCACACCTGTTTAGGCAAAAGGCATTTAGTCCCTCTCTAAAAGTTGCCAAAATCTAAGTTTCAAAATTGCTGAAAAGTCCAAGTCTCAAGTCTCCTCCAAGATGTAAGGCAAACTCTAATCTGTAAACCCCTGTACACATGAAAAGTTAAATGTTTCCAACATTCAATGACATAGATAAACATTTCTATTCTAAAAGTTAACAAGCAGGGGGATATGAAGGATTAGGACCAAAGCAAGTCCAAATTCCAGCAGAGGAAACTTTAAGTCCTGTAGTTCCAAGTGTAGTGTCCTAAATAATCTGTGGCAAGTTGTGAGCTCCAGAGGGCTTGGGTGGCTCTACCCCTATGGCACTTCTGGTGGTTGTAGATCCCATAGCTTCTCTCTTAGGCACATTTTGTTTCCTCCTTGCAGCTTTCCTTAGATGATTCACTTTCCTGGCTTTTCCAACCTTCTGGGGTCTCCACTGCACCTTTGGCTTTTCATTCTCAGCTGCACACACTGCCCTCTCAAGGGCACATTGCCTGACCTCCCAAGCCTTCTGAAATTTGGGTGGAAACCTTCTTAACCCCCAAATTTACATTCTTCATGCACTTAAAACCAGCACCATGTAGGTGCTGCCAAGGTCTGCTGCTAGCTGGAGGAGTAGCCATGCTTTTCTCTCTTGTGTCCATAGGGGTCAAGTGTCCAGATCACTGAGCACTCTGAATCCAATTCTGAGGAACTGATTTTCTAGGCCTCCACTGTTCTGGAATATGGTGTGGCCACCACCATTCTGGAACATGGAGCTGTATGGCTTTCTTCTCAAAGCAAAGTCTTTCACCTTTGCAGTTTTCAGGCTGCAAAGGGTGGAGATTTGCTGCTTTTTGTGATGTCCTCAGGCCATTTATGTACTCTGCTGTTCCTCCTCAGCAGTTGAGATCTCCTCTGCTCTACCTTTGAAGTCCACAACTTTATTGGAGCTTCCTTTTTTGTCAAACTCACAACATCTTAAATCATTCTGCTTGGCTCTTTGCTCTTGATTTTCAACATAAATCTGGCTAAAATCTCCCAACAATAACCATACCACAACCTCAACATTCAACTGCCTTGAAATTTCTTCTGCCAGATTAATTAGTCTACCACTCTTAATTTCAGTCTCAGGCAAAGTTTTTGGACAGGAGCAAAATGCAGAGAGACTTTTTGCCAAGCCATAACATACATCATCTGGAGTCCGACAGCCAATGCAGTTCTTCCTTCCAATAGAAAACTCCTGAGCCTAGTCTTCACTGTGGCAGGATTTCTATCAGCCTTCTGATCTTCTGAGCTTTGACCAGAATTTTCCATACAGAACAGCCTAAGGTGTTCCAGTGTTACTCTTTCAGGCAACATCTATGAACCTTTCCCAACTCTTCCTACAAGCCATTCCCAAAGGCTCATGAACCATATGGTCAGGTATAATCACAGCAACAACCCCACTCCTGGTATTAAATTCTGTGTTAGTTATTTTTCTTTTGTTGCTGAGACAAAGTACCCAGTGCTCAAAATGAAGGAAGGAAAGGTTTATTTAGTTCACAGTTTATGGAAGTTTCAGTCCACAATTAGCTGGCTCCAAAGCATGGCTGAGGGGCAACCACTCATGGTGGCAGAAGACAGCAAAAGCAACAAGAACCAAAAAGAGGGAGCAAGCCTCTTTTCCTCCCTTATATGGTAAGCAGAGTACCCGCCTTAGGGTGGGTCCTCTATACTCTAGGATGTAGAACTTCTGAGTCACAGCTTCTCAAGTTGATACAATGAATCAACTATTATAGTTGTGGTGGAAGCTCTGGTTCCTTTAGGAACCCTCTTCTCCCCAGACACTCCTGATCTCCACATCTTGGGGTTCCCCCAGTTCTAAGAGACCAGACTGCAGTGCTCCTTCCCTCCTCCTCGTTGATGCTTTCACATCCCAGCATTGGTCATCTTGCTCAGTCTCCTCCTTGAGAACATGGGGACACAGAGGCATAGAGAAGACTAATCCAAGGTCACAAAGCAAGTCAAAAGTATCTCTGGGACTAGAACCCAGTGCTTTGAGGTCCATACAGCCCTGTATACTCTCAGATGTAGCTCCTTACCATCAGTCAGGATAAATGGGATCCTGGAGGGGACCAGCACAGGAGGAGCTTCTGGTGTACAGTGGCAAGGGGCATGGGCAGAGGAAGTGGGCACAACCTCCCCTGGATATCTAGGGATGGTCCTCAGCTGAGACACATGGCCAGGTCAGAGGTACAAAGACAGATGACCAGGGAGCAGCCTTGAAGATCACTGGACTCCTTTCCTGCATAGTATAGAAGCTAAACAGAGGTCCAGGAACAAAACCTGAAGACATAGGTACCCTCAGTGTAGAATCAGGACTGGAACTCAATCTTGCTTCTCAGTTTATGGTTCTGTGGCAAACACTATCCATTAGCTATGCAAAACTGTCACTCATGCCTCTTTCTTTCTTGCTAAGCCAGTACCTGTCAGTGAGAGGTAAGGAAACCTTTAACACATGGCCTTTGGGACTATCCCAGATCCCATCCTCCATAACACTTGCATGATCAGGCTAAGGCAGGAGTCCCTGACAGGTGGATTATGACTTCCACGTGGTACCTAGAGGTTGAGGTCTTTTCTGTATGCAGCCTTCACTCTCCTTATTAATCCATGGCTGAGCCAAAATAAAGGCAGGCAGACCTGCTTCCTTAGTTCCTTAGAAGACAGAAGTTCAATAATTCCCCCCAAACCCCATGGAGTCCAGCAGCCAGCTGCACACTCTACAGGCATCTCAAAAAGGCATCATCATCTCCATCCTGGCCCACTTCCCCTACTCCAGGCAAGCAGCCCCTTCACCACCTGCTCTTGTCAACTCTAGTGTCCAAGCCTGGGGCCCCTGGGGCTGGCTGTCTTCTTGTTAGCAGGGCCCCTTAGCCACCAAGTATCACATCATACTCCCTCCACATTGCTCCTGCCATCACCTAGCATGCACACCTGGGTCCTGGCTGCACCTCCTGCTTCAACAGAGTTCCCTATCCCTTTATCTGCCCCTGAGGAGCAGGGGTCAATGTGGTATGTGTCAATGGTGCTGAGCACAGGGTGGCACTTTAGTATTGAACATTGCAGAAAGTTATCAACCCAGTGCTCTGACCAGAATGATAACATAGAAATGTCCCTGTCTCTCTGCTTGAGAGGCCAAGTGGTAATGTGCGCCCAGAGTCTGGAGTCCTGTGTTCAAGTCCTGTAACTAATGCCTTCTACCCGAGTGATTTTGGGCATGTTGCTTACCCTGCCCATGCCTCAGTCTGCTCATCTGTGTGATGGGGAGGCTGCTCGCCCTTCCCTAGGTTGTTGAGAGAAGCCAAGGAGATGGGAACAAAGCACACTGTAACACCTGGAGAACTTTAAAATCAGACTGGCACTTGCTGCAAATGGTCCCATGAGTTTTTTGTTTGCCCCTCCTGAGCCAGTCTCCAGCCTCTACTCCTGCTCTGCAGCTTCAGAGAATGAGGTGGCAGGTAGGAGCAAGGGGCCCTCACTCCCTGATGCTGGTTGGGTTTGGCCATGGGAAACCCCAGCTGGATTGCAGAGGGTACAGGGGATATGAGTGGGGACACTTTCTCTAAGTTTCCTCCCAGCCTGGTGGTTCTGACTGTGCCCCAAAAGCAGCACCCTGGATAACCACACTCTCCAGTTCTGAAACAATCCCCTTTGCGCCAGTGTCCACAAACAGGAGCCCTGCGGTGCTGTCCCTCCCCTGTGAGAGTCCTCAACCCCACCTGTGCCTTTGACTCAGTTCCTGCGCTGCTCAGTCTTGCCATTACCCGGGCAAATGCACAGTATGTTGTCCTCGGAGCCTCGACCCCTTCTCTGTCATCAGTTATGTTGATGCTGTTTCATGTTTTCAAGGGTTTCCGCACCTGTGATCCCCATAAATTTCCTCTAGGGTAAGACAAAACCCTACTTGATAGCAGAATAATCAAGCACCCAGAGAGGGGACAAGCCGTGCCCAAGGTCATGCAGCCGAGGAGGAGGAGGGCGCCCCCCGCTGGTGCAGCGTGGGATTCATCACTATCTCTGCTGCTCTCTGAGCCAAGCTGCACTGTGGGGTAACAGGGCTGTTTCCTCCTGGCCACAAAAGGAAACTTTCTGACATCAGTGATCAGAGGAGCTGGGCTGTAGGAGAGGCTTCAGGCAAGAGCCAAAAAACAGCAAAGATTCAGAGCTGGAGACGGAGTGTTAAATAATAAATAGACGCCAAGACCGGGCCTTCACATGGAAGCCTGGGGGGGTGGTCTGCAGCTAGCATGGGGTACCCGGGAAGCTGCCTGCCCTCGGCCTACAGGGTTCTCTGGTTATTGTCCAAATGGTCAGTGGGACAGAGTCTTCGAGGACAATCTTCAAACCCCAGAGGGGGGAAAGACTGAATATTTTGGGATGATCCCTGTTTCATACAAATAAAGAGGCCCTCAGAAGTCATATCAAGTGTCTGAACTTCCTGTGTATTAATCCGCTTTCATGTGAATTATGCAGCATTGTCATGTAGGAAAGGAGCAGCTGGACGTTGGATGGGGGGTCCTGGAATCAAAGGGGACTCACGCTGCGCTGTGGCCTCTGCAAAAAGCACACGGAGGCTGGGCTGCTCCGTGGCGCCTGGTCTCCCTCAGACCCAGGAGCCAGTGTGTGCCCAGAGGGGCCGGGAGGCCCAGAGCCAGCGGCGAGGACGGTCGAGCTAGGGAAGAAGGCAGACGTCCTGCCTGAGGGCCCACTCCTGAACTCCTGTGGGCGGTTGCTATGTTGACAAGCAGCCCCAGAGAAGAAGGACCAGACTTTTCCAGAGAAGCTAGAAACCTAGATTTTTATGGTCATGCCCAATCTTTAGATATTGGTGACAAATTCTGATTTCCAAAAGAGATTGCGTGAGCCATACAAAAGTCCCTATGGGTAGCCTGGTGTGACCATTATAGATTTGGTGTGAGAGGCGGGTCCTTCTTGAGGCTTGCTGGGCTCTTTGACATGGGCTCGAATTGGGCAAAGATAGTCAACTGTGTCTTCTTTCCTTCCCTTTTTACACTCCCCTCAGATACCCCTCCATACTGCATTCAGTTTCCTAGGGAGGGAGAACCAACACCAGGCTAGGACGGAAGGTTCATCTTCCCCCAAATTCATACACTAAAACCCTAACCCCCAGTGTCTGTAATCTCTAAGGAAGTAATTAAGGTTAAATGAGGTCCTAAGGAGGGGCCCTGGTCTGGCAGAATTAGGGTTCTTTTAAGGAGAGGCACTACCAGAGCTTCCTCCTCCTCCCAGTCTTCTTGATTCTCCTCCTCCTCCTTTTCCTCTCTCTCTCTCTTTCTCTCTTTCTCTCCCTTCCATCAAGAGCTGAAAGGCTGTGTGAGGACACAGTAAAAAACTGACTGTCTACAAGCCAGGACAACAGTCCTCACCAGACACCCTCCTCACCGCCCCCCCACTGAACCCTGACCTTGGACTTCCAGTTTCCAGAACTGTGAGATAATCAGTGTCCACGGTTGGAGCAGCCTGCGGTATCCTGTTCTGACAGCTTCTGCTGCCTAAAATAGGGTCCAGGCACTCTTATTACAGAGACTCAAGTTTCCAAACTGCTGAATGGGATCATATCCACCTCTCAGTGCTTGAAGCTGGGACCAGCAGTGGCCATGAAAGTCCTTTATAAGGATGGTCATCTGTGATCAGGTGGAAGGTGGGGCACCCTGAGATCTACCTCATACACAGGTAGCAAGTACAACTATGAGTCTATATGTTCCATGTACAGGAGGTCACCTTTTCATGAAAGAGAATTAAGTTTTATTTTTCTGGGTTTTAGAAACTTCCCCTCAGGTGGCTTGGCTTTTGCCCTGTCTCACTTAATTTGAGAAAGGCAGATGGGAGCCGCTCTGGGTGTTTCTTGTGGGAAGCTTTGAATTCAGGCAACTGGGAACTTGTGCAATTCTTAGACAATGAAGCGGGCAGAGTGGGTGATGGAAGTGGGGATCAAGAAGGCTGTTTCTGACTATCAGGGGAAATCTAGACTTTGACAGTTGTGAGGAAACTGCCAACCTGCATTTTAGCTGCTGGGAGCCTCAGTGTGGGAACTTCTAGGAGGATGGTTGGTGACCCAGTACCTGCTAGAATGCCTTCCTTTCTTCCCTTCTTCTTTCTTTCTTTCTTTCTTTTTTTTTTGGGGGGGGGGGGGTTTCCGGTACCGGGAACCGAACTCACGACCTTGTGCTTGCCAGGCAGGCGTTTTGCCGCTGAGCTAAATCCCCAGCCCCCTTTCTTTCTTTCTTTCTTTCTTTCTTTCTTTCTTTCTTTCTTTCTTTCCTTCCTTCCTTCTTTCTTTCTTCTCTTTTCTTTCGAAAGCCAAGGCCTTTGCATTGAGCCACATCCCTAACAATTTTTATTTATTTATTTATTTTTAATTTTAAGATAGCATCTCACTAAGTCGCTGAGTTGGTCTGGCCTGGGCTCAAATTGTGATCCTCCTGCTTCAGCCTGCTAACGTGCTGTGATTGCAGGTGTGTCCCACCATACAAGGCTCCTCAGGGCCTTTCCTGATACGTAGGCCCGGGAACTTCAAAATGCCTCCTCCAGTAGTGGCTGTGGACATAAAGGCCCAGACACTAAGACAGGGAACAGCCTATCCAGCCAGCCTAGCAGTTCTTGGATGAGAACTATTTTCTGTACAGCCTCTGCTTGGACAAAGCTGGCTGTGGCCTCTGGAAGGGAAATTGCTCTATGGAGCTCAGGAGGCTCCTTACTTTGGACTCCTGCTTGACCTCCTTGGCCTTCCCTTCTCAGGTCTCTGCAGCCTTGGGGTCCTTCTTATTTCAGCTGGTGTGGGCTGTTTCCCTACTCAGGATTTCCTTCTATAGCCCTTCCTCCAGCACAGCAACCAACGACAGATCCAGGTAGCTCATTAAAATAACACAAATTCGCTCTTTCTCCTTTCTTTGTTTATTCTTTCTCTGTAGAAAGCAGTATTTGCCACAGAGACTGAGAAATGTTGTGGGATCAGCCAGACATGGATTTGAATCTCAGCTCAGGTTTTGAAGCTACACACTTGGGACCTTGTAATCCAAGCTTCAGTTTCTTCACTGACAGTTCTGCATTGAGGGTCATAAGTCATGGGGCTGAAGGGATCAGAGCTCACTAACGAAGCACTGTCCCAGTAGCACTGTATGTGCTTGGTGGGGAGCTTTGGGTGTTGTAGAAGAGTAAGCCAGACAAATCCCTCAGTCTCAAACATCTGCTGTGGCTTACCAGGCAGGGGACCAGGCTGTTGGAGTAAGATCCAAGCCTTCTCTGGCCCTGTTCTTGAGCTTGTCATCAGACAGTCATCCTGGCAACAGCACGGTCACCCCGGAGCTAGAATTCTCATGCCAGGGGGAGATGGGAAAATCCCTAACATGTACCTGTTGTCAGATGCTGACAAAGCCAGCCTCATCACCACCAGGCCTTGTCACAGTGGAATCATGTCTGCAGACACAGATTGCAGCCTGAAGGTTATCTCACAAAGCCAGGAGATGGGTGGAGGGTGTCTGCAGGAAGACCTTTGGTCACTCCTCCCGGAGGCACGGAGCTCTGCAGGAGTGAGGCTCAGAACAGACCGCCCCAGCTCCATCCCAGGCAAGAGGCCGGTCCTGGGGCAACCAAAGTCCTGCCACCCTTCTTTTCTTGAGAGGGTGATGGATTGAGACATAGAATTAATATATGTCTCTATATTTATATATAAAACCTTTACAAATCACATCCCTCGAGCCAGGTCTTTAAATAATGGAAGACGGTAGATTACAGCTTTATTAGTCCCTTCCAAAAGCTTATAAAAATTATCTTTTGCCGCTGGGAAGACATTTTATCAGAATTTATGGCAACTCGAGTCTTGAGCTATCAGATTCAGAAACCAAGGCGCTTTTTGCAGCTCTTTCTGCTGCAGACAGACTCTGGTCTCTGCTTCCCTTGTAAATTAAAATCTCTAATGTTATCTACTTTATGAAATAAGACACTTGGCTTTCTTACCCTGAGCCTACTCTTTAATTAATATAGATTTGAGTAGGCAAAAGCTATCAGTGGGTGTGAGTGGCTGGAGTGGGTGTGGGGTAGCAGAGGGAGAGGTGTAGAATCCAGAAGAAAGAAAACCCAAAATGTGCCCTTCTAGGATCAACGCTGTGAGTGTTGTGGGCAAACTCTTCATACAAGGCTTGGAGAGATTTTCCTGTGTGTGTTCCCTGGCTGCAGCTGGAAGTCTCTGACAGTCATCAGCCAGCCTTTCCCATGATGGGGTATCTTCCACGCTGAAAGCTGCAGTATTCCCAGGTAAGGAATTCCCCAACAGGGAAACTGAGGCTCTATTCACTGAGAGCTCACATCTAGAACAGGACCTCTCAAGTGTATTCATGAATCAGTGCCAAGCCATGGACCTTTGTAACTGGACCATGAAAGACGAACAAGAACCAAGATGAGGGTTTGATGTTCACAACTTTAATATTGTTACAATAGGCAAATATTTGATTGAGAATGGCATCTCATTGGACAGAATTTGAATAAGTTTAGACATCCCTTGTTCATTTCCCTAGAGGTCATTTTTAAAAAAACATTCTTTTTTGCAAATATTTGTAAGAAGTGATTTCATGCTCTTGATCTCAGGTTTATTTTCTAGATCATTTTATTTATAGCTTATTATCTTCTGAAATATCTTTAAAATGCTTTTATATTTACTAAGCATTTCCTCTAGATTGTGATGGTGGTTGTTTTCTAGATTAATGTCTAAACTACTCAATTTCTCTTGTAATTCACCTTTACTGTATTTTGCAGAAGTCCGTGATGGGCTGGAAATGAACAAACAAAGTGAAATTGGTCTCTTGCTACAGGTTGAGAATAAAGGGGTCTCCGCTGGCTTTGGTGGGAGCAGGGCTGCCTGGAAGTCCCTGGACCAAGGACAGTGGGCTGTGGCAACATGAACAGAGAGGAGGAAGAGAAACCTTAGTGTCTGGGGCCAGGGTTACCCTAGTAGAGGATGCAAGCCAGGTGGGGGCTACCTCCCCTTGCCTCATATTTGCCCACACAGCTGTCTCTCCCACCCTGGGCATTTAAGACTCTCATCTGTCATAGCAGCAATCCTCCTGCTCCACAGCCCCTGCTCTGCTCCTGGTGAAAGGATGTCAACATCAGAGGAAGTTGTTCTTACTGTCATCATTACAAATAACACCACCACTAATAGTATCTCCATCATAGTACTCTTCTGTGGCCAAGACATTAACAACGTACCGAACATTCCAGGCCTTTTCTACATTTCCCCACCTCTTTGCAATTAAGCAGAGCCAGGTATTACTTTTGACCAATGTCCTGCGAGCAGATATGATAAATGTCACTTCAGGGCCAAAGCATTTAAAGGTGGTTGGACCCACCAGCTCTCACACCTGGCCACGGTGACGTGGGAAGGTATGAACTGAGATGACGAAGCTGGAACCAGAGAAGTTGACCTGAAATAATTATGTGTTAAACCACAGAGACTTCAGAGTTTATTAGTCACTGCACCATGGCCTAACCTAATCTAATTAATACAACTTCATGTCTTCCAAAGCACTTTTTCAAAACCATTAATCCGATCTTCTCAAGAGTCCCAGGAGAGAGGTCTGATAAAAGCAACTGTTCCCAGTGGATGTATGGGGAAACTCAGACTCAGAAAGGCCAAATGATTTCCTCGGGATTGCTCAGCTAACTACTTTTTATCTTTCTGGTAATGGCTACCCTGGTGGGTGTGACGCGAGGTGACATCGCAGGGTGGTTTGCTCAGTGTTCCCTGATAGTGAATCACACTTCTCATCTACATGTTGGCCACGTTTATGTTCTTCGGAGAAATGTCTACTCAAGTCCTATGCCAGTTATTAAACTGTCTTATATATTTTCTTGCTATTGAGTTGTATGAGTTCTGCATAAATGTTGAATATTAACCCCTGAGACTATACATGATTTGCAAATACTTCTCCCCAGTCTAAAGGTTACCTTGGTCTGTTGCTTTGCTGTGCCATGCTTTTTAGTTGCTGTAGTGCTGTTGTGAGTTTAATGTGGTACCAGTGCATGGCGAACCTGAACTTTTTGTTTAATATTCAAGAAACCATTGCTAAGACCAATGCTAAGGAGCTGTCTGTCTGTTTCCTTCTAGGAGTTTTATAGTTTCAGGTCCTCCTTCCAGGACAAGAGGTAACAAGTATTGCTGCGGGTGTAGAGAAGAGGGAAGCCTCGTGCACCGTTGGTGACTGCAGAGGATGGTTCTGTCACCGTGGAAAACAACGTGGAGGTTTCTAAAAAAATTTCAAATAGAACTACTACAGGACCAGGACATTCCTCCTCTGAGCATGGAACCAAAGAAAATGGAGTCACCACCACTTAGCCGTATGTACACTCCCTGTTACCTGAAGCATTGTTCCCACCCACCAAGATACAGAAACAACCGAAGCATCTCTTGACAAATTAGTGGATAAGGAAATTGGTGTCTGTGTGTGTGTGTGTTTGTGTGTGTGTGTGTGTACAATATTCACCCTTAAAAAAAAAGAGATCCTGTCATTTGCCACCTCATGGATGAACCTAGAGGGTACAATGCTAATTAAAGTAAACTAGACACAGAAAGGCACGCAGAATACTACGTGATCTCACGTATATATGGGATATTTTAAAAAGTGAAAAATACAGAAATAGAGAGTAAAACAGTGGTAACCAGAGGTAGGAGGGAGAAAAGAAATGGGAGTCATAAGTTGAAAGGTAGGAAGTAGCAGGTACACAGGATCGGTAAGTTCAGTGAGGAAAGACACAGCATGAGTAGTACAGTGAATATCTGTGTGATGTATTGTAGGTTTTTGTCAAATGAGTGAATTGCAGCTGCTCTTGCTGCAACTGTGTAACATGACACACATTTAATTCGGCTCACTGTAGCCGCCATTCTACTACTTGTTTCCAAATAAAAAAATTAAAATAAATTAAATAAAATAATTAAAATAAATTAAAATAAATTTACCAAGAATGTGGGATTCAAACACAATTCTGCAAAGTCCGGCTCCACACTTTTCCCTCTAAGCCATGTTGATGTGTGAAGAGGCAGCTTAGTGGACCTTCTTTCCAAAGTTACTTGTTTCCAAGGTGGTGGCCTGCAGAGAGAGAGAGAACTACGGCACAGCTGATGTCTAAGGTGTACCTCTGCTTTCTCGGAAAGAGGACCTGACGTTAGAATCCCAGGGCAGACTTTCTGGTAGGGCTGCAGATAGGTGGAGGCGATAGCGGTATCTAAGATAAACATGGTGCTGCCTCCTGAGCCATGACATGGTGGAGGACCCTTTGGTCCATGTGCTGAGCAATCTTTGTTCTCCAGCCAGGCCTTGGCAGTAGGAGCCCAGGCAATCTGCTGGATACAGGCAGATGAGCCTGTCCACCTGACCTCGGTCAGTACTGCCTGGTGTCTGGTCCCACCCACTTCCCCAAAGAAAGTGTTGGGCAGCCTTCCAGGATGAATTTTTATACCTTTTAATAGAAAAAATAGGAAATGGGCCTTAAGAGAAAGTGAGGAGTTATTGCTGCATTTAACTGCTCTAAAAATATCTCCCTGGGGTTGCCTGTGAGTTCATGCTTGGTGCTGATCCAGTGTTCCAGGGGGACACAGCCAATCCCTGAGCAGGGCTGAGAAACCAAAGTGACAAACCAAGCTGAGACCCCGACAAGCAAGGGCTCATGCCAGGACAGCCCAGGGCGGGACAAGCCTGTGTCCCCTGGCTTGGCTCAGTGCTAGGTACTGCAAACCTCCACTGTGGGAGGGAAATCGACAGGGTTCCCAGTCCTGTCACTGCCCCCGTTCACAGTGATGCCTTGGCCATATCCATTCCTATCTGTGCTCTAAACCTCTGCCTGCCTCATCTGTCAGAAGAGGTTTTTTTCCTGAGGCTCCTCCTGCTGTAGATAGCACTGCTTGCCTTCCCTTCTTCACACCCCTTCCTCCTGACAATCTGTCCTATTCAGACTTCCACCCATCCATTGCCAGCTCTGGAGTGGACTCCAGCTTCTCTGTGCTGACCTGCGTGTGATGTTCTGCAGCAGGATTCTTGCGCTTAGGGGTGGGCAGGTGTCCTGCATTTGGTCCATTAAGGTGAAGGAAGGCCTTACACAGAGAGGGAAGTTTCTGTTTCTCTGTATCCTGGAAAGTCTGAGTAAGGAAACAAGCTTCCATCGATGCTAGTACCTCAAGTGAGGGACCCAGGTTTGGTGTGACAGCCATGAGGATGGGGCTCACAGCCCTCCCCCCAAAGACAGCTCAGTGAGGAAGGGTCCCAACTGTTCTGAAATCCAGTGCCACATTTCTGCCAAGGTCTGTTTGCCCCAGCTGTTTGCAGCCAGTGTGTGACAGGAACTGTGTCACGCCTGGTCCCCTGGAGGATGTGGTGGCTGTGTCCATCCGCTCACACTGCGCAGTGGGCTAGGATGTTCCCCTGGGCTTCCCTCTCTTCTTCTTTCCCTTGGCATCTACTTTTCAGGGACTAACTTCAGTGGTGCCAGGAGAAAACATGCAGCAAGATGGAAACGTGGGGCTGGCTCATGTCCCACATGATGGGAAAGATCCTCCCTAGGTCGGTAGGTGAAACACAGATAGTGCTAGGCATAAAGTAGGGGCTCATTGGCCTGAGGAGACACCCTGGGAGAGGGGAGTTGTGGGGTATTTGAAAACCGTGAGTGGACAGTGTGGGGGAAGGCAGAGTGGTGAGCTGGGTGTGGTGGTGTGCACCTGCAAGCCCAGCATTCTGGCGGGGTGAGGTGGGGCAGTTGCAAGTTTGAGCCAGCCTAGGCCACTTGGTGACTTTGTGAGACCCTGTCTCAAAATTTAAAAAAAAAAAAACAAAAAAACAGGGGATGAGGTCGTAGTTCTGTGTGAAGGCCTAGGGTTCAATCCATAGCACCGGGGAGAAAAGGAGAGTTGGTTGAGTAGTGTTGGGCTGCGACCGCCACGGCTGTGCAGAGGGAGAATAAGTGGCCAAAGGCTCTTCACAGCCAGCTAATAGCCCCATGCAAGTACCGGTGCACCCTGGTGATAGCTCGCAGAGGCTCACGTCCCCTGCCCAGGAAGGTGGAGCAGCTGAGTGATGCACAGAGATTGAAGCTCCAGCCTAGAGCTATGGTCCAGAGGTGGTAAGCAGCTCAGCCTAGGCAGGGCCTAGGTCCAGGGGAGAAAATGTGGGATCCTGAGATATGAAGGGGGATGTCTGCTCGGACGACTCCGATTGTGTGGGGATTAGGCAAACCGTGGGCTCTGAGGTCTGTGGACTGCCTGTCCCTCCCAATGACAGCCTCTCTTTCCTGTGTATGGAAAGACGCTGCCGAACTGCACTGGGGAGGGAGCAGCTGCCCCACCCCTCTGCCAGCTTCCAGGCTGACACCAGGCCCAAAGCTTGGCTTCACACTGAGCCAGATAAGGACAGGAAAGGACCAGGTACCTGAAGCAATGTGGGAATAAGCGGTGTGTTGTGGCTCAGGTAGCAGTTTGGGGTGCTCCTGGGCTTGGGTCAAAGGGTTCTTGTTTAAGGGAGCTGGAGAAAGAAAGAAAAGTAAGTCAGCAAGAAGCTGTGGATTTGAGGTGTTTTCTTAGGGCACAGATATTTAAGACCCCAGCGAGGCCCTAAGGCTGGGGCAAGCCCACTACCTGGGTGGTTAGTTGAAGCCTAGGACAAGACAAGACTGAGTCACAGGAGAGTGGCAGTGCCCAGGTTCCCCGGCAGAGGAGAGAGGGAGAGAGGGAGGGAGGGAGGTATGTGGGGATTGGTGTGCTGAGTGGATGCATTATAGAAGCCAGAAGGCCCATCAGAGGATTTTGTGCCATGAGAGGTCCCAGCAGGACCCACTACCCACCAAAGCCATCAGGATGCCCTGGCATGAGGGCAGGCAGCGTTGCAAGAAAGCTTGGCAGAGGCTGTCCCCAGCAGGGCTCTAAGAGTGGGGACCAGACCTCACACAGGGCCTCAGCTGCTATACCCTAACATCCTTCGCCACCTCCAGACTCGGCACCACCCACTCCAAAGAGCTGCTTCCACCCAGTGAATGCGGGTGGAGGGATACTGAGGCAGGTTGGTTCCAAGGAGGAGTCCTCTATTGTGGCAGCACTGGCAAAACCTTGTTAAATCTTCTGATGAATTTCTGGCCGTCCAGGATGCGCTACTCGCCCTCCCTCCCTCAGGTCCACTTGCGTCACCCTCTTACCCAGCTCTCTCCCCACCCACATCATCCCCCTAATAACATCCTTGTACATTTACTTCTTAGGCTAACACACCCAGGGAGAAGCCAAAGCAAGGAAGGCAGACAGACAGGAAGAACGGCACTTGAAAATGTCACTGAACTGTCAAATCAACTGGCCCTGCTGCCGTCCTTTGAAATTTCTGCTCCTGTGCTGTGAAAAGCTCTGTATGAGCCACTGTGTTAGTTTTCTGTGTATGAACCACTGTGTTAGTTTTCTTTTCCTGGCACCTGAGTTAGCCACAGTCATTAAGATCATCTGTGAGAATTTGGGCCTCACAGTGTAGGAAGTCTCTAGCCTGTGTCTTTCACCTACAACTGTTTTCCCTGCATCACAAGGCTATGCAAACAGTGACTTTTCCAAATGAAGAGTTTTTCTTCAGTAAATGATATACAGTTCTGCAGACAAATAGCCACTCGGTAACGAACTGGGTGAGTCACTGAGGGCTACTAAACGTTGGTGTTTGTAAATGAAAATCAGCATGTTAGGAGAGCACTCTGAAGATTTGATTCAGCATCTGACTAAGTAGTCAGGATGCCAGGCAGATTTTGGCAGCATTGCAAAGTGCTACCACATGTTCCCACAGGCAGAGATGGAGGCGAGATGTTGGGGCAGGATCCTCTGAGACCAGGGCACCATCAGGCTGCCTTGGGCTGGTCCTGGTTTCCAGTTGCTGCTATTCTTACATTTTAATTATGAATCGCTGTTGGTTTGCTTCCCTCGTCATCAGCTCAGCTTGTGGTGGGTTGTTGGTTAACCCCACAGCGTGTAGGGCTGCATATTTGCACCAACAGAGTGTGGGGCCTATCATTTTCCAATAACTGCTCGACTCTGGAACATGTAGGTGCTGCAGTTTGGCTGTGAATCATCCATGCCCTTATTTCGGCAGTGGAGGTGGCTGTGAAGGTCCTCAAGGTCCCACACTGGGGCTCTTCAGTATCATGGCCACTGTCTCTTTCCTTTTGGTGCAAGATAGGCTGAGATGGATGGCTTTGGGGTTTGGTTTGGCCCAAAAGTGCTGTAGACACATAGTTAGGAAGCCAGTATGTTCAAAGACAAAAGGGATAGGGGTTCAGCAGGGAAAAGGCAGTAGGGGATAGTGGAAGGAAAAGAGATCTTCACCCTTCACCAGAGGGTAGACACGTGATATTGGCTTCCCGTCTGCATTCTAGTCTAGAACGCATGGCTGGGTGGATGGTGTAGAGTGAGAGGCTGGCATTCAGTGGTCATCAGAGACCACATCATCACGGGTGATTTTTGAGGAGGGACCTCACTCTGTGTCATCACTCCAGCACCAAAGCATTAGGTTTCCTAGTGGCAAGCAGCAGGAATCAACTTGCCTTTAACCAAAGCTCCAGTGAACATTCCTGGGGCATTGATGATAATACGGAGAGGTCTTCATTCACATGTTCTGCACAGTTGATGTGCATGTACTTACTTAAGCCTTTACAATCCCACGGAGTAAGAAGCATTATCATTCCCATTTTGCAGGGCAATAAAGTGAGGCACAGATAAATTCAACACCCTGCCCAAGATCATACAGCTAGTACATGGCAGAGCCAGTCACTTGCCTTAGGGTGCTAATGTCCTTTGCTCTCAGGATGGTCTTCTCTGTACCTCTCCTCTTGGAGTTTCTGGCATCTCCTGCTGCCTGCCTGAGGCATAGCATGCCAAGTTCCTTTATTAAAACTTCCTCAACTCATCTTAATTTGAATCATCTATTATAGCACTCCTGGCATATTTCATAGACTCCTCAACACTATCCATCATAAACTATACCATTATTTGATGTACCACAAAGACAGAGAAAAAAGACAGCCCATTAAACACTGCCACACCACTGCTCACAGGCCAACAGCGCAGTAAGGAAATGTATGTCCTACCATCAGAAAGAGACACTCTTATATCCATTTCACAGATGCCAGGATGGTGACACAAGGAAGAGGGACTTGCTTGAGGCTGCCCAGCCAGCAGGTGGCTAAGCCAAGATTCGAAGGAGAGTTTTGTTCCAGGTCCTGCATCTTAAGTTCCCCTCACTGCTGCTCTTGTCCAGTGGAGCTGGGCTATAGGAAGGTATTGAAGGGGCAGGTTTTGTATTTGGCTGGGGCACACAGGAAGGGCTGGGAGGGGAGGCCTGGCCAGCCTCCAGTAGGCTGAGCTGTGGACTCTGAGCTGGTCCCCTTGGTCTGGCTGCCCAGGAGAGTGAGGGGAGCAGAGAGGCCAGCTCCCCCTGCAGGAGACATCAGATTCTGCTCTGGACAGGAAGGAGGCTTGAGATGATGCCCTAGTCTCCTGAAAGAGGCCTTGATTCCCTCCAACCCCTGCCTCCCAAGTTCATCTTGTCATTGTCGACAAATATAGACCAGGAGAAACCTAAATAAGCGAGTGGCTGCTGGCCTCTGTGGGACAGCTAACCATAATGGGGGCTTTCGGGTTCTGCTGAGACACAACATCACATTCCTAGGCTGAAATAGCTGGGTGGAGAAACAGGGCATTATTGGCCGGGAACACCCGGCCAGGATGAGCCAAACAAGACAGAAATAGGCCCAAGCCACCACATGAAGGGAGCTTGTTGGGGCTGGGCTGCCTGTGTCTGATTGGCCCTGCCCTGACAGGGTGGGTGCTGCTACCTGAGGAGGCCCCGGCTTTGCCCAGGGAGAAGGCACTGGTGTTGAACTGGGTACTCAACCTTCCTTCAGCAGCTAGGGAAGGAGCCCCCTCCTGAGACAGGATCTATGGGGCTTGAGATGGGACACGGGCCATGGGAGGTCTGAGCACCACAAACACATGCACACGCACACACACACACACACACAGAAGACTTGCTAACACACACAGAGAGACTCAGACACATGTACTTCAGGGCCATAAGTATATGGGTAAGTTCATGCATCTATATATACCCACACAGGTATCTTTGCATGGGCAGGAACACAGAGGCACACACAAGTCATGATGTCATGCACATAGACACACGTACACACGCACACCTCCACTCATATGTCCATATACATGCAGCAGAACATACATGGAGAGACCTACCCAGTTTACTGTGTCCTTTCAGAGATACACAGATATGCAGTAACAGACACATGCAACCCGGCGGTTATCCTCGGCACTCACGCATACACACAACTACATGCATATGCATAAGTGTATGTGTGTATGGTGTCCATGTGTGTGGGTCCATGTACATGAGTGCATCGTCCTGGGGACGTTATCCCTAGCTCCTTAGGCTTATTTTGCCGTAAGTAATTCTCCCCCAGAGGGGCTGCATAAGGGTTGGGGCTGGTGCGATCTCACCCCAGTGAGCATCCAAGCACAAGCTCAAGGGTGCTCCAGGATGGGTGAGTCAAGGACATTCAGACTTTGTCTTACTCTGCACTCCATCTTCTGCCACAGCTGGTCTCTGTCCACCTCATCACCCATGACCTGTGCCCGGGAGTGGGTAAATAATAGACTTGTTTCAAGCCCTCCTGTAGACTAGGACAGTGCATGTCCACAGCTTGATGCCATAGCCCCATGGGTTTGTGAGTGCTGAGGACTGAGAGCTAGACCAGGAGGCTCATTCCTTTCCCCAAAACCCGTGGAGGTGCTTGGGTTCTGCACCCAATGAAACATAAGGAAAGCAGAGGACAAGGTTCTGTATAGCCCGGGAATCAGTCAGAGAAACTGAGGCCCAGGGAGGGCCAGAGTTCCCCAGAGTTACACCTGTCTTCTCCCTCCACCACTGTGGGGCTGCCCCATCTTGGGGCCCCTGGTGCCTCTTCCTTACACTAAGCTGGCTGGTGAAACTGAGCCCATTAGGCAGCCAGACATCCCAGGAGCCCTTGGGGTTTCCACTATGGTTCTGTCCGAGCTCTGCCTTGGGGCAGGAGGGGCTGGAGGCTTTGGGACCAAAGTCCAGGTCTTCCTCCATCCCCTGAGTATTGCTGCCAGCTTGTGTCCAAGCCTCAGAGCCCCATTTCTCACAGTATCCTACGTATCCTCCAGTCCTAGGGGTGCACAACAGCTTTCTGGTCCTAAGATCAAGCTGTACTCAAGAAAGGCAAAGGGAGACAGCAGGGGTCAGTGTTTGTTCAGTGGCATCCACATGGGGCCTCCATGGGCAGGGCACCCAGCCACCTCACAGACACATGGTGTCAGAGTCACAAACCTCAGCTTGGAGCAAGTGAGGGCATGAGCAACTCTTCCCAGGAACCCACACTGGCCTCTTGGGAAAGACTTTTAGTTTGCACCATTTTGGGGATTTTCCAGCTTCTGTTTTGTAGGAACAGCAGCTTTTCTTCCAGGGAATTTTTAAGTTTTAGATTAAGGTATAATTTGCATTCAGCAAAATTTACCCTGATAGCATACAATTCTCCTGCTGTGACCAAACATGCATTGTGTAACTATGACCACAATTGAGATAAAGCAGAGCTCTATCATTCCCCAAACCCCTGTGTCCCTTTGGGGTCAACTCCTTCCCCCATCCCAGTAACCAGTGTGACCTATTTTCTTCCCCTGAAGTTTTGCCTTTTTCAGAGTGTTCTGTAAATGGAATTGCACACCATACAGCTCTTTCATTTAACATAATGCCCTTGAGAGATTCCATATGACTATGTGTATCAGTAATTAATTGCTTCCTGTTGCTGAGTAGTGTTCAGTGTATGGTCAGACCATAGCTTGTTTATCCATCTCCACAGGAGGGGCATTTATGCTGCTTCTACTTTAGGGCTGTTACAAATAAATATTCTATGAACATTTGTGTACAGGTGTTTTGTGTAAATGGATGTATATTTTTTTTTCTTGTTTGGGAAATGAAATCTGGGTCATCTGGTAAATACATATTCAACTGTCTAAGAAGCCTCCAAATGGTTTGCTAAGATGTAGCATTTTGCATCCCCACCAGCGATGGATGATGGTTGTATTTATTCTGCATCTTCAATGATGGGCATTGTTACATCCCCCAACTACTCTAATAAGTAAGGGAAAGTGGTACTTTTCTGGAAACCCTAAGGTAGCTGCCTTGGGTGAAGCTAGGAGCCAGAGCAGTGACTCTAAGCCTTGCCCACTGCTTACTGACCTTCCTCCACAGTGGCATAGGCTCTGAGGATCTTCTTGGAGCTCAAGAACAAGGACAAGGCCAGAGAGGAGGATTGCCCAAGGCCATAGCTCAGCAAGAGGAGGTACTAGGCAAGGACCAGCTCCCTGGTACTAATGGCTTGTCCTTTTGTGAGCACTGTGTCACTACCAGAAAAGAGGGAAGTGTGGTACTCAAGCCAGGCCTGAAGAACCTCACACCACCCTGGGTGCAAGGATGTGGTGGGCCCAAGACCACTATCAGATTGGGGTGTGTGGATGAGACAACATGGTGTAGGGGAACGCCAGTGTCTTTGGGATCATGCAGAGAAAATTTTTCCGAAACCCAACATGAGTTAGGTTTTCAACCCTTGGTGAGTCGCTTTACCTCTCTGAACCTTAGCTTTATTGACAAAATGGAAGTATAGACTACAGGACCATTGGGTTATCAGAAAGAATACAGCTCACGACACAATTCTGTATTAATGTGTTTATTCAATGAGCTCTTATCATGTGCCAGGCACTGTCATGGGACTAGTGTGGTGCTTGCAGTGAACAAGGCGAGGTTAGATCCCTGGTTTCAATGGGGAGCAAGGCACGCTGACATTAGTCAATTGTGTAATATTTCAGGTAGTGATCATGTGATGGAGAAAAGTAAAGGATCAAGCAAAAGACAGAGTATCTGTGGAGAAAGAGGGTGCCATCTAGACAGAGTAGTCAGAGAAGGCCCCTTTGAGAGGTGACATTTGAATAGACACTTAAATAATGTCAGAAAACCAGCCACGTGGTATCTGCAGTAGTTATGAGTTGTGCGTCCTTGAACAGAGTCTTTAACCTCTTTGAATCTCAGTTGCCTCATCTATACAATAGACTGAATTAAAATCCTCTTTAGTGGGTAATTGTGCAGTGGAGATAAAGTATATGCAAGGCAGAGCAATGTCTAACCCAAAGGTGATGCTGAATTTAAGTTCTCCATTCCTAGGAATTTAAAGTCTAGCTGGCTGTGACACAGGGAGCACATATGAAAATAATCGAATAGCTCACAAACACCTTGAACATCTTCAAAGTGCCCAGCATGCTCTAAATGTCCCACATGTGCTCTGATAGACGCACTTACTGGTGCTTGTGTCCTGTGAGTTGGCCATTCTTTCCCTCGAAGTAGAGTGTGCGCCCCAGCCTTGACCGGGAACTCAGCCACACGACTGTTTTGGCCAAAGGACTGTTAACAGATGTGCCACAAGCAATTGCCTCTTGAGCTTCTGCTACCCTCATGAGGAGAATCAGTCTCAGTCAGCTCTTAGATTTCAGGAAGAGGACAGAGCCAGAGAGGAGACACATATGGACTGCAGCGTGGAGCCACGCTCAGCACAGCCAAGCCAGGATCAACCAGCTTCAGCCAACTCCAGTGCATGAGCAAGAAGACAGATTGTTCTTTAGGCCACTGAGTTTTGGGAATGGTTTGTCTTGTAACATTACAATGGTAACAGTTGACTGACCCATATGTTAACCACTTAATCCTTGCAAAATTCTTATGAAGTAGTAGTACCCTTTTCACCTCCATTTTAGGGGTAAGTATAAGGAAGTTAGAGAACAAAAAACCATTGAGTTTTGAATTCATACAGTCTGATTTTAGGGCACATTCTATCAAGCTCGGCAGAAAGGAGAGTGAAGAAACATGAGAGGTGTTGAGAGGTGCGTGGGTTTGGTGTTGTGAGCACCGTAAGGAGGTAGCTGCACTGTGGGGCCTGAGAAAGCTGTGTGTGAGGCAGACCGAGCACACCTGGGGTGATGTTGAATCGATGTCTGAGTAGATGTCAGGGAAAGAGAATTGCAGGTAGAAAAGCTTGCCTGTGTGGAATACCTGTGTGGAAGGCCCTGCATATTGCTCCCTGTCTCAGAACCTGACAGCCTCAGTTCATCAGCCACTCCTCACCTTCAGTTCCAGCTCACTGTCACCTGCACTGGGAAGACTTCCTCATCTTCCAGGAAGAGATTAGTCTCCCCATTTCACTCTCCTGAGCCTCAGGTCCCTGGTCCTAAAGGCACATACCTTGAATTGTTACAAGCATTTGCATCTGTTTGTCTTCATCCATGTGGTAGTACCAACACTTGGCCATGGTTTGTATGCAGTAAATGTTTACAAAGTAAATGCAATTGCACAAATACATGAGTGAGGTATTGCTGAATGACAAATTACCCCAAACATGGCAGCATAGAACAAGCCTAAGAACATACCATTGCACACCATTTCTAGGGTGAGGAATTCAGGAGCAGCTCAACTGGGTGGGTGGGTTCAAGGGGTCCTGTGATGTTGCAGTCAGGTTGCAGGTCAGAGCCACAGCCATTGAAGGTTCAGTTGGGGCTGGGAGATTCTCCACACATACTGCAACTCCCAGGACTGGGAAGCCAGTGAGATCAGTGGGTAGAAGACCTCAGCTCTGTACCTCACAGCTCTCTCTTTAGGGCTGCTGGAGTGTCATCACAGCATGGTGGCTGGATGCCCCTCCAGGGAACAAATAACCCAAGTGGTCTAAATGGACAGGCCCTGTCTCCCATGCCCTAGTCTCAGAAGTCACATGCCACTATTTTGGTGGATTCCACTGGTCACAGCAAGCCACTCTGACACTGTTGGGGAGCTGGGCTGCATGAGGGCCTGAAAGCTTGGAGGACAGACATGGAGGAGGGACATCTTAGAAGTGAGCTACCCTAACTCATAAGCCAATCAATTACAGATGATGGTATGTAACCTGAGCACAGTAAGCATGGCGCTATGACAGAAAATGGCACAGGCAGGAAGGAGCACATCTTCCTGGAGCTCATAACAGGCCAGACTGGAGGTGAAGCTTTGAGTGTATGGTTGTCTCCTAGTTGCTGCTTTCAAGAAACACTGAGAAAAAGCAGTGACAGGAACAGGGAAGGGAGAAAGCAGGGGGAGGGTGAGTGAGGAAGAGGGTTACTCCTGTGGACCACTGGGCCCCATGCTCCTGGGGACCTCTGAAGGGAACATGTCTCTAAGCGTCCCTCTGAAGGCCGTGGGGTTGGAGCATTTATTCATCAACTCCTGTTCTCCCCTCATTGATCAAATGGAATATTGTCTCCTCTGGCCTGTCCTCCCAACTTCCCACAGCACCCACGAGGCTGCTAAGGCTTTGGAAAACCCAAGAGAGAAAAGCTGTGTGGTGTGGTGACATTGGGAGAAGGGAGCACTGACTGCTCTAGGGTTGTTGCTACCAACAGCTGCAGCCATAGACCCCGTGAACTGAGGAATGAGGCTCAGACTTCATGAAAGAGATGCTAAAGGGTCTTTAGAGGGCCATTTGGAAGGGCCTCCCAGGAAGCAGCACTGAAGCAAGGCTAGGCAGGAAAAATTAGCTTTGGGGTGAGCAGAGGAAACAGGGACACCAAGTGCAAAGCTCAGAGAGAAGGGGAAGGGTGGCCGGCCCCAGAACCCTTCAAGGCCATGTGGCCAGAACAGAGGCCCCACAGAGGAGGAGACAGGCAGGGCCAGAGCATGCAAGGCCTTGCAAGCCACATCAGGAAAGGACTGACCAGTTGTGGGACCTCAGGCAAGTTCTTGCATCCTTCCAAGCCTTCTTTCTTACAAATTAAATCTGACAATGCACATACAATCCTGAGCATGGCCTCTGGAACACAGTTCTTGTGGAACACATTGTTAGTTATGTGTTTATTTCATCTTCAGCCCAAGTCTTGCCCACTGTCCCCTTGTGTGCTGGTCTCAGCTAACTCAGGTTTCAAGCAAGGTGTGAAATTTCAGTGCTGGTCCTCCTCAGACCACGGCAATCCAGCAACATGCTGGTGGCCAGGAGCAGCTCAGAGGCCTTATAAGTTCCTTCAGCCCTTTGCAGCATGGAAGGTCACACTCTACTCTCAACCCTTTAGCCAGGCCAAGCCCTTTGCGTGCTTCATCCTGGCATGCCAGGCGGCCTTGGGCAGCGTACCTTGGCCTCCTGCTGCTCCCCTGCCAAATGCCTCCTTCCTCCCCATCAACCTGTGACCGGTTAAAAGGAAAATTTCTTTCTATTCAAACACCAAGTGTGTGGGTTTCCTACACCAAGCCACTCTAGTTTTCTGAAGGCGCCAACTGGGTGTCCAGCAATTGATTCAGTTCTGGTGCTAACTACTTGGAATTGGTAAAGATGCCATAGGGTAAGGCTCAGTCCCACACACTGTCCCCAGTCCAGGTGCCAGCCTCAAGTCCCAGAACTACTGACTAACCTGACTACGGGCAGGGGTCCTCACAGCCCTCCCTGGGGTTTGCTCATTTGGCAGAATGGTTCCTGGGACATAGAGAAACTCTTGACTTATGGGCACTGTTTATTAATGCTCAGGAGGTTACATTCCAAAAAATTACAGTGAAAGTCACCTGTATCCGAGAGATACATTCATTACTAATACATGCTGAAAAGTGAAAAATCAAAACATTTTACCTTTGTATGTATTATACTTATATAACAAAATACATGACTTTTTATTTATTTTAACTATAATCTAGAAATTATTAAACAAAGAAATATGACAATACTTATATTGTTTGAGTTTGTTTTATCTCTCAGGACAGTACACTATGGAATGTCACATGTCTCTACAAAACACATGTTATAAACAAGCCCATGGTTTAAATGCATGTTTGTCTTCCAGGGCTACACCCTCAACTAAGACTGGTGTGATTTTGCATCCAGTTATAGTTATTTTCTCCTTTTTCCTCCCCTATCACTGGCTGACATGAGATTGTATATGTATATGTTTATCTATCAGCTTCCCCATACAATATGAACTCTGGGGGACTACTGTCCTTTATCCCTTTTTGTATCCTTGATGCCTAACACTGAACTTAGTAGATACTGAGGGACAGTAGCAAACCGTGGAGCACTTGAATGACTGATCTCCCCATCGCTGGCCTGGCACCATGCAACAATAACAAATAACAATTTACTATGCAGCGCCTGTGCCGTGCATATGATGATGATCACTTACGCTCATCTCTAAGCCTTAAAATAGTCTGCTTTGCCTCAAGGAAGGTGCTGTTATTTTCTTTTCATATATACATGTAGACTCATTATATTATTTATTAAAATACTATATGTACGAATATATGCATTAATATGTTAATTTGTAATATAATGTATATTATGTATAAGTGAATAAATAAATGAATCTATCAGATACTTGTATTAGCTCTACTGTGTGCCATGCCCTCTTCTATAAAGTTTATGTTATGGCTTCTATGGAGATTTTCCCCTAAAGTCTCATACACCCACAAGTGGGGTTTTGGGAAGTGGCTGGATCATGGGTGTGATACTAGATTAAGGGTTTGATGACTGGGTTAGTCCACTGATTGGTACTTCTAGGTGTGAATAATAGAAAGGCCCACCTTGGGTGTGTGTGGCACACGCAATAGACTTGTAGCCTGGATAGGATAAAAGGGAAAGGAAAGCTCACTGCTTTCTGCTTACTGTCTACCCTGCCATAGACTATTTCCCCATGGCCGTGCCCCTCTGCCATGCCACACTGCATATGGAATGAAAACTCTACTAACTGTGAGCTAAAAATAAACTTTCTCCCTTTAACTTGTTGGTGTTGGGTATTTTGACCCAGCAATGAGAAGGTAATCAAGACAGTTTACAATTACTAATTCTTTAATTCTCACAACATCCTTGATGGTAGTTGGAATAGTGACTCCTTTAAGGATAGGTCCATGTTCTGAGTTCTAGAATGTGTGAATGTCCTTATTTGGAAAAAGAACTCTGGTCACTGTAATTAAATTAAAAATCTTGAGATAAGATGATTTAAAGTTTCCCAGTGAATTACTCACTTTCCCATCAATGGGACAAGATATCTGACACCTGAAACTTAAATTTACTTATTGCTTATTTTGGCTTACAGTTTTAGTGGGCTCAGTCCGTGGTCAGTTGGCTCCAAGGCAGAAACAACATGGTAGAAGAGCATGGCAGAGGAAGGCTGCTTAACCCACGGTAGCTAGGAAGCAGAGAGAGGAGGGAGACTCTGCCAATAAAAATTCACCCTTCCAGATCACACCTAGACACCCACATCCAGCCAGGCTCCCAAAAGCAGAGTCAGCATGAACTCATCAATGGATTGCTCCACTGATGTGTATAGTGCCCCCATAATCCACTCACTTTCCAAAAGTCACACTCCTGAACACATGAGGCATTTGGGAGACATTTTAGTTCTAACGCCTAATGCCCAAGAGGGTCCTAGAAATCTAATGCCTATAGGAAGGAGAAGAACAGACTCTGAGCGGAAAGATAAGTATGTGAGGGTGAAAGTAGAGGTTGGTGTAGTGTAGCTACAGACCAGGAGCTCCAGGACTATCAAGAGCTGTAAGAGACCAGGAAAGTTCATCCCTTAGAGCTTCCATGGAGCATGGCTGTGCCCACACCTTGATTTCAAACTTCTGCTCTCTATAACTGTGAAGAATACTAAAGGTACTTAGCTTGCAGCAACTTGTTATGACAGGGGAAAAATATAGTCCTGTAAGTGAAATACTATTACCAGTGCCATTTTTGAGATGAGAAACTGAGGTCAAAGAGGGATGAAGAAATTTTCCCCAAACCTCACATCTGATGAAGCAAGGAGCAGGATCTAAATTCAGAATTGGTGCTCAGCAGAAAGAAGTTACATGACTGGGCTACTGCCTAGTGGCTGATAGATGGCCAAACCAGGATTTGAACCCAGGACACTCTGGCTATAGAAAGCAGCAGGTTCCATTAGGGCAGAAATACCACATGCCTCTCCAGTCCTCCCAATAGGGCCCTCTCTGAAGCTCATATTCAGAGCTGCCTTTTCTGGAAAGTGATAGTTGGTGTCCCAGCCCTTCCACACACATGGAAATATCTCCTTGGAGGACACAGCCACCACTATACTGCAGAAGCCATGATTTAGACAGTGCAGTTCCATATCTCTTCACTTTATCTTCTTACCATTATGCAGTACCTGGTGCCCACAAATGGCCTCACATCTATGGCCCTACTGTTCCCAGGGATCCTCTTCCCAGCTGCAGTCCCCGAGCTCATTCAACACCATCATGATGCCCAGGTTGGATGGCATAAATCAAGCAAGCTTGTGCATCAATTATAAGGTCATCACCCAGTACAGAGAGAGATTGGCTAGAGTTTCACAATTTCATATCTTATTGGAACAGCTGGCAATGTCAGGAGAGGCATGGCTTCCAGTTTGTCATCATAGCCCTCCTGCTAACAGGAGCAGTCACCTCCACTCAGCTTCTCCAGACTCTGGGGTCCATCCATGTGAATGGACCTAAGGGGGCAGGCTTTGTGCACCTAATTCTCACCTCAGTCTCTCCCAATGCTGCCCCAAAGCCCTCATGCTTCCCTATTTTGGAGAACATGCTTGAGCATACCTCTTAACAGAGCAAGGGTGATTCCAGCCTGAAATCACTGTTTGGAATGAGGTATTTATAGACATCTATGATCAAGTCCATGCTCCATCACTTACTAGTGTTTTGTGACTATGAGTAAGTTACTTACCCATTGCCAGTCTCAGTTTCTTCTTCTGTGAAGTGGGTCTAGAGGATTAGATGAGATGATACATGCAGACCACTCAGTTCAGGAAGTGTCCCACACAAGCCCCTGCTTTGAAAGTCTTTTCATTGCACAGTGCACTGCTAACACTTGGGACACTTGAACAAACAAAAAATGCTATGTAATGCCTGGCTGATCTACAGGCGACAAAGGAAGGTGGCTTTTGTTGTTTGATGAATGATCATCTTGTGATAGTCTGGAAAAGAGGACAAAGATATTAGTAATGAATGCTTAAGCTTTACTTTATAACCTCATTAAACATGCCAAGACCAGAAAATAACAGGAATATTGATGAGTTGTGGTTTCAAAACATTGTAGAAACCTAAAAATGTCTTTTATTTTTAACATTAGTCTCTATTTGTTTTGAGGTGCTTGCCAAAATATAACAGGTGGCATTTTCAAGCCCACAGGCTCTTCTTTGTTTTGTCAATAAGAAACATAATGTCCTCTTGTTTTAATTATGACAAACAAGAAACTAAATGTTTACCTGAGAGATACTTGAAAATACACTCAAATAACATAATGGCAATACATTGAGTGAGGCTGAAGTACACATATTTGGCATAGCTAGTTAGTTAGTTTGGCATAGCTTTTCTTGTTGCTGAGGTGAAATATTCAACATCCAAAGTTAAAGAGGGGAAAGTTTATTTAGGTCACAGTTTGTAGAGATTTCAGTCCATATCACTGGCTCCAAGGCAGGGTGGCATATGGCAGAGGGGGCAACTGTTTATGGTGGCAGAAAACAGCTGTTCTGGTCTGGGTCGACATGTCCTTCCAAAGCCTCATGCAGTCATGGTGCGGGCTTCTAGAGTCTGTGATTGATTCATGGTCCAATGCTGGGATTATGGATGTGAGTGCTACACCCGCCCTGGGGTGGGTAGACTGCATACAATATGAGGGAGGGAAAGAGGCTTGTTCTCTCTCCCCTTCCCTTCTGGTCTTACTGCATTTGGTGTCTTCCACCTGCCATGAACTGGTGCTCCTCTGCCATGTCACCCTGCCTTGGAGCCAGCTGGTTATGGACTGAAACTTCCACAAACTGTGAGCTATATAAACCTTTCCTTCCTGAATTTTGGAATTCAGGTATTTTGTCTCAGCAACAAGTGAAAAGTAATTAATACAACAGTAAAAGCAAAAAGAACAAAAAAGGGAGAAACAAGCCTCCTTCTGCCCCTTTTATTTTATCTAGACTGCTGGCATTAGGTCAGTGCCAGTCCAATCAGTGAACTGATTTAGCAATCATTCACCCTTAATCCGAGTACCCTTACTCACAGCATTGAACTATGAATCAGTCACAAACTGTAGACTCAGCTGTCCCCTAAAAAGCCCCACCTAAAAGCGCATGAGGGTTTAAACACAAACCATAACAGCTAGTGAGACTGATAGTTAAAATTTGGTATTGGCTATACAGCGTAGCTGGAGACTGCGAGCAAGGACTGGTGCAGTACTTGGAGCCTCCTTTTTAAATCTAGCTTAGCTTTTAACTTAATATTACTATTTTTCTCTCTGTGATTTTGGTTATACTTTCCTGCTGTGGGTGTTTATGACCAAGTTACAGTGAGGCTTGTGTTAATCAAAAGTAATCACTCTTTATACATATTTGCTAAGATTAGTTTAAACTCCTCAGATATTACTTTTGGGGTCATGGGCAGAGCCTCTTTTCTCTTCTAGTTTTTTCTGTACCAGTTGTGTCATCTGCCAGGACGGGTCATGGTCTTTGCTTGACTGTGGCTTCTCTTGGTAGCATGGGGACATTGTTATCTTTAATGGAGGCTCCATTGAGCACAGTGTATACTGGTTAAGTCCTGTCTCCTGGGATACAATAACCTCGCTTTGTAGGAGGTTGAAAGACTCACCAGAGTTGTAGGATTCTTTAGAGGGGTTCTATTACATCCTGGATCCTGGCTGACCTTGAAGGGCAAGAGCCAAAAACGGGCTGTCTTCATAGCCCAATTATTTTCCTTAGTTTTGCTCTCTAATCCTCAGTTGTTGAACATCCAAAAGGTCAACTACAGCAGTATTGAAGTAGGAGCAATGGGTTTAACTATCAGAATCTTATCTGGATATTGAGCACTTTGAAATATAAATTATGGCCAGAGAATTGCTATTTTTTAAACCAATCATGATTGTTTTAGAAGTTAAATCCTTGCAGAATGTTAACAAATAACAGTTATAAAGTTTTACAGGGATATTTAAAACCAAGAGTAAAGAGCATTTTAGCATAACAGTTATGATGAGATTATTGTATGAGAACTATAAGCTTTTGTTATTATCTTTAAAACATACTTAAATTCTCATTTTAGTATAAAGTAATTTTTAATCAGTTACTTTTATCCAAATACAAAATATTAAATGACATAAACTCATCACAATTTGCTACTTGTTTCTTTTTTAAAAATATAATGGTTAAGTAGAACATACTTGTTTACTGATGTACTTTATAAATAACCATTGTTCAGTGTTTAGTCTTTAGGTGACATTGTCTGAACTGCATATTGTTTTGGTACATTTAGCTGTCATAACACAATTATATAATGGTCACATAAACATAAACCTGAAAAATGAAATCATCATAAACAACTTTAGTCTGTTTGGATCTGAAGAACTACTTTAGGTCATCAGTATGATAAATTTTTTTTAAGTTTTGCATCCTAGAAATACTATACACTTGGGAAACACAGACATGTTTAATGTACCATAAGGTTAGCTATAATTAGTGTCATGGATACATAGAAATCATTACATATATATTAATTGCATATATTTAGTTTTCACTCCTCAGGCAAAATTTAGATTTAACAGGTTTACATGATGCAAAGGCATTGATAATAATTAAAGGACATCTTCAGAGCTCTTACAAGTTTAGGAAACCACGTTAAAGGCCACAAATAGATTTATTACCCAGGGCTGGGGATTTAGCTCAGCGGCAAAAGCGCCTGCCTGGCAAGCGCAAGGTCGTGAGTTCAGTTCCCGGTACCGGAGAAAAACCAAAAAAAAAAAAAAAAAAAAAAAATAGATTTATTACCCAGTATATAAGTGTATCTCATTTATAAACAGTCGTTTTTTTCTTTTTTCTCATTTATAAAATAATGAAATTTTAAAAAATCAAAACCAATAGAAGTTGATCAAGCTTTAAATGGCAGCACCAATTTAAAGAGATGCCAAAAATTTTGATTGTTTTATATGTCTAAGGCCTAAGTGTAGTGTATATTGCACGCAAGAGAGCATTTATTGTTATTTTGCATGTATTAAACTTAACCTTAAAGTTTGGCTTTATAGCATATTTTGTCTTTAGACGGATATACATCTCCAGCATCAGATGTATACAGGTTGTGCTACAAACTAATATGCTGTTCATGCAACCAATCATTACCTGATTAATGAAAACATTTTACAAGCCAACGTTTAAATAATCTTAAAACTCAGTTTTTTAGATAACCAGAAGCATAATGATGGAAAGTATAAAAAAAATTATTTTTGTAAAATATAAAACCTTTATTTTTACTGTAGTTTTTATGTTGAACCAAGAACATTTAATTAAGAGAATCTTATTGTTTTAGATATAGAAAATTTAACCTTTTAATTATAACCAACTTAATTATATATTACGATAATTTAGTAAGACTCTGGGAAAACCTGCCGAAGTCACTCATCAGTGGAGAAAATTAAAGTAAATTGAGTCAGGGAGCTGCTATTTTTTTAGCCACAGAGGGTAGTTTTGTCCAGTAGCTCTTCAGGCCCAAAGGATCCAATTTAAGAGACATTTCTTTCAATATTTTTAAGATAAAATTAAATACTAGAAATTTAACGCTTAGCCAACTAAGAAATCTTAAATCTTTATATATTACTAATTTATGAAAACACATTTAATAGATCAAAATCCATTTTGATGTTTTAAAAAGCCAATAAAAATTGAATTTTCATTTAGCAACTGATGACTTAGAAATTGCTATAAGCATTTATAAGTAGTAATCTTATTTATATGTACTTATTTATTCATCTTAACAAGCATTTTAGATGACTCACGAGAACCAAAATATAGCGTAGTTAACATCCTTTTTCATCTTCAACCAAGGAAAACTTCTAAATTAAACTACAAATTCTTAGGATCTTTGCTTATTTTTCCTTCTTATTATAAAACCTACCTTGAGGCCTTTTTACTCTGACTTATACTTGGAGAAAAATCAACTTTTTCAAATCTTCTATCTTAAATTGGTTTCAAGCACATAAAATATAACCAAAAGTTGATGCTTTAGGGGCACGGAGATACCCATTATCATTTAAGATATACTGTATATATTTAAGGTTTTCTTTGTATACTTTTGGAAAGACACAAAGAGAGAAAGAAAAGGGAAAAGGAAAAGGAAAGGAAACAGAGGAGAGGAGAGGAGAGGAGAGGAGAGGAGAGGAGAGGAGAGGAGAGGAGAGGAGAAGAGAAGGGAAGGGAAGGGAAGGGAAGGGAAGGGAAGGGAAGGGAAGGGAAGAGAAGAGAAGAGAAGAGAAGAGAAGAGAAGAGAAAAGAAAAAAAGAAAAGAAAAGAAGAGAAGAGAAAAAAAGAAAAGAAAAGAAAAAAAAGAAAAGAAGAGAAAAGACAAGACAAGACATGATCTTATTTAGGTCCCTAAGATCAGGCTACCTCATTCCAGAGTTATGCCGCATGCGCAGTGCACCCCAAACCAGGGTCCCCCATCTCCCACCACACACAGTGGTGGATTACTGAAACTGGGTTAGGTCACATGCACAATGCATCCAAACTGGGTCACACTTGAGAATCGCCTTCTTCTAAGCTGAGGTACCCATATGTGTAGCCTGGCTAGTGTCAGCGCCAAGCTATGTGTGTAGTCTGCCTTGTTTTTCAGGACCAGAACTGCTGGGCAGGGAGAAGCTCTGCTCTGCTGCTCCAGAATCAGAACCACCTACAGTTAGCTCTGCCCTGTTTTCTGTCATTGGCTAGTCCAGGTGTCCCTGATAGTTATGCATAAATCTGTTGCTCATGTCCAGCACAAGTTTCCTTGTTCTTAGCCCATAACTATTCCAGCCTTTATCAACAGATCAGGAAAGTGGGTGAGGGAGTTATACACAAGAGCTGCATTTTACTGAATGGTTTACCTCAAAGGTCTTTCTATCTAGGAACCTGTCACACACACACAAGGAACTCCTAGAGGGTTTAAAAGGTCCAAAGATGTCACTTACCAAGGGCAGATCACATAGCAATTTAGATAGGGAGATAAACTTGCAGCAAAAATTATCAGAAGGCTGCCTGAACTAAATAAGCTGGAGGAAGGAACCAAGCCAGCATTAGAGATGTGATCCTGAGAGACTCCAGAGATACAAATACCTATGGGCAGGGCTCAGTTGGCAGCATTAGGACTGAGGGACATCACAGAAGACAGCTGAGAAGGGCTAAAGCAGTGCCCCTCCCTCTGGCCTGTGGGTCTCTTCTAGTGGCACAGAGGCCATGCATTTCTCTCCTCCCTCCTACATGGTGAGATACACTAGGAACTGTCCTTGGAGCCATGAGAAAAATTCCTGAGTTCCTCAGTTCTCTTAATCCTCTCCACCCTCCAGCTCCCTGCCTCTACCTACTAACTCATAACAGAAAAATCAAAGGATTTGAATTGCTGATATTTGTAAGCCTGAGAGAAAAGAAAAAAGAAGAGGATTGATGCTCTTTTTAGGGGATAGAGGTGGCCTGGGGATTTAGCTCAAAGGCACAGCGCTTGCTTGGCAAGCGCAAGATTCTGGGTTCAATCCCCAGTACCAGAAGAAAATACCAGAAGAAAAAAAAAAAAAGGATGTCATAGGGGACAGACAAGAAAAAACACAGTGGGTTCTCTCTTGATTTGAGCTGATAGACTTCACCAGGTATCAAGGATAATGTCAGTTATTACTTGAATCTGCACATCTTAGGATAGAGATAGAAATAGAGATAGAGATATAGAGATAGAGATAGAGATAGAGATAGAGACAGAGACAGAGACAGAGACAGAGACAGAGACAGAGATAGAGATAGAGACAGAGATAGAGGTCCAAAAGAGCAGCTTTGAGAATCTCCTTTTATCTAAAGGGTTTTGGACCCCCAAATGTACATAATTTAAGGAAATTTCTTCCCTCAGGTATCACCCCAAAGGCCATTCTTCACTATGTCTTATAGCTGGGTTTTCTATGCTAGTTGCATGAGAAACTTTAACCAAGACACTGGATGGGTCAGTTATCATGTGTATCTCCCAGTTAGGCACATTTTATTTCCATCTTACCCAAGAGTAAGGAATGTTGACCTGAGGAATGAGGCCATTACCTATCATAGAGACTACCTCTCAATACATCTTTTCATTTATGAATAATGGGAGAAAGTGCCTCTGTCTTTTGTGCTTTTATGTATAAACACTCATTTTCTAGGGACTTTGGGAATCTCTATGTGCTGAAAAAGAAAACTCTGAGGCTATAAAAGTTTGCAGACAGGGAGAGAGAAAAAGGAGAAAAAAGATAAGCTATGCTTCAAGGAGCAAGGGGATGGAACAGGAAGAGGGGAAGAAGACAGAAAAAAAATGAAGTGCTTTTGACTGGACTTAAGAAACTCAGTGTACTGATGCCTTTTTAATTTAACCTCCTGGCTGGCTCTCCAAGAAAATGTCACTGGGTTGGGTCTAGGAGGTCCCCAAGGCTGAAAGAACAAACTTATCCAACCCTTTTGTAGAATAAGTTTGCAGCTTCTCTGACTCCTGTCATGGAAAAAGAATTTGCTATTTCTTTTTATTTTAAAGATAAAAAAAGAAAACTAACAAAACAACAACAATCAATAAGACATATCAGTAAAAGGCTCAAAAAGAGTTTATTAGGCAGAGATTTTAGGATGCCCGCAAGAATGGACTGCAGGTGCTCAGAGATAAATAAGACACATTATGAGCTAGAGCTGGGTGTGTTTATGGGGCCTTGGGGATGTCTTGAAGATGGGTGTTCTAGGATATGTTTTCCTGCTGTCAGGTTACCTGTCTGGCAGGCTATGTCAGAATGCAAACCATTTACATGTTTTGGAAGTGGAGATATATTGCCCATTGATATTTCTACTGTGAGTGTGGAAAAAGAACAATTTACAAGTGAAAAGGACAGGTCCAGAGTCCAATTTACAGGCTTACTGTGTCTTTAAGATTTTTAGGGTTTGTTTTTTGAGTGAGTTTTTTGGAAGGGAAAAATGTTTGAGTATCCTTAGTATCCTGAAATTGAGTTTTTGAAAAAAGTACAATTTTAAAATCTTGATTTCCCTGTCCCCTTTCTCCTTAGTTTTTATTTCTTCGATCCTGCCTTAAGTTGTCAGCACACAAAGGCCTTGGGACAAGCTGGTCTTCAGTGGGCTTCTTGAGCTCACACCTACCCTTCAGTGGGCTTGGGCACAGTGGTTGTCTTGGAAGCTTTCCTGTCTCTCACAGCCTGTTGAGCTCCAGATTTACCCCTGTGGCTGAGTCTCAATAGGCTGAACAGGAATGTCAAACAGGATTTGAGGAGGTTCCACTGAGATAAAAGACCTAAACCAGTGATAAGGAATCTTTTTTATATTAAGTTTATTGGTACAATTTAGATATACATAAGAATCATATTCAAAGTAGGGAATTTGTACCTGTATATGATATATCTTGATTCCTCTATTTTTACAATCACTCCCCTCCCTTCAACCCCTCTTACCCTCCTTATTTACAAAGTTTTGTTTGCATTTTATTCTTCTTTTATTTTTTCTGTCTTCTTTCCTTTTCCCCTCCTCCTTCCCTAGTTCCTCTTTCCTTCTGAACCATTTCTTCCTGTTTCACAATATCTATTATATATTTTGGTCCTTATTTACTATTTCAGTTTCTCATACCAAGGAGAAAAAGTGGTATTTATGTATGTGTGTCAATTTATTTCGCTTAAGAGTATGCTCTCAAGGTACATTTGTTTACCTAGAAATGTCTCCAGTTTATCCTTATTTATGGCTGAGTAGTATTTCATTGTAAAAATAACACAACTTTTTTTATCCATTCCTCAGTTGATGGGCATTTGGGCTGTTTCCAAGATTTAATTATTACAAATTGACTTCTATAAACATGGGTGTGCACATATTGCTGTGGTATGATGTTTTTAATTCTTCCAGGGAGACACCCACAAATGCTGAGTCAAATTAAACCTCTAATCTGAGTTTTTTTAGGAATCTCCACATTGATTTCCACAGTGCTTGCCCCAGTATACACTCCCATCAACTTTCTCCACAGCCCCACCAGCATTTGTTATTGGTTGATTTCTTGATGATAGCCATTCTTTCTAGAGTGAGATGGAATCTCAGCATTGGTTTAATTTGCATCTCTCAAGTGACCAGTTATGTTGGGCATTTCTTCATATATTTATTTTCCATTTGTATTTCTTCCTTAGAGAAATGTGTACTCATTTCAGATGCCCATTTTGGGGTTGGATCTTTAAATTTGAGGAGTCTGATTTTTTTCAATTCTTTATATGCTCTAGATAATTCCTTTGTCTGAGGAACAACTGGTTAAAATATTTTCCCACCCTGTGAGTTGTCTTTTCACTCTATTGGTGATTTCTTTTGCTGTGCAGAAGCTTTTTAATAGGATGAGATCCAAGTTGTTGATTTTTTTTGTAATATTTCTCACGTGACTGAGGTTTTGCTCATGAAATCTTTGCCTACATCTATGCTTTCAAGACATACACACACACACACACACACAATAGTTGAGATAATTGTACTATTAATTTTTATTAGTTCATTAAAAGGAACAGTTCTGTTTATATTGTTTGATCAATCTTACATGCCTATATCTGGTAATCTGAGCAACTACTTTGAAGATAACAATGTGCAATATAATAACCATTGTTAATTTCCTATCACCTTGCTTTGAAATTCTGTATCATTTTTATTGTTTTTATTATCTTTAAAAAAATAAAAAAAAAATTCTACCTATTCCCTGTTCCAGGAGATTTAGTGTTTCTGTTTTAATATTTAGATCTTGATCCATTTTAATTATAGTTTAGTGTGTGATGAGATTCATAGGTCTAGTTTGAGTCTTTGGCATGTGGAAAGTCAGTTTTTCCAACACCATTGATTAAAGAGGCTATTTTTCTTCCAGTGAACATGTTTGGACCCTTTGTCAAAGATGAGGTGGTTGAATGTATATGGAATTGTTTCTTTTTTTGCTGTTGTTGTTTTTTTTCCAGTACTGGGAATTGAACTCATGACCTTGCACTTGCCAGGCAGGCGCTGTGCTGCTGAGCTAAATCCCCAGCCCCTGGAATTGTTTCTGTGTCTTCTAATCTATTCCACTGGTCTTCAGATCTGGCTTTTTTTTTTTTTTTTAGCAGTACCATGCTGTTTATATCAAAGTAGCTTTGTAGAATAATTTCAAGTCAGGCATTGTGATGCTTTCTGTCTTGCATTTGTTGCTTAGAATTGTTTTTGCTATTCTAGGTCTCTTCTGGCTCCAAATGAATTTTAGGAATGTTTTCTCTAGTTCTATGAAGTATGCTAAGGATATTTTGATTAGGGTTGCATTAAATATGTTTCTGGAGTATGGCCATCTTCAGTTTCTGGAGTATGGCCATTTTCACTATGTTGGCTCTTTCTACCCATGAGCAAGGGATATCTTTCCATTTTTTAATATCTTCTTTGCTCTCCTTTTCTGAGCACTGTAATTTTCAGTGTATAGATCTTTTACTTCCTTAGATTGATTCCTAAGTATTTCATTTTTGGGGATGCTATTGTGAAAGGTATTTCTTCCCTAATTTCTCTCTCAGATAATTTGCCATTTGTATACAGGAATGCTATTAATTTTTGAGTGTTGACTTTGCATCCAGCTATGCTACTGAGTTTGGTTATTAAATATAGAGGTCTTTTGGTGGAGTTTTTGCAGTCTTCTATGTGAAGGATCATGTCATCTACAAAGAAAGATAACTTCATTTTTTCATTTCCTATCCTTATTCCTTTTATATCTTGTTCTTTTCTAATTGCTCTGGCTAGTGTTTTGAGAACTCTATTGCAATGAAGTGGTGATGGTGGACATCCTTGTCTTGTTCCTGACTTTAGAGTGAAAACTTTCACGTTTTGACCATTCAGTATAATGTTGGCTGTTGGTTTGTCATAGATGGCTTTTATCAAGTTTAGATAAAGACCATCTATTCCAATTTTCTGTAGAGTTTTTATCATGAATGGGTTTTGGACTTTGTCAAATGCTTTTTGGCATCTATTGAGATGATCATGCGAATTTTGTCTTTGGTTCTGTTGATATGGTGTATTACATGTATTGATTTGTGTATGTTGAACACTCCTCATATCTCTGGGATGAATCTTACTTTGTCATGATGTATAATCTTCTTGATGATTTGCTGCATTTTGTTTGCTAGTATCTTCTTGAGAATTTTTACATCTATTTTCATTATGGATATTAGCCTGTAGTTTTCTTTTTCGGTTGAGACATTTCTGATTTTGGTATGAGGGTAATAACTTGTTTCCAGGAATGATTTTGGGAGTGTCAATACCCTTTCAATTTCATCAAAGAGGCTTATCAATAGTAGCAGTAGATCTTTAAATTTTTTTGCAGAATTCACTAGTGAATCTATAAGGACTGGGGCTTTTCTTTGTTGGTAAGCTTTTATTTATGTTTTCACTTTTATTGACTGACAATGGGTTATTTAGAATATTTATATCTTCATGATTCAACTTTGGTAATTAATATGTACCTAGGAATCTGCCTATACTGTGTTTTCCAATTTATTAGAGTACCTGTTCTTGAAATAGGTATTGATGAACATCTTGATTTTCACATAATCCACTGTAATTTCACTCTTTTTATTTCTAGTTGTGTACATTTTAGCTCCTTTTTTGGATAAAATTGGCTAAAGATTTATCAATTTTATTCAGTCTTTTAAAGAACCAACTCTTCAATTCATTGATTCTTCATACTGTTTTCTTGGTCTCAATTGCATTAGTTTCTGCTCTTATCTCCATAATTTCGTTCCTTGTATGAGCTTTGGGTTTGGCCTTCTTTTTCTTTGGGTTTATTCTTCCTTTTCTGGAAGTTTGAGGTTCAGCGTTAGGTTGTTTATTTGATCTCATTCTACTTTCCTGATGTGAGAATTCACACTATAAATTTCCCTCTAAGGAGTGCTTTCACTGAGTTCCATAAGTTCTGCTATGTTGCATTGGCAATATCATTTAATTGTAGATATTGTTTAATTTCTTCTTAAATTTGATCTGTGACCTATTGGCTGTTAAGGAGGGTGTTATTTAATTTCCATGTTTATATGTACTTTTTGGGATTTCTTTTGCCATTGATTTCCAGTTTCATTACACTGTGGTCAGATAATATATGTGGGATAATTTCAGTTCCCTTGCATTTACTTAAGCAACGCTCTATGGGCTAGTATACTATGTGGGCTAGTACGTGGTCTGTTTTGGAGAATGCTCCATGTCCAACTGAGAAGAATGTATATTCTAATGTTGTGGGGTGGAATACTCTGTAGACATCTACTGAGTCCATTTATTCACACATATGGTTTAGTTCTGATATTTCTTTGTCAATTTTTTGTCTAGTTGATCTATCTATTGTGACAGTGGGGTATTAAGGTCCCCTATTACAATTGTGTTAGTACTTATTTTTCATGTCTATGAAAATTTATTTTATGTAGTTGGGTGCATTGGTATTTGGTGCATGTATATCTATGATTGTTGTCTCTTCTTGGAGTTTTCCTTCAACAAGTATATAGCAATCTTCTTTTTTCCTTTGATCATTCTCTTCTTGAAGTTCACATTGTCAGCAAATAGAATAGCTACCCCTGCTTTTTTTCAGGTTCCTGTTACATGAAGTATTGTTTTCCATTCTTTGACTTTCAGTCTATGAATTTTTTTTGTTAAATGTGTGTCTTGTAAGCAACATACTGTTGGATCTTACCTCTTGATCCATTCTCCAAATCTATCCCTTTTGATTGGTGAATTGAGACCATTTACATTGATGGTTACAACTGATATGTATAGGCTTATACTTCTCATATTATTTTCCTGTTATTGGTACCCATCTTTTTCCCTCTGTTTAATTGCATGCCCTGCATGGTAGCTTCCTCCTATTAGTATTCTTGGAATTGTGGTCTTCATTATTTCTTTCTAAAATGTACTTCAGAGCATTTTGGAGAGTTGGCTTGGTGGTCATGAATTTCTTCAGCTGTTCTTTGTCATGAAAATATCTTATTTATTCAATGATTTTGAAAGACAGTTTTGCATCAGTCCAGGTTGGAGGTTGTTTTCTTTTAGGGTTTGAAATGCTTCACTCCAAGCTCTCCTTGATTTGAGGGTTTGTGTCGTGAAGTCTAGTATGATTCTGATAGGCTTTCTTTTATAGGTAATTTGTTTCTTTTTTTTTAACTGCTTTTAATATTCTGTTCTTGTGCTGAATTTCTGGAATCTTGATTACTATATGCCTTGGTGTAGATTTATTTTGATCATGGCTATTTGGGGTTCTATATGCCTTGTGTGTATATCAAAGTCTTTATCCATGTTTGGGAAGTTTTCCGGCATTACCTCTGTGAAGGGGATTTTTATGGCATTTGTGCTGTCTCCTTTCTCATTGACTCCAATCATTCTTAAGTTTCTATAGCCTGTTTTTTCACTTTTGCTTCTATCAGTTCAGTAAGTTCCAGTAGGTGGCTTCTAATTTCATCTACCTCACTGTTATAGTTTGTGTCTAGATGTCCCTGCAAAGCCTCATGCAGTCATGGGGCAGGCCTCTAGAGTTTTGGATTGATTCATGGTCCAATGCTGGGATAATGGGTGTAAGTGCTACACCTTCCCTGGGGTGGGGAGACTGCATACAGTATAAGGAAGGGAAAGAGGCTTGCTCTTGCTATTCCTCCCTTTTGCTCTTCTTGCTTTTGCTGTTTTCTGCCACCATGAACTGTTGCCCTCTGCCATGTGCCACTTTGCCTTGGAGCCAGCCAAGTATGGTCTGAAAGCTTCACAAACTGTGAGCTAAATAAACCTCTCCTTCCTTAATTTTGGGTGTCAGGTATTTTGTCTCAGCAATGAAAAGAATAACCAAGATGCTCATTGAGCTCTGAGCTTGTCCTGGGTGGGCTGGAAGTCTGGGGTCACATTTTGTTTCTGCATCTTGTCATTTTCTATTTTCTATTTTATTTTACTTTGTTTCCTGTGCTGATGCTTGTAGATTTCTTATGGTAGATAATTTTATCACTAGTATTTATCCTAGGGAAATGTGTATTCCTCAGAGATGCCTTCTAAGGATATGTGGTTCTTGGTCTTTGTGTCTATCCTAAGAACCTACCTTAATAATATTAAGGATAAGAAGTTGCTATCTATTTGGCTCAGCACTCAGTCCTTTGGTACTGAACTATGGTGATGGTTACAACCCCAGACAACCACAGTGTGGTCATATCAGCCAGAAATACTGATTACAACATGTATGATATGCTGATTAAAGTAGTACAGTTAACAGTAACAATAGCATCAAGCATAGCCTAGCAACTGACAAACTGTGCCATCTGTTAATTCGGTACCTTTAACCACAGAAGCAAGCAGTACAGATATATAACAAAATCCAGCATATACCAAGAACTTATATGCAATGAGTTTCCCCTTAGTAGAATGATTTTATACTGTGTGGGAGATTTAAGAGGGATAGGGACAAGATGGAGAGATGGATAAGGAGAAACATAGTAGAAGCAAGGCTGGAGGACAAACATTGATCACTCAAGTTTTTGGAATTGGGAGAAGAGCACATAAGAGAAAGAATGAAAGAGAAAGCAAATAATATTGAAGTGAACCAGAAAGAGAAGAATAAAAATATAAAATCTAGAGAGAGCTAAGAGAGAAAGAAGATGAATAGAACAAAACGAAAATAAAGGTAAGAAACCTAAATAGCAAAAACAAAATAAAACAAAAAAACCCCAACCAGACAGAAAAAGGAAAAGCAATCAAACAAAGAAAAAGAAAAATAATAAAATTCCTCTGGTGTCCACAGTTCTGTGGTAGTGTCCAAGTCAGATTCCAGAAATGTTCTGTGTAAGACTGCCAAGTTTGCAGTAAGGTTTGTGCTGGGTATGGAACTGCTTGTGGCCTCTGGATGTGGGGGCTGGGACTGGTCTTCAGCTGAAAACGTTCTAGATGTCCACTTCTTCCTGTGATTGTCTCTATGGTGCTCTCCCATTTGCTGTGGCCCCCTCAGGTAGGGAAAGCCTGGAGTTGTTCCCAGATCTTTGTATGGTTGGATGCTTCTGGACCTTGCACAGCTTTCTCTGTTCCAAACCACTAACTCTTCTTACATATTGGTTGCAGGGTGCAGGTAGTGCCCTTGACCCTCCATAGGTGAAGGCTGCTTCTCTGCTTATGGTGCTGGGCTGAGGCCACACTGCTGCTTGCAGTTTAGGTGGACACTTCCAGTCCTTTTCATTTCAGGCTAAGACAGGCTTTTTGCAGCCACCAGAGCGGAGTGGGTGGTCCCAGCTCCTACCTCTCAGGAGAATTCCCTCTAATCTGCTTTCCAACTGTCAGCAGGCTATTGTGACTGCATGGTCTTCCTTCATTCCACTCTGGGATGTTGGCAATGAAGCCACCTGGGATTGTTCTGTTGCTGAGGTTCTCCCTGAACTCTTTGAAATAGAATGGCGGTCCCATCACCTGCTTCTGTTCCTCATGTCTGTGTGCTGGAGTATAGTTCCGGTTCACCTCACTCACCAACAGCTGGTTCTGCAGGGCCACTCAGGAAACAGTATCTCATATTCTTGGTGGTGCTTCTGATTTTTCACTGTCTTCCTCCTGTTTGCTGTGCTGCTGGGCCCTTCCCCCACCACCAAGGAATCTCTTAGAGACTGAGTATCTAAAATGCTCATAACGTCATCTTCTGGCGCTGCTATTGTTACTGCTAATTGTACTACTTTAACCAGCATATCATACATGGGCATGGACCCTATGTGCAGTTATCTGATGCTCAGCTGCTGGGGTGAGTTGGCTCACAGGCCAACAGAGAGGGCTCTGCATGCCTCCTGTGACACAAATGCCATCGATTTGCCACCACTGACCTAGACCACTCTACTAGTAGAATTACATTGCAAGTTCATGGACTCCTACTGTGGGAAAAGAATGTTTAGGATGTGTCATCAGAGGCATAAAGGGATTTACTAGGTATAAATTTAAAAGTACACACTCAAAGAAATAAAGCATGGGCTCTTAAGAGAGAGAATTATGATTGGGAGCTGGGTATATTTATGGAGCTTGAAAGTGTCTCCAAACTGGTGATCTTGGATCTGCAACCCTACTGTCTGTCAGGTTACCTATCTGGCAGCTATAGTGGAGTGTAAGCCATTTACATGTGTTTGAAGCTGAGATACAGTCTGTGGTAGGAAGCATAATTTACAGGTAAAAAGAGATGTTCTATTTACAGGTGAAGAGATCAGTTTTCAGTTAAAAGGGAATTTTCCAGGTTTATTGTGTCTTGGGAGAAGATAAGAAAAATTAAAATGGACTTGAGTGACTTTTCTGTCCTGAAGCTGCAGTCCTTCTTAAAGGTACAATTTTAAAAGTCCAATTTTTCATGTCTCCTTTCTATCTATCTTTATTTTTTCTCTTACCTTAGCTGGACTCATCACTACCACTTCACTCCTGTACAAAAATGAAAGTCGCGCTGATACAGCACAAGGTCTTCACCCTGCTGTGTAAGCTAGCGTTGAGTTCTACTTCATAAACTAGAAATCTGATTGATGGTGGCTTGATACGGTGGTTCTCAAAGTGTGATACCCAGACTAGAAAGAGCATCATTACTGAGAACTTGCTATCCATAAAATCCTCAGACCCCCAACCCCCATCCCCAAGCCTACTGAATAAGAAAACCTGAGGATGGAGCCCAACAATGTGTGCTTTACAAACCTCTCAGGTGATATTAATCCAGGGTAAAGCTTGAGAACCAATGGCCTAAACAAAAGCAGAGGTTAATTCTTTATCCTTCAAGGGGAAAAAAGATCCAGCAACAGACAGTCCAGGGCCGGTGTAGTATCTCCACCTTTTCATTCCATCATCTTCAGTCCTAAATCTATTCCCAATGTTGCTTGATGCTCTGAAATCGCTCCTGGCGCTCTGCTCATCATGTTCACATGCTGGGTGTGAAGGAAGAGGAAGGGGAGAGGGAAAATCTTCTCTCAATTGAGGCAGTCTCTGGTAATTCCTAGAAACTGCACTTCTACCACCAAAATTCCCACTGAAATCTCATGGGTCATCTTGAAGGCAGGGAGGCAAGAAATACATGATTTTATCTGAACATTTTACTGCCCAATAAAGAAAAATTATGTAGATCATGAGAAAGAACAGAAGGGACCTCTGGTGGGCATCTAGGCCCTCCCACATGGCCACACTCTTTATTTATCCTTCCAACAACCTGGTAAATGTGATTATCTTCCCCACTATGCAAAGAAAGAACATGACCTTTGGAGAGAGCAAGATCTTGTGGCTAGAAGGAGCTAATCACCTTTGGCTGAACTGCTTCCTTTTCTCACCCTGACCCCTGCCTTGCCTGAAGCAGCAGCAGGGTGAGCATGGCCTTCCACAGTCTCCCCTCTTCCCAACCCCAAAGACTTACCCACCCTTTCCACGGAGCCAGAAAAGCTCCCAGGTTTGATGAAGGTGGAAGCTGAGACCTGCAGAGCCCAGCAAGCCCCTTGCCCTCCCAGAGGTAAATAGTGAAACTTAATTAGCAGGTTGTGCCTGCCAGGCGGGTAATCCACAGGCTTTGCCAGGCATCTGTCTGTAGCGCTTGGGGGAATTTACCAGCTCCTTTCCACGTGGGTGCTACAGCTCCAGTCTGCGTGATCCCCTATGGGGCTTTCTCAGAGGTGAGTGCTGGGTGGGGCTTCCTTTCCAGACTGCATCCACGCCTTGCTTTGGAACAAATGTCTCTGTCCTACATCCTTCAGAGAGTCCATGGTTGACTTCAGACAATATGGCAATTCAGGCTGCTGACAACCACAGGCTTCTCTCCTTGTCATATCTGTATATTTCCAGACAGCATATCAGAATTGGGGGCTGATATGGGAAAAGACATCAATTCCAGAAACACAGAGAATGAATTAGATGGAGCCTGAGTTTAGGTGGAGGGCCAAAGGAAGCCTGAGAAGTATGCACTGTTCTGTGCGCCACCTCCTTTGGAAGTTCTCTCCTGCCCTCTTTGCCTTTGACTAATATTTCAGCTTGGAAACTGCTTCTTTGACTTAACCATTATCCTGCCTTTGGAGTTACCATTGCCCCTTTCCTAAAACATAGTGTCCAGAGACATGGTGTCCTTTTTCTGAATAGGAAAACTTGAGCTCCACAGTTTCTGGAAGGAGGGAAAGAAAGAGAGACAGGGCCACCAGGTGGAAGGGGCATGGTAGACTTGAGTGAACAAATAAACAGTCCAGCTCAAGGTGTCCCATATCTGTCATCAGCTTTATAAAAGATGGAGATGCCTGACTTACGGGTACTGACTCTTCTAAGCTTTAGGGACTTGTTTCTAACTAGGGCCAGCTCTGCATTTGGGACTAGTGGTGCCCCCCTGCTGCATTTCCTCTAGTCTCTCAAACTACACCGAGGGAGCTCAGCAGGGAAGTGGCAGGCCAGCACAAATATGGGTGGGGCCTTGCTGCCTCTGCAGGGTGCATCAGTACTAAGAAGGTCCAGCATAGACTGAAGACTGAAGGGAGGTACATGGGGTACGTGGCAGTCCAGTTTCTTCCTGCAGGTATCCACCTCACCTCTTCCTGCCCAAGTGGGACTCAGATGTCTCAAGGAGACCCAGTGTTCTGCATAGCTAATCAGGCTCAGTAGCTCCCATGGGCCAAAATTCCCTTCCATGCAGTCCACCAAGGCCAGGCCCCAGGAACAACACTTGTCTCAGGCTGGCCCACAAGCTAAAGGGAGGACAGGCTACATCAGCACTCAAGGCCTCTTTGGGCTGGGCCTGCTTCCTCTCTGTCCTGTGACTCTAATTCCCATTCCCATTCTGCCACCTCTGCTCTGGCTACCTGGGCCCCTCTGTTATCTTGAGCTTGGAGAAAATAAAGTGACCCTCTAAGAGTCCACATTTCTGGTTACTCAGTCAAGCATTAATCTGGGTGTTGCTGTGAAAGGATTTTGCAGATGGAGTTGAAGTCCCAAGTCAGGTGCTTCTCTGAGTGTGTCTACTTGATGGCAGGGGTGCTTTAAAACAGAGAGTTCGCCCTCACTGGATGCAGAAGGGGAAGCCAGAGAGACCCACTGGCAGGGGAGAAAGCAAATGTCCATACCATCAACTACTGATGGAAAGACCCCAGCTGATAGCTGGCAGAAAATTGAGGACCTCAATCCTGTGGCCACACACAAATGAATTTTACCAACAATTGGAGAGCTGGGAGAGGACCTTGAGGCTGACTGAGATCTCTAGCCCCAAGTAGCACCTCAGTTTTAGCCAGTGAAACTCTGAGGAAAGACCATAGTCATGGCAGGCCCAGACTTGTGAGTTTCAGACCTGTGGACTGATAAATGAGTGTTACTTTAATCTGCTGCATTTGTGATCATTTTTTTCCACAATAATAGGAAATCATACTTTCTACCTGGGATCTCTCTCTCTTCCACATATAGGCCCTGCCCTCCTTGGTCCTGGGCCTCTGTCCAGAATGAATCTCCATCTTCACATGCTCAACTTGCAGGAAATTCAGGTCCTATGGCATACTGTGCGGTTTCCCCAAGCCCACCCCAACGCAGAATCTCCCTCTAGCCATCGCCATATCTTCACCACAGCCTGTGCTATTATCACCGTGTTGGGTAAATCATCAAGGTCAAGACACATCATGTATTTCCTCTCTGTCTGCACCCTCAGTCCAAATGAGGTGAAGCCCTTCAGCACTCATATCACCTGTCCCTGTCACTGAAGCCTACAGGGAGTTATTGCCACCCCTGGGTCTCTCATATGTTGCATCTTGTTCTGTGGTAGAGGGTCCCTCCTCTTTTGAGATGGCTTGTCTGTCACCATCTGTAGGAGTGTAGTGGTTCCTCCAGGGCAGGAAGCCACACATCACACATTCAATTTTCTAGGCTGGATACAGTGCCTAACATCACAAGCCACCCCACAACTGGCTGAATGAGGGAAGGAGTTCTTGCTTTACCCAAGTGGACCGCTTGTGTATGGAAATCCAGTTCATGGGGCCTGGGACAGGACTTGACCACAGATTCCCGCCAAGCCATGATCATGGGCCTATGGGGCACATTCTCACCTCCTTTCTTTGAGCCAATGGGCAGCAAAGATAGCTCCTGCACAGCCACAGGGGGAGCTGGCAAGGGTGCAGTCCTGAGGAGGTGGTTCTGCCCTCACTTTCTGGGGCTCTGTTTGTGAGACAAGTCTTGGGACTTACCCACCTCTCTTTCTTGGGCTTCAGGACTATTTGCCTAGGTCCACAAGTGGTAACACCACCCTCAGCCCAATCCTCTGGGCATTGGGCAGGATTAGAGAAGCCTGTGTGTAGGACACTAACCCTGGACATGCTTGGCTCACTGAAAAGAATGTCCAGTGGGGCTCCTGCCTTCCTAAGGGGCAGGCCCTCAAGGTGATCAGTGTTCTGGAGATTGAAGAGGCTGGCATCTATCAGCTGTGGCACAAGCAGCTGAAGATGGTCTTCTCTGGATGCACAATGATCCCTTGAGTTGACATGTTCACAGCTCAGGCATTCTCTGTGTATACCAAGGTGCTGAGGAGATTCTTGGGCTAATCCATTAACTTTTCTGGGCTTCAGGTTATTTGATAATAAATAAGAAATTTGTAGTGATTTCTTCATAGGGCTAACAAGAGGATTAAATGAGGCAGTGCATGTGAGGGTTAAGTGTATGCCCACCATATAGAAAATACTAGATGAATATCAGCTACCATTGTTATTCTAAGGATGTGTCTCCTACATCTGCTGCAGAGTTTTGCATTTGCCAATTCAGTCTGGACAAGAGGTCCAGGAGTGATATTTCTTGAACAAGGCAGAGGGAGGATGAATCCCTGAATGAGTCTTCATAAAGATTATGAGGGTTACAGGCTAAAAAGAGATGAGTTTGAGGCCAAGGATTTTCCTGCTCATTTCATTGATTTCCTCAAGTTTTCCAGGTCTCTTGCAGTAAGTAGGACCTGGCCAATGGGCTGCAGGCAGAAGTGGGGAATGTTACTTCTACCAGAGCATTTTAAAGATGTTACCTGAGCAACCGGAGTTGTCCCTTCAGTGACTATGGATTCCCTGTGTTGACACAAGGAAAGCTGCCTGGACCACTGAATCACTGCACAGAGATTACATGTTCTGGGGAGATGCTTTACTGGCACAAGACTTTTCAAGGCCCACAAATGAACTCCTGTTGGGCAGAGATGTGGTAGCCTAGCTTATTGATTATTGTAGCCTAGCTTAAGCCACACTGATTAATAGTGTGGCTGAACCATTTGGCAACAAACTGGTAATCAGCCCATAGATGCGACAGTTAGTCAGATGTTGAAGGTCTTTTTAAGTACAATAATGCATTGAGAGAATATTTTGATAGGCAGACTCTTAAGAAGAGCCACGTTTGTATTTAATGGAGCCTGTTTAGCACCAAACTCCAAGGATTGGGCTAAGAATGGTGAAGGCTATGACCTTGTACAGGGAGGGTTGCGAGGTAGGGTCACTCATAGTCAGTCCCAAAGGAGGTCTTCACTGCTGGAAGGAGAAAAATGAGCATCTTTATACCATCCACCAGGAGCAGAAGTCAGTACGTTTCCACCTAGTACTCCCTGGACTGCAGTGCTACCAATTGCTGATGATGAGATAGGGCACACCCACATAAGACAAGCTACATGAAGTGGACAGATTATTTACTAATGGGTAGCAAGGACCAAAAAAGACTAGGACACATTATGAGTCAGTCCCCCAAGACTCAAGACAGCTGCCTAAGTTTGAGGATGAAGTCTCAATTCTGGACCACAGTGGAAGGATCCTTGAGTTATACACCACAAGGGCAACATGATTGACTAGGCAAAGATTTCTGAGAATCCAGTTTCCAGGAAAGATAAGATCAAAGCCTGGACTGTCCTGGGCAGTTTTTTCCCAATTTAAGATGTTACCTTCCCTAGGAAGAACAGGAACAAAGTCTGGGAAGTCCCAGGAAGATCCTCTATACTCAGGATGTGTCATTCTAGCACATTCTACAGTTATTCTGAGAATTTCATGCAAGAATGAAAGGGTGGAGCAATCACGTCATCCAAAACTATCTGTGAACCATTCAGCATGGTTCAAGAGATCAGAAAATGGAAGGAGAACCTGACAGATTAGAAGTAGAAGCAGTCAAACACCCACCGAGAAGACTGAATGTGGCAGAAAATGTTTCTTCATGGGCAGGAACAGCAATGACACAATACTCACACATCACAAACTACATGAGCAACACCCTCGATCTTCGGTGTGTTTTCTCAGATCATGGATGACACCCCTGTCTTCACTTTCTATTCACCAGAGTGACTGTTATGTATGGTTGAATCTTAAATGTCTCCCAAAAGCTCATGCATCAAAGGATTGGCACACAATGCAGTCGTATTCAGAGGTGAGGCTGTTGGGAGATAATTGGATCATGAAGATTCTTACCTGATCAGTGTATTAATTTGCTGATTGATCATACCTGAATGGGTTTTGTATGAACTTTCTCTCTGGTTCCAGTCTCCAAGAGGTGAGCAGCCTTTATTCTACCATGTGCTTCAATCATGGTGTTTTGCTTCACCACAGGCCCAACGGGATGACGTTAAGCAATCCTGGACTAACATCTCTGAAACCAGTAGTCAAAACGAGCTTTTTCTTCTCTAATTTGATTCCTCTCAGGTATTTTGTCATAGTGATGGAAAATTGACTAACATATGGGCAGAGTAAAACAAAGGCTGTCCCTATACCCTTTTCTAAAGAACACGATCTCTCTTTACAATCTGAGAGGAAGAGAGGAAAAGAGGCAACCTTGAGCTCCAGCTGGCATTCTGCTGCATAACTCCTATTACCAAGGGGCCATTCAAGACCTGGTCTTGGCATTCAGGCTAGGTCCTTCCCTGAAGCCAGGCAGCAAGGGAGCTCTTTGCTGTGGCCACCAGCCAAGCACAGCTCATTTGTTTCAGAATCTTAACAACAAACACACAAACCCCCAGACCCGTGGGCCTCTGTCTCCCTCCTCCCATGGCTGAGGAGGGAAGCAGCAAGGGGCTGAGATTATTGAAATGCTATTTTAAACTCCAAGTCCATGTTAACCAAAACCTTGAGGCAGATTAAACACAACCTTTGGGCCACAGGGCACCAGCTCAAAAAGGCAAACAGCTTCTACCCACTCAGCAGCTCCAGGCTTGTTTATTGGTTTGAAAGTCCTTACAGGGCCGCCAAGCAGAGGGTTGAGTGGGGGAAACTTTAATATCTAAAGGGAGAGATCAAAAGCAGTTGACATTTCTGGCAGAGAGCAAGCACGTATGTATCTTTATATGTATAATGTTATAGCTGAGCAGAGGGAAAAGGTGTTTCTTCTCTGGGTTAAATCAAATCAGCCCACATGTTCTTGATCTTGGCTGTGTTGTCTTATAATCCAACCAAATTTAACTGACATTGAACATTTCTGATCTGAACAGTTAACATGGAAATTTGCCCCAAATAACTTTATATACAGTCTGAACATGAACTTGGCTTAATCATCAGAAATGATGGGAAAAGGTCGCTCCTCATCCATTCCAGGGAGCCAGACAGAGGGCTGGCTTTCCAGTTCATCATCTTTCTCTCTGCTGATGAGATTGCTGCAGAGTGTGCTCCACATCTGATCATGTGAGTTCCACATCTGATCATGTGAGTTCCACATCTGACTCTGGGGCCCTGTAATTTGTTCCTGGCTATTCCAAAGAAGAGAAATGACCTTGACTTGTCAGTTGGAGCTATGAAGATCCCTGGAAAGTATCACTGGGATTTATCTACCCTGAGATTCCTGGTAGCTTGGGTACAGGAGTTTCAGTGTTGTGGGAATAAAAGTCAGAAATACCCTTGGACAGTAGAGAAGACACCATCTTAACAGCTTGGGCAGTGCCTGGCACACAGCAGGTGCTTGATTCCACTGGTGGAACCAATTTTGCATAACTGGTTCCTCAATATCCATCTCTTCCTCAGCTTCCTTGCAAACTCTAATACTGTTTTAGTTCTAGAGGCATCATGTCCTCTCTTAGCAGATGGAATGCAATGGATAGCAGCGAGGCTTGACAATCCTAGCTTCTATTTTCTTTTTTTTTTTTTTTTTTGAGACAAGGTCTCACTAATTAGTGATCTAGAAGGCTGACCTTGATGTTATGGTGATCCTCCTGCCTTAGCCACCCAAGTGCTGGGATTACAGGCATGTGCCACCATGCCCAGCCTTAGCCTCTATTTTGCTATGTAGCCAGGAAAGGGCCTATTACCTTATTCTTGCCAGTGAGCCATGAGCAGAATTCTGTTGAAGGGGCTTGTGGAAAGATTCTATTTTCTTGCTTCAAGGGGACAGAGGGGCTCATAATGTCTACTTCTTCCCCCTCTCCTATCCTTCTCCCTTCATTAATGACTTACTCTGACAGAGCTGGATAATTGTCACCCAAGTTCATGCCTTTCACTTGGAAGTAGAGAGTTGTCCTTGGGAAGCAATTGCTTTGGCATTTTGCATCTAGATTTGGCAACATCAGCAATCGCCCCCCATGAAATGTGAAAGGATGTGACACAGGTTAGAGAAGTTTGTGTGCCTGCTCCTTGTCTTTCATTTCACCAGGTGGCTCTAGTTGTCAGAGGTAAGGCCTTAGGGCATCAGCACAGTCAAAGATGGAAGGAATCTAGTCCCCAGAGCACCATGGAGAGGATAGTACCCTGTAGGATGGTTGAGACAAATACATAAAGCAATGAGCAGAATTACATAGTAAGTGCTCATTGTCTGTTAACTGACAGACAATGCTATCACTCATGAATCTGGGGTGGGTTCAATGATCCCCAAAGTTCCATTCAGCCTTGAGGTGTCAAGATTATTGATGTGGCTTAGATTTTGAATAGAAAGAGCAGAAAGATGTTATGTGTGAGGAGTTGACATATGTCTAATAGAGACAAAAATAGTGTACTAGTCTGTGTCCTGCTGCTGAAACAAAACATCTGAGGCTGGACAATTTTATAAAGGAAAGAATTCACTTAGCTCTCAGATGTGGAACTCCAGAGCCTGGCATCTGCTAAGCTCTGGTGAGGCCCTCCTGGCCAGCTCTGGGTGGTATCATGGCAGGAGCCTGTGTGAGAAGGAAGATGCCATGGTGGGACAGGAAACCAGAGAGAAGGGAGTTACCAATCCTACTCTTTCAAAGCAACCTTTTCTCTTAGAGACCCTTCAGAACTTTCTCATAGAGCCCCTGCTTCCCCTCTGGAAGCAGCTCCTGAAATATTCTACTTACCTTGCTGGGCCCACCTCTAAACAGTTCGATCTACCTCCAAAATTGCCTTGCTGGGGGCCAAACTTCCAACGGTTGGGGATGCACTCAAACCACAGCTGAAACACAGTGAATACCTATGAGGAGATGCATGGCTAGAGGATGAGGCCACAGCTTCCTTCCTACTGACTTCTCCATCTTTGACTCACACAACAGACTCTGGAGTGACCTCATTGACTGGAACTCAGATCCCACATTCTGTAATCAATCTTTCCTCCTCCTTGTTGCCTAATTCACACCATGAAAGGATGCTTTTGTCAAGCATTACTGCTGTCTTCTTATACCCAGAGGGTGAGATGAGAAGTAGTGTTTGAGGAATTTTAGACAAATTCTCATCTGTCATTGCAGTGGGGTGATACCTCCTCTCTGAGCAAGAACCTCAGTGAGGAATCAGGAGTACAGCATTCCAGTCCTGACTTCTTCCATGGCTCTTCCCAGGTCTCAGTTTCCCAATCTGTAAGATAGGATAGTAAGATTTCCTGCTTAGGCAGATTGATTGAAGCAAGGTATGAATAAATTCACATACGAAAAATCCCTAGGGCTATGCTTAGTGCACAGTAAGCACTTGATAATTGTTAGCTATACTTAATATTATTGATTTTGTCAGTGGGTGCTCACCATGGGCAGGCCTTCAGGAGAAAGATGCAAAGACTACTACAACTCAGTCCTGGCCTGGAGTATCTTTTAGTCAATCAAGACAGATGTACATATGCTAATGATTACAAAAGAGTACAGGGAAAGCTCTGGTGAGGAGCAGTAACTCTGCCTGTCTTGGCATCAGGGTTGAATGGAGCTGTACGAAAAGAGCTGGAATAGATAACTCCAAAGGTTTCACCCAGATACCTTCGGGCAGCCTCCCTAGCAGCAGAGCCTGCAGCAACAATTTGGGCAATTTTTTTCCTCAGAAGAAAGAGGGAGGGAAGTAAGGTAGGGAATGGGAGGGAGTTAAGCAGGAATGAAGTCTCAGATGGTATCTAATGCAGCCTGACCCAATGGCAAAGCCCAGAGCATGAACCACACCCCAGGGTTGTGGAGGTCAGGTGTGCAGACTTCTGTCCTGCCATCAGTCAGTCATTGGCTGAAGGCACTCTGAAAGACTGAGGAGCATCTTATTCTGTTTAATTGCCATAATAGGATACCCGAAGTTGGGTAATTTATTTTGATGTAAGGGTGTTTTTTTTCCAGTTCATGGTTCTGGAGACTGAGAAGTCCCAGACTGAGCAGCTGCATCTGGTGAGTCTCATGCTACTCATGACGGCAAATGAAATTTGGGCAAATAGGTGCATGTCCGAGAGAGAGAAGGGGACTGAACTCCCATGATAGCCAGCCCATTGCCAGGAGAAAAGCATTAGTCCATCACAAGTGCCCCATCCCATGATCCTAGCTGTCCCACTAGCTCCACCTCCCAACTCTGTTGCATTGGTAGTCAACTTGGAACATGAGTTTTGGGGTACCCACCCCCTTCACATCTTATCAGGAAATACAGTATAACCTCTTAGCAAGGGGCTTACAGCCTTTCCAGGACAATTATCCTGAGAAAGAAGTCCTGAGGAACCATCGGCTGTCAATACATGTGCAGTAACTGAGAGTGGAGAACAACACCTCTGAAGGGGATGTGACGAGAGCACTGAAGTGTCTGCCCTACCCTTCAGCCTGCCAACTCAGACTGCAAGGCTAGGGTGCTGGCGTCCAGTGCCATCACTTAGATGGCTAGAGTACTTCTCTTGGAAAGCAGATCTGAGGCTGCAGTGGAGCAGTGGAAGCCACCTGAGCAGCAAAGCTGCACAGGCCAGGGAACTCAGGGCTCAGAAGGCACTCAGGGCTAATCACCACTTCACACCTCCAGACAAGAGAAGACAGGCCAAAGCCTGTCCAAGGGAGGAAAGGGCACTAGAGGCAGTCTTCCGAAGAGGCAGCAGGTGTGACTTGTCCTTTGACTGCATTCAGCACAGGCTGAAGCCTGATGGTGCCCAGTGAAGGGTGTAGAATCAGAGAGAAATGAAGTAAGATCATGCCAGGTAGATAATCAAAGTGTAGGCACTTCTCTTCTCCAGTCACAGCAAGGGGTGGACACTACCCATCTAAATCCCAGATCCATAGGAATCCCTGCCCCATGGTATCTGCTTGAGGCCTTCTCCACTGCTAGTCTCCTAGACCAGCCCCCTTTTGCATTCCTTAGTCAGCTTTGCTCATAGGCACATAGCTCAGGTCAAATGGTCTATCCTTCTGTGGACAAGGACTTTTTTTGTTTTAAGGACTGAACCAGGGTCTTTCATGGGCCTGTACCACCAGACCTGGATGGGCAAGGTCTTCTTACTTCCAGAAAGATGGAGGACTTAGTCACATGACATCCAGCCACACAAATTAAAATAAAAAAGGATAGGAGATGTAGCTCACTGCAAAGGCATTGGGTTCAATCCCCTGTAGGGCGCACATATGTGCATGCACACACACACATCACATGAACCCCAGGCTAAGCTGATGCCAGGACACAGGGAGATGAGTTTCAATTAATCAACCTGAAAAGCTGGCAAGAGAGGCAGGAGATATGTTCTGCAGTGTGTCTGGCCCACAGGCTAGGCTGCGCATAAAAGGAAGCCCCAGAAGTATTCAGAGAAAGTGGTCTGAGTTGTAGGTGTGGAGAGATTAGGAATCTAGCTCCAGACTGGCTGAACCTTGGTGTGTCGAGCAAATCTCTCCTTGTTCTTGAGCCTCAGTTTACACATTTGCACAGTGGAGGGATGACCATGGTGTTCTTGGAGTTTCCTCCCAGCTCTAAATGTTCTGAACCTATGCAGTAGACATCTGTCAAGCCAACTTTTGCCCTACCACCAGGATGAGGGTATTTTTTCTCTGTTGGGAATTACATTTCTAAGGTTTCCTGGTCAATGGGCTCCCCAGCATGTTTGATAATGGGAGGCACTATCAGAAGATTGACGGGTCAGAGACAGGCCCGGCTAGTATGCTCCTTCCTTCCTTGCACTGCCTTTGGCAGTGATAACTCCTCTGTTGCTCTAGCTTCTAGCTAGGCAGCTCCACCATGATGCTTTAGATTCTGGGCTTTGGTGACACCACCTCTTTCTGTTATCATTCAGGTCCTAGGGCTGCCTCAGTGTACATATCTACAGTCCAGAAACAAGGAAAGAAAAAGGTAAAAAGACAAAAAATGAGGTATCAAGACAGTAACACTTTCCCCAGAAACACTTAGCTCATGTCTCATTAACCAGAACAGCATGGCCAACCCCAGCTTTAAAGAATAGGAAGGTCATTAATTTTTCAGTACAGTACATTGCGACTCTGAAAACGCACCGAGATTCGGTGGGTCCTCAAAAAAGAACAGAACTTGGGTAGAGGAACAAGCAGTTCTGATATAAGATGAACTTATGTCTTAGAGATATAAGTTTAAAACTGCTAAACGTCTGGAAAAAAGACACTTCCTACTGACTTCCCACATTTTAGCTGCTGTAAATAATCAACTAAATTGAACCAGGAGGCACATATTAAACAGTTAGGATTTCACACCTACACACTGGAGAAGCAGCTCACTGTTTCCTCTGCCACCAGCAATTCATAGGAACTGATTTCTAATAAACACAGATTGGCAGGTGTGCATGGGGGAGGGGAAGGTCAACAGTGCACTGCGTGGCTTTATTGATGCCTTGTCAATCAACTGCTCTTATTGTGGTGTTTAATTTTTTTTAAGTGCATGTAAGCACTTTCCTTGCTAACAGCAGACTTATTGAAGGGTTCTGCAAAGCAGTTCATCACTCCCACAGACTGTGGCAGCTGATTATCAACTTTGTGGCTTCAGGTCTGAGGGTAAATTGACCCCATATCCGTGGCCCCTTCCAGGGAAATTGCAGGGATCTGAACAAATTCAATACTGTCTAATAAAGGGCCCAACCTGTCTCATTCTGGGCTCCCACTGCAGGACTTCGGTTTTGCTGTTGAAGCAAAGGAAATGATTTGACAAATGGAGCATCCAAGCATGTGGACATGTGGGCTGTTTTGTGAAGACTGAGAAGAATTCACTCATCTAGGATGTCTGGCCTCTCCTAGAAAGCAGATTGCTCTTCCCAAACATGCACACTCTTGCTACGACCAAAAACTCTAAAACCACACTTGTACCTTCCGCCCCTGAGCCTGAGAGCCAACCCCAGCCTCACCCACTTCTATGTTGTTTCCCCTCCCCTCTGTCTCTTAAACCCACTTCAGCCAAATCCATTACTTGCTAATTTCCAAACACTTCTGGGCATCTCTTTCTCACTTCATCCAAATGCCTTCCTCCTTTTTCTGACTTGTTACCACCCCCACGACTATACCACAGGTCCAAATTCTTCAGTCTTCCAGACATATCTTCAGATCTTCATTAATTAAAGAGATCTCTCTGGTATTTTTAATGGAGAGACCCCAGATTCTTTGGAAAACTTGATATTGGTATCTGAAAGCTCAGATTGAGATGATAATGATAATGATGATGATGATGATGATGATGATGATGATGATGATAATGATGATAATGATTGATGATGGAATAATCATGATGTCGCTGATGGTGCTAATGGTGATGGTGGTGACGATGGAGGCAATGATAATGATGGTAGTGGTGGTGATGGTGATAGCAGTGGTGATAATGATGGTGGTGATGATGTGGCCGTGGTGACAGTGATGATGGTGATGGCTGTGATGATAGTGGTGATGATGATGACAGTGATGATGAAAATTCTCATTTTTTCAAGATTTTACTCTTTGCTAGGAAAAGAACAGAGTGAAGAGTATCATTTTCCAAGTCTGAGAGTTCCAAACCCTAGCTCCGTGTCACAACAGGCCCTCTAATCTGAAAGTGACAGCAATCTACACAGGAGTTGCTAACCATATTCTCAGAATAAAATACATCTAGGGGGAGGAATTTCTGTCTGAGGACCTGAGGACCAATGCTTTGGTCCCAGGAAAGGTGGCAAGAGGGAAGATTGCAGCCCTTAATTTATGTGTGTTGTCATTCTCCTTTGGTGGTCAAAAGGGACCATCAAGATGGAAACACTTCAAAAGGTGTCATGTTGAATGACTCAGATATGGAGGTCTGATTTAGGGAAGGGTGCTAATCCTTCCCCTCTGACAAATCCATTGGAATGTGCTCTCAAAACAAATTGCCTGTGAACCTTAGGATGAACAAGAGCATGGAGGACTTGGAGGGATTTAAACATTCCAGAAGGAAAGAGCAAGACTGACTAAATGGAGGAGGAGGAAGACAGAGAAGACCCAGGAGGCTTGGTTTGTTTGTACCATCAAGAAGCTCCTTCTGAGGATTTTGGAGGACCAGGCCCAAAGCTATGCAAGGTAGGTAATTTTCCTACTATGGGATGATGTGTGACTTGCCTGAAACCAAACCTCCCCACCACCTGAAGGTGGCCATGATCACAACATAACACTGAAAACTAACTGGACAACATGAGGATCAGAATGAAAGATGATTTTCTTTTCTATCTGGGCTGGGAAAATAATCTCACACAAATGCAACAAGATCAAACATCTCACAGAGGCAGAGCAGAATCCCTTAATACCTACCCATAACCCTCAGGCTCTCGGTACTAGATCTTTCCACTGCTGGAGCCTTTTCTTCCTTCCCTGAAGGCTTCCTCTAGCCACTGGCTCTCACTCTGCCTGAATAACCTAAAGAGACCCTTAGTGTGGTTATGTACTAAAGGCTTAGTCTCCAGTGTAGCAGTGTTCAGAGGTGAAGCTTTGGGGAAATGATTAGATCATGAGGGTTCTGATCTAATCAATGAGTTAATCCATTGATGGGTTTATCCTTGAACTACTGGGAGGTGGTGGAAACTGTAGGAGGTAAGACCTATTGGGAGAAAGTAGGTCATTGGGGGCATATACTGCAAGGGTATAAAGTTGTCCCTGGCCCCTTCCTTGTACTTTTTCTGCCTCATGGTGGTCATGAGGTGAGCTACTTTGTTCCACCACATTTCCCTACCAGGATGTTGTGCTTCACCACAGACTTTCCAGAAGTAATGGAAACAAGTGACCATGGGCTGAAACCTCTAAAACTGTGATCCAAAAGTAATGTTTTCCTCTGTTAAGTTGTTTATCTCAGGTATTTGTCACACCTGAAGAGCTGACTAACATACTTCTTCAACCTGTACAAAATCATCTGACAATCACAGATTAAGGAGAACTTAGATGAAACTACAGGAGAATTTTATTTTAAATGGCAAGTATTTTTAATATTAAAACAAGCAAGGACTTGATGGTGAGGTAGACTACAATACTAGAATAAAAATTGTAAATAGTTCAGGAAGTTTCAGATACCCTTGCAGATATTGTAAATTTACTCAAATGGGGGTTCTGAGTTCATGCTCCTCTGCACTTACTTGTGTCTTGGCTGGCAAATTTAAGATGCCCTGAGTTATCAAAGTGTCCCATGAAAGTATGCTGCCCAGAGAAGAAGCTGAGTAGAGGGGGGCAGCTACCTCCCTGACATCAGACATATGTGAGGGGAGATACCCAACTCTATGCTCTCTACTACTGGCAAAAATCAGGCAGGCTGGAAACAGCTTTGGAGCATACAGAAGAAATAGTTTAAAACATGGGAACCTTGAAACTAAAACCAATGGAAACAGTGTAGCCCAAATCTAAGATTTCCGGCCTACTGTCCCCACATTCTCGATAGAGGCAGGTGAGCTTATTTTTGTTTGGACCTCACACTGTTACATTTCTTTGAAAAACTTCTATAATCCAAAGAGCATGTGGATAGTTCTACAGTGACAATGTGTTCATTTATTCATGAATTCAACAAATATTTATTGAGGCTCCACCATATGCCAGGAACAGTGTTATGCAAATAAAGGTCTCCACAGATCTACTTTAATGACTAAAATCCAATATATCATTAGCAAGCCCACCATCGGTGAGTGTGTATGTGTGTGTGTGTGTGTGTGTGTGTGTGCGTGTGTGTGTGTATAGGTTTAATTCCTTCAAACAGGCCAAAGGAGGTCCCAGGTAGTGTTGCATATATCTTTTCTCTATTGAACAAAGTCATTTCCTTTTAATTTGAGAATATTGACAAATTCCCACGTTGAATCCAAATGAATGAAGTACAATGACTGATGGATTTCAGACGGTCTTAGCTTGTGTGTCATCAAAGATAAAAAGGAAACATCTGAGCTCAATTCTGTCTCAGTCTTCTCTGATTCATCCCAGGGAGGAACTCAAGAAGTACATTCATAGTGCTAAACAGTGAAGATCCAGAACTCTTAAGCTCAACTAATCTTTGTTCCTTTTCCAAAATAATGTCACTCACCCAGCTCAGTGGTTCGCAATCATGATGGCATTTTAGAATCATCTCAGTATCTTTTTAGATAGAATGATGCCCAAGCCCCAAACCCAGAGACTGGTTCAGTTGGTTCAGAGTGTGATCCTGGTATGTTTTCCTTCAAAAACTTCCCCCATAACTATAAAGACTACCTAGTGTTAGGAACCACGTAGTAGCTATTTCCTTCAGAGGGGAGTCTTCACATGGGCCATAGCCTTATTGTACTTATAGGCTGATACCAGTTGGTGAGTCTAAACTTGGTCACATGGCTCAGCTTGTTTAATACTTATCTAGGTGACCAGGTGGCTTAATAAAAAGTGGGACTATGTATTGGCTACATCTTTCAAAACCTAAGGAAACACCGTGAAACTGGATTTCCTGAGAGACAGGAAGCAGGGACCCATAACCAGGTTCTGTCTCAAGTCCCATGACCTTGAATAGAGCCTTTTCTCTGCATCTCCTTCATCCTTCATTTTCTGTCAGTTGCTTCTGTGAGAGGCAGCCACCCAGCATTCCCTGAGCCTACATTTCCAAGGTGTGATAACAACCAGAGACTGACCAGCATCTGCAGAGGCCAATTCCAAATGCTGTGAGAGAGAATTTGATTGGCTCAGCTTTAGTCAAGCGACCACTCTAGTCCAATTGGCTTTGCCCCTAACTGGGATCTTGTGATATAAATATGGTTGTCAGGGCTTGTCCATAGAAACAGGAAAAGAAGGTATGTGCTGGTGAAACACCCCCCTTGGTGTCTTCCACAGTCACATACAGGGTGTTTTTTGTGACAGTCTTGAAGATCATGTGAGCTAGTCTGAGTGTGCACTGGTCTTTTCTCTAAAGTCCCAAAACTGCCATCTAGCTTACCCACACTCAGCACAGAAAGGCAGGAGGTGAGGGCTCTCCCCTTGGTGGCCTGCTTGCCTCCTGTCTTTCGTGCTGCTCTTGGGATCGCTTGGCACAAACACACTCCAACCAAATTACCAGCAGGAATTAATCAAAGGTATTCCCAACTGCATGAACAATGCTAGCCAGGAATGTCTCCAAGTTGAAATTCTTAAAATACTTTTGTTTATGAGGAAGTTTTACATGTTAACTTTTTCCAAAAGCCAGTGAGAGAAGCAGTCCCTGCAGACATCTGAGAGCACTTTGGCTGTCTTAATTCGCTCATGATGTTTCATTAATATCAATTTTCCCCCTGCATCTCAGGCTGGCAGGTTCTTTTTACAAGTGTTCTATTCTTTAAACCTCCTGATTTTTGTTTTTTTGCTTTAACGTTTCCCTGGAGTTCTTTCTCCATTTCTCAAGAAACACTCCTAAATCTCCTCCATAACAAATGGAGAGCATCGCAGAGCTCATGGATTTTTTCTCTCCTACTTCAAAGTTGTCCCACAAGAGGGAGGTTGGAGGGGAAATACTAGCAAGATAGATTGTAACCTGGTTTCTTAGTCCTATTCTTAGACTTGAAGGTACAGAAACTTCATCTTCTTCTCTAGCAGTCTAAGCAAGGGGCATCTTGCTTGTTCTTTTCAGCAAGTAAAGATGGAGGGATGGAAGGAAGGATGAACATAAACCATACAACCCACCTCCTCCTTCACCATGGTTGGAAGTAGACTGGAGTCATTTGCATCTGGTTTGTGTCCTGCTCTCTTGCCCTGTAAGGAGGATCTGGCATGATCAAAACTCAAGATTTATGGTTGTCCAGCCAGGTGTAGTGGTGCATGCCTATAACCTCAGCGTTTGGGAGGCTGAGGCAGGAGGATCACCATGAGTTCAATGCCATCCTGGGCTGCATAATGAATTTAAGGTCAGTCTGAACTACGTAGCAAGATCTTGTCTCAAAGCAAAACAAAACAAACAAACAAAAGATTTATGGTTGTCCAGAGAAAGTTAGCTCTATAGCTAGGGCAGCCAAGGACAAAACCCATTGAAGACACCATGTCTTTGGCTTATTTGCTCTCAGATCTCTTCACCTCTCTTCCTTGCTGTCTAGTTGCAAGCTCCATTGCCTACTGGCTTCTGGGTAGGTACAGGCAATGGGAGGCACTGACAGAAGACTAGAGGATGATAGGAGGACAGTTACTTTCTTGTCCTTTGTCTCCAGGGGCATTTATGGTGATGACAGGGTCTCTACCATAGTTTTTGTGGCTGGGCATCCTTAACCACAGATCTAGCTTACTCAGGATAACCATGCATCTGGACAGCCATGATTTTGATTGTACCAAATCCTCCTGTTGTCCTTCCAGCCCTGGGAGAAGGAGCACTTATGCATCTAATCTGAGTTGTATCATTATCTATTATTTGACTTCCTAGTTCTTCTAATACCTGTATTTTTTTTTTTTTTGAGACAGGGTCTCACTGTGTAGCTCAGACTGGCTTTCAGCCTACTGTATATGACAGGCTGGCTTCAAATTCATGACAATCCTCCTGCCTTTGCCCCCTAAGTGCTGGGATTACAAGTGTGTGTCACCACACCCAGCTATGGTCTTTCTATGTCATAATCTCTTAGAACATCTTTTTTTCTTTTCCTTTTGGACCATGAATGATACACCTACCCACTCAAGATTAAAGATCTCTGCCTGTCTATAAGATAATATTTCTCAAACTCTGTTGCAAAGGACCATTTAAAAAATATTTCCAATCCATCACAGATGGCCCCATTGTACAAGGTGGGTGTGCCACCTGAGTTACCTGCATTGTGCAAGTCCAATAATAATTAAACTCATCTACACCCTGTCCAATGAGATGAGTCTACATTTTAATAAGCATACACTTGAATGTCACAGCAATGTACAATGGCTATAAAGTTTTCTAAACATTTACTTCAACCTTCACAGTTGTCTTATCATGGATCTCTTACCAAATACTTATGTGATGGGTGCATGTACAGATCACACTTTGAATAATCCTGTTCTGGAAAAGTTTTTATTCCTGTATAGGCCTCACCCCTGGTTTGGAGAATCTGGGTGCCCAATGAAACCTCTATACTTTGGTGTAATTCAGTGTCAGGGGTTGTATTTTTCACACATGCTATGCCCCCCTCAATTTCCCAGTGTAAAAGTCATACATGATAAGAAAAGCAACAAAGACCATCCATTACCAGGAACCGACTTTCTAGTTATCAGGTTACTTCGTCTTCACAACATTCCTGGGCTGAAGTGTCATTATCTCCATTTCACAGACTGGAAAAATAAAATTCAGGGCAAATGACTTGGCCAGGATTATACAGCTTGAGAGTGACAGTGCTGGGAATCTCTGTCAGGCCCAAGGTCTTAGCCATGACCATGAACTGCCAGATTTATCTCACATGCTGACATTTTGGAGGAGGTATTAATAAAGATTTGAGTGACCAAGTGAAGAGATGCATAGCTCATGCCCTCTCACATTAGATAGGGTTCCTCATAAAAATGCCCTCCAGCGGACTCCTGGTCTTCTGCAGTCAAACTGTTCACATCGACGCCCTCCTTGATAACGCCTTCCCCAACTCTTGCAGGCCACCCTTTCCAACTTCCTGCAGCTCTGGCCATCTACCCTACACTCTCCTTATCAGAGCTGAATGCCATACAATCCTATTGTCCCCAGACTGTACTTTGGAAGCACTTCTTGTCTCCTATGCATTTAGAGGATCTTCAAAAACACAGGCTTTTGTAATAACAGTGGCTCCTGGCACACAGCTTCTATTTACTGAGCACTTCTTGGCGCCAGGCGCTCCTGTAAGCATTTTCACTATGTAACTTGTTTAATATTCATGACAATATGAATAAGGTACTCTTATTATACTCTCTTGACATATGAGGAAACTTTGAAGGAAGTTTTAGAACATTTCCCTAATCTCTTAGTCAGTTCAGGCTGCTGTACCAAAGAACCACAGCCTAGGTGGCTAACCCCGCAGACACTTTTCTCCCAGTTTGGAGGCCAGAAGTCTGTGATCATGGGCTCAGCAGGGTCATAGCAGAGCGGAGTGAAAGAATCCTCTGAAGGCCCTCCTATAAGGACACTGGTTCCATCTGCTATGGTGTCAACGTGGTTTGTGCCCCAAAGGTTCATGTGTGAGTGGCTTGGCCCTCAGTGTGACAGTGTTGAGGGAGTAACAACTTTATAGAGCAGGGCCTAGTGCAAAGTCACTGGGAACACTGCCCCAAAGAGGTCCTGATATAGTCCTTGGGGGATCCCAGCAAGTTCTCAGGAGAGTGAATTATTAAAGCAGAAGGAGGAGAGTAGCTCCTCCCAGCTCTCTGGCTTTCTCTCTCCCTATGCAATTTCTGCTTCTCTTGCATGCATTTCCTCCACGATGCCATCCACCATGATGCTCGTAGGTCATCACCAGGCCCATCCAGTGCTGGCGCCACACCCTCAAACCCCTTTTCTATATCTATTTCCTAACCCTAGGTATTTTGTTTCAGCAATGGAAAATGGGTTAATATATCATTCATTAGGGCTCAACCTTCATGACTTAATGATCTCCTAAAGCCTACTTCGAAATGCCATTACAGTAGGGTGTTATGGCTTAAATCTTCAATGTCTGTCAAGATCTCATGTGTTGAAGATTTGGTCCTCATCTGATGGCACAATTGAGAGGCAGTGGAAACTTTAAGAGGTTGGGTGTAGTTGGAGAAAGTAGGGTACTGGAGGCAAGTCCTTGAGGGCATATTGGGGCCCGGCCCTTTCCACTCTCTTTTTAATTATGGCTGCCATAAGGTGAGCAGCTTTACCTCACCATGGGTTCCCCACCATGATGTTCCACTGTTCCACAGGCCCAAAGTGAAGGTCCAAACAACTATGGACCAAACACTCTTGAAATTGTATCAAAACAAATCTTTCCTCCTCTTAGTTGATTTTATCAGGTATTTATCACTGATAGATCATGGTGATTCAAAGTTGACTAATACAGGAGGTTAGGATTTTAACATGTGAATTTGGGGTAGACAAAAAGTTTCAGTCCATTACACCCACGTTCAATAGGGAAGACTGGGCTGGGATTTTAATCCTTGTATTATTCACCTCCAAATTTGTGCTCATAGCCACTGTATAATAGAGAGTTCTTGAGTTTTCATGATCCTTCCACATCTGTTATCTAAGCACCTTCTCACAGTGGTTTAGGGAAAAAAGGAAGCAGAATTATTGAGAGAGTTTTACAGCTGGGCAGTGACTTGGAGAAGTTTTAACATTCCCATTATACAGGTGAGGAGACTGAGTCCTAGGGAGCAGTGACTTGCTCAGGTTCAAAAGGTGAGCCCATAAAGGGACAGTGGTGGGCCCTTATTCCAACCATGGAGCTCTCCCCTTTGCATGAGATGTCACAAGTAGGCAGATGGATGCTCCTTTGACACTGAACTCTCCAGAGCAGCATGCATTGTTTTCAGGGATGCATAACAGGCAAGTACAGTATGGATATTGGAGAAATCATCAAAGTCATGAGTGCTGAGAATTGTCTATGAAGATGACAGTGTTCAAAGTAGTTAAATGTAGAACTGTGAATCCTTTCCTGGGAGTCAGGAGACTGAGCTTAAAATCCAGTTCTTCTGCTTGAACTTTGACAAGTTCCTTAACTTCTCTGAACCTCAGTATTTCTATCTGCAGAATGTTCTAGGTTTTGGAGTAGCTAAAATGCACTGAAAACTTACCATAGTGCAAAGGACTTCAGAGGCCTCATCTTATTTAGCCTTGGAAATAAACATAAGAGGAGGTAATTCTTAGTGTTATCGCTGGGATTAGGGAAGCTTGTATCTTGCCCAGTGCCACACATTGGCAAGTGACAGAGCCAGACTTTACTTATAGATTTGACCATCATCAGAGTTCAGCCAGTTAACCACTCCCAAGTTCATACCAGGGAAAGTGCTTCACCTAGGCCTGGCCTAGGGTTAATATACTGCATTTCTTCCCCTCTTCAGGGCTCAGTCTTCCTGTCTATAAAATGAGTGGGTCAAGCAAGAGCGAGGGTTACAAGCTTGAATACTAACACCCACCAGGCAAGAAGGGGACTCATAGAGTCTCTTTTAAATAGCTCCAGTGTACTCCCTTCTGGGCATGTGGTAGAACTGCACTTCCGTGTCCTCTGTGGGTTGGGCCATGTGACTTCTGGCCATTTAAATTATAAGTAGAGTCACATATAGCACTGATCTGGGGCAATTAATTGCTGGTGTTAAACTCTCAGAGATCTTTTTCCCTCTACCATATTGAAAGCTACTCTGACAGTTTGGGTTCCAGAGTAAGGAACCATGGGGCGAGCACCTGACCAACTTTCAATGGATTCATAGAATGAGTGAGAAATAGACTTCTGCCTTTAAGCCACTGAGATCTCAGGGTTGTTTATTGCAGCGTAACTCACCATAGCCTGGTTGCTACCACAGGTGATGCAAACAAATAAAATAGGTCAAGCATTGGAATTGCATTAAAAATGCATGAGCTTCTGTCTTCATCTTTTGATGGAAATAAAAGAACTAGTCGCATTCCACTGTCTTCTTGCTTCTTCTACAAGACAAATAATGACACAAGCAGAGGTAGCTCCTGACATTTGTCCTCCAGGTGGGTGAGATCCACAGACCAAGGAGAGGGTTATTTGTTGGCCTGAGGAGACAGCTCCTACCCAGCTCCAATCCTGGATGCATAGAAATGTGAGCCTGGTTTGCCAGAGTTTGTTGTATCTCAAGGGAAACTGAAATTTCTGGTGTTTATATAAATCTTCTGATATGTACAAGTTGAAAAATACATTAGAGAAATAATAACCACGCAGGTCAAACAAAATGTGCCTGTTAGTTGTGGGAGGCCTGTGATCCACCCATCTGAGTCACTCAGACTGGAGGTCTACCATGTTCCACCCTGCTCTGAGTCTGTCTCTCTGACTAGATGTGAGCACCTGCTCCGTCAGCAGTTGTGTGGCCTTCCCCTTGGAACTTTTTGAGGTGTCTCTTCTATTTCCCTCCCTCTCTCTGCTGATTCCCTCCAAGCCTTATGCTGTGCTCACCCAAGTGTTACTCTACTCTGGTACCTCTCTCAACACTTCTCAACCCAGAATCCACAGGTGAGGCTTCTATACCAAATCCTTGTGGTCACATCCAGACGCAAAAATCTGATGGGTATTGTCTATCTCTTCCAACAACTTTTGTATGGCCAGGTTGACATTGGAACACCAGCCAATCCACTTGGTATGGGGCAGAGCTCGAGGGCATCTGATTTTAGAAAGCTGGCTGGAGGAGGAGCTGATTCCACAAAGAAGGCTCATCCACAATGGGATAGTGGTGGGGAACAACAAACAGTTGTGCATTGAAAAATATCTCTTGTTGTTCCATGTGGCTCTCACATTTCACTACCCATACTGCAAGATGACACTACATTAGTGGAGAGGACTCTGATCACTCTCATACCTCTACCAAGACAGCCACTGCCCATTGACCAACCCCAGCTGAAATCTCATGCTCCTAGTGGGTAGGCTCACACCAACTTCTGTGAGCCTTAGGGTTAGGTGGGCAGGAGAGCAAAGGACTGGAGGGGCCAGAGGCAGATCTCCAGGTCACCTATGTGAGCTGTGCTTCTGCTCTGTTTTATAGTAGGAAGTTATGTGTGATACGTGGGATTCTACTAGGAAGAAAGGATTTCAATCTTTGTTTATTAAAAACTATGTAAATAACCTTCTCATCTTTTCTAGTGAACTCCCATTCATCTGTTATAGTTTCAGTCTGGAGAGGGACAGGGAAAGAGAGAGGGGGAGGGAGAGGGAGAGGGACAGGGACAGGGACAGGGAGAGGGACAGGGAGAGGGAGAGGGAGAAGGAGGTCCCCCAAAAGCCAAATATGAAGGCTTGGTCACCCGCCTGTGGTGCTGCTGGAAATGGTACAACATTTAGAGGTGGGGCATAATCTGCCATAACCTTTAGGAGGCGGGAAAGGTGGGGGAGGAAGTTAGGTCATTGGGGGTTGTGACTTTGAAGAGGATAGTGAGACCCGAGCCTCTTTTTTCTCTCTCTTTGCTTCCCAGCCCTGAGGTGAGCAGTCTTCCTCCACTACGTGCTCTTGCCAGGATGTACTATGCCACTACAAGTCCAAAGCAGCAGAGCTAAGTGCCCATGGACTAAAGCCTCTGCAACCATGAGCCAAAATAACTTTTTCCTCCTTTTGAACTGACTTGAGATATTTGATGCAAAGCTACCTAAACCTTACCCTTGGGGTTTCTCCAACCCCTCCTACAAAGAGATCCTTACTTTGCACTCTTCTAAAATAGTTGTACTTGTCTTTTACGGAGGTCATCACAGCTTGTGGTGATTCATTTATTTTTAGAGATAAATGGTTAAGGTCTGTCATCCTCATCAGATCAAGCTCCACCAGTTTGTTACTGAAAATCATTGTTAAGCCCTTCTTACCTCCCTGCCTTGCTTCCTCATCTGTAAGAACAGCCTGATAAAAACTCCTGTTTGCAAAGGTACAATGAGCTAATCACTGTAGGATTATGACACAGGCCTAGGGCACTCCGTAGGAAGTTCATTGTCATTACCATCACTGGCAGCTCCACCGCTACCGATCACCATCATCATCACCACCATCTTCATCTTCACCTTCATCTTCATCAACGTTTTTTTCCTTGAGCCAGGGTCAGGTCTCTGTTGCTCACTGTCATATCTTTAGTGCTTAGCATACAATAAGACTGAAAGAATACTTGTGAACTGAAGGAATAAGAATGAATGTATGCTTTCCTGCACACATGATTATCCTCCTTTAAAGGGGTCATTCTCTTTCAGTTATTAAGTTTGATCCTTCATATTTTTCAAATGGATGAAACAAAACTTTTCCCCAGGTGAAAACATTTAAATGTAACCATGAAAGAATCCTGACATGTCGTGTGTTCTGGGATATTTTGCTACGATCCTTTGTGGGGAAACTTTTGAGTCTGTGAGGAAGTGTAATTTTCTTTGCAGAATGTCTAGGTTTCTTTTTGCAGTAATTTTTCATATGCTTGTCACTTTCTCAGACTAATTGGTGGGCTCCTTTCCCTTGCTGTCTGCACAGCCTTCCGCTCATCAGGCCTGTTCCTTCTCGACACAGCCCACTCCCCTCTGAGTGCTGGAGAAAGCACCCAGGAAGGAGGCTGGAGATGAGAATAGTGAAGCTTTAGGAGAGTCTCGCCTTTCTCTGGGCCTTTATTTTTCCACCTGGAATATTAAAAATGTTTTGACTAGATATTTGTTCATAGAGTTCCAAGTTCAAAGGGAAGCCACTGGCTTTGAGTGGGGCAATTTGCAGTTCTGGAAAGGTCTCCTGCTTTTGTTCTCCTCCACTCTTTACCATTCCATTATCATCAGGGTTCAGAGCCCCACGGTACCTCAAATCCTCTGTGTAGGAACTGGTAAGAGAGCTCTGCTTCTAGAGTGAATGCAAGACTGAAGCCATAACTCTATATACAGTTTTAATCACGGATCCCAGGTAAAGCACTGTAGGGTGAAACTGAGGTCTGTAAGCCAATTCTTCTGCACTGATTGGTTGATGGTCAACTCTTTGGGACTCAGAGGAAAACCAGCCTTCAGTGAACAGGACCCAGGCTCCAACTTTTCAAGACAAACCCCAAGGGGTTGTCAAGAAATGTATTTATTGCTTTGTCCTCTTGAAGGAAGTTGAGATAACCAATCGGAAGTGTAGGAAGCTCACAAAGGATGACTGAATTCTCCATGAGAAATGAGAGACCCCAGGTGTTCCATCTCAGCCTTCAAATTCAGGCCATGTTTTGTACAAAGGAGGGACAATATTAGGTGTGACACCATATTGCCCTCCTACCTAGTCTTCAGGGACTTTCTTTCAAGTTTTTTTTTTTCTTTTTAGAAATGGACTAGAAAAAAATTATAAGGGTTATGTTAAACAGGATTTAGTTATCCTGAAAAATGTTCAGATATGAGAGCCAGAGAAGCCTAGATGGGAATATAGCTCCATCAGTTCTTAAGTTACCTGCATCAAGAATCCTCCAGACCAGGGGGATTAGATGAGTAAGAAGCTAATCTCTTCCTTGTAGAGTCATTGTCAGGGTTAAAAATAAATCCTGCATGCAAAAATGCCCAGCACATGGTACAAAGTTAGGATACTTAAAAACTAATATGTATATCTAATAAAATATACTAATATACTAATGAAATATATATATGTATAAATTCAGAAAAATATTTTAGAAAAAGAGAATGTCCTCCACTGCTGGTATCGCAAGAGAAGTAGACAGATCACAGGGAAGAACAATGTCTACATAGGGAAGTGGGTTGAACAGTGGCCCTAGAAAAGAAGTGTTCTAATCCCCAGATCTAGTGAAAGTTACCTTATTTGGAAAGAGGGTCTTTGGGGACTGTAATCAAAGTAGGATGTGGAGATTACGAGGTTCACCTGGATTATCTGGATAGATCCTAGTCCAAGACAAGAGAAAGGCAGAGAATGACTTGAGATTTGAGACAGAAGAGAAAGCAAGGGCACCAGGGAGGCCATGCCGCCACAAGTCAATGGCTATGGCCAGTCACCAAACAAAGGACAAGGACAAGGAAAGTTTCTCCCCAAGAGAAAGTGGCTCTACTGACACTTAGTTTTGGACTTCTAGCATCCAGAACTGTGAGGGGTAAATTTCTGTTGTTTGAAGCTCAGCTCATGATAATCTGCTCCAGAAGCCACACAAGAAATTAATACAGTACACATGGGCAGACATTCACCTTCCTCCATCAGAAAACAGCAGAATCAGTAGCCTGAGCTGGCCATTCCTTAAGGAAGTCCTTCCTCGGAGGCTCCTTCCAGCAGAGGAACTTGAAAGTCTGGTCCTCTGGGTATGGTCTGGCTTTGACCCCTGCCACCCCACCAACATCCATGTGCTGCTTCCTGCACTCTTTCTTTTAGGATATTTTCTCTCCTTCACTGTAAGCTGTTGTAGATCGAAGCCTCTTGTAGTCCACTAGCAAGAAGTATGGAGCTCAAGTGTGGCCAAGTGAACTCTCCCAGGACACTGAGTCTTGAACAGAAACATATCAAAAGCGCTGCCACATGATACTGTTTGGTTACAGCCCTGGCTCCCCTTTCTCTGAACCATTTCTCCAGCCTTCCTGTAAACCCAGTGAGGTCTTCCCTGCAGCTTTCCAGTCCATTTCTGTGTTTCCTAGGCTGTCACTGTTAGTTGCAACCAGACAGTGCAGCTTCCAAGGAGGAGCTGACATCTACCAAAAGAGACTTAGGGGATGAGGAGAATGAGTTACCTCCTGGTTGGATTGTCCCTGGTGTGTGGGAAATTCAAGGAGACACAGGTTGCCTTGGTGCTGTGTGTTGGTCACTAGTTCTTTATAAATTAAGTGTTGCTGTCTGCACTCCCTGCTTACCTGAGGCTGCAGCCATATCTATGAAAATTTGACTCTGCAGTGCCTGGTGCACAGTAAGCAGCAGTTGGCATGCTGGACACAGCACAGAATCCATTGTCCTCAAGGAGGCCCTGTCAGGCCAAAGCTGGCCACAGACAAGGATATGAGAACATCTATGGAGGGCTAGCAAAGACACTTCAGGTCTTGGAGGGGAATGGGAGATCAGACAAATAGAACTTTACTCAACCTGTTAGAACAGAAGGAATTTTAGACTTGATTTATGTCAGGGATCACAGATAGCTGGCCGCTAGGATTCTTCAGACATCATTAATCAATTGCAGTGCTTCTTGTACATTAAGATTCAGCAGAGAAACAGAATTATATATGCATGTATCTCAATCTATAGCTACATCTATCCATCTATCTGAAGAGAGAGAGCAGAGAGAGAGATTGACTATGGAAATTGGCTTATGCAATATGAAACCACTTGAAAGGTGAAGAACCAGGAAAGCCAGTGGTATAATGCAGAGGAAGTCTAATGGCCCACAGGAGAACAATAGTGTAAGCCCTGGTCTGAGTCCAAAGGCCTGGGAACCAGAGTGCCAATGTCCAAAGCAGGAGAAGATGAATGTCCCAGCTCAGAGAGACAGAGGCTTTGCCCCTTCTCCGCCTTTTGTTTCATTCATGTCCTCGGTGGATGGAATGGTGTCCACCACAGTGGTGAGGGTAGATTTTCTTTACTCAGTCTACTTATTCCAATGCCAACCTTTCCCAGCAACACCCTCACAGACATGCCTGGAAATAATGCTTTACCAGAGGTATGGTTTGGATATTGCCTGTGTCCACAAACATTCATGTGTTGGGATCTGTTCCCCAGGGTCCTGGCATGGAAGGTGGTATGCAACCTTTAAGGGGCAGGGCCTAGGGGGAGGTCCTTAGGTCTGCTGGAGGGGTGCCCAATGGAAACCTTGTCAATTTTGACAAGAGCATTGTTATAGGAGACTGAGTCAAGCCCCATGCAGCTCTGATTTCTGAATTTAATACCTAATCTTTCCTCTTGCCACTTTATGTCATTTACCATGATTAAAGGCCAAACCAATGGTGCTGCCCAATCTTGGACTTGGAATCTCCAGAACTACGAGCTAAATAAACTTCTTATCTTTATAAAATTAGCCTGCCTTAAGTATTCTATGGTAAGCGCACAAAGCAGACTAACAAAAACCAGCTGTCTGGCCCAGTCAAGTTGACAAAATTCACCACCACATCCTCCTCTGAGCCCAGACATGGCTTTAGAATCCTTTCACAAGCAGGGCTCCAGGTCAAGCCTACCAGTTGAGCCATGAGTAAATTAGGAAAAAAAAAAACCTATTTGTCTTCTGTGATCATTCCCAGGCTCCTCATTTGACAAGTGGGGAGCGTAGGAAGAGAAAGGACATATTTCAAAGTCGGTCAACTCAATAAGTGGTAGGTACAAGACTTAAGTCTCTAGGCCTCTTCCCACTGCCCCGTGAGGGCCCTGGCTAGCTGCTTCTGTGTGAAGCCTTCTTTGTCCTTACACTTCTGCACTCTCCATCCAACCAAGCCCTAAAGATTGTAGTGTTTATTTTAGCGAACACATAAATCTGGTCTCTAAAGGATGAACATTAATAAAATATGCGCTCTAACTCTATGTAACAAGGAAAATATAGAATACATTTTCTATTCCCATTGATCCTCAGGCCACTGGCAATCCACCAACAATTGATTTAGCCATTTGATTAGTTTGGGGGGAAAACATTATATTTTAATGGGGTATATATAATTCTAAGTTACTGCTTTGAAGTTGAACCAAATATTAAAATTACCTCTTTTTATGGATGCTGCACAGCTATGAAGCTTTATAATTGCAGCCTGGGCCTTTGTAAGTGATTTGAACAGGGAAGGCAATTTCTGCAAAGCTTTAAGCATAGACCTGGTAGTGACCAGGCCAGCCAGCCCCTTTGACACCTTGTGTGGGACCCACGCTTCACGGCCACAAAGCTCAACAGAAACACATCTGGGCTGCTTCCCTTCAAAACAGCCCCCAAATCCGTCATGTACCTCCGTCCCTTCTGCTCACCCCCAAGTCTAAGCCCATCGGTACTTAACAGGATTTCTGTGGTAGCGTTTTTGTCTTTACACAGGTGTCCTTCCTGATCTCCCTTTACCCACTCATCTCCCAGCAACCAGAGATTCCTGTAACAATGAAAATCACATTAGGGCAGGGTGTGGTGGCTCATGCCTGTAATCCCAGCACTCTGGGAAGCTGAGCATGGGGACCACAAGTTTGAGTCCTCCTTGGGCAGCATGGTAAGACCCTGTCTCAGAATTCAAAAAGGGCTGGGGATATAGCTCAGTACAAAGGCCCTGGTTTCAATCCCAGTACCAGAAAAGAAAAAGAAAAAAACAAGAGCAAGAAAACCACATCAGGTCATACTGTGCCCAAGCCATTGCTTAAAACCCCTTGTTGGCCTCCTATGACTAGAAATGGGGGTGGGAGTGGGGTGGTGGAGGAGGGAGTCAGCACATTAAGGCCTGGGGCCCAATCTGGTCCACACCTTTTATTTGTAAACAGAGTTTCTTGGAGCCTGGTCTTATCCATTTGCATGTTGTCTGTGGCTCCTTTTGCGTGGCAACAGCAGAGCTGAATATCGGAATCAGGCCATGGGGCCTTTACACCTGGGAGGTGGAAATCACTTACTGCTCGGCCTCTTACAGATTTGCTACCCTCTGGCTGTAAAATCCCCAGGCCTCTGGGGCTGCCCTGCCCTTGGCCTCCTTTGGCACCAGCTCTCTGCTCACTTTGCTCCTGCTGCGTAATTAGCCTTCCTGTCCCTCCAACACCTTAAGCTCTGGCTGCCACTGGGCCTTTGACCTTGCTGCTCCCTTTCCCTAAAAGGCTTAATAACCAGATACCGCAGACGCCTTTCCTTTATTCATGTCATAATGGAAACACCGCGGTCTGAGTGGCTTTTCTGGCCCATCTAATGATGCCTGAGGAGGCCAGTCCTTAGCATGGTGCTCTGTGATTTTCATCACAGTCAGTGAGCTGAACGTGGGATTCATCTTCTGAGTTGGGAGATCCTTGTGTCTGAGAGCAGCTGCTGCTGGTGCCTGTAGAAAGAAGGAGACATCACAGAAGTCGGGTGGTGGCTCTGTCCCCTGCACTGCTATTTGTTCCCCGTCTTTCTCCTCCATGGCTGAACCCGGATGTGCAATGGCCCTGCACACTTGGTATACAGACACCATCTGGATCCTTTGTGCGGTTCCTCAGGAGAGTTCTGTCCCCATCCCACACTGCTGCCCAGTAACTGATGCTGGCAGTTTCGTCACTCCTGATGGCTGGCTTTTCACGTAGATTGTGCCTTCCTGAATCTATGACTCAAGCCTTGGGCCCCATGGCTTATGGGAGCCCATTTTACAGATGAAGCAACCAAGGTTCAGCAGGATGACAGTGGTTCCAGAAGGAGCTTGAGCTCAGGACCTCAGACAATGTTTCCAGCTCCTCTTGTTGGTCTAACGCCTGTCTGTGAGCTTTCAGCTTCCATCGTGGCAGTCCACATGCCCTGACTGGTACCAGAGATGTTCCAGAGAAAGGACAAGGAGCCTTTGGAGCAAGGCAGGCTCCAGGCAGTGAGCAGTTCACTCCTTACCGTGGCAAATGCAGGTGGTGGCAAAACACAGCAAGGGGAACGCAGACGACAGTCCCATCTCCTCCCTGCTTCAGTCTGGGAGAGGACAGCCCTCTGATATGACAGCTCTTTGAGGCCCAGAAGCTCTGCCTACAGGTCCGGTCTGCGGGAGTGGGCAGCACAGGGAAGAAGCTGAGGCACAGAGATGTGCACAAAAGCCCGCAGGAGGAGTGCATTGCCCTCTCGGCCCGTTCTCCCTCCATAACACTGTGTGCTGACCCTGCAACTAACCCACAGCTCCAGCTCTGGGTCCAGGATCTGGGATTCAGTCCCTTCTTTGGGCCCAAGGGGTGTACCAGCCTTGGACGTCCTGGTCTGTGGTAGCGGGACCACCTCAAGGGCAGAAGGACCTTGAGAGTTACTTTCTCACCTCGTGAGGTCTCCCCCAAGGGCTGAGGCGAGGAGGAGGCCACAGCAGGCCCCGGTGCGGTGCACTCTGCAGGATGCAGCACCTCCTCTGCCCCCTCCGAAGTCCCCGCATCCGCCCCCTTGAGTCCTGCCCTGCCCCGCACCCTGAAATCTGGCCCTAACAGGCCGGCTTTCATCCTCATTCAGAGACATATTGTATCGGCGGAGCGACATCAAAGGAGCCATGTCGTTACATATTCTATGTCTGAGAGGAGAGCAGCAGCCCCTTGCTTTATTAACGTGGCAAATGTTGACTCTTGTAATGAAAAATGCACAAAGGCCAGGCAATTTTTGATGAATAGGTAATAGGAGGCCCCGAGTGGGGAGAATTAATTTCTCTCCCGTGCCTCAGTCACACGTAGGTGGAGTCCCTGTGTGGCACCACCCCTGCACAGACAGGCTCACGTGGGCCCAGAGGCTCGGACTCCCAGACGTGGGCCCAGTCACAGGAGCCTGGCTCTGACTGTGAAGAAGTTTCCGGAAGCTTCTCTTGATCCCTCTGGATTCCAGAGCAGTGATACTTATCACCCATTGTAACCATCAAGTTAGGAACTCAGGAATGGGTTATCTGAGTACACGCAGCTGTCTGCGTCCACCATCTCACAGGAGCCCTGTGGACTGGGTGCGACTACCCTCCTTCAGCCTCACCGAAAACTGACTTCTGAATCACTGTAACACACTGCTCCAGGATGAGCCATCAGAACTTAGACCTGGAAGCCAGTCCTGGAAGCCAGGCCTCAGAAGAGCAGCTGATGAAGTGTTCACGTTTGCAAGCTTGCGATAATTTTTCCATCACATATTTGGTGATGAGGCAAAGTCACCATGAGATCTTTCTTCCTACATTCTAGGTCTAATCAGTACTGAGCACTGTGCATTCTGAGGTGCTGGCACAGAAAGACTAGTCGTGCCCAACTGGCTGAACCTACTCCCAATGTCTGCTGTCTGTCTGGCGGTATTATCTAGCAACTCAGTAGTGTCAGGTTTCCAGGCCAGTTCCTATTGGATTCCTTCAGTCTTTTGCTTGTGATTGCAATATTCTGAAGCAGTCGGGATCCTTTTCTGCAAACTCCATCTCCCCAGTGGAATGATGCCCGCAATCAGAAATGAAAGTGACCTTTGGAGAAGAAAGTTATGTTCTCTGCTCACCAGACAGTCATTTTTGTTACAGAAAGCCGAGGAGCAATTTCTAGGGTCTGGGTTGATAACCAACACTAAAACGCACACCTCCAGGCTCTGAGACACCAACTGGATGTCCCACAATTCCATTCCACACTGATACCATCTGCTTGAGGCAGCACCGGGTTTGCAAGTTGAAGGGTTCTGTCCTTAACTCTGCTCCTGCTTCGCATGCCAAATGCAAGCCCAGGTCTCTACCTGTACTTCGGCCTGGCCAGCTGTACATTGGGGATTTCTCTGATCTCCTCTTCTGGAAGCCCTGCCCTAAACTGCTACAGGAATACAGGCTTAGGTGGGATCGAAAAGATCTCCTTATGAATAATAAAGACTTATCCAGGTTCAATGGCACAGGCTTGCAATCCCAGCACCCAAGAAGCCTGAAGCAGGAGGACTGCAAGTTTGAGCCTAGGCTGGACAACTTAATGACTTAGTGAGACCCTGTCTCAAAATTTAAAATAGTAAAAAAGACTGGGATATAACTCAGTGTGAAAGCCCTAGGTTCAATTCTCAGTACTGAATAAAAAAAAAAAAAGGATTCTCCTATTATTCAGGAAACACCAAATTTTTAGGAGCTCTGTGCCAGGCACTGGGAGAAAAAATAAATGTACTTCTGGGTGTTGACTTTGTATCCAGCTACACTGCAGAATGTGTTGATTAATTCAAGGAGTCTTCTTGTGGAGTTTTTGGGGTCTTCCATGTAAAGTATCATGTCATCTGCAAATAGTGATAGTTTTACTTCTTCTTTTCCTATCCTTATTTCTTTTATTTCTCTCTCTTGTCTTATTGCTCTGGCTAGTGGTTCCAGAACTATACTGAATAAGAGTGGTGACAGCACACATCCTTGTCTTGTTCCCAATTTTAAAGTGTAACCTTTCAGTTTTTGTCCATTGAGAATGATGTTGGCTGTTGGATTGTCATAGATGACTTTGATCAGGTTAAGGTAAAGACCATCTATTCCTACTTTCTATAGAGCTTTTATCATAAATGCATGTTGGACCTTGTCAAAAGCTTTTTCTGCATCTATTGAGATGATCATGTGGTTTTTGTCTTTGGCTCCATTGATATGGCGTATAACATTTATAGATTGGCGAATATTGAATGAACCTTGCATTCCTGGAATTAATCCACCTTGGTCATGATGTATGATTTTCTTGATAATTTGGGGCATTCTATTTGCTAGTATCTTATTGAGTATCTTTGCATCTATATTCATTAGGGAGATGGGTCTGTAGTTCTCTTTCTTGGTTGGGTCTTTCTCTGGTTTTGGTATCAGTATGATGCGTGCCTCCAGAAATGAGGGAGAACTGCTTCCTTTTCAATTTCATTGAAGAGTTTGAGGAGGGTTGGTATTAAATCTTCTCTGAATTTCTTGTAAAATTCTGCTGTGAATCCATCAGGGCCTGGGCTTTTCTTTGTTGGTAGGTTTTTAATTACACTTTCAATCTCATTAATTGATATTGGGTTGTTCAGGAATTTGATATCTTCTTGACTCAACCTTGGTAATTCATACATATCTAGCAAAGTCAACACCCAGAAATCGATAACATTCCTATCCACAAAAAGCAAACAGACTGAGAGAGAAATTAAGGAAACCATATCTTTCACAATAACATCCAAGAAATTGAAATATTTAGGAATCAATCTAGCAAAAGAAGTAAAAGATCTCTTCAATGAAAACTACAGTACTCTGTAAAAAGAAATCGAAGATTTTAGTAAATGGAAAAATATTCCTTGCTCATGGATAGGAAGAACCAACATTGTGAAAATGGCCACACTCCCAAAACTGCTGTACAGATTCAATGCAATTCCCATTCAACTACCATTAGCATACCTCACAGATCTCGAGAAAACATGCCTTAAATTCATCTGGAACCAGAAGAGACCCAGAATAGCAAAAGCAGTCCTGGGCAACAAGGACAAGTCAGGTGGAATAACAATCCCTGACCTGAAATTATACTATAAAGCTACGGTCATAAAATCAACCTGGTACTGGCTAAAAAACAGGCCTGAGGATCAATGGAACAGACTGGAAGAAACAGCCACAACCAAAAACACACTCAGTCACCTAATCTTTGATAAAGGGGCCAAACAAATTCACTAGAAAAATGATAGCCTCTTTAATAAATGGTGCTGGAAAAATTGGCTTAATACCTGCCAAAGACTGAAAATAGAACCAAGCCTATCACCATGAACCAAACTCAAGTCAAAATGGTTCACAAATCTCAATATTAAACCAGAAACACTAAATCTTTTGGAAGAGAAAGTAGGTAAAAACCTTGAAGACATAGGGGTAGGCAGAGAGCTCATGAACAAAAACCAAACTGCATGTGAAACACTTGAAAGAATCAACAACTGGGATCTCACCCTGCTGAAAAGTTTCTGCACATCTAAAGAAATCACCAGCAGAGTCAAAAGAAAACCCACAAACTTGGAAAAAAATTTTAGCTGATTGTCCCTCAGACAAAGGGCTTCTATCTAGAACATATAAAGAATTTAAAAATATCAGCCCCCCCAAATTCAAAGACCCAGTCCAAAAATGGGCAGCTGAGATGAATACACACTTCTCAGACAAGGAGATACAAATGGCAAATAAATATATGAGAAAATGTTCAATTAGTCATTCGAGAAATGCAAATTAAAACAACACTGAGATTCCACCTTACCCCAGTAAGAATGGCTAGCATTAAGAATTCAACCAACAACAAATGCTGGCGAGGTTGTGGAGAAATAAGAACCCTTCTCCACTGCTGGTGGGAATGCAGACTGGTGAAACCCCTGTGGAAATCAGTTTGGAGATTCCTCAGAAAACTAGGTCTAGTGGTCCCATTCAACCCAGCTATCCCCCTGCTGGGTATTTTCCCAGAAAATCTAAAAACATCATATCACAGCGATATATGTACACCTATGTTCATAGCAGCACAATTTGTAATTGCTAAGTTGTGGAAGCAACCCAAATGTCCACCCACCGAGGACTGGATAAGAAAATTGTGGTACTTTTATATAATGGAGTATTACACAGCTATAAAGAAAGATAAACTCTAGGCTTTTATAGGTAAATGGTCCCAAGTAGAGACCATACTCATAAGTGAAATAAATGAGACACGCATGTGCAAACACTGCATTGTGTCACTAGTGTAAAGCCTGAAAGAGTTAATTTAAACTCAGAGGTATAATAGACATTGTGAAATGATAGGAAAATGCTCAAGGGTAAAGAGCAACTGGGATGTGGGAAAAGAGAAGGGAAAGAAAGAAAAATTTTGTATGTATGTGTATACAGGGTAGCTAACATAGTTGATCTACTGTCTTCTATTTCTTTGCTGAAAGAAACTGTCAATGAGTGCTTGACTGATCAATATTGCATGTCTCTATCTTCATGAGAAACCACTTTGAAGATATCAATATGTAATACAACAAGCATTGTTAATTTCCTACCACTTTGTTTGTAACTCTGTATTGTCTGTACTGTTCTTTTGTTATTTTGTAAAAGGTTATCTATTAATGTTTTCCTCTTTTTATTTTTAAAATAAAAAAAAAAAGATAAATGTACTTCTTACCTCTCCACACAGACAGTGGAGGATGATCAGGAGATGAGAAGCAGGGGTCCACAGGGTCGCAATGGCAGGTTCAGGGAGGATGGAGCATGTTCAAAGCTGCAGCTGCTGATGGTACTAATAATTGCTGCTTGCTGGGCACCCACTTCACAGGTCCTCTGCCGGACACTTCATGTGCATTTGCTCTCATAATCACTACAGTGACCTGTGAGGCAGAAAGTATGACACCATTTTAGAGAGGAAAGATCTAAGTCGCAGAGAGCATACAATGCCAAGGGCCCTAGCACTCAGCTTATGAGAGGCAATGCCATGACAAATCCACTGATGGGTCCACTTCGGAAGCCTGGTCTGACTGCATCAGGGACAGATGGGCCCAGTCACTGTGTGCTGCAGCACCAGGACATGATCACAGCAGCTGAGCCCAGAGCAAGGCTATCTTGGGCCATCCCTCACACCCAGCCACTCGGCCTCCCTGCTGTCTCCAGGATACCCAGAGCCCTGGGGTATCGCCACTGACTGCAGCCACCTTTCTTGACCCTTTTGGAGGGACAGCACCCCTGACTCAGCATGTGGGATTTAGGAAGGGACTCAGTTGACCTAATCAAGGGGTTCGGGTCTCTGAAGAGTCCCCAAGCCTGAACCACCAGGCAGGTGCAGGGACTAACCCAGGCAGGCAGTGTGGTGCCTTCCCCAAACCTGTGCAAGCTGCCCCTGGAGAGGGTCCAAGCCCTCAGGAGTCCAGAGACAATTTGAGTGTCCCTTGATGGGTCACACCAATGTGTAACAAATCCCTAGGCAGGAAAACCTTGTGGGCAGGTTTAACCCAGCATTTCCTGAACTCAGGTACATCCAGAACCCTTTCATCATTTAGAATAGAGGTTGCTGATAGAAGTGCTGGTAAGCGCTGGCAACAGATGATGCCCTGAGCCAAGTATATGGAGGTCTGGCTGTGCCTTGCCATGGACTTTGCATCTATTAAAAATATGCCCTCAGTGAGTCCCACTGTCTCTCTGTGCCTCAGTTTTCCACTGGAAGATAGGAGGATGTCTTAGTGTGTTTTCCACTGCTATAGCAAAACACCCAGGACTGGGGAATTTATAAGGAATAGAAGTTTATTTGACTTGTGGTTCTAAATCCAAGAGCATTGTGCTGGCATGTGGTGAGAACTTTCATTCTGCACCATAAAGTGACACAGAGCATCAAATCCCAAGACAGAGCAAGCTGCCAGCTCAAGTCTTCCTTCCTCTTCTTATACAGCCCTTAATGCCATCACAGGTGTCCCAACCTCATGAGGTCATCTAATTCTAATTACTCCCAGCGGCCCCCACCTCCTAATGCCATCAACATGTGACTTCAGAAGTTCAACTTCCAACAGATGAACTTTGAAGGACACACTGACACCACAGCATCAGCTTTTCCCACAACAGCACTTCCTGGGAGCATGGATGTAATGTCCATGTGGTCAATTTTTGTTTAAGTACTCATATATATGTTTGAATATGTACTTAGAAAAAATATACCCATCACATAATAGCTGTGATCTCACAGACAAAATCAAATTATATTTTACAGTAAATGTAACTGAGTAAAAACATGGGATCTGTTTAGAGAAACACATTCAAGGAGCTAATACAGTAATCTGGACGCTGCAGTAGTGAGTAAATGACTCAGTTCTAGGACATCACTGCCCTCAACAAACTCTGGAACCCTACCTGCTCTCTATTTGCGTGGATGTTAATTAGTTCACTAGCAGGTATGCGTGGGACCGTTTCCTTTCGCTGAATTTCACAGTTTCTCTTCTACCTTGCCCTGGGAGCCCTTCCCAAAGGCCTCCTCAGCAAGGGCAGCGGTGTGGAGGCACCGGCTAGTGTGGGAGCTCTGGGCCAGAGCCAGGCAGGTGGAGCCCTTGCATGGCTGCCACTTCCTACCTGGTTCTAGCTTTGTGTCTCCATTTGCAAAGAGCACACAATCACAACCCCACCTTCTAGCAAGGGTCCAAGAGCATGCGTACTCATGAGAACTTCACACACTGTGATGGGTGAGGAAGGGTGGGGCAGACACAAAGGCTTAAGTCAATCACTTGGCCTAGTCAAGACTTTAAAGTCAGCACAGGCACCCTGAGACTGGTGAGTGTGTCCACACCTCCACTGAGGAGCTTGTTCCTGTGCTTTGCTGGGGCTGGGCGTGGGCTGGTTTCCCGGAAAGCTTACCTCTAGGCCCTCACATCTCCTTTGGAGGCCAGATTCTGCACAGAAGAAAGGCTCCGCGTGCTCATTCTCCCTATGACTGAGGCTAGGACATCAGATGTTTCTTCTTCCCACATCACAGCATTCTAGAGGATGGACCTGGAAGCTGAGAGGTCAGCCTCCTCAGTGTTTGCCTGATCAATGGTAGTCATGGAGTTGGTAAGGAGAGACGGCTGGTAAGGCAGCAAAGGAAAGGGTGAAGGAAGTAGGGCTAGCTTATAAATAATCGCCATTATAATGTTTAATATTTACTGAATGGATTCTAGGTGCCAAGTACTTTGTGCTGCTATCTAATTCTTTGTTTAATTTGCACAGCTCCATATTTTGCTAAGAAATGAGGTCTCTAGTGGATAAAATAACTTGCTAAAAAGACTGCATAGCAAGTAAGTAGTTGTCTCAGTCAGTTACTGCTAGATAACAAACAGCCTCAATGTTCTAGGGCATGGTCACAGTTCAGCTAATCCCATAAGACTTGGCTGGGCTTGAATCCAGCATTTGGTTCAAGGATGATCCACATGCATCTTTTTCTGAGGCCAGTAGTTACTCTAGGTGTGTTCCCATGGCAGAGACAGAAAAAAAGACAGCCCAATCATGTAAGTACATTTCAAGCCTCTGCTTGAGTTACGATGGCTAGAATTCCGTTGGCCAAAGCAAATCACATGGCTAGGCCCCAAATCAAAGGCAGGTGGGGTACTTCAGTCCATTAAGATGGTGGAGGGGATACTTGTTAGTGTCAGAGACCTCAGCTACCACAATGATAAAACCAGAATTCAAATCATGATTTTGGTCATGACTTTCCCCCATATTCACTGCCAGATTGTACCAAGTGGGCAGTTGCCATGGTCTGAGACAGTCCATGCTTTCAGCCCTAACTCACAGCATGTGCTCAGGGCTGAGCATACTCCGCAGACATATTCTCAGTCTTGAACCCTTCAATTGGATCTATTCCTTCACTGAAGCCGCGTGCAGACAACCCTCGTGTGTACAACCCTATGATGCTGTAGCCTCTCCCATCCTGCTTCAGCTTATACTTCTACTTTATTAGACAAGGCTCCAACTTTATGGAGATTCCACACACCCCCACACACAGGAAGCGGACTTCCCTGGTTTGTCGCAGCAAGTTGTCATGTATGGTTGTACCAGATGTACACAAAAGCTCCCAGCTGGGGGCTAAAATCCAGCCATACAGTACATAACTTGGGACTACATCCACCCAGAGGAAGGAGCACCTTCTCTTCACACAAGCTTCACGGCCAGCCAAGCCATGTCATAGCTATGCTTAGTGGCCTGGGGTGGCATCTGAAACTGCTCACCAAAATGCTATGCAAGGTAGGGTTAGCCAAAATGCAGCAGGGTTTTAGAAGACTCAGATTCAAGTCCTGGTTTGTACAAGGTCTGAGACCTAGAAAAAGCAGCATTACCTGGCTTAGCTGCCTCAGTTTCCTTGAAGGGCTTTCCAGTCCTCACAGCGAGGCTGGGTTTACACTGTGGGACCCTTGGCCTACAGCAGAAGAGGAAGGAAGGAGAACTTCAGCCACCCTGACTTTGAAGATAAAACCCCACCAAAAGGCAGTGAAATTGTTTTCCTGACCTAAAAATGATATTTGATTTAGACCCACTCTCAGAGAACTCAGATTCAACAGCAGGATGGAGGTGGGGCTGAGAATTGGGGGGCACAAGGGTAAAGCGAGGTTTGTTTCCAAGGAAGCCTGGGTGATGCTTTCTCACCCCTGGTGCTGCTGCTGCTGGAGACAATTCAAGAGCATTGTTTATTCATCATCAGAGTTTCTTGGACTCTGAGTTCAAAGGTTTGATTTCCCTCCTCACTCATACATTCTCCCTCTCTCTTATCCTCTTCCTGATACTTGTTACAGCTGCGTTTTTCAAGCCACTTACTGTCTGGAGGGTAAGTGGAGTGACGCAGCTCATAATGTGCGAATAAATGGGAATGAAGCTTGTCAGCTCGAGTGGAATGAATTACTGTCCCGGTGAAAGGCAGTGATGGGGAGCAGCTGCCCGGGGAGCCGGGGAGGGCACAGGCAGGTATGCACCGAGTGGCCGCAATAACACTTACTATGATTTATCAAGGAGCACTTGAAAGAGCCTTGGAGGTGTTAAATAGGCATGAAAAGAGGCTTCAAGGCACTTGGGCCCTGGCAGAGCAGAGTGATTAGTGGGCTCACAAGCCTGACCCTGTGTGTAACTTCCTTCCCGAAGAGCGAAGGCGAAATCTTCAAAGGCACTCCAGAGAGATGGCCAAGTGGCAGCGGGTCCAGGGGTGGGGACTTGGAGCCAAGACGTTTCCTAGGATGAGGTAAGCAAGCAGGCAGCTTGAGGACCCAAGTGAGAGGGGGACACAGAGGATGCAGGGAGTATTGAGCTGGCAGAGGTGAGGACAGATGGGGAGAGTGAGGGGACTCGGTCAAGGGTACCTACAAAGTGGCCTCACCAGCGCTCCGGGCTGCTCACTGGGACCACACAGCACACATCCAGAAAATTCTCCCTGAACCAGGTTTTCTCCCCCATTCGCTCGGCACAGAGCCTAAAATGACCCTATCAGACACGATACATGTAGAGTAAGCAATGTTCTATCTCAGCATGGTTGTTAAAATAAGAATCCCAGCTGAGCGTGGTAGCAACATGCCAGGAATCTCGGCACCCTGTGAGGCTGAGGCAGGAGGATCACAAGTTCCAGCCCAGGCTGGACAACCTAGTGACTTGGCAAGATAAGATCTTGTCTCAAAAAGCCAAAAAAATTAATGAAGTGCTTGGCATGTAGCTCAATGCAAAGGCCTTGGTTATTTGAGGCCCACAGTACCTCAAATAATAATAATAATAATAACAATACGAATAATTCCTGGGAGAGGTACAACACAGTCACGGAGGCCACACACAATTGAATCTAAGGGCTGACCAGGACAAAGCCGTAACCCTTTCCCCTTCCCAGCTCCTCCAGTGAAGGATATGTCCAAGTGGGCTCCTCAGACACTGCACAATGCTTTATGAGGGGAGGGAGAAGTCATCCTGTGTGTTTTGAGATGTTGCCAGCATCCTTGGTCTCTACCACTTAAATGCCAGCAGCACTCATCCCTCTGTAGTCATTACAATCAAAGTGTTTCCAGACATTGCTAAATATGAGAAGCCTGGACTCATTTTGTTTTTTAAACTGCAGATTTGGACTCCATATAGTGCCTATGACCTACCTGAACCCTGAACATTATGGTTCTGCTGATCCCCCTCCTCCCCACTTGATATGGGTGGAGTAAGCACATCCGCCATTTATATGTTGAAGTCCCATCTTCAAATCCCTCTGAATGTGACCTTGTTTGGAGAGAAGCCTTACACAGGCCATCAAGTTAACACGATGTCATCAGAACAGATCTTAGGCCAACATGACTGGTGTCTTACAAAAAGAGAAAATAGAGTCACAGGGCCAGATGTGCATGCAGGTCAACTGCCAGGTGAAGATGAAGGCAAAGATGGGAAACACCAAGTTTGGCAGCAAATCACCAGATGCTGTCTGTAACCCACCCTATCAAGACCTTGACCTCAGACTACTCACCTCCAGAACTGTGAGACAATGATGTCTGAGTGTTTAAACTGCCCAGGCTGTGGAACTTCCTTCCAGCAATGCTCAAAAATACACCACTCATCATTTTTTTCTTACTTTTATACTTCAGGTTAGTAACGTGTACATTCTCTTCTATACCCATAACTCACAAGATTCTTTAGTTATCTGAAATGGGGTAATACTCCACTGTCTTTTTTTTTTTCTTTTTGTCTTCTTGAGACAGGGTCTCGCTATACAGTTCAAGCTGGACTTGAGCTCACTTTGTAGCCCAGGCTGGTCTTGAACTTGCAATGATCCTCCTGCCTCAGCCTCCCAAGTGCTAGGATTACATCTGTGTGCCTCCACCCGTAGCCTCCATTGTCCTTTTTATTACACTTTTCACTCCAGATTTCTCAGGTTCATCTCTAGTGTGGCTGGATTTCATGAAGGGCTTCTTTCATCTTGTTTTTTCCCAAGAAGGATCTTGCTGGCCTTATATAACGTGTGATCTTGCGGATGTGTGCTGGCATTATACTTAATGGGCTCTGTGGCCGGGGACAAGGTTTAAGGGCATACATGTTATTATCAGAACATCAAGAACATTGCTCCATTGTCCAGCAAATTGGAAATTGCTGTGGATAAGTTTGAGACTGGCCTAGGTTTTCTTCTTGTACTTGGCTTTCTTATCCCAACGGTCATCACGCTAGGTGCCCGTATGATCATATAATTTTTTTTCTTTGATCTTTTTCTTGGAAGTTTAAGAGCCTCAGAAAGATAGGTCTTTTATCTATATAATTTTTTCTGTGTCCATAAATATATATTTAGGGTCTTTACTTCACAGATGTTTTCTTGACTATTTTGGGGCATTTATTTCCATTCTATTTGTTCTGTTTTTTTTCCCCAAATCTACCATTTATGTATATGCTTGACCTTTTCCACATCTATCATCTTCTCTCGATTTTACAGTAATATTTCCTACTCTCTGGCACTTTAAAATGACTTCTATGGTTTGCTCTACTCTCTTTGTTGTATCCCTGGCTGAGTTTCTGACCATGTTTATTCTTTTTAGTTGTTACTGCTGTTAGTTATTCTCTTTAGTTGTTGCATTCGATGCTGTAAAGCTTCTTCTTCTCATCTCTTTCTTTCCTGAGCTTTGCTAGCTTGCTTTTCATCAGCTGAGTTCTTTTCGTAGAAAGACCATATCACCTGTCACTTCCTGGAGTCTATGTATAACCATTGGTCCAACTCGTACTCTGTCACAGTGGATCGTTCTCCTGGTGTATACTCATCAGCTGCTTTTGCTAACCTTTGCTTCTCTTTTTCGGTTATTTTCAGTGTGAAGCATGTGCCCATAAAGACTCCTCTGACTGTTCCTCTTTCGATAGGGACAGCTGTTGTCTAGGGAAGGTATGGGGGGCATGAGGAGGGGTCACAGAGGACACTGAAGAAACTCATACTTAATTCAGAGTTGTAGTCTCAGGTACTAACTGCATTTCCTATGCTCAAGGACATGTGGCTGCTCACTTTGGCATGCTGGAGAAGCCAACAAGCCCCTGTCCCAGGGCCTCTGGGAGGAACCCAAGGCTCACCTTTTAGACTTTTCTTACTTCTCCCAGGTTTGCCTGTTGGGGAGTTCCAATCTAAAACAGAAAGAAACACTCACCTTTCACGCTGACCTCTCCCTCTTTGGCTCCACAGGGTGGTGGAGACCTGCGCATTGGGGTGTCCATTTCTGCTTGGGTGCCCCTCCTCATTTTTGGGCTTCCTAATCAAGACAACAGTCTGAGGTGGGGAGTTAGCTTTATTTCAGGAAAAACCGGTCCTGCCTGAAGTCTCATGAGGGATGGACCTGCTCCCTCCACTTGCTGTGCTTTATGCTAGACACAAGAGATGGAGCAAGGACAGCAACATTCAAGTCTATTCCCATGTTTGCTTATTTGTGGTTGTTTTGTGTAGATTTAAGTGACAGAAGGATAGAAACATGACCTTCTTAACTTTAACTGGAAATTGTATTTATTTAAAATATTATTATTATTATAACATTTAAATATGGTTATAAAAGAATTATGTTCACTTTTCAAAGTATATTAAATGAAAAAAGTGCAGAGAAATCTGGATTCCCATCACACAGGAAACTTCTGGTAACATTTATGACATTTCGGGCTGGGAATTTAGCTCAGTGGCACAGCGCCTGCCTGGCAAGCACAAGGTCATGAGTTCGATTCCCAGTACCGGAAAAACCAAAAAAAAAAAAAAAAAAAAAAAAAAAAAAAAAAAAGGAAAGTGAGTGCCTTTAAAAAAAAAAAAGACATTTCTTCTCAGACTCTACAGGCAGGACCAGCAAGGTCAGCAGGAGGGCTAGGAAGATGTCTAAGAAGGGTCCCTTTAGTGGCCCATGGTAAGGGGACAAATATGTCCTGGTAGCCTTTCCAATGTGGCAAATAAGAACAGACTAGGAAAAAGAAGACCATGCCAGGCGCTTTGCTACTTGCTCTGCAGACTTTAAACAAATTAATCCTCACAAGGATCCTAGGTACTTCCTAGGATACTTACCCTATGATTTCCATCCCTGGGTATGGGGAATTCTCAGTGGAGAAGTGACAGTCACAGCTAGGAAGTGGTAGCACAGAGCTTGGAACCATTCAGTTAATCAGTCCTCTGTCCTCCTCCAAAGCCCTTGACGTAGCTCTTGCTCATAGTAGGTGCTTATTACTTGTTACATTTCACTGCAAGTTAAACTATTTCTTCACATGAAGGGTTAGAGGTGAGACTTTTGGTCCAAAAAATAAGGATTATGTTCTCCATCATTAGGATGGCTGCATAACGAAGAAAAACTAACAAGAAGGAACAAGTGCTGATGAATATGTGGAGAGAACGGAGTCCACGTACATTGTGGTGGGAACCAAAGGGGTGCAGCTGCTGGGGAAAACAGTATGGTCAGTCCTCAAGCAACTGAGCACAGCATCATGCATGCATGGAGCAAGCCTGCTCCTGAAGAAAAGAAAAAGGTTGGAGGTGGAGTCTCAAAGAGATATTTGTTTACTGTATTTATAGTGGCATTCTTATAGTGAAAAGATGGAGATAACTATGGTATCTATCAATTGATGAATGGCTGAACAAAATATGGCATAGACATATAGTGGAATATTGTCAGTCTTTAAAAGGAAGAACACTGTAACACACAGCACCATATGTATGAACCTCAAGAATTATGTTGAGTAAATAAGCAAGTGAGAAAGACAAACACTATGATTTCACATCTGTGAGGTATCTAGAGTAGCCAAATTCATAGACAGAAAGTAAAATGAATGATAGTTTCCAGGGGCTGGAGGAGGGATGGAACAGGGAGTTGGTCGCTAGTCAGGCCAGAGTGTGAGTTTTGCAGGCGCTCTGTGGATGGGTGGTGGGGACAGTTGCCAAACAATGTGAATGGATTCAATGCCGCTGAACTATGCACCTAAAATTGCTTAAGATGGGGCTGGGGATTTAGCTCAGTGGCAAAAAGCGCCTGCCTGGCAAGCGCAAGGTCGTGAGTTCGGTTCCCGGTACCGGAGAAAAACCAAAAAACAACAACAACATAAAATTTTTAAATGAGTTTTTTGTTATTGTTTGTGAACAGTTCAGTAAAACCAAGATCTAGTCTATAATATATGAAGTATATATTTTTAAATTTAATGCCAGAAC
>NW_004955433.1:12754250-12759794 GCF_000276665.1 Chinchilla lanigera
CTCAGTGGCAAAAAGCGCCTGCCTGGCAAGCGCAAGGTCGTGAGTTCGGTTCCCGGTACCGGAGAAAAACAAAAAAAAAAAAAAAAAAAAAAAAAACCAAAACAAATTGCTTAAGATGAGACTTTTTAATGTCACCTATATTTAGCATGTTCTTTAAAAATTTAAACAAAATTTCCAGGCATGGTGGCGCATGCCTCTAATTCCAACATTCGGGAGGCTGAGGCAGGAGGATCATTGTGAGTTCGAGACTAGCCTGGATAACAAAGTGAGCTCAAGACCAGCTAGAACTGCATAGGGAGACCTTGCCTCAAAAAGACAAACAAAACAAAACAAAACAAGTTGATAAGTGGAGAGAGAACTGAAGCCAAGAGAAAGACACGTCACAGAGCTGAAAAAGGAGCTATGAGCTTCAAGGGCAGTCTGTGGACCTGCAAAGGGTTTGGGCCTGAAGTAGCTACAGGAAAAGGGTACAATTCTTCCTTGTTTCCTGGGGGCTTCCAGGACAGCTACAGAGTCCAGGCCAATGACTTTGGAGTCATCAGGTAACGAAACCAGACCGAATATGATCATGAGGCCTCAAGGTAAGGGGTCGAAGGAGGGGAAGCAATTTTTCAGAGACAAAATGCCCTGTGGCTGGAATTTAAATCGGTGATGGCTGAAGGAGGAGAGAGGATCCAAATCGATGTACTCATAATTTAGTAAGTTTCCAGAGGCTGCCTAGGCATTCTGTGGTCCACTGGAAGAGTCATCTGTAGCATTCATGGTCGTCCACCCCAAATGCACCTTCAGTAGAGTTTGGTGTTGCTTCATCATATACCAGGACTGCCTTTCCTATCTATCACCATTCTCAAACTACTCATTTATTCATAAAGTATCCATCCGTTCATTTACTCATGTATCATTGAAGTATAGACACAGAAAGAGGGTGCGAGAGAGCCCTTAACCACCACTAGACCTTGCCCTAGGTCTGCAAAGCAAAGCAGATATGGCCCTATTCCTGCAGGGGTTAACAATGCAATAGGAGGTTTAGATATCAGTGCAGTGATCATATGAGGAAACCTAAATTATAACTGTGACAAAGATTGTGCAAGAGAGTGCCATGTGTGGGGAAAACCCGCCAAGTGCAAGGTGTGAGCTGCTTGCGGTACAGAAAGGTTCTTTTGTATCCTGAGCAGATGGGAGAGACGATGCTTAAACCCATACCTAAAGGATGACCAGAAATAAAAAAGAGACATCCTGGTAGAAAGATGAGCATGTGCAGAGGCCCTGCAGTGGGAGGGAACTTATAAGAATAGGCAAATAAAATGAAAAGCCCAGGACTAGACACTAAAAGTTGAGCGATGGTGGTGTGCAAGTTCCAAAGCCCTTCAAGGAAGCTGTATTTCTAATAGGTAGCAATGCCTCTACCCAAGGCTTTCCTTATGGTGGCACTGGGCACCACGGAAGACCTTGGTGAGAGGGGTGCCATGCAAAGGCATTCACACAGGATAAGCATCCTGGTGGAGGCCAGCAGGAGTGATGAGCATAGTGTAGCCTGGAAATCCACCCACCTAGGGTGTGAACTTCAGCCAATCATTCTGATAGCTTCCCCTCTCATGCCCTGTTGGCCTTCCCTAGCATTATTTGACTCTCCCATCCTCCACTCTCGGGGTCAGACAGAAGCAGCTTCCTCTGCATTTCCTCCTGGGTTGTTGCTGTTACTAGGACTGGCCAGGGATCTTCGATGGCTCTGGTCATCTTGCCTCCCTGACAGTGGCTAGAGGCTTCTGGAACCCAGAGCTCAGCCCAACCCACCCAGCTGCACAGCCGATTGTACCTGCTGCTTTGTTGACAACGGCAGCTCCTGATCTGAGCTCCCCTTTTCTTCCTCACCACACCCGCCTCTGGTCTCTCCATTCTCATGGCACCTGTGCAGGTGAAAAAATATTGTCTTATACAGGACTAGATACTAATTATTTTCCATCATCTTGAGATGGCTCTTTTAAAATACTTTAATGTAACTCAAATTATCATGATTGTTGGCTAGGCACAATCCTGACATCATCAGTATCATTACTTAGAAGAAAATCTCAACTGTAACTACGTAGGTGTAGCATTCTTCTAAGGAAACGGAGATGTCAAGAACTCTGAGTTCAGGAAGTTGGTCTCTGTATATGAGGAAGGTTCACCAATACCTTTGCCAATTTATTTTGTTTATATTTTTTCTTGTGAGGGTGAAAGACGGATCTAAATCTATGTTTACATCAGTGTAAAAGAGAGTTTTCATTAAGTATGAAATAAAACTTCTAAATGATTAGAGAAACACTGTACACTTTACTTGGTAATAACTTTTAATTTCCTTACTACATAAAATAACGATGAATTTACCATTGGCAGAGTCAATGAAATTCCACAAAATGTAGTAGTAAATGTTAAGGCTGTTGTCATCTCCTCCTCCCCACCCCACCTGGCCACACAGACAGAATAGCCTCTGCTCAGACTCCAGGAGCTGGCCAGAGTTTAATAAAAAAATTTGGAATTGACTTGGATGAACAAGCAGACACCTCCAAGTGATAATCATCCTATTCGGGACTGGAAGAGGAAATGTGTTTTGGTTACTCAGAAAGTAAATCACTGCGCCAATGCACAGGAAGAAGTCCAAGTCAATAAAGAGAAAATTTATTGAAATATTAATTAGATTTTGTTCTCTCTCTATCCCTTCAAGGAAGTAGGTGGGCTTTGTAATTCTTTTTTGTTTTTTTTGTTTTTTTGTTTTTGTTTTTTTGTTTTTTCTCCAGTACCTGGAATCGAACTCACAACCTTGCACTTGCCAGGCAGGCGCTGTGCCACTGAGCTAAATCCCTAGTCCCCAGCTTTGCAATTCTTGGCCTCAGGAGTTTTAACAAGGCTGCAAACAGAAGATGCTGAAGTGAAAGTCTCTCCCAATCTGTTTTGGAAAAGGGAAAGTCATTGAGCAGCTGGAATGAGAGGTGTGAGGGTAGCTGTGGGTGCTCAGAGGACCATTGGATGGCGAGTGGTGAGCTAGTCTGAGGGGAGAAAGGGGTTTATTCCACTGACATGCAACCCAACGGGCCTGGCTGCAAGGCTGGTCCCCATATGGGCAACTCGTAACCACCCAGGGGCTCTTGTGTTTCTGGTATAGAAGAGGACCCTAGGAGCCTGAAAGACTCTGCAGGCTGAGACAGGAGACTTTGAGCTGGGCAGAGGGCTGAATGCCAGCCCCTCTCAGGAAGTGGGTGTAGAACTGCGTATACCTGTGGTTGCAGATCCCACCAACCATCTTGCAGGCACTAGCTATCTCCCAGTGAGATTAAATAAGCGCAAAGACAATGAAAAACTTAACGCTATTTCTTCCACACTTGTGTTTATAGACTGAGACTTATACCTTGAGACACCAATAAAATGATTCCTGTAGTGTGTGGGCAGCTAAAAAGCCCATCTCCTGTGCCCTGGGTATGCAGCAGAAATCACTGCAGGCCTGCAACACTGACTGTCTCCATATCCCCAGACCCTGCCGGCATGAGGCAGGCACCTCCGCAGGCTGGAGGCGGCTGTTCTCCAAGTCACGATGAAGACAGCTTTAATGGGCTTAGAGTCACGTGTCCCTCAAAGGCCAGCCCCCCTGGACGGCTGTTTGCAAACTCCTCTCCAAAGCAGCTTCCCTTGAAGAGAGTTGCTACACAATCATTACAAATTGATTGCAAAAGAGCTAACAATCATGATTAAATCATTAAATTCTTGTCTACGCTTCAGAGAGCGGTGAGAAAATTAACTTCCCACCAACCTAATTTTTTCCTGAACATGAAATAATGATTTTCTGCCCGTCTAATTACAAAGCCAACATCTGATCAAGCCAGCATCCAGAGGGGATTATCGCATGCACGAGTATTAGACCTCATTACCAGCTTGAGTGCAAAATTATTACATCTTGTAATTGGATGGTGAGATTTATATACAGATCGGCCCGGTTTCTGTAAGATTGTAATTACAAGCTTCGTTGGTTAGCTACTTATCACTCAGCACAGAAGAGAGGAAAATAAGCAACAGAAAAGGCATTTCATTAACCCATAACCCTATCAAGGGAAAGCCACTGTAACACCCATGTCTGCATTAGGGAGAACAGCTAAATTCACAGATGAAACAATTTATTATACTCTTTGCAAATGGGATTGCATTTTGTTTAACCCCTAATGAACTCTTTGGGTAAAGTGTCTGAACAAACCATTCATTTTATAGACAACTAGGTTCAATACAGTAATTATAAGGGGTAACTGACTGAGATAAATGCTCACCTGCTTAGAGGCAGTTGATTAGAGGCACAATTGCGGGACGCTGGGCGCTGCCACAAAGGGGCCAGGGACTGGGACAGGGTGGGTCCTGGGAGCTGCTGGAGGCAGTGGGATCCCACCTGGCAAATCTACCTCCACTAGCCGGGAGGACCGTCAGGCTTGGCTGCAAAGGGTGAGGTTTAATAACGCTGCAAGAGCAACGCAGTTTTAACAATTTTAAAGGCACTGATGTGGAACACAGAAATTTAAATACAGGCTGATGAAGGCTCCTCTCATGCTCCAGATGCACGACCTAAATTAAATGTTACCTTTTCACATGTTTATGGCACAACAATGGGCCTCACACAAAGTCAGCTTGACAGGGTGTGAAACTGAAGTCGGATTGTAGGCCACAGAGGTAATTTTTCTATCTGCTGCCTGCTGCACTTAATCTCTTCTAGGAGGCAGCAAAGTCCTCAACCAGGTGCAGCCTGGCACTGCAATGCATCCTGGGGTATTCTGCGACTCCTCAAAGGTGCAGGCCCTTCAGATGTCAGTGTACATGAATAAAGTTTTATTAGAACACAGCCACATTCACTGGTTTACTTTATCTCTGGCTGTTTTGGGCTACAAACACAGACCTGAAAAACCAAAGAATATTTAATCTCTAGCCTGTACAGAAAATGTTTGCTGGCCCTGTTTCTATTCCATTCAGTTGTTTACTCATCCATTTGATTCATGAACATGGGCTGAACACCTACTGTGTGCTAGAGCAGGGGCTGGGACACAATTCCTGCCCTCCAGGACATCATAGCTGCTGGGGAAATAGACCTGGACACTGGGTCAGGGGCTTCTGAACAACTGGTCATCTGTTTCTGCTTTGTCTGGTAATAGTATCCTGGATTTCCTCTGGGGATCAGGCCTCACTGTGACCCAGTCCATGTCACCTGGTCACCATGACTGATTAAAGCTGGATGCATGATCTCATCGGAGCTTTGGGCTGCAGTCTAGGGCCCTGTGTGGGGACAAAGACAGTTCCTTCTTTAGTTGGAGTCAGGCTTAGTTGGCTTAGGTCTGGAACCACACAAAGCATGTTGCTTCCCCCTTTGACAAAGTCTCCAGAGAATCGCGGTGGTATGAGTCCGGCCCACACTCGGACCCAGGAGCGCTGCAGCTCCCGGAGAACTAGGTTTAGAGGTCCCATTCAACCCAGCTATCCCCCTGCTGGGTATTTTCCCAGAAGATCTAAAAACATCATATCACAGTGATATATGTG
>NW_004955433.1:12760614-12798103 GCF_000276665.1 Chinchilla lanigera
CGCTTTTGCCGCTGAGCTAAATCCCCAGCCCTTTATATTTTTTATTTTATTTTATTTTTTTTACTCTTTTTTTACTCCTGGTCTTTTTCATTTCATGAGCCAGTAAAATACCTGGTATTGACTGAACCAATCTACCACAAGATAAGAAAGAATGTATTTGGTGCACACACAAACACTGACTAAAGGAGACAAAATGAAGTCTGTGGTACACAAGGTTGTGGGCAGGATGCTGTAGAAGCACAGGGGAGAGCTTGGTTCTGTACTTCCCGCAGCTCTTCCCGGATGAGAGGTCATCGGGCCTGTGATCTGAAGCATGAGCGGGTTTTGATGGATGGAGAACACAGGGTCATTCTAAACTGAAGGCAGGAGTAGGAGAGCACAGAGCTGCCTCAGGAAGAATGTGAAGGGACCTGAGAGAGAGTGGAGGGAGATTAGGAGCAAATGAAACCCCACGCTGGGATCCGGTCACTTATCTTCTGAACCACAGGGAGAGCTTGTTTTCAGAGTTCTGATGCCTGTGGACACCTGGGTCCACTATGCTAGGAAGTGATGTGGGTCACCACCCGGAGCTGCTCTACTGGGCCTTGAAATCTGCCTCCAGGTATTCACACTTCAGTGTGACCCCCCCACACAACCTTCACCTTGGAGACTAGAAGAACTTTTGTCTTGCAGAGGTGATGGGATGTCATTTCTGTAGTTAGGCAACATAAGGTCATGACTTCAGTCTTGCCCATTGTTGCAGTCAGGGTTTGTAAGGGAATAGATTTAATATAAGGGACATAATTTATAGGATTATTTTATAATATTCACCCAAAAACTCAAATGCAGAAGTGTGTGATAGATCCGTCCATGCACTAGAGACCCAAAGAATCCAGCTGAGGGCCTGGATCCCATGATATTGTCCTGCATGAGTCCATTTGAACACATAGAGCCTATGGCAATGCCTCCCACGAGTCCACCTGGAAGCCTAGAGCCCATGACAATGTCTCATGCGAGTCTGTATCAAGGATCTGTGCTAGAAAGGCCCAAAGGTCAGTGTTGGAAGCTAGAAAGTCTGCACCCACAGGATGAAGGATCTGTGCAGCAGGTTGAGAGATCTGCGCTGGAGCCAGGAAATGATGCTTAAGGTAAGGACCAGAGCTCCTCTGAAAACAACCATAGCCATCCTCAGCAAAAGTGAAGACCCAAGCTCCTCTGAAGATGAGAACAGCTGAGTTCATGTCAGGAAAACCTGTGTGACTAGCTTCTCCAGGAGAATCCACAGTGTACCCTCTTCCCCTCCAGTTCTCTTTACGTTGTTGACAACAATACTCGGCGTGTCTTCCACGTCTAGAACCACGCTGATTCAGTAATCCACCCCACCAGCCAACTCTCTCTCTCCTGCCTATGCACACACACTCTGAAGAAGCACCCTCCCAACTGGGGAGGCTCATGTGGCAGAAGACTGATGGTTTCTCTGGCCAAGAGTCAGCCATAAAGAGATCTCCAGTCTCACAACCTGCTATGGTTTGAATGTGTCCACAAAAGTCATGTGTTGGAAAGCTAGTACCCCAAATTATGTAATAATGCTATCAAGAGGCTTTTGGAAGGTAATGAGGATCAGATGAAATCAGAAGGTGGGCCCCCATGATGGCATTAGTAGCTTTGGACAAGAAGGGTAAGTGACCCAAGCTAGCACACTTGCTGTCTCACCATGCAATGCTCAGCAAAGCTGTGTGGTGATACAGAAAGATAGCCCTCACCGGAAGCTGTGTAGATGCCCATGCCATGCCCTGGGAGTCCTTAGTCTCCAGAACTATGAGCCAAAGCACCAAGTCTAGGCATTTAGTTATAGCAACAGAAAACATCCTAAGTCACAGTCTTCCACAAGCTGAGTCCTACCAACAACCACATGAGCTTAGAAGTGGATCCTCTGATTCTAGCTTGGCTACTGACTTCCTTTCAGCCCTGTAAGAGATCTTGAAGCAACTAACTCATTGAGCTGTGCCCAAATTTCTGGCCCATAGAAACCGAGAGAAAATAAACATATGGTTTTTGGTTCTGCGAAGTTTGGAGTCACTTGTTATACAAGGTAGGTAGCTAATAAACCTGAACTACAAAAATAATGGTTCTTAGAGCTCAGTTTTCCTCTAGATAGTGAAAGAGGGTGATCAGAAGGGAGCATCTTCAGGGTGGGAGAGGAAGGTGAGAGTGAAGCTATCATTCTTCTGGGGTTAGGTTTAATGTTAGTACCTCTCAAAACTTTCCTTCAAGGTACCATTCATGACAAAAGAGCATGTTTAAATATCTAGGCTTGTAATTAACAAATGTTTTTTGTCATCCATTGCAGAGAAATAAAATTGACTACATACACATGTAACATACTCATACATATCTACACGAATATATAATGCACATTATGGTTGATATGCTTTTATTAGATTGGAACCTAATACCCAATGTGAATGTGATAGTTTTAAGAGGTGGGAAATGGTTAGATTCTGAGGCTTCTCTATGAGGAACATGAGTACTGTCTTTATTAGAGAGGCTTGAGGGAGCTCTGTTGCCTCTTCCAATGTGTGAGGACACATAGAAGTTATCAAAACTGCTTGCATTTCCCCTTGATCTTGGTCTTTCTAGCCTCCAGAAGAGTAAGAGAATCAGTTGTGTTTACTAACAGTTACTTATAAGATGCCCAATTGAAGTTATTTTGTTATAGAAGCCTGAATGAGCTGAAGCAATTTCTGTATCCCCAGGGTCTCTAGCAGTGCTTTGTTGAACAAATGAATGGATGCAGGCACATCATTAGCCATGCACACGTATAAAGCACACATGCTTTAAATGATGAACTGAAGAGAAATGAGAGGCACTTATGCTGTTACTGTAATTGTGAGAGCCTCACACTAACAGTAGTTAATATCACATGGCACAATATGCCCTGAGGGAGAGTTTGGTGTCAAACAGAAGGATAGAAATCCACATTCCAAATTAGCTTTTTGATCATTTCAATTGGCCACTTTCTTTGTTCTGAGCCGGTAACCATTGCTTCCCCTCATCATATGGCAGGTCAGAAACCTGTGTGAAGAGATGAGGTGATAACTTGGCCATGTCCTCCTTCATTTCTACTGGTGTTTCCATTATTAACTTTAAGTGTGGTTTCTTTGGGTGAATTGTCTCAGTCACTTGTTCTTTTTGTAAAGGTTGATTTAATTAAAGCAAGTTATAGTAATCTCTAAATCCAATTAAAAGGGCACTTGGAAAACACAACTCCTTAAAATGTGCTGAAAACAAAAACCAAACCAAATGATGTAAAGCTGAGTAAATCTACCCTTTTGCATCATGACTTGTCCTCTTGTCCTTGTAAAGAGCCTTTCTGACAGAGGGTTGAGTGAAGGAACCATGACAGTCCATGAACTGAAAAATTGTTAGCATTTCACGTGTCAGGGTGTGTTCTAAGTGTCTTCCAAGGAAGGGACCATTGTGATTAAAGATGTGGTCCCAAGGATAGCACTGGTGGGAGATGGTAGGTCCTTGATAGGTGGGCCAAGTGGGAAATCCTTGAACTTGTGATCTGTTGAGTTCTTACAAAAGGGCTGAAATAAAAAGAGTAAGCCTGATCCTGCCTCTCCTCTCTCTGCCTCTCTGCTCCTGACTTGAGATAGGATCACTTGCTCCTACACAAATGCCCACCATTGCTATCTAGCATTCTTCATGAAACCCACACCAGAACCAAGCCAGTGCATGTGCCGTGCCCTTGAACCTCCAAAACTATGAGCTAAATAAACCCTTTCTCTTTATAAAGTTAGCAGGCTCAGATATTTTGTTGTAGTAATACAAAGATGGTGAATCAAATATTTCCTGTATTTTAGATAAAAAATAAATAGATTTGTTTTCAGACTCTCCATTCCATTCCATTGATCTTGGGCTTGTCCATACAGTCTTGATTACTATTGCTTTGCAGTAAGTTTGGAATCACAGAAACATGATTGCTCCTGCTTTGTCCTTCTTTTAAAAGATTATTTTGGCTTGTTGAGATCCCTTCAAATGCCCTATGAATTTCAAAATAAGCTTATCAGTTTCTACAATAAATCAGCTGGGATTCTGATAGGATTGCAGAGGATCTGTATATCAGTTTGAGAAGTACAGACATCTTCAAATTCATGAAAATAAAATATTTTCTACTTTAAATTTTATTTAATTTATTTTTGTTTGGTAGCGTTTAGAGTGCATGGTTCACAGCTAAGCAAATTCAAATTAAAACCACAGGGAGATGCTGTTTCATGTCCATCGAGAGGGATAAAACCAAAAATCACACAAACAAGTACTGGTAAGGAAAACAGAACTCTTTTATGTTGCTGGTAGGAATGTAAAATGGTTTAACTGCTTTAAAAATCAATCTGGCAGTTCCTCAAACAGTTAAAACATAAAGTTATCACATGTGCTAACAATTCCATTCCTAGGTACGTACACAAATGAATTGAAAGCATGTGTCTCCAAACAAAATTATACGTAAACATGAATAGAGGCATTATTCACAATATCTAAAAAATATAAATAACCCAAATGACCATTAACTGATAAATGAATAGATAAAATGTGGTCTATCCATAGATTGTAATATTATTCAGCCATAAACATAAATGCAATACTTTACATACTACAACATTCATGAATCATGAAAACACACCAAGTAAAAGAAACTGGTCACAAAAGACCCATATTATGAGATTCTATTCATATAAAGTATTCAGAACAGGGAAATCTGTAGAAAAAGAAAGAAGATTATTGGTGTTTTGACTGTGGAGGGAGGTTGGGATATAGGAACATGATAGCAAAATCTACAGTGAATCTTTCTGAGGTGGCAAAAATGTTCCAAAATTGACTATGATGATGGTTGGCCTGTGAATATATTATAAAGCACTGAATTATATATTTTGTTTTTTATTTATTTTAAAACATTTTATAAAATATTGCATTTTGTTGAATTTTCATACATGTGTATAATGTATTTTTATCATTATCCAGCCATCCTAATACCCTTCCTTACATCCTTCCTTGAATTGTATATTTCAAATGACTGAATTGCAATATAAATGAATTACAGGTCAATAAGGCTGTTACATTTTTAAAATGTTAGCTATTCTTTTATGCTGGTTGAAATATAAGCATAATGACTGGGGCTTGACCTGCCATATGAACCACAAAATAGACGTGTGATAGGAGGCCAAGAGGTTAGAGGGGGCCTAGGGCTTTACCACTTTAGAATATCACACCAGCTCCTGACTCTATAATTTTATTACCTGAGAGAGAAATAATCATCCACTTGTTTTTTTAAATAATATATAGACAAGTTCTGATGTTGTTTTCTCATATGACATTGGGTAATCTTAGAAAATCCCAGAAGAACAAGAGTAATAGGATAGATCCGGAAACAGAGCCCAAACAACCACAGTGGTTATCAGTGCTATTCCCCAAATGCATCTGGCTCTTTATACTTTAGGTATTTGGTAAGATGGCATTTCCTGCTACTTTGTGATTGGGGAACATGACTAGTTATGAGTGGAAATACGTGTGTCACTTCTGGCTTAAGTGTTTTTTTTTGTTTTTTTTTTTTTTTTTTGGTTTTTGGTTTTTCTCCGGTACCGGGAACCGAACTCACGACCTTGCGCATGCCAGGCAGGCGCTTTTGCCGCTGAGCTAAATCCCCAGCCCCTTGGCTTAAGTGTTAAATTGCTGGAGTGGGAGTCTCTAAGAGCTCACCCTGCTTCCTGTCCACAGTGACAAACAATACTCCGTTGACCTGGATCTCAGAGCAAAGAAATGGAACAGAATCCACAGACAATGAGCAGTAGATATTTTGTCTCAAGAAGAATTAAACCACCGAGATTTTTGGAATTGTTTGTTATCACAGCATAACACAACCTTTACTGATTGATATGACTACCAGCAACAAGTTAAAATCTACTTGAAATTTTGCATTTGAACTTTAAACACTTTGTACTTTGTAGTGTCTCGGTGGTGGCTTTAATGTGAAAATAACACTTCCTCTTGAATTTTGCACATGTATTAAGGCTTCAAGAAGATATTTCTTGTTTATGCTGTGATTTTACATATCCCCTGAGAACATCCCTGGTGAATGCATAACCCAGTTTAAGAAGTATTTTTTTTTCAATCTGGGGGCCAAATTCTAGACCCTGAGTCCCAGGTGAATCAATGTAAGGACTTTGAAAAATCATTCAAATGTGTTGGAAAATATTTTAATTAGCACTATTTGGTACACATGTGAAAGGCTTTCCATCTCACTAGGAATCTATTATGCTATGAATGAGGACACTGAGAGTCCATCAAGAGCAATGGTAAAGGGTGTGGACAGTGCTGTAGTTCGCATCTCCAAGATCCCCCAAGCCCATGCCTTTTCTTTTTCTCTCTTTCACATCCTAGCCTCGAGCTGACCAGTTTTGCTTCTCCACTAGCACTCATCCAGATCTGCCATCTCACCAATCTCAAAAGCAATAGGGCCTATCAGACAGGGAGGGACAGCTCTGAAACTTGGAAACTTAATTAACCTTTTTCTCTTATGAGTTAGTTATCTCAGGGATTTGTTATAGTAACAGGAAGCTGACTAACAGACACAACCTTTACAGTTGGCATGAATGCAAATCCTCACTTTGCCAGAATTCAGATTTCTTTTTAAGCCTCAGGTTCCTCATCTGCAAACTGAAGTAACAGTAGCATATATTTGAGAAGCTGAATGTAAAAATCAAAGGTGACAGTGAAATGATAAGAATCTCACACAGAGCTTGTGACACCATCAGGTGCAACATATGCTAGTCATTATTCTTAATAATCTGATCTTATATTAAAACTACCACGTTGGCTCTAATAAGTGGTAATAAAATCCAGTGGTAATTTAAAAAGAAGTACTGAGAGTATGCTAAATAGACAGCCTTATACCCAGCTAGTCAGGATATATATTGACTCCTTTCTAGAATATACATTGAAAAAGAACACACATTTATGACCCATTTTAATTCCATTAAAAGCCCTAAGGAAGTAGAAAAAATATGCAAAATTCAATAAACAAACAAACAATATAAATGTCTAAGCTTGGGAGATGGGTTAGATCTATTCTGGTGAATCACACTGAGAATATATCAGAAGTTTTAAAAACTTTTATGATTGTAATTCACTTAAGAAATGTATACTCTATCACAACCCTAAATAAATATGAATACTTAACTACATACAAACTTTGTAAAAATTCTTACCCTCACTAATGTAATACAGTCTAATAGTTTTCTACTCTATGTCACATTATTTACTGTTTTATTTATTTTTCAATGTTGATTTGACTTATTGCATTCATTTTCCTTTCTTTCTTTCTTTTTATTTTCTATTTTTTGGTACCAGGAATCAAATTACTAAATTCACTTTCTAATCTACTGGTGAATCTTAGGCTACAGGCTGAGGAACGCTGTCATGTGCAATTTTTATGAAAGGTGATTTTGAATATGTATTCACTGAATGGAAAGGAATCCAACATATACAGTGGTACCTTGGTTCCTGAACTTAATTCTGTCTATGATTCTGGTGCAGAATTCACTCCATGTTTCTGTTTGCCATTTGGTAATGATAAAAAGTATATTCAAACCAGAGTGACATAAGGTCATAGGGATTGTGAGTGTGTTTACATGTATCTCATCTACTAGAAAAACAAATGGAAATATATACAACAAAGTGAACAGCAAAACAATAGTCACTAGAATAGTGAGATTAGGAATTCTTTTTTGTGTGTATGTATGATACTAGAGATTGAATCCAGGACATTTGCACTGAACTACATTCCCTGGCCATTTCTTTTTAAATTTTCAAAAATTATTTTGAGATAGGGTCTCACTAAGTCACTAAGTTGCTCAGGCTGGGCTTAAACTTGCTATCTTCCCACCTCAACCTTCAGAGTGCTGTGATGATGGATGCACCCACCATGTCTGGCTAATTTTCTTTGATTTCTCTCTACTTTCCAGCTTTTCTACAAAATACATATTTTTTTAAAAAATGAATCCATTCCATAGGAAAATTCAGAGTAAGGTAGAGTGGCTTCAGTGAAACTAAACAACATGATTCCTTAAATTCCTAGTGAGAACCTGAGAAACACGTGGACTTCTTTCCTTTTGTCCTTCCTTACTTCCTTCCCTCCCTGCCTGCTTCCACCCTTCCTTCCTAACTCCATCCTCCTGTTTCTTTCCTCGCTCTTTCCATCTATTCCTCACTCACTTTCATCCTTCATCCCTCCCTACTCGTTTCCCTTCCTCTCTCTTCTTTCCATTGTCCTCTCCAAAAAACATGTACAGAGCTTAACTTTGTGATTGAAAGACACTGACTGGTATCTTGATAAGGACAATCAGGGCACAGAAGTTCTGATCCAACACAGGAGCCTAGGCTCTGTGGGATTTGGCCTTGTAGGTGAAGAACTGGCACAGAATTTTTAAAGCCAAGCACCACAAAAGGTCTCCTAGACCAGATTCATTTTGGAACATTGGCTGAGCATCACTGTCAGATGAGTTCTGATAGAAGAGCTAAGTGATAGATGCAAGCTGTCACAGTGTCACCGTTTTTCTGGTTCTGATCTATTTTTCTGAGAAGACATCACCCTAGGCTCAGAGTCTAGCACATCCTCCTCCACAGAAGTGTCTGGGAATCTTTAGGGTGCCAGGGTCCTAGAGAAGCTCATGTTCTAGAGAGGAGCATAGTCAATAGAAACATGAATGAGCAAATGCTTTGGGATGTAAATCTGTGCAGATAATAAAAAGAGGACACTGTGACAGAGAGAAAGGTGGATACTTTAGTGTTTGGATGGTCAGGAAGAGACTTTGGGCAGAGGTAGCATTCTGTGTACAATCCTGGATGCAGATAATAAGCCCGTCTTGACCAAGAACACTTTGCAAAAGGACCTGCAGGTACAAAAGCCTCAGAAAAGACTTTTGCTCTGGACCAAGAGTTGAATGTCCTTCTGAAATATGAGCAAGTCTATATGCAGGGGCACAAGACGATAACCAGGTGGTCTAGGGCCTATCACATAATCCCTGGTGGCCTTGCTCAGAGATCTGGGACTTTTTCCTAAATCCAGGTATCTCCCAGGTGGTAAGGATCAATGAAACTACCAAAACAACACACCCCAGTATATGCACAGAGTAGGTCCCAACAAACTGATATCTGTTAATAATGTCACCTAGATGGGGGGTTGCCAGCAGGTTTCTATAAGGGAGTAGCAACTCAGTGCTTGTGAGACAGCCTAATAAATAGAGACCCTATACGCTAAGCGCTGATATTAAAACAAAAATACCCAAATTCCAGAAAGTAATTCCTGAGTGAGTGCATTATTCTTCCCAGCTAATGAATAAGCCTTACACTTTCACACCTATGTAAGGGCAAATTCTGCCTATATTTATGGTTGCTGTTTTCCATAGCCATAAATTATGACCCCAGACTTCAGTCCTAGGCAACTGTTTATTTCTTTTTTTCACTGCTTTCTACACCCACTTCTCCCCCTTGAATACCCCACCAAAGTCAATAGAGATGATAGCTTTGAAACCTGGCCTTCCTGAGCACAAACTGCCCACTGCTGAGTGATGTGCAGGCTGTGGGATCTGGTCCCAGAACCAGGGAACACGAGCCTTATCCTGGGCAGGTGGCCTCTTTGGCCAGGTCTGCAGAGGCTACGTGAGATGCTGGGGCTGCCACCGTTGGGGCTATGGGGTAGCCAGGTAGGGCTGGTAAGCTGACGTGGTCAGCAAAATGAGTCCCTTCTCTTCTGAGTGGAGGTCACTTCTTGGATTTAAAAACATGCCCATCACCATAGCTGTGGCTTCTCACCGCGAGTGAAAGATGGCTAGAGACTGAAAAGTAGGATTTTTGTCTCCATTCCTTAAAGCCTCCACATACGCTTCAAACCAACAAACATGTGCATCTTACCTTTCTAAATTCCTTTGATGGGTTTCTATTACTGACAAATATAAGAACAAGCACAAAAATGATAACTTTCATTTCTGTTCATGGCTGTTTATGTTCTGCATGCCTGGCCCCCTTCAGGGATTAACACACCAGATCCTCTCAACACTTCTAAAATGATTACACCTACTATCCTCATTAGTATTAAATAGCATTATAAGTATTATTACTAGTAGATATGAAATAATAATTATGTAATTGTTATGATTCCAGAGGGGCTGGGAACCTGCACCAAGGTCATAAGGAATCTAAGTCACTTTCCTTGACACTGAGACAGGGGATACCCAACACCTGCAACTTAAGGAAGCGAGGTTTATTTTGCCTTACAGTTACAGCAGTCTCAGTCCTTGCTTAGCAGGCTCAAAGCAGAAGCAGTATGACAGAAGGGCCTGCTGCAGAAGAAAAGTTACTTATGTCATGGTGGCCAGCAAGCAAAATGACAAGGGAGGAGCTAGGGAAGGGATATACCCTTCTAGGTTACACATGCAGTGACTTTGCTCCAACTAGGACCCACCACCTAACAGCAGGTCAACTAAAGGGTCCCCAGAATCCAATCGCCTTCCAAGAACCTGAGCTTGAACCCTTGAAGCCCACGGAGAACATCTAGATTTAAACTATAACATGGAGCTAGCATCTGGCAGAGCCAAGATTCTAGCACAGGTCCATGAGAATGTAAAGTTCCAACTGTCCTGGCCTATATGAATGCCCTTGGCTTGGAAAGATGAGAGCTAAGGGCATTCGAATGGGCTTCAGAGACCCCTGCTCCCCTCATTGCACTGGCCAGGGCCCCAGCCCAAGGGTTTTGGTCTCAACCTCTAGAACTGGAGAGATGTTCGGGCTGGGAGGAAGGAAGGGAGGGGAAGCATCACACAGCCCGATGCTCACCCCCCTCTCCCACCAACAGCCAATCAATACAGGCTTACATTTTATGAGACAAGGAGTTAACTTGTTCAATTATGGGAGAGACAGCTCTATTCTTTCGTAACAAGTAATCTGAGTAGGGAAATCGATCCTGAGAGGCCCCATGCGCGCTGGCTAATTTTATATTATCCTCAGCCAATGGGTGAGGGCAGAGTAATAGAGTTGTTGTTACAGTTCATGATGGGGGTGGGGATCCACGGTGGGACAATCTGAGCTCAGCCTCGCAGCTGCAGCAGAGAGCGAGTGGGGGGCAGCACCGGATGGGGGAGCGCCCTTCCTTATTTATAGTCCTGGCCCAAACACGCTGGCTCCTGCCACAGCGTCCAAGACAGACACAGCACTCAGTCCTGAGACCCTGGGATTCCCACTACCCAAACCCATGGCCCCCAGCAGCCAGACATCCCCAGTTGATGGAACCGGAGAAAGGCAAAGCCCTGTCATCCTCATCACAAGGGGGCCTTGTGATCACCACATTCTCCCTGCTGTCCTTTGCAAGCGACTTCTGGACAGGGCCCAGGTTTAGGCTGGCAGCAAATCATCCTTGGCATCTTGATGGCTCAAACACTAATTCTTGTTTTTCTTGCTAAACACAGGGCTGAGAGATAGACAGGCTGCCACTGTTCTCTGTGTGTTCAGGACCCAAGAGATGCCTTCCCGGCTCCCCCAGGCTTCTGGCTGAAACTTCATATTCCTGGGGCCCCGGTTCCAGGCTCAACCCCCGCATCTGGGTTGTTCCAAATTCCTCCCCATAACAGCAACGTGTGCTGATCCAGCATTTTCTAATCCTGTCTTGTTTGTACCGCTGTCAGCATTTTGGAGGAGGCTGTACTTCTGAGGTGAATGGCTGGTGGCAGCCTCCTTGTCTGGGTGATTAAGTTTACCACTAATCACTGTTGACCTGACTTATAATATTATTTAGAAGCTATCATGCATGAACCATGTAGTGTGATTTTCACATGCACTGTTTTCTTCGACCTTTCTGGTATTATTATTCAGTTATCATTCCAGATTGCAGGTGAGTCGACTGAGGCTCAAAGAGAAAAAGTAATGTTCTCAGGACACAGAGGTAATAAAGGTCACAGCCAGGATTTGAACTTGACCTCTTTGGTGTGTCTCCTACACTTACAAGTGAACTCTGGGCAGGCAGGAACTATATCCTTTTGTTAAAAACCTCTGTCTTCCCCTGACTAGCTCATAGCCTCACGTAATTATAGAAGAATAGTTTCTGAAACATTAAATCAGGCCATTTTTTTATGTGCTCCTTTCCTTTTCAAATAATCTTCCTGCAGTCACCCTGTCATTATGACCCCAGAGGGAAAGGGGAAAAGAAATTCTCCAGAAAGGGGACAGATATGAGGAATTCTAACACACTGGACAGAAAGGAATAATACCCTCCCCACCTGGAAAATATGAGGGGCAGAAATAAAACACGTAATGAGGCTCATGGCCACATGCATTGAGGAGTAATTGCACCTGATACTTTGTGTATGAAATATATGTAAGTATGTTTATGCATGTTAATTAGTATGTGCTAAAGCTCTACATGCTTTATACATATTAATTTAGTTATTAAAACAAACTCTGGAGTAGTACAATTGTTAGTCTATTTTACAGATGAGAAAACTGAACCAATGGAAGGGTAAAGATATTCCTGGATTTGAAGTCAGGCCCACTAGCTCCAGTGCTGCTCACCATAATGCTACTGCGTACTGGAAGGCAGTGGAATATGTGCGGATTCTTTCTTCTGGACCAAAACCCCAGGGTTCAGGGTGTTGGTTTGAGGAGAAAGGTGAACTTGAGGGGGCTGGTGCTCCAGTTCCCATTTGGAAGCTAGTGAGCATAGATCATAGACAAGCATGGTCCCATCCAATGGAGATGAATGCAATAGAATCACAGTGGAGGTGTGATAGTTAGCAGGAGAGAGGCCTGTGTTAGCAAGCTGCAGCCTCTCGTCTCCCATTCCTTATTGTAGGATCCAGAATTTCCAGTGGGGACAAGGAACTTGGCCAACGGATGCTGTTCAGGGCTGAATTGTGTCCCCCAAAATTCCTATGTTGAAGTTCTAACCCCCTAAATCTTGGAAGGTGATTATATCTGGAGACAGTGTCTTTAAAGAGGTGATTTGTTAAAGTGAGGTCATATGAGTGAGCCCTAATTTAGTAAGTCTACTGTCCTTATAAAAACACACAGACACTCAAAGTGTAGACCCAGTGGACACACAGAGAGAAGATGATCACTGGCATGTTGAGGAGAAAGGCCTTGGGAGAAACCAAACCATGCTGATCTCAGACTTCCAGACTTTTCCTCTAGGCAGAGGAAATACACTTCCGTTATCAAAGCCTGAGAACTCTGGCAGGTGAACAAAGCTAAGGAGCAAGTGGACCTCCTTGGGTGGCCTCAGGGTGAACTGCCTGAGTCTGGGGCAACATAGTGATGTGGCTGAGACTTGGGGTTCCACAGTCTGAGTATTCACCAAGTTTAGCCGGGTGGAGGGGAACGGAGGACTCTGGACCCTTCAGAAAAGTCCTATGGACATTAAGGGAGGGAAAAGGCAGTTTCCTCAGGGGCAGGAGGTAGTACTCAGCAGGTGGGTGGCTATAAGAAAATGGCAACACTTTAAATAACAGCATACATGGAACAGTTGATGCCTGTGCTCCAGACCAAAGGTCAGCAAACCCTGGCCCATGGGCCAAATTCAGCCTGCCTGTTTTTGTAAATAAAGTTTTATTGGAAATAGACATGCCCATTTATTTGCACATTGTCTATGTCAGCTTTCACGCAACAACAACACTTACTTTGAGGAGTTGCTATAGTAGCTGAGATGAGGGGGCTCCAAAGCCTGAAATATCGACTGTTTCTTTACGGTAAATGTAGACCTATCCTTGAGTTAGAAAGAATATTTCTGTTAAGCATGGTGGCTGGATATTCTTGGAGAGCTGGAATATGTTGCAGGCAATTTCATTCATTTGTTTATTTAATCAACAACATTTTCCCAAGGGATTCCATGTGCCAAGAGCTGTGTTAAGTCCTGATGATTTATTAATGAACAAAGGAGTCACTGTTCTCTCTCCAAGGCACTTATAGTCTAGCTGGGACATAGATGCTCCACAAATAATTACACAGCCATGCTAGCCTGGGATAAATTGTGTGCTGGAAAATCCAAGAGCTCTAGAGAATATCTGAAGGCTCCCCCAGAAGCAAACTTTGGACCAAGGCTTCAAAGGTAAATAGTTTACTGGGAAGATGGTTCCATGAAGTATCAACAGAGAGTAAGGCAGGGGAGGGAAAGTCCCCACAGAGTGTTTAACTCCACAGGTGGTCTTGTGACCCTCTGAGGACCTTGATGGCACCATGGTCAGTGCCCCATGGTTATCCAACCAAAAACCAAGAAATCTGGGGCCACGTTTTCACTGTGATCTGGAGGAGTTACCTGGACAGAGACTAAAAGGTGATATCTAAGCAGCTGTGGTAAAGTGGAAAGAATGAGGGAATTTGGGGACAGGGGTGGCATCTGGGATGCCCTGAGGCCCAAGTGAAGAACAGAGCAGAACTAGTTGAAGGGGGCCTTGGGGAAGAAGCCTGTGCCCCTCCCTAGGCACATGTTGCTACTTCCATAGGGTTTCAGGCATCCCTGGTGTCCACTGGAGTGCCGATTTGGAAAGTATGATCAGCTATCTGGTTAGAGGAGACAAATGTATCCTGACCATTATTCTGTTCCTAGGGCCTATGTCTGTGCCTAACACACAGTAGGACCACAGTGGATAGAAGGTGAAGCGCCTTCCCAGCATCTGTGGGACACCAAGAGCTTGGGAACACCCTTCTTTACTCTAGCACTCACTCACTGCAGTCTGGGGTCCTACCTACAGAGAGAACAGACAGGAGGGAGGACCTACGGTTTGAGAAGGTCTTGGAGACAGAGGACATGATCTAGGTATTGGCCTTTGTCTGACCACTGACTGTCTCTGTATGTTAGGACAGCTGTCCTCAAAGCGAGGTCAGGGAACACCTGGGGGTTCCTAAATTTTTCATACTTCTCCTGAGAGATTATGCTTTTGTACTGTTCTTCTCTTATGATTATACAAGACAGAGTTCCCAGGGGCTATGTGATATGAGATGCCACAACAGATTTATAAAGGAGAAAATGAGAATCCATCTATCCCCTGTTAAGCCAGACAGCACAAAGGTGGGCAAAGATGTAAAACAAGGCCGCACACCTCACTAACTGTGCTTACCCATGTAAATATGTGGGGGGTTCATTATTATAATCTTAAATAAATTAGTAAGTAATTTTAAAATTTCTAACATGGTTAATATCAATAGCTGTAACTTACCTAAACTAAGGTTTCCTCAATGATAATCAATTTTAAAAAGCTAATCCCCAGCACCGCAGAAGTAAAGGAATCCTAAGTCCCAAAAATTTGAGAACAGCCAACTTCAGGAATTCTTCACCACAGGAATCCTACTGAGGCAGAAGTCACGCCCACTGTGGAAGGTAAGACAGCCCACCACCCCTGCCCAGCTGCCCTGCAAATGGGATGATCTTGTAAGAGTTAGGACCTAGTGGATGTTCCTAGCTCAGTCCATGGATGAGATGCTATTTAGACAGAAGGTTATTTTTCCTTATGTTAAATGCTTGCACAACACCACAGTTCCAACATCAAGCATGTATGCGGTTTTCCTCACACACCATGCCATCAGTACTCCAGTTCACCCAGCGGGGTGTCCCGTGCACTCTTTCTGATGCCATCCACCTGCAGACAGAGTTAAACCCCCTAGGTTAAAGTCTCAGTCCCAAAAGACTCTCCCCACTTCAGATGAAAATTGCAAGTCCCATGCTTCTGACTACCAGGCCATCGATTGGGGGTTACCATGCCCACCTTACACTCAACTATGGGCTGGAGGGGCTCACAGAAATGGGGAAAACACTTCACCTCTGTTTACCCATTTGTAATAAAGGATGTTACAAAGGGGACAGATGAACAGCTAAATGGAAGAGATGGGTCTGGTGAGGCAGGTGGGAAGGTGCGGGGCATACGTGCCCTCTGTAGGTGCCACCTTCCAGGCAACTCCATGGGCTCAGCTATCCAGCAGCTTCTGGAAATCAGCCCTTCTGGGGTTTTATGGCACTTCCTTAGGTAGGCATGCCTGATTAAATGGTGATCCACTCACCTGCAGCCACTTTTCCTTCTTCAGTGGTTAGGTTGGGGGAGTGGGGCTGAAAGTCCCAACCTCCAATGATGCCATGATCTTTCTGGTGACAGTCCCTACCCCGGAGCCACCAGTCAACGCATTATTATCCCACAAAAGACACTTGTCTCTCTAGAGATTCCAAGGGTTTTAGGAGCTGAAGACCAAAATGTGTATATGTGTGTGTATCTTACCCAGTATCACCGGACCTGGTACTCCCACCCAGGACACAGAATGGTGAGGCGATCTCACAATAGAAGCCACATTCTTAGCAAAGATCAGTAGAGACCATGAGGCTGCAGTGCAGGCTCAGTTCTAGGGGTGGCTCCTCCCTACACTAGGATTGTAGTGAGATTCAGCTGTGTCCTGGCAACTGCCTGGTCAGGGTGATGCTGGTGACAGCGATGAAGAACATGGTGATAATTGTTATCATCAGGATGATTTTCTGCCACTACTTTGGTGCTTCCTTGTGGAATCATTAATGAGGACTTCTGGAGCCCCTGATAGCTTCTCTCTGATCTTAGTGCTCCATGCAGAAATAAAAATGGCACACTCTGATAATTCCTCTACTTACCTCAGGCCAGGCTGGTTTATTTTGCCTACATCTAAGAATGGGGTTGATCCTGTGAAGAGGCCAGACTGTGGCATATTCAACTGACCTCCAGTGAAGGGCCAGTGTTTGCCTATGGACTATATGATATGCATAATATTTACATTATGCTCTTGCAGTGACTAGCATTACTACTTAAATAAATTTGCATTAAAGGGCTTGGTTTACTAGCTCTTATTTTTTCCCTGACTCACATTTAAGGCAATGCACAATTAGTAAAAATTCTTTTGTCTCCATGAGCCCTACAATCTCTTCCCATACCATGATTTCTATAGTTGGGGAAAATCAGTACTAATATGCTTAGCTCTTTAAGCAGGGCAGCAGAGCAGGGCGAATGCATGTTATAATTTTGTTCAGGAGTCCTTCATTTCTTCACCAGCAATACAAGAGTACTTTTCCATGGGTATTTGGACAATGAAATAAAACAGTATTGTTGCCCTGAATCCTGATACCCAGAAGGTCTGGAACAGGAGTTTCTTTCCTCCTACCCCAAAGGGTGACAATTTTCCAGGTGACTGCTGCCTAAATCTTGTCCCTTATGTCATGATTCTAGCCTCAAACTGATGAAGAAAGAGAAAGGCCAGGTGATCCAGAGAGGAGGACCTGAAAAAGAGGATGGAGGATAGAGAACAGGAGGGAAGGAAGAGAAAGAGGAAGGAGGAGAGGGAAGAGGAAGAGGAGAAGGTGAGGGGAATAAGAGCCAGATGCGAGGGAAAAGGAAAAAGAGCAGGTCAGGGAAGAGAGACAGGAAGAGGTATGAAAAGAGGAGGAGCAGGGAAGAAGAGGATAGCAGAGGGGAAAGCTAGAAAAAAGGAAGCAGGAGGAAGAGGAGAAGAGGAAAGAAAGGGGAGAGAAGGGGAAGCCAGGGAAGCAGTAGAGGGCTTGTTCTCAGCCTGGGGCTCCCAGTACCCCAACACCGTTCTTTCTTTCTCTGCCCAGCGTCTACTCAGACTTTGGCTTGCTTTCCAGAGACGCTCAATGGTTCACATTTAATTACTTCATAAAATCCTGGAAAGTAGAAGAGGAAGAGTTAAATGTTCTCCTAAAAGGAGGAAGCTGCCGCTAATCCCAATTAGGAGGAAGTCCCAAGCTATTGAAACGCTACGATCCAATTACATCAGGTAAAATGAATTACTCCTTTAATGCTGACTTATTATGAAGACACCTTCTTATTGCTCTCATTAATAATCTTTAGACATCATTTTAGCGCATATTGGCTGCAATAACATTTCTATTAGCATCATGGTGGAGCAGGGCTGACAATTAAAATAAAAAATAAATCAACCCAAGGAGCGAACAAACGTAATTATAGTTCAGAAAGAGCTTTTATGTGTATTTGATTAGTCAATGGAACAGAGCCTCCCTTCTTGCCTTGAATTTGTGTTAGCTTGATCCGTGCAAACTCCTGGGGCTGGGGAGAGGATGAGGGGTGTTAGGCGGGGGAATGGGGGGATGGAGGGATGTTAATCAGGTAACTGTTTACATTCCAGACCCTGGCTTGCTGTGTGCCCCTGGGTATGCTCCTCCCCTTCTTTGGGTCTCAGTTTCCCCATTTCTGAAACTGTAATTTTTGAACTCGCATAATTTATAGATTATATCTGTTGTGACCTAGGGTTCTCTACAAGACTGTCCTGCTCAGGAAGACCGGAGATCTTCATATTGATTCTGGGTGGCAAAAGCTTAAGAGAGGGAGACAAATACCTGACGCTTGTTCCTTCCTGAGCAGAGTTTCTCACCTGTGGGCAGAGGCTGCACAGCTTTTATTATCACACCTTGGGCTGGGCTGGACTCCCAGCACCCAGTAGGTAGTAGACAGGAATGGTACTGATCATCCTACACAGGACAGCCCTAGGGGGACAGAAAAGAAGGGTCCCTTACACCCTAAGCGGTACTTTTCTTTCTTCCATGACTGCCCCAACAGCTTACAGCCACCCATGGCTATGTCAGATGCTCTGTGGCTGCTCCAGGAGATATGCTTTGGGTGTAACAAGCTTCGATCTTGGGTCCATCACAGATGACTCCACCCTGCAGCTTCTCTGTGTGACTCTGCTCCTCTGCAGCCATCCTCAGTGCTATCTCGAGGAGCCTCTTCCTGGCCCAGACCAAGCAGCAGTCTGACACTGCACGTACCTGAGTTTGCCTTTCTCTTCAATGTAGGCAACTTCCCCGCACCTTTAGTGGGTCAGACTGGGCACCGTGTCCCCTTGTGCTACAGCATAAGTCTTCATAGAACTTCTGTTAGGTTATGTATTCGTGTGTGTTCATGATTTCTATCTTGAGGACAGTGGGCTGAGTTGGAAACAATGAATGCTGCTGGCACACAAAGTGGCCAGAAGCTGGGGCCGGTTTCTATTAGGGAGTCAGTAGCCAGTAATGGACAGTGACTATTGGAGACCCTTCCCAAGGCAGGTGCCAGTTATCATGGCCCCCGGCAGGGAGTCCCTGATCTCCTGCCCGGAGTTGCAGCATGTGGCGGGAAAGAAAAAGAGACAAGAATTTCAAGAAAGTAGGGCTCTAGGATGATCAGTGTTCCCTGGGAACAAAGACCCAGAACCTCCAGGTCACTACCATTTTACTTAGCCAGTGCAGGGGGGCAGTCACACTGCTTTTCCTGGAACAGCAAAGAAGTAGTGGTCGAATGGGCAAAGTTCAACAGTATAAAGGAAACAGGTTAAGGTTCATCCCCACACCTGAGTACTAATTATCCCTGCATTATCCTCAGCAGACTTCATCCTGTTCTTTGAGCCTCACTGACAGAGAGAAAAGGGGATTTCTGCATTCTAAAACCAGTCCACAAGGCAAGGTAAGGAGGGCCTTGGACAGATTCTATGTCAGGTTATAATTTTTGGTCCCCAACAAGTGATGTGGAAGTGCTGGAAGCCACCATCTTCGGTTGATAGAGGAATTCCCAAGGTCTGTTAGCAGCTGCTGGTTCCAGCTGCCAAGAAACAGGCAGAGGGCCTCTAACCCTGAGAGCTGATAGCCACTGGCATTCAAAGCTCAGGGCTGCTAACACTGAAACAGCTATACTTTGCCCATTAATGATTTCCATCTGAGTCGAGTAGAACAACACTCAGCAGACTGTTAACACCGCCAAAGAGAGTTATCTACTGCCACATGTCAACAGGGCCGAGACGAGAAACCCTGTTCAAAACCTTTGAGGACTATGCAGCTCTACCAGTTGGAATCTAACTTCCAGGGAAGACGTAACACGCCTCCTCAGCTCCTTTACCAAACACGTCTCTTGCAAGAGATGATTCAAATTAAGTTAAATATAATAACTATGAAATTCTCAGGTAATTATATAGTCTCAAATAATTACATATTATGAATATCATGTATTAGAACACAGAAATTAACCTGGTCCATGAGCACCTTCAGCTCTACTTCCTACTCACACCTTGGCTCCATTCCCAGAAATTACATGTTTAATATATGCATTGTATATACACACATATAATACCTCATATATAAACACATAGCCTTGTATAGAAAAATATATAATATATAATATTAGTTATATACCATACACAATTCATATATATATACACATGGTCATGTGCTGCATAATTATCATTTTAATCAATGATGAACTGGCAAGAATTTGCAGATTGATCTATTTATATCTTATTAGAGGGCATCTAGATATTCTTGGTACTCAACAATATTCAAAACAAGACTGGGCAGGGCATGGTGATGCATGCCTGTAACCCCAGCATTCAGGAGGCTGAGGTAGGAGGATCGCTGCAAGTTTGCAGCCAGCCTAGGCTACATAGTGAGTTCAAGGCCAGCCTGAAACTACATAGCAAGACCCTGTGTCAAAACAAAACAAAAAGGCAAGACTTGACATGAGACAAAAACCAAAGTTGTTATTTTTACCCAACATTTCTAATTTTAAATGGGGAAGGTGTCTGTCAAGTGAGGTCTGGGGAATGGGGAAGGGGAATGATTCTGTTCAAAGAAATTTCCTGATTGACTGTTAAAAATTAAGCATCACTTTTACTTTGTCTTGGTTTTCTATTACTTCATCAAACCTTACTGCACATGTAACAGTTTAAAACAGCGCATGCTTATGATCTCAGTTTCTCTGGCTCAAAAGTCTGGATAGAGCATAACCGGGTTCTGCGCTCAGGGTGTCCCAGGCTGAAATCATGGTGGCAGCCACAGTTGTGGTCTCATCTCATTCAGGTTGCTCTTCCAAACTCACACGTTTGTTGCCAGCATTCAGGCCCTGGCAGTCATCAGACTGGAGTTTGTGTTTTCTTGTTGGTTGTCAGTCAAATGTTGCTCTCAGTTCCCAGAGGTCCCCAGGTTCTAGCCACCTGGTGCCCCCATAAGCAGTTCATAGTATGGCTGTTTGCCTTCATGCAGCTCTGCTGCTGCTTCCTGTGTCTTTTAAGGAGTTGCCTGGGTGGGCCAGGCCCACTCAGCATAATCTCACTTTTTCACTCTCAGTTGGCTGATTAGAGACCTTCATTATGTTCATATAACCCTTCCACCTTTGCCACATTGCATTACTGGAAGGCAAATCACACCTACCACTTGTACCCAAGGGAGATTATTCAAGGAGTCACCCAGTGGTGGAAGTCATGGGGCCATTTTAGAGTTCTGCTTATCACAAAAGTATAAAATCATTTTGTTCTTGTAATGTCATACTTTCCCCTTTTTCTATTAAGGTATCATATAAGGATAGACTGAAAATAACTAGTCTAGATTAAGCCTGGGATTTTCCAAATGTAAAAACAAGATTCAGAAGAAAGGACTTGTCCAGAGTTAAATAAGCAATGGCCAAAGGCCCTCTGCAGTTCAGTAGTATGCACACAACAAAGTTATTCCTTCTGAACAGAAGGTTCCCCGCAAGATTCTCAGAACCCTGTCTAGTGTATCCATCTGTGGGACACACACATAATACTGCTCACCTTGCTGGGATATGATGGCACTTGAATTTTTCTTGCAATATTATGACATTCCTCATTGGCAGTAGTTTCTCTTGAAATGCAACTGATCTTGGAAAAATGAACCACTGCATAGACCATCATCCCTTGGTGTAATGTTCCATTTGAAGACTTAGAGGCCAGCAGTGAATCCAGGAATGTCACAATACTGCAAGGGATATTCAAGTGCCATCATATCCCAGCAAGGCAAGCAGTATTATGTGTGTGTCCCATAGAGGGATACACTAGACAGGGATCTTGCCTTAGGTGGAGCACTTAGACATACTGTTGAGTATTCCCCAGCATAACAGGTTAAATTGGGGTTTTAAAGATTTCTGTTAACAGAGGAGAAGCCTTGACTCTGAGGCAATGGCCTATTTACCCCTTACATGAAAAGAACATTGCTGTCAGAATGAGAGTGAGAAAGTGGAAGTCTCAACAAATGACAAATCCTTACTGTGTCACTGGAAAAAACAAAACACGTCTTTTGGTGCCTGTTATCAGCTCTTTCATAGTCATTTAAATATTTTGAACGACTTTTAGACCTACAGGAAAGTTGCAAATGTGGCAGGAAGAGGGGGAACCTTTGCACCCTTTGCCTTTACCTGTCATAGTTAGGTGCACTTGTCAGGAAAGGTCCCGTTGCTTTTATTTTTTTTAAAAAAAGAGAATCAAAAAAAATCAAACTAATAACAAAATAGACAGTAACAAAACAACAAAAATAATACAGGATTTCCAAAAAATGATAGGAATTAACAGTGGTTGTTATATTACATATTGTGATCTTCAATGAAGTTGCTCAGATTACCAGAAGCAAGAATGCAAGATGGATCAAACCATTAAAGAGAATAAAAAATAGTAATAAAAAACACTAGAAACTTTGAAATTTGCTTATGATACTGGAAAGGTTTCTCTTCCCCTCTTCTGCTGAGCTTCATGACTTCTTCTGTCCATCCCTAAATGTCATAAGATCCCTCATGTCCCGAAGACCACAAGGCTAACCTTAGCTTGTATCCCTAGAAGAGTCCATAATCTGAGCTACTTGGGACGCTGAGGCAAGAGTGTTGTAAATTCCAGGCCAGGCTAAACAACTTGCTGAGCCCCTGTATCAGAATTTCAAAGGCTATAGGGGTAGCTTAGTGGTAGAGCATTTGCCTAGCATGTGTGTGGCCCTGTGTCCAATGCCCAGTAACATGAAAGAAAGAGAAAAAGAACTAGAAAGGAAGAGAGGGAGGGAGGGAGGACAGGAACGATGATGGCAAACCGACATATTAAGGAACTGGGTGAGGGACTCTCTACCTTCTGACTGGTGAGCTCTGCTCTTCTTCCTCCTCACACGCTAGTCCTTTTCCACAGAGTCTTGTTTTTCAATTTTAAATTTAGAAAAATGGAAATGTTCAAACTCTAACATCTTTGCTCCCTGCTGTGGAATTTTCGTGATTGCCCACTCTTGAGACCACATACTTCTTCTGTTAACTCTCAACCTCTTTATTGATCATCCATTGCCTGTGAAATAATTACTCCCAAACTGAGCAGCTGAAGACTGCAGCATGTATCCTCTCACAGAGTTCCTGAGAGTCAGAAATCCAGCAGCGGCTTAGCCAGGCACTGCCCTCCCAGTCTCTTCCAACATTGAGTTTGAGCTGACAGAAAAGATGTGTTTACTTGAAAGCTTGACTGAGCCTGGGAACCTGCCTCCAAACACACTTCCTTGGTTCTTAGTAAAGGACTTTTCATTGGGAGCATCTCCTTAAAACAAGACTACTGCAGCATGGCAGGTGGCTTCTCTTAGACCAAAGGATCTGAGAGAGAGAGAGAGAAAGAGAGAGAGAGAGAGAGGGAGAACAAGTGATACAGGAGAAAGAGTGTGATCAAGTGATCAGGACAAAAACTGAAAGGGCTTTTATTACATAATTTTGGCAGTGAAATACACACACATTGTAAAGCCTGGTATGGTGTGGGAAGGAATGTGAAAAAGTGTGATGCCCAGGGGAAGAGGGCAGAGAGCATTTGGGGCCATCTTGGAGCCTAGTCCCATACTCTCTGTGCCTCAATTGACTCATCTTTAAGGATTTAGTAAGTTAATGACAATTCGGTAAGTAAATACATGTCAAAGCACTTAGTATAGTTCTGGCATATAATAATGACTAGTTCTTATTATCAATATTTATTTTATTCAGTTGCTTAGTCGAAGAGTACGTATCTGTATTAACTAAAGTTTTCTATAGAAACAGAATACATATATGAATATATATATACACACACACGCATACAGATGGATTCATTAGGTAGGCTTACAGGATCAGAGGCAAGAGAGTCACAATGGCTGTCTGTGGGATCAGAAGAGAAGAAACCAAAAGGACTGTGTACTGCAAATCCACAGGATTCACTATCAGTTGAAGGTTGAAGGCCCAGGAGCTCACTGTAGAGTCACTGTTGTGTCTTCATTGAAGGGCTGAAGAGTTTGTGTTGGAAGCTGAAGGAAATGCAGACCAATGTCCAAAGGCAATGGCAGAGACCAGAGCTCTTCCAAACAAGGGAAACACTTCCTTCTTCTTTTCCTTTTTATTCTGTCCAAACTACAAGCCTACTTGCTGGTGCCACCCATGTCCTGGGTGGGTCTTCCACCCTCAGTCTGTGCCCTACAAGTCAGTTATCCCCAGACATGCCCAGAATTTACTAAATGTTTCTTACTCACGTCAAGTCTTGACATATCACAATGAATGATCACAAATCAAAACCTTTTCTTTATAAATCAGATTAATCACAATATCCACAAGGCCTACCACCTTGTAAAGAGTCTATGCAATTATGTTTAGAGCAGAATAAAAATTATAAACATCAAAATATGAAAAGAAATCTCTAAAGTCATAATTAAGATATAATGTTATTCATCCAATTTTGACTATGAACTTGCACCCTTCCATTGAGAGAAACTAGAAAAATTGCAGAACACGTTTCAGTTCTTTGAAGACTTCAAAGAAATACTGATTAGCCAGGATCTGACAGGCCAAAAGAGAAAAGAAGTTCATTCAGGCGAACTTGACATCCTATACCACTTTTCTTATCAAGGAATCTGCTTTTACTTAAACTCAGGGCTGGAGAGGATGAGATTGAACTTTAAATGATCTAAACATCTGACTGGATTAAGGTAATCTGTTTCTACTCTAATTGCCTGTTAGAAGCTAAATTTTCTAAGAAGAAAACAGCAGACAGAGCCACTGTAATTTTTATACACAATATCTGACATTCAGTACAATTTATTAGACACACCAGGAAGCAAGACCAAAGAAATGGGAAAGGCAATAGAACAGAAGCCTAGAAAATCCAAATACTGTAGTTATAATATACAGACTTGAAAGTGAGTGTTTTTCTTGTGTTAAAGAAACATAAAATTAAGAAATGGAGAATTTGACCAGAGATCTAGAATCTATTTTTAATAAATGAAATAGACATTCTAGAGGTAGAAAATACAATAACTGTATGTGTGCATTAAGAATTCAGTAAATGGTCTTAACAAAATTAGACACAGCTGAAAAGAGAATTGATAGACTGGAAGGTAGGTGTTTAGAAAATATCTAGAAAGGGAGAGAAGGAAGAATAAGGCAACATTTGAAAGGATAATGGCTGAGAATTTGCCAGAAATTCGAAGACATCAATACAGACATTCAAGATATATCGAAATAAGTAGAATTAAATGCAAAGAAAACACACATCATAAAAATAACTGCTGAAAATAAGAGACAAGGAAACATCCAAAGCATCTAGGAACACATGCACATACATGTACACCCACACTCACACAAACACACACAAAAAACCCACCTCGTTAACTGCATCTCAGCCACATACTTCAACAACTTTTATGAAATAGAAAATAAGTATGGCTTTTAATTTATCAAATATTATGTGGAGAAGGGACCACCAACTAACTTGCTGTGATTCAAATCCTGGTCAGTGGACCCCAAGTCCAGTGCCCTCTTGGGTATTCTGCGCTGACTCCTGCAGGTCATTTTCCCTCTCTGTCTCCATTTCCTAAGCTGTAAATTGCCCATCCCACAAATCTGTTTTGAATATTAAATGAGATATGACATATAAAAGTGCTATATAAAATTAAAATTTTAACTCCTGCTTTAACAGTAAGGTTCCTTTTTTCTAGAAAGCCTACCTAGGGACTCTTCCACCATCCTCCCATCAATCTCTTCTTCCTATCCCTGAAGTTTTATACTTCCTATCCCTGAAGTTTTATACTGAAACCATTTACTTCCCTGCCTTCCCTACTGCCCGAGAGACCTTGCAAGCATTTCCACCTACAATCTTCACAATGGCCTCAGGGAGATATTATTATATCCATTTTATGGATAGGGAAACTGAGGCTTAGAGAAATAAAAACATCTAAAGTCACCTAGTTGGGAAGTGGAAGTGTGACCTTCAGACACCCATCTTAGCCGTTTTGTTTCTCCACCTGTGTGGGCCAGTCCCTGGGACTTGGGGAAATAGGGTATTCTCACATCCTCACCTCCACGTGGATCCTAAAAGCAGGGGAGTGTGATGCACAACTCAGTTGCCCCACAGAGAGATTCTTCAGGACTCTCCCAGCAGCCAGTTGCTCTGGCTGAGAAACTGCAGAACCTGAGAGGCTTGAAATAAATGCCCCTCCTAAGAAAGAGAAATCAAAAGCCAGTCTCTTGTCTCCAAAGCTTCAGGTTAAAGAAAAAATCCCCAGCCACAGGTAGTTAAGTGATTATAAACTGCAAAAATAAATCAGCCTGATATAATTGCTCCAAGGAAAAAGATGACCAACATATTTAAAGTGTCCATGCTGCCCCTCTCCCATCTCCATTTGGGATCCTCTAATTACCTTCACATTTCATTTCCATCAGCAAGATGACCTGTATTTCCTTCGAGAAGTGCCGGGGAGGGGCCTGGCTGAGGAGCAGGGCCCCTGGTGATAAATCAGACTCGCCATTAGGAGTGAAGTGCTCATCTCGGCAGCGCTAAATGCAGGATTTATAAAGATGTCTCCGCCATCCAGCCCAATTGTGGACACCATAATAAATTCATGAGCGGGTGCCAGGGTAGCACACTTCATTATGTGCGAGGCTCCTGGCCATTAATCTAGCCAGGCAGCGGGCAGGATTTCTGGGGAAGAAAGACAAATTTATGCAGCCCAAACTTACTCATTCCATTATGGATTTAATCGGCCCAGGCTGTGGGCTGCAGAGGCGAGGGGACCGTTTTTCACACTTTGGATCAAGTGTTTGTAAGTCCCTGTTGTGTCTTATTTCTTCCACAAGATCGCTCTGATTTTATCCCTCACCCAGCTCTCAAGGAACATCTTCGAGAGACCTTCATCGTGGCCACTTACTCCAGATAAAATATTTATACAATCAATTTCCAGAGAGCATTTCCCCTTAACCATTCTATTAACATGGAAATGCTCATATGCAAAATGGGCCAGGGAGCCTCTCCAGGCACTTAACCCTTTAACTTCACCTTGGAGGAAGTTGACACCATGCACAGAGGGAGACAGAAAACACAGGCTAAAGGCATTTTCTTCATTGTAGCATGTGTTGCAGTGTGTGTAATGTGTGCAGAATGTGTCTGAGCTTCTGCACGTGGTCAGTCCTACTAGGAGGGATTAGGAATGTCATTGGCCTCTCCATGGAGCTAAACTCTAGAAATTGTCTAGGAGCTGCTAATCTGCCCCCATAGTCCCATAGTACGCCATTAAATAAAATCTTTGCAGTTTTCTACTGCCTTGTAAACAGGCCAAATCATATGTGATGTATGATCTCCTATTTCTTGCATACTCAGTGACTAATGTTTTTCTAACTGAGCCCAGAAAACCCTCAGAATCATTTTTAACACAGATAAATAATATCAATCAACCTTTATTTATAAGTGTTATGAAAACTGCATGGCATGTAGTGCTTGCCATGAGCTGGCACTGTTTTCAACACTTTACCTGCAATAATTCATTGAATCCCTACAACAACTAGCTCCATGTTACAGACTAAGAGATTGGATGTGTCAGCAAGCTTTCTGTTACTGTAACAAAGTACCTGAGATAGTTACCTTCCAAGTGGGAAGATTTATTCTGGCTCACAGTGTTGGAGGTTTCAGGCCATGGTTGGTTGGCCTTGTTGCTTTGAACACCTGTGACAAAGCATGACATCATGGCTGGAGCACATGGTGGAAGAACCCACTCACCTCATAGTGACCAGGAAACAGAGAAAAAGAGCAGTGTTCCACAATCCCCTTCAAGGACATGCTCCCAGTGACCAAGAGCTCTCACCATGCCCTACCTTTTAAAAGTTCTCACTTTTCAATAGTTCAATGGCAGAACCTCTTGCACTGGGGAATGGAGAGGTGAGTATTGCTGAGCTTTATTTACACCAGTGATCAAAGCCATTTCTAGACTGTCCAAAGTGTAGAGTAGAGCATTTGAGGCTTTCCATTGTTCACTTAGACCCTTTCTCCCAAGCTCACCATTGTTACTCTTCAGCAGACCGTACCTAGAGAGCTGTCCAAAGACAGAAGTGACACTTTCATGGCATGAGCAGGGCAATACCACCTATTATACAGCTTACCACCGATGGAGGCACTAGGGCTGGGCCTTAAGACATTTTGGTTCTTTTACCTTGAGACCTGCTTCTGGCACCAAAGGGATAAAAGATCTTAGCCAATTCAGTCAGTTCCCAGATACAACAGGAGCAGCAGCAGTACCTCCACAGACATTTATGTGTCAAGCCTATGCTCTGCCAGAGTGGGGAGACCCAAGTGCATGAAGTGAGTCTTTGTGGAGAATCACCGTTCTTTTTGAAGAGAAAGATGGCAGCTAAATGCTAGCTGAAACAGATTACGGCATGAGGCCTGTAATGCCTGTTCAACCACTGTGGGTGCAGCACAGAACAGGGTGGAAAATGTAAGTGCAAAGTTTACAAAGGGAAGATGATGACATTTAACATTAAAGATGAGCAATGCTTTGCCAAGGGGACTGTGTGATGGCATGAGGAAGAAAGGGTTCTGGGTCACTCAGGCAAAGGCATAGAGAAGTGAAGGTGTGCTTGGCAGTGGTGGCAGAATGATGCTCACAAAGCCACCTAGAACCTTTCTCTTTGGTGAAGATTTATTGATGTTGAGGAAAGAGAAAGGTGTGGAATTTGCCTTTAATTATCCCTTCCTTAGAACTCACACTTGCTTTTCTTCAGAGGATGTGTCTTCATTTATTCAAAAATATTTGTCACATTATTTGATTTCCTACATCTAGAACTTTATGTTTTGCTACTGAAATGAAGCTCTGGATCGTGTGAGAGGATTTGGAGCCAGTTCCAAGAAGGCCACAGACATCCAAATCAGGAGAAGCCTCAGGAAGAGGGAGGAGAAGATGCACCATTGGTTCACTGGAGATGTAAGAGATGAAAGGCAAGGCAGTGCTGTGATTTGAGAGAGAAGAGGCTGAACTTAGGGACATCAATACACTCTCCACCTTAGATTGGGAATGGGATGTTTGTGGTTTACTGGTGAACAAGAACTGGACAAAGGTATTGAATACCTCCTTTCCTTTGGAGAAAGAGCTTTCCTGAGAAATAGGATAAAAGCTAATATTGTAGACTATCAATGTAGAGCCAACACTCCCACCTCCGCTGAGGTGAAGAGGAAGAGAACACCTGAAGATACAGGTGAACAGGTCTTGGAACACATAGCCTACAAAGAAGAGATAATAATGCCAGAGAACTGTTTGGTGTTCTCTAGAGGATCCAGTAAAATATCCTTACAATGAAATTAGATCACTAGGCTCTGGAGGGTGAGCTAAGACCAATAGAATGGTGTCATAGTTTGGGGGTTATTAGAAGGGGACCAATATAATACAGAACATATTTTATAAGATTATTTATAATAGTCATGCAAAGAATCATATACAAGAGAGTGCAGGAAATCTGTATATACACTAAAGACCCAAGACTCCAGCTGAGGGCCTGGATCCCATGACAAGGTCCTGCATGAGTTCATCTGAAGACCTAGAGCCCATAACAATGCCTCCCATGAGTGCAGCTGAAGACCTAGAGCCTATGACAATGTCTCATGCAGGCCTGTTTCATAGATCTGTACTGGGAAGGCCCAAAAGTCAATGGTGGAATCTAGAAAGTCTGTGCCAGCAGGATGAAGGATCTGTGCTAGCAGGCTGAGGGATCTGCACTGGAGCCAGGAAGCAACACCCAAAATAAGAACCAACACTCCCCCCAAAAGTATCACAGCCATCCTCAGCAACAGTGAGGTCCTGAGCTCCTCTGATCATGAGGACAGTCTAGTTCCATCAGGAAAGCCAATGTGACAAGCTTCTTCAGGAGACTGAGAAGTGCATCATCATCCCTTCTGGAGCCTGGAAGCAATGCTCAAAGTGAGGACCAGAGCTACTCAAAAGTGAACCAAAGCCATTCTCAGCAACAACAAGGTCTCAAGCTCCTTGGACGATAAGAACAGCCCAGTTCATCAGGAAAGCCAGCATGACGAGCTCCTCCAAGAGAACCAACAGCTCCTTACAGCTTCTAACAGCACCCAACAGCTTCTGCCAGCTCCCAACAGCCTCCCTCTTTCTTCTCCAGTTCTTCTTTTGTTTTGTTGACAACAATCCTCAGGTAGACCTCCCACACCCAGTACCATGCCGGTTAGTTCAGCTGGGTGTTACAAGCTGACCACCGGTTGTCAATCCACAACAACTAGGGAACAAATAAAAATAAATGTGATCAAGAAAAAAAAAAAGAACAAAAAAAGCAATAACAGAGTTAAAAATGTAGATTTCAAACTAAAAAAAGTGGAATCAATACTGTAAGTAGCAGATCAGAGACAGTCAGCTAGAGAACTGCTCTAGAATGCAGAAGAAAGGAAAAATAAATAAAACTGATGCAAGAAAAATAATAAATGCGGAGAAAAGACAAAAAAAGTGAGAGAACTTGTCCTACTTTTTTAGCTACAATTTATTGGTGGTTGCCTATTACAGTGGTGCTTACGCCTTGATCACCTATTATATTTTTAACAGAAGCACATTTTTCCAGGTTTTATTGCTGTCCATAGTACTTAGACTAAGTCATGCAGGGCTGGGCTAGAAAAGAAGTGTACAGTTGTGACCACTTAGAATCATTAGTCTACTTCAGGATCAAAGTGGATGTCAGTTATCTGTTGCTGTGTAATAAGCTATCCCAAAACTAAGTGCCCTCTAATAATCACATATTTTGCAGCTGGTGAGACCATGCGGCAGAACAATCTGCTCGTCTTCTGGTGGCTGGGAAGCAAAGAAAGAGAGGAAGAGACTGACCTCCCCAAATTAAGTGCCTGTAGAAAATCGTGCTATGTTGCTCCTGATTCTAAGAGAAGGAACCCAGCCAGTATCCTGCTGGAAGTTTCATCTCATCCACATGGTTTCAGCTGGGATGGCAAGGGTTGGAGTATTCTCTCCCAAGATGGCCTCGCCCCCCACGTGCTTGGTGCCTAAATGATACAGGGAAGGCTGGGCTCGGGGGGGTCCGTTGCACTCACTGTGTACTTTAGGGCTTCTCCACAGAGAGTGGGAAGTCACATTTCTTAAAGGCAGTTTAGGTTACCAAAAGCCAGTTCCAAGAGACAGGACACGTGGCCTGCCTGGGCTCAGGGATTGACACAGATTATCTGCCACCGTGTTCTCTGATTCACCAGTCACAGAGCCCATGTACGTGCAAGAGGAGAAAGCACAGAACTTGAGCTCTCACTTGGGAATATCAAAATGCGTGACCACCTTCGAGCACCCAAAGCTTGTCATGTGTGACTCTCTTCTCTGAAGCTCATTTCATTCCCATAGGAAACAGATAGCTCAATGAATGCATCCTTGGATCTAACACACCTACATGATCTTTCTGAGCCTGGAGTTCAGACTCCAAACTCTTTTGGGTTAGAAGGGCTCAGACAGTGTGAGACAGTTTGCAGCAGTGTGGCCTACAGAGCTGATGTGATCTCTCTCTCTCTCCCTCTGTCTCTCTTTCTCTCTCTCTCTGTCTTTTTACTCCATCCTATTTCTTCCCTACCTCTGCATCACAGATGACCCCATGATGGGCTGGAATGAGGATACAAATAAGAGGCAGTAGAGTGTCTTGCATAAAACCACTTCCTGTCTCTCCTAAGTCATTGCCCTGGATAGTCTTTATCATGAGGGACTTTCTCTTCTTCCAAGACACTCCTAGTCCTTGAAGAAAGTGTTCCAGAGTCTGCCCAGTGAGCCCAGACCCTGCAGTAGCTACTCACAGCTCCCAGTGTATGGAGCCATTTGCAATTTCTCATTATGACTCACAGATGAGACTAAAAGTAAGATTTGGTATATTTGCAATGAATGATACTTAAAGAAAATGAAATGGGGCTTTAAAAACACATTCTAGAGAAAAACATGACTAGGTCAAGAAAAAAGCAAATTATAAGTTTTTTTTAAAGTATTATTTTATCATGATAGAAATAAAATATCTAATGAAGATATATTACACTTTTATGAACTTTTAAAATATCTAAATTTTTCCAAAAATGTAAGAAATACCTAATAGAGATAGGATTGTGAGAAGTTAACACACTTAGATGCCTCCAATTCATTAAGTAAATTGAGAAAATTTGAGTAATACAGTTAATAAGAGTAAAGATGTATATTATAGAAAACTCTGTTTCCAATAGATACTTTTTCAAGCATTACTAGATTATTTTCAAAAGCTTACCATATGCACTACCAAGAAAACCTTGATGAAAAAGAAGTTTACAGGCCAAATTCTCTGATAGAACAAAAATAAATGGAAACACTTCCAACACCACAGAGAAAATGATAGAAAGTTGGATGATAAATAAATAACTGAAAATATTCCCATAAATAGTTTTTGAGTCAAAAGGGAAATAAAAACCTCAGTTACAGACTATTTAGAAAATAATAAAATGAAAACAAAACAATGCTTTGTCAAAGCTTGTGGACTGCTGCCAATGTATGCTTAGGGGAAAAAAAAAGAAATGTACAGCAATAAATTGTTTTATTAGTAAAGAAGAAAGAACAGAAATAAAGAAATCAAAACTTTAAGAAGCTAATAAATGAACAACAAAGCAAACTTAACAAAAACTGAGTAAAACTCGAATAGATAAAAACAAAAATTGTTTAATTAATGAAGATGAGTATAGTATAAATGTCTGAGCAGGCCCTTTAAACCTACATATAAGAAAACAGACCATGTTCTGGCAAAACTAATAATAAAAAGGAAAGTAAGAGTAACTCTAATAAAACCAGAAAGGAGAAAGGAAATGTAACAAGAGAGAAGAGGGTTTTTTTTTAAATGAAATATGGAGTCCTCGCTAGATATAAAAATAAAAGGCCAGCACAAAGGAAAAATTAATAGACTACATAAACATGAAAAGCTTCTAACAACTGAAAAGAACTGAAAATCAAAAGCATATGACTACCTTGGAAAAATATTTTCAATATCTGTAATTTACAAATCTTCTAGATGAGTAAGAGTAACAAGAACATCTGATAGGATAGAGGAAAAAGTGGTGCTCACCTGTAATCCCAGCACTCTGGGAGGCTGTGGCTTAGGCAACTTATTGAAACAGTAAGACTCTGTCTCTAAATAAAAAAAAAAAAAAGTATTGGGGATGTAGCTCAGCGTGAGGGCCCTGAGTTCAGTGAGAGAAAGAAAGGACCTGGGGAAAGAATACATATATGAAACTCAAGTCAAGGAGTAAGAACAACAAGCGTGCAATACTTACATGGAAAAATGCTCAAACTCAATAATAATGAAACAAATTTTAAAATAAAGCAGTGAGACAAATATTTGAAAGATAGTAGCCAGAAATGACAAAGATGCAGGCAAATTGGCCTTTTTATGCACTGATGATAGGTCAACTTTTCTAGGAGGAAATTTGAAAATAAGGACACAAAATCCTTAAAATATCTACAACCTTTGACTTAACAATTCTATTCCTTTACCTGATTATTTATAAAACTATATAACTCAGCATTATTCATAAAAAAATACAAATAACCTAACTATCTAGCGACAAATTTCATAATTATATGATGGTACATCTATATAATAAGACATTATATGCTGCCTAAAATTAATTTTTTAAATTAATTTGTGAAAACTAATGACAAAGTTTTCCATGTTTTGTTAAGCAAAATAGGGAGTTAGCTAGCCAAAAAAAGTTTATAGACTGAATGTTAAAAGGACCTTGATACATACATGATATTATTTGTTTGTTTGTTTTTGCAGGAATGGAGATTGAACCCGTAGCCTTCACACAGAGCTACATTCCCAGCCCCTCTTTCAATTTTATATTTTGAGACAGGGTTTCACTGTAAAGTTGTGCAGGGTGGGCTTGTCATCTTTCTGCCTCAGCCTCCCAAAGTGCTGGTGTTATGTACTCTGGTTTCGCTCTATATCATATAAATCTTTCACCTTTTAAGCCAAACCCTGGTATTATAAGCACGCACCGGCAGCTGATTTTTATTTTTTAAATTTACTTTTTCATGTTTTTCAAATGCTCTAAATTACCACATATTAAATATTAGTTCTCTGAGAAATAAAGTTCTCTGAGAAATCTCAATGAAATGGACAGTTTCCCAAGAAAATATAATTGCTTGAAATTGATTTAAGACATTTCAAAAATTGTTAAAGTTATCTTTTAAAAAGTCTGTGGGGCTAGGCTATAAATATTTTCACACTTCCAGGAGGTCAAATTAGTTTCACACTAACAAGCTTTCAATGTTAGAAAAACAAAACAAAAAATAAGAAATCCTCCTGATTCATTTTATAGCATAGCAAAGCATGGTAAAACATAACACATAGATGCAAACATTTTCTAAATAAAACTTACAAATTGAAACCAGCAGTATGTTAAAATGTAACAAATCAAGTATGGTTCCTTCTCTCAAGAATTAGAGACTGGTTTACGATTGGCAACAACCATTAAAACAAAATGTTACATCAATAAATCAAAGGATAAAACTATACAATCATTTCAATAGATGTCAAAAGGGAATCTGATCAAATTCAGCACCCAGTGTTTAGTAATCTGGATGGCAAGGCATGCTTTCTTATTGTGCTAACATCTTGCTAGCGCTTACAGACATGTTCAGTCATGGAGATGAACCCTAGCTTCTCTGCTTGCTTAGGAGCAAACAGCATAATCAGAAGTACCCTGAAAGTTCTAGCCTCCGTCAGGAGTGAGATGGTCAAAGGCAATCTTTTACCAATAATACGATGTCTTCTAGAATACCTAAGGGGAAATATGTGATCATTTGAGGATGAAGTAGTTGGGACCTAGGAAACAAGTCGGCTCACTTGGCATTGTCTATACTTGTTTTCTGCTTGGATATTAAAAAAAATCTTTTTATTATCATAAATATTATGTGTTCAATTAAAATGAAGGTTGAAGCCAGATTGGGGCAGCCAACGGGTTTTTCTTAGTAAAATATGTACACTTTGGAAAATTACAATTAAAAGAGAAATCACGATTAAGGAGAAAATTTTGAATATATAAAATCTTCATGGGTGAAATGATATAATTTTGTGGAACTAAACTTAGTGGAAAATGGTGTGGGGGCATTGAGGTGGTTTATATAAAAACTGTCATGTGTTGAAAAATTTTAAAGCTAGTAGATGTGTACATGTGAATTCATCATACTACTCCCAATAAAAGTTAAAATGCATGAATATGCCTTTTCAAAAGGCTACGACTGTAAAAATTATAGTTCCAAATTAATAATTGCAAAAACAATCTGCCTTGGTGATTTAGTCACAATATCATTTTTATTTCACATAATAAAAATTAGTAGTTAAAATTAGAGCATAATTTCAATTTCAAAAATAAAGAGTGGAAAAAAACAAAACAATAAACTGAGCACTTACTAGAACTTAGTCAAATCAAATAAGGTAGCAGAATTCAGAATTAATGTGCAAAAATGAAAAATTTTCTTAAATAACAACCAAAAACAGTTAGAATATAATACTGAGACAATAACCTCAGACACAAAATGAGAATATGTGTAAAATATTTAAGAAGTGCTTATAATAAATACATAGAACTCATTATAAAAGTAGTCTATGGAATCATGTAAAATAATATATAAACAATATGGATAAAGTGGCATGTTTCTGGGTGGGAAGATGTTGAGTGGATATCAATTATTTTAATAATATAGTTTATGTAGTACAAACTAACCTGAGATTCATTTGGCAGTGTGCTGGAAAACATAATAATTGATACAATGGCTCAAAAGGTCTTTGAGCTGGGCCTGGTGGCTCATGCCTGCAATCCCAACACTTGGGAGGCTGAGACAGGAGGACTGTTGCAAGTTCAAAACCAGCCTGGGCTACTTAAGGTCAGCCTGATATGCACAGTGAGACCCTGTCTCAAAAAGACAAAAAAAAAAAAAAAAAAAAAAAGAAAAAGAAAAAGAAAAAGAAGAAAAAGAAAGGTCTTTGAAAAAGCAGACAGGCAAAGTTATTCAGAACATTGTTTTAAGGTTGGGGGAAAGCAAAAAAGACCAATTTAGATTTACTTTAGCATACATGAAAATGCAGTCAGTAAAATAAATGGACATATGTACTGGTTAGCTTTTCTGTTGCTGGGATAAAACACGTTATGCAACTTAAAGGAGAGCGTTAGTTTGGCTCACCCTTTTGGAGAATTCAGTCTGTGGCTGGCTGGCTCCAAGGCAGAAGTGGCATAGTGAAAGTATAGCAGAGGAAAGTTACTCACCTCATGGCATCTAGGAGGCAGAGAGCGGGGAAGAGCAGAGGACAAGGTTAGTCTTTCAGGTTACACCCACAGTGACCCAACTCTTGTTCCTCTAACAATACATTTAACCATTAGCTCAACAGTGTAATCCACTGATGAGTATACCATCTGTATGATCTAATCACCTTTCCAATGCCCCATCTCTGGATACGTGAGACTTGGGGAGGTGGTACTTTAGATCTAAACCATAACCATATGTCTCAGTTGGCACACACTCAGTTCTTGTGCAGTAACCGCTCCAAGATGTAAGTGTTCTCTAACCAAAGATGACTATCTTGTGCCTGATGCATGTCCATTACAGCTTGAATGGGGGTCTGCTCCACTTCTTACTTCAGCTCATGAAGTCAGTGGTGAAAGAGAGCACAGTTCCAGATAGTTAGCAACTGGGAAGTAAGAGCTCTTGCCAAGAAAAACCCATGTCAAATTTGTCCATACTTCTTTGATAAAAGCTGGTCAGATGACCCCAAACAACCTGAAGGCCAGGTAACGCAAGCTAACTACTTGTTATGACAAATAACTAACTGTGTTCTTGGAAGCTAGCAAGCTCAAAGTTTTGGTGAATATCATTGATAACTTTTAGAGATACAAAGTAAAGGAATGGCTAACCCACAAGCAAACCCTATTAAGTATAAAGATAACACATGCCATAGCTCTGTGTTAGGGAGATAAACGAGAATCAGGTCATACAAGCCACTGAGAAAACTGGTTAAATATTTGAAGTGAAAAAAATCAATTGCTTACCTTACTCCATAATAAACTTATGGGGCTGGGGATTTAGCTCCGTGGCATAGAGCCTGCCTGGCAAGCGCAAGGTCATGAGTTTGATTCCTAGTACCGGAAAATAAATAAATAAATAAATAAACTTATAATGCTAAGTATTTTTAAATCCTTTAAGAAGTGGAAGAAACTATACCTTTGTGCTTACATGATTAAAATAAAAGCCCCCCCGCAGCGCTCCTGGGTCCGAGTGTGGGCCGGACTCATACCACCGCGATTCCCAGCCGAAAAGCGCCCAAAGAGCCAGGTAGGCCGCACCCAATCCCGGAGG
>NW_004955433.1:12804854-12870855 GCF_000276665.1 Chinchilla lanigera
TGAAGCAATGACTTCTATATGATTTAGAAAGCAATGAAAAGAATAAAAGAGAAAAATAAAAGAAAGAGCTTAATGAAACATATTACAGTTTCTTACTGTAAACACACATATACATACACAAATGAGTTTAAAAAGAAAAATATTTATAACAAATACATTGATTTTAATGGATATGACTGTATCTAAAGAGTTTATACAAAAGGTTATGCTTCCAACTCTATCTGGAAATCTGAGTTTCTCAACAGTGGCACTATTGCCACTTGGCACTAGATAACTCTGCTTGAGGCACACCCCATCCATTCTGGAATGTTTAACAGCATTCCTGCTTCTACCCACTGGGTACACTGACCCGAAATCCCCCAAAATAGCATTAGCCATGTCCAAATGTCTCCTGGAGGTCAAACTGGCCTCCAGTTGAGGCCAAAGTAGATCCTTCTCTTCTGATGGAGGAAATTATTTCCTTTACATTCAGAGATTTGCTGAAGGTCACTGCCTCAGTAGGGCTGGGGTAGACAGCAAGGGATCTGGTCATTTGTCTCACATTTCAGACTCCTCTTTGGGGATCCCTGTTGGGGGACATAATCATGTCTGTGAGGTCTAAGAGTTAGATTCTGAGGATGCACCAGGTGCCCCTTACTGTACCCATTGTGCACACAATATAGCTGCCTGGAGGACCAAGCTATCCTCTGAAGAGCATAAATCACCATTCAGGGCCGCCCGGGCACTTAGCATAATGGAGTGATTGACAGGTGGATATTTATACTCAGATGATGAAATGGGCAAATCAATCAGCTGGTGGCAGTGCAGAAAGAGGGCAATAGAAAGAATTAACACGTTCCAGCAACACTGTGGCCACTCTCAACCAATACCATGGAAGATTCTGGAAAGTTTTCTTATAAATTGCTGCTTTGAGGTCTTTATATTAAGGCATCATTGCAATTCTGTGGTTTTCCCAGTTATTACCTCTTGTGGTCACTGCAGCTGTTTCTCCTACGTGTAAGTAAGGAAACTGAGGCCCAGCAAGGTAAAGAGAAGAGGCCAGGTGCTGCTGACCAAGGCTGGTTTGCTGACTTGTAGCCAGAAGGGTTAGCTCTTTGAATTAAACAAAAGGAAAAAAAAATACTCCCCATTTTTGTCAGAGCCAACATGATTTCTAACTTTCAGTTCATCATTTTGGGCTGAGGGGGATGTAACTCAATTAAAGACAGAAACATTAAATACATAGTAAAACCATCACACATCAAAGATTTATGGGGGTATTGATTAATACCATCAGTAAAGTATTTACCTTAATCAATAGGAAAAGGTGATTTAAATGTTTAGGTGTCTCCTGCACTTCTGTTGGCTAAGGCTTCCCTTAAAAGCATGCACCATGTGATACACTCCTCTTCTTGGCAAGTTCATTACCAGGGCTCAAGTCCTCCCTTCTACACCACTGTTGGTGCCCTTGAGTCCTGTTGCAGATGTTGTCTTAGGGTATCTTAGTTACTGTTCTCATTGCTGAGACAAAATACCCACCACCCCAAGTTAAAGGAGGAAATGTTTATTTAGCTTACAGTTTGTAGAGGTTTCAGTCCATTCTTGGCTGGCTCCAAGGCAGGGTGGCAGAGTAGAGAGGTATGGCGGGAGAAACAGTTCATGGCAGAGCAGGCAGAAAGTAGCAAGCAACAAGCCTGCCTTTCTCTTTTATCCCTTCTGGGCTACAAGCCTACAACCTCCACCCAGGGTGCGGCTTCTGTCTTCAGTATATCTACTCAGCTACACCCTGAAATATACTAACTCCAAGGTGGAATAATTTAGCATCACACACCCTTAATCCCAGTATTATACACCCTGGATCCAGCCAGTTCTTAAAAGCCCCACATAACAGTGCCTGAGGCTTTGAAGGAACACCCCTAGATATAAGGCATAACATAGGCTTTGGGATATAAGATGCTTCTTAAACATCAACACCCCTGATACTTGGCAGGAAACAGGATAGAGCAACAGAAGCAAGTCAAACTTCCATGCAACCCAGCAGTGATATGGTCGATCCTTCAGGCAGTGCTGGGGTGAGGACTGGCCCTCCATGCCCAGCATCAGGCCAAGATGACCACACTTTCAAGCCCCTCGCCTTGCTGCCCCCTACCTTAGGAACAGCTTAACCTCAGATTCAGTGGCTCTCCACCACCAACACAGACCCTGAGGGTGCTGCTTGTTGACCACAGTTCCCAAAGCTGGGCAGTAAGTCCTTCAGGGAAGGACAACCTAGGCCATGCATTTCCAAGTCATGAGTATAGCTATATGCCATCATATAGAGATTGAGGGTCAGCTCAAAAAAGAGTCAGTCGGGGCCTTGGTAAATCAAAGTTCAGGTGATAAAATATGATTTTGCTTTCTAAGACACCATGACCCCCTACCAAGGTCTGTGGTGACAAGTAGGAACTTTTCTCGTCGTTTTGGTATGCTAGGAAAGACACCTGGCCAGGAGGGAGCTTGGTCACCTGAGTTGTGAGGCCTAGGTACAATCTTCTTTCTGGGTGACATTCATCACTCCAGTAAAACCAAAACATAAATAAAATCAAGTCTTCACACCAAAAAGTAAAACAAGTGTTACATTAGAAAGATGTTTTCCAACCTTTCCAATCACTAGAATTCTCTTATGGGGAAATTGTTAAAATCCAGATTCCAGGGCTCTGCCCCAGTCACTGGTCTAGAATTCTGATTTGCTTCATCAGAGTCCCAGATGATCAGCTAATTGCAGAACTAGAAAAAGATTCCCTAAGCCACTGATAGTGAACCTTTTAGAAATTTCAAGGTTACAAACAGCCCATTGTGGCATGCATGTCATAGATTCACCACCACTGCCCTCAGCTAACACTGCTACATTAGCATCACCTGGGAAAGTGTGTAAGATGGGGACTCCTGAGTCCTGCTCTGGAGGATTCTCATTCAAAACCTACATTTAAATCTAAATAGTTATGATGGTAGACAGCATATTAGGTCAAGTTCTTCTTCCTGTAGCCTGTGTTCTTGTGTAATTTTGAAGTTCTTCCACAAGACAGGGTTTTACTATGCACTTCAGGCTGGCCTTAAACTCATAGTGATCCTCCTGCCTCAATTCTCTGAGTGCTGGGATCACAAGCATGTACCACCACACCCGGCCTCTATTTGGGGTTGATCAATCCACCTTCTCCACTCTCAAATCCCTGTCCCTTTTCAACCTCTGTACCAGACCACATTTTGCTCAGTGAGTTAGGACAGAATTTGCCCACTGGCAAAATAGGAATGCAACTTTGGAGAAGAAAGTTCAACAGATAACAGAAGAAATAGTTGACCAAGGAGTTGGAATTTCAAAGTGCACCTTCCCATGACTACAAGAGAATTTAGAAATCTGGTGTGGAGCCACATGCCTGTAATCCCAGGACTCTGGAAGCCTGAGGTAAGGGGATCTCAAATTCCAGCCCAGTCTGGGCAGTTTAAAGACCTAGTGAGACCTTGTCTCAAAATAAAAAATAAAAAAAGGACTGGTGATATAGCTCAGTACACAGAAGCTGAGTTCAATCTCCTGTATCAAAAATCAAGACTCTGCAGCCTTAAATTCCCGAGATCTGTGCCTCTCATACTGACTGCTCTAACCTGACTTCCCTCAGCCCCTCACTGGCCAAATTTCTCATCACTTCTGGGTCTACTCCGGAACCCTTTAGTTTCCTCAGGGTAGACCATGGAGTTGCTTTGATCTCTTTTCTTTCACATCTACCTAATTGTTTGAAATTCACATTTAATATAAGGAATATTAAGTTCTTTCAGGGAATAGGAAACTAGACCTCGTAAATACACACATTTGGATTAATTGGGGGCCAGGGAGAGTTCAGAGTGAATGAGTATTTTTAAGTGGATGCAGCTTTGTTATTCACTTGTATATACAATGACTCTTCCCACACTATTATTCATGAACTAATTGCTGACAAATTAGTTTAAGTTGAGGTCCGGCTGGGCTTGGTTTGTGGACTAACTTAGGGAAGGAATGGGGCGTCCCTACTACTTGTTGGCCAACAATTGTCCTAAAGACAAAGGAATCTTTGCTATTCATCCTAGGTAGGTTGAAGCAGAGTCTGCTTGGCTCCTGGTCCCAGTCACATGGGACCTGGCTCAATGTGCCCAGCACTGCCCAGGGGTCCTGGGTCAGTGTGCTCAGCAAGAGGCCTGCACGACCTGGCCAGCTGCATGGCCCTGCATTCTTCACCCAGACTGGGTGAAGTTACTGCCTTTGGCATGGGGCCCTCTGCTCAACTTTATTCTCAGAGAACTGCCCATCAGTGAAATGTAGGAAGAGGTGCGGAAATAGCATGCAGCCACATATGACTGCGTGACTTTTCACTTCCTCAAAGTGGAGCACCCTGACTACTCACCAATCATCATAGAGTACGAGGCCTCAGAGATGCACTGCTGACCAAAACAGACCAAATGGTCCATCTTCATGAGTGTTACCTTCTGCTTCATGGGGAAAGATGTGAAGAAGCATGCACATGAGATGATTTGTGTGGTAGTGGGTGCTATGGAGAAAGTGAATGCAGGCAATGGGATAGAAAGTGATGGGGAGGTGCAAAGGGGCCACTGTGGGCATCAGAATGTCAGGATGGTGACTCAGACCCAGATGGTGGATGTGTTGGAGTTGGGATGAAGTGAATGGATTTGACCAATATTTTGGCTTTAGTATTTGCTGGATTCAGTGATGGATGAGATGAGGGGTAGGGAGTAAGGAGGATGAGGGTGATTCCAGAATATTTAGCCAGTACCTATATGTGGCTGACTAAGCTGAGAAAGAGGGAAGAGGAACAGGTAGAAGGGAGACTCAAGATCGCTAACACAGGGGCACAATTCCAGAGGCTGGCCTGGGTCTGGCTGCCCAAGGACTGTGAGGTTAGGATATATTATGGGATAGCAGTTGATGTGAGAGGCCATGAATGGCCGGGGTGATGACATTACAGCATGACCACACAATAGAGTAAGTAAACCTAGTAGTGGGCAGACATAGCAGAGAAAGCCACCCAGTGGAGGAAGGGAAGGCTAGAGCAGATGCTCAGGCGCTGCAGAGATGAGAGTCCACATCACTTCCAAGGAACCGTAGCTGACTCTTTATGATGGTGTCCAGCCCTGATTCCTGCTCCACAGAGGCCCAATTTTCCTTCCTGTGTTTGGATTTTTCCCCTACCTATATTCCCACCTTTCCCTATGTAACTTTATAGTGTTCTTTCACTCTGGGAGGATGTTCTGCTCCACTGTTGAGTCTGGGCTCAGTCCTGAGCTTCTTCCAGGACATCAGAATATGACATAATAGAAGCTTCTTAAGAAAGCACTCAGACATATGTTGTTGTTTCTAGGCCTTTCCCATGAGAACACCCTCAAGCTATCCTGTTGGGGGACAAGACACACTGAACACAGCTGAGTCAGCCAGACTTCCTGTCACCCAGCCAAGGCTATTCTAAGTGCATTGACCTCAGCCAATTCCAGACATACATATGAAATGAGTAAAGACTGGAAAGACTGTCCTGTTAATGCTGGCCTGAATCACAGATCACAGACTCATCAATCAAAATCATGTAGTTGGTTTTAAATCAAATAACAGGGTGGATGGTTTGTTACACGGTGTTACTGTGGCATTAGATAACTGATACAAATTCTACAAGCTACTGCTATGATTTTGATGTGGTGTGCTCCCTACCCCAGAATTCATGTATCAGAAGTTTGGTCCTCAGTGTGGTAGTATGAGAGGGGATGGAACCTGAGGAAGTAGTGAGGTCTATGGGGAGGCCTTTAGATGTATCAGGCGGTTTCCTGTGTCAAGATGAAACATCTGTCATACACAATATAAACGAAGAAGCATACAATGTAGGCTCACAGTTTCAGAGGTTTCATCCCACAGCCAGTTGGCTCCGGGGCAGAAACACCATGGCAGAAGGGCATGTTGGAGGAAAACAGCTCATCTTGTTATAGCCAGGAAACAGAGAAAGGAAAGGAGTGAGAGAAAGAGGAGGGGGAAGGGACAGGAATACACCCTTCTGGGTTACAGCCCCAGTGACTTACTTTCTCCATTAAGACCCCACCACTTAACAGTACAGTGAGCTATGAACTCATCCATGGACGAACCCATTGAGGAGGTTAGTGCCTTGTGATCTAATCACCTTCCAAATGTCCCACCCCTGAACAATGAGTGTTTGGGGGACAGTTTTGATCCAAATCATAATACTAGGTAATTGGAGATGTGTCCCCAGAAGAAAATGTTGGTCTTTGACAGTAAGTTCTCACCAGAACAAATTGTTATAAAAGCCCAGCCTTGACTGCTGAGTCACCTTCTCTAGGCTTCCTGGCTGCCCTGTGATCTCTGCCCCCAGCATTCACTGCTACCACCATGAAACCATCCTTATGAGGTCCTCAGCCGAGTTGAGCAGAAGCTGGCGCCATGCTCTTGGACCTCTGGAGCTACTAACTAAATAAACCTCATTTTTCTAAAATAAAGCACCCAACCTCAGATATTTTGTTATAGTGACAAAATGACTAACATAGGTGCCTCCAAATCATGTGAATTAACTCCCAGGATTTGTTTTGTTTCTGGTTAAGTGTTGTAAACCAAGCAATCCCTGCAGAAATCAGCAGAGACCATATGGAAATGAGACCACAGTGCACAATGTGCTGATATCCACAGATAAACAGCCCCGGATGTTCTACATTGCCTGTCATGCTCAAACTGGGGAGAAAAAATGTACTGATGTGCGTAAGAAAGGCTTTGTATCATAGCCCTTGAGGGAAAAGAAATATTTAAATGTTTTATGAACTTTCTCTTCTCTCTCATCATTTAAACAACAATAAATGTAACATATCAATTTACATTATGATCCTTTTATTACATTATAATCAGGTGCCAAGTGGTTAAAGATTTATGAAGAGGTATTATCACAAAGGCAATAACAAGGATTAATGGGCAGTGGGTGGAAATGCTTGAGGGTGGGAGGAGCTCAGGGGAAGTGGCCCATGGCAAAAGAGATGTCACAGAGATCACTTAGGTGGAAGCCTGAAACGAGCACAGCTTGGATTGAGTTCAGGGAACATCAGGCAGGGGATTGAACCTTGACTCTGGCACATGAGGCCTGTGATCTTAGAAAAATCACCTGACAACTCTAAGCCTCAGTTTCTGCATCTCTGAAATGGGCACTCTATAGATGCGTATGCAGTATACTTCATGGTCCCATAGCAAAGATTTTATGTCCTCCTGAAAGTAAGGTACCCAATATACTGTTCACTTTGTTAGCAGTGTTTTTGATACTGTTACAGTTACTATTACACAGAATAATATTCGAAACTTGTACAATCATTCTCTCAGGACTGCTTGCTTTCACTGAGAAAGAATCCAATGTTCCATTCATAACTGTGGTTTGTGGAAAAACATGCTGAAGTCCATACAAATCCTCAGAAATGTGAGTCACACTGTCACATGGGCTGAACCGTGGGGCCCTGCCAAAGACATGAAATTCAGTCCCATTTACTCACATCCACGTGTGAATGACCTTAACCACAACCACCTTGGTTTCATCTGACAAATGGGAATAAAGCCACCTGCCCCCTGGTGGCAATAAGGATCAAATGTAATATGGGAAGGGACACTGAAACCAGGTTTTCAAATACAAAGCACTATTCCTTTAAAGTGTTTTTGTTATTAAATGGGGGGTGGAGGCTGAGGGGAACAAAAAAAGAACTAAATGTGTTATGTCCATGTACTAACTCCCTACAGTGAATGTAATCATGTTGTACTGCAAACATGTACTAATGAAAGAGCCACATGTGCAGGTGCATATGCATACACACGATAGATAGATGATAGATAGATAGATAGTAGATAGACAGAGAGATGGATAGATAAATGCAATAGAAATCCTTCAAAGATCATGATCTCTGGAATCAGATTTCCTGGGTATGTATCCTGTCTTTAACACCTGTATATCCTGGAGCCAGCAGTTTAACCTCTCTTGGCTCAGTTTCCTCATTTGTAAAATTTGAATAATACTAGCAGTGACCTCACACATCTGCCCTAAAGCTTCAGTGAGGTGGTGAGGGCTAAGTGGCAGTACAAGCAGTGTCATCTCAGGATCCCAGGGATCATTAGGTATCCTTTGGTCTTTGATTAAAACCTCAGCGATCACAGAGATGCATCTGCAAAAGATGATGTTGGACTTTTCTGGGAAGGATGGTTTGTGTACTGAGCACAGGCAGATGTCATTCGCAGGCACTGGGTCTCCTATTTAAGGGAACCTAGGCCAGGATTAGGGACAGCCCTTCCCCCCCAAGGAGAACTTACACACACACACACACACACACCATGACACATAAATATTCTGTCTCCCTTGATATGTGGCATCAGGTAAGTGAAGTGAGTTAGAAAAGTTGAAAAATCTAATTTGAAGAACCAGGAATGCCAATTAAAAATCACCATACTAACAAAATCTTACCCTAAAATTAGATTCTAAGTCAGTCAGTAGGTAATCCCCCACTTTTCCCACACGATTTCTACTACCTAAAAGGGAATGTCTGCAGAGTGCTGAAGCTATGGTTCTCAAAGTGTGGACTCCAGACCAGTAGCACATTCTCAGGCCCCATCCAGATCGATGGGATCAGAAATCAGGCAAGGATGGTTTCTAGCTACTTATGTATTGCTAGTCCTCCAGGGGGTATTTATTTGAGAATCACTGCCCTAATGAAAAGCTGGTTGTACTGACAAACACACCCATTGCCACCCTTGGATCTCAGCTCCCCATATCATACCTCACCCCTTCCCTTCCTATTCCTTTTGTCACACTTAAAAAATTTGTTCCTCTTCTTCGAACTTGACCCCAAAACAGTTTGGAGCATTAGTTTGGACAAAAGTAGATTTGTCAAGAATTGTAGCCCCCCCAACCCCCAGAATTGTTTCTGCTATAATGTTTTTTACCACGCCTGGGGTTTTATGATGCTGTTTTGTCTAGGTTCTCAACTCAAATAAATTAAAGCTCTAACTCTGATTATTTATCTTGTAAATGTTTCATATGTGTTCTTTTGTACTCCTCATTAACAACGTGCTTGACATCTGTTTGACATCAACCAAATAGGGATGATACCTACATGGTGTCATTATCACCCCCTTCTGGTAGATGGGGACACTGAGGCAGAATGGGAAATATAGTATCTGGGGTTACAGAGCTATTTAGCATCACAGCTGGGGCTTGAACCTGTGTAGTCTGAATTCAGAGTCTGCCCTCTTGCTTACCACACTGTGTGTCTCCTGAACTTGGGATCCTTAGCCTCCTTACTAATGAATTTTAAGAGCAGTGGATTCATACTATGAAAACATGGAAAGCAGTCATGATTCTGTTACTAATCACACACAGGTCTTGGGAAGAAGTCTTTAGCTCTTAATACTCAGCTTGCCCACTCTAAACTCTGGATATGAATTTATGTCCAGTTGTTCTCCCAAGGTTGCTTAAAGGAACATCGGACAAGACAATGTGTTTAATCTAGCAAGCTGAAGAATACAAGATGAGGGTGAGGAACTGTTGCTCCCATGGGATGCTCAAGGCTGAAGCTTGCTGCTCATCCAGATAAGGTGACCATAAATGCTTCCACACAACTAAGAAGCAACCAGCTCTGATTGCATGCTGTAAAGCCACACCTGCCAGCACCCCAGTTGCATCCCCCAGGTTCTGCCCAGCTTCTCAGCTGGAGGTTTACTCCGCTAATTTTCCCTGATGATGCTGAGGGTCAGGGGTTATAGTTTTTACTTGCAAAAAATAAATCTGGAATAATTGTGGACTTCAGGCTCAATATCAACCAAATCTAGCTCTTGATTCTGTTCCCCATAGATTGGTTGCATCCTCAGGCATCTAGTAGTTCCGCTCATATGTCCCTAACCCTAGTTCAGAAGAAGAAAAGCTGGTTTTCTGATAGGCTCTCATAAGACCCCAGCATGGAGTCAGCTTGGTTCTGATTGGTCCAACCTGAGTCACCGGCTCATTATCGCAACCAACCAGAAGAGGATAAAAAGATTGGCTTAGCCTAAGTCACAGGCTCCTCCTCTGGAATTCAGAAGCCCATAAACCAAAAGTGAAGTGCGATGAGGCTCCCTAGAGCAAAATTAGGGTGCTTTTGTTACAAGAAGGTGTAGGAAATCGCAAAAGAAAATTCCAAACGATTCTTTCAAGGTGGCCCATGAGCCCCGCGGCAGGAGATTTATGCCGAGGGAGGCAGCACGCTGCTTCCTCCCACAGTTCCCAGGGAGCAGCTGAGGAGAGAGACTTACATCGTCACTAGATATGGGCGGATGTGTTTCCTGGCCTCTTGGAAAGGTGACATTGAGCAGGAAAAACAAGGTCTGCTTTTCCTTATTGCTCTGTCACTGTAATCCATAAACAAACATGCCCTCGCCTGCCCTCTTAGCATCTTCTCAAAGTCACCGTCAGTTTCTTTATCACCTCCCTGGGGTTTCCTGCCTCCGCTGTGTGTGTGCCTAAGCGTGTGCTCTCTTGACAGGTCAGGACTAGTCCGCAGCATTTTCCAAAGCATAAGATGTGTGAACTGCTGGGGTTCATAGCAGTTCGTAGCTGCTGGGGTTCACCTCAACTTGAGGAGCCACACACATGCCATTTAAAAATTTGTATTAGTTTATGTATATTTAAGAAAGCAACAGGAAGAAATGAAATGATATAGTAAAGGCTGATGTTATAATAATGGCTAGCATTTATTATGTGCTTATTATACCCCAGGCAATGCTTCAGTGCAATTTACCCAATCTTCACAACTTTTTACAGAAGGTCCTCTTATTAGCCTCATTTTACAGATGTGAAACAAGGACACAGAGAGGTTAAATAACTTTCCCAAGGTCACATGGCTAGTAAGTAGCGGAGCCAGACTACAATCCAGGCAATCTAGTTCCAGGGCCAGGCTCTTAACCACTGTACCAAACTTGTGATTTTCCAGGAATCACTGTGGTGATATCAAAGAATTTTTCCAGTTAAATTAAGATACAAATTAGGTTGATTTCTAGAAAATATTAAGTAAATAATGGAAAAGGTGGTATATAGATTTATTGAAATATTTCTAGACAGTGAGAGACATTTGGGAAACCCTGAAACTCTATATATCATGTCTTGATTAAGCTGCAGGCCATGGATCCCTAGTGGGAGCATCATGACCTTTGGGGGAGCTGTGAACCCCTGAGATGATGAAGCCAGGCGTGATGGTGCACACCTGTAATCCCAGCACTCAGGAGGCTGAGCCAGGAGGATCATTGTGAGTTTGAGACCAGCCTGGGCTACAAAGTGAGCTGAAGACCAGCTTGAACCACGTAGCAAGAGCCTGTCTCAAAAGAAAATAAGAAAACGTGCATTTTTCTTAAGAAAGAGCCTGTGGATTTCACCCTCTCTCAGAGAGGTTTCTAACTAGAGCTACTGCTGACCCATATTAAACCCCTGAGAAGTTTAGAAAGAGGCGCTCCCTTTGGGTGAATTAATTAGAAAGAAGTGCCACTTCTTCCCATAGGAAGGCCTGGGCTGGGCTAGGTACATAGCTGTGCAGCCAGTGCATGGCTGGTCTTAGCATTTCCTTCCCTTCTCCTGAGCAGCTGTTGTGCACAGAAAAAGCATTGTTGTTATCACAGAGCTCCTCTTGACCAAAGACTTGTAAATAACCAGCCCAGATGGGAAGTCGTCCAAAGCAGGAGTCAGGGCAGGAGGGAAACACCCAGAATTCCCCTCTCCTTCCTCCAGTCTTCGTCAATGATCCCCATTGGCTCACCACAGCCAGAAGCCAGTTGGCATAGGATCCTGGGAAATGTAGTCTTTAGTGAAGGCCAGGGAAAGTTGCTGACAGGGGTTACCATGCCCCTACTTCAGTATCTTGGCCAAAGTATGTTTTTTGTTGCCTAACTACATAAGGAACCATATTCCTCATGTTGAAGCTGCTGATACAAAGCAGCTGGTTAGAGTAAGTTTTGCAGAAGTGGGATCCCCTTTTACCAAGCACTGCAAAGGCTTACTTTCAACAAGAAAATGCTCTAAGCTGTGACACTACAAATGACTTGTTTCTACTGCCCTGACTGGGCATAGTAGGGCTGCTGTATTGGTCAGTTTTCCATTGCTGGGGCAAGATACTTGATAACTACAACTTAAAGGAGAAAGACTTTATTTTGGCTCATGGGTTCATTCTATGGTCAGCTGGTTCCAAGGAAGAAATCCTGAAACTGGCAGAAAGGCAGGGTGGAGAAAAGCTGCTCACCTCATGGCAGCCAGGAAGCAGAGTGAGCAGGAAAAGAGCCAGAAAGAGAGACAGGGGCTGTGCATAAGACCACACCCTTTCAGATTACGGCCCCATTGACCTATTGGACCCTTGATGTACAAACTCTCAAGGGTTGGTTGTAAGTCAAGTTAACTCAAGTAAGTCAAGAAGACTTTTACCATAAGAAATAAAGGAAATGTCCTTAATGGATTCCAAACTACCCAAAACACCCCTTAACTGAACTTCTCATAATAAAAAAGTTATCTAATGTGCATAATTTACTAGAAACACCCATAATTTGTCTAGCATATTCACCAAAAAGTTATAAAATGTGTCTAGTTTACCAGAAACAACAATTTCATACCATACTCACCATTCAAGTTGACAGCTTTGACTCTCAGGAAGGGAGGATGAAATGGAAGGTGGTTATTGTTAGAAGGAGAGTCCCCTTCCATAAGAACATCAGGAATATGGCACTCTGGGTCCCTTCTCTCCTTGGGAGAGTCTGTAGTTCACTAGGAACTTCCTCTCATTCACTAGCTCTCAAAATTTTCAGAACTAAACTGGTCTAAGATTGTTTGTTTCTGTCTTTTCTTTAACACTGTTCTTTTTTATTGTGATTACTTTTTTACCTTCCCTTCCTTAGCCTCTTTTGTAGCTTTTTGGGGTTCATTTGGATAGCACTAATATAAAGCATTTATAACAATTATATAAAGCACTGACCGAAGTCACATCCACAAACAAACATATCTGGCCTCAGACTGACACTCACATACGCTTTTCTGGCACTGGAGTCTTTTGTTTAGAACCACACAAGTGGCCAGAATTCAAGTCATAACTCAAGACTTTGGTCAAACCTTAAATTCCAGTTGTAACCCAAATTATTCTTATGTTAGGTTGGTCATCACTTGAGGGTCCCCTGTAATTCTTACTAAGTCCTGTCTCCTCACAGCTCTTCAGCTATGGGACTCCCGCACACACACAATCTAGTTACCTTCCAAAGCTTCACTTCAGAATACACAAGCTTTTGGGAGGAGATTTTAGATCTAAACCAGAACAGCTATCTTCTAAGATGATCTCAGTGGTCCTGACCTCCTGAGGGTTTCCTCAGGGTTTCAATTCAAATTTCAATTCAAATTTACCAATTCCTTTTCCCTTGTGGAAACCCTTTCCCTTCAGTATGGCCAATACCTAGTAACCCGTATGTAACAAACTATACAAAAGTGATTAGATGTCTCTCAGGATTATGAAAGACTCACTTTTATCTTCTACATGTTCTCTTGATCTCTTCATTTGAGCCAAAGCAAGCTGCCATGCCCCAAGCTGTTCTTTGAAGGGTCATATTTGGCAGGGACCTGAGAGCAGCTCTACTTGACAGTTACTCCACAAGCAACTGAGTCCCCCAACAGCTCCTCAGTGACACATTTATGAGTGGATCCTCCCTCCACCTAGGACTTTAGCTTGTTACAACCTTGCATAGCACCTCCACTGTAACCCAGGAATGTCTTCAAGCCAGAGAACCCAGCTAAGCCAGTTCAGGATTCCTGACCCATCAAAACTAAGTAATTCAGTATGGAGCTAAGACACAAATTCAGGTTTGTGTGACCCCACACACACACAAATATTCCTTCTATTAAGCAATGTTACCTTATAGGGTTGCTGGGAACCGTGGTTGACTGGAAAGATTTCACTTAATGAAGACAAAATGAGACCCTAACATTTTTCATGAGAAATGTCAACATTTCAGAAATTCACTGAGCACCCTGGCAAGTGCAAGGTCGTGAGTTCGGTTCCCGGTACTGGAGAAAAACCAAAAAAAAAAAAAAAAAAAAAAAAAAGAAATTCACTGAGCACCAAGACAATTCAGTGGAGTGAAGAATAGTCTTTTTTAGTAAAGTGTCCTGGAAAATTGGCTATGTGCAGGCCAAAGGATAAAACTGTACTTTCTTTATAGCATAGGAAAAAATTAACTCAACATGGATCATAGAACTAAATGTAAGTACTAAAACTATCAGTTTCTCAGAGGAAATCATAGGAGTACATCCCCATGACCTGAGACTAGCTAAGGATTTGTTTCTTAGATATTACACCAAAATCATGGGCAACAACAAAGTGGAATGAACAAATCAAAATCAAAAGCTTTTTTTAATTTACTACAAGGAGTACCATCAAGAAAATGAAAACAGATCTACAGATGGAAAATATTTTGTAAATATTTCACCTAATAAAGAGCTGGTATCTAGAATGTATAAACAAATTTACCAATTCAATAATAAAAAGATGAGCCACTTATTAAAATGGTAAAGGATTTGAGGAGACATTTTTCCAAAGTTGTGCAAATAGCCAAGAAAGACACGAAAAGATGTGCCATATTTTTAGCCATTAGATAAATGCAAATCAAAGCAACAGTGAAATACCATTTTACACCCCCCCCCATGAGGAGGGCTATAATGAAAAAAATTAACAAGGATGTGGAGAAATCAGAAACTATATATCGTGAATTGGAATGTAAAATGGTGAAACCACTTTGAAAAATGTTTGGTAGTTCCTTGCAAATTAATCATAGGCTTATCATACGACCCAGCAATTCTTCTCAGGGTATATCAAGGAGAAACAAAAGCAAATATCTGCAAAAGAAACTCATCCAGGAATATTCATTACAGCACAATTCAGGTTAGCAAAAATTAGAAACAATACAATGTCCATCAGTTGACAATGGTGTAAATCAAATGTGCAATACCCACACACAGTTTCTCAGTACAAAGGAATAGTGTACTGACACTTACCAGAACATGGGTAGACTTTGAAAATGTCATGCTAAGTGAAAAGTTCACAGCAGACCACATATTGTATGAAACCATTTATACAAAGTGCTAGAATAGGAAAATTTGTTGATATACAAAGTAGATTAGTGGCTGCCATATAAAGAGCAGAATGAAGAGTAACAGTTAATGAATATGAATATTCTTGTCAGAGTGCTGAAAATCTTTTAAACTTAGTGATAATTTTCATGCTATCCTGTGAATATACTAAAATAATAAAGTCTTATGCTTTAAAGGGGTGAATATTATAGCATGTGCAGCGTATCTCAAAGGTATTTTTAAAATGCAAGGAGAAAACTGTACATTTAAAAATGAGAGGATGGTAGATTTTATGTTTATCTTTTACTACAACCAGAAGCTGCTTTCAAAAATGCATGTAGATACCCACTCTAAGAAGTAAATACTGAATGTCCTCTTGATTATGGACTGGACTTAGCCACTCCTTATACAGAACGGAATATGACACATGGAAAAATATTAATGTTACAGTGGTGCAACTTGGCAGATAGCATCTTAACCAAGTGGTGGAGGTTAATATTACTCCTGAAAAACCACACTGATATTCCAACCCCCCATATGAAGAAAGATACCTTACTTCTGTGATATCCTTCCCCCTATAACATAACTCCTCTCTAAACATCTGACCAACCCAAAGTCAGAGACAGTCTACAAAATACATGTCCAGGTCTCCTCAAAGCGGTCAAGGTCCTACAAAGCAAGATAATCCTGAGAAGCCATCCCAGATTGGAGGAGGCGAAAGAGACAGGACAATTAAATGTACTGCAGTTGTCTATATTCCACACTGGTGGGAAATATAGTGAAATTCTAATAGTTGGGAAGTTCATCAATAAAAACTTACTAAGTTCATTTCTTGTTCTTGTCTTTTCTATGAGTGTACATGTTTGTAGTACAAAATGTTTACATTCCTTGTGAGAAGTTGGTGCCTGTACAAAACACATCTTAATTTCTTTTTTCATTCCATTTCCCTCTCTCTCTCCATCTCTTGATCCCTTCCACATCTAAGAATGATCTATCATCCTACTTCCTATTACTTATCTTTTATTTTGCTCTTTATTGATAATTTGGGTTTCTCATATAAAAGAAATTATGTGATACTTAAGATCATGTGTCTGATTTATTTCATTATGGTCTCAAGGGGCATCCATTTCATCTCTTATGTATAACAAATGCTCCTTGGTTCTGTATAGAGGCACACTCTCTATTCTCCTTATAGCCTTTCTGTAAATCTAAAATTATTCCAAAATAAAAAGTAATTTTAAGGAGGGGAAAACAACTGTATTAAATTTCTCCACATTTGACGCATAGTTTGATGCACATATATTTATTTATAATATCTGTAATACATGTATGTGTATATATATGTATATATAATGTGTAACTATAATCTTCTTTTGTTTTTAATAACATGTAGGCTCTTTTGGGGCCTTAGCAGCAGGGTGCTCAATTAATTTTACCCTCAGTTCATAATACATTGCCATCACTGACTGGGGCAAGACCTACTTCATTGTAGTTCTTTGGGTATAAAATTTTCTATTTCCCACCTCACCAGAGTCAGTTCTTCAAATATTTACCTTTATGACAGCAATAGCCTTACAAAGTCAGGTGTGATGTTGCATGCCTGTAAGTTCTAGCACTCTTGGAATCCAAGGCAGGAGGAGTGCACATTTAAGCTGAGCCTGTGCAACTCAGCAATTTAGCGATGCCTTGTCTCAAAATTTAAAAAATAAGATAGGGGCTGTGTGTAGCTCAGTGTAAAGACCCTGAGTTTAATCCTCTGTACTAAAGAGAGAAAGAAAGAGGAAAGGAAGAAAGGAAGAAAGGGAGAAAGGAAGAAAGGAAGAATGAAAGAAAGAAAGAAAGAAAGAAAGAAAGAAAGAAAGAAAGAAAGAAAGAAAAAAGAGAGAAAAAAATCTTCCAAATTGCATGTGTTTTTGCATGCATGTATATTTAATCCATGTCAAAGGCATCACATTACATGTCTCATTATGTTTGTTACCTCTTTGACCCAGCAGCGTGCATGGAAACTTCAGCCCCACTGCATGTATGCACATAGTCTGCTGCTTTTAATTCCTTCACAGTTCTCCACGGTGAGTGTTCTCAGTTTTCCCAAGGATAGATTCCCAGATTATCTTCAAATTTCCACCACCAGAAAATATAACACAGTGAATTTCCTCCTAATATCTCTTTTTGACAGATCTATGTGGGAATTTCCCTGGGTCATAGACCCAGAAGCAGAACACTGGGGTCATGGGTTACACACATGGGACCAAAGTTGACCAAGTGCCTCCATATTGCTTTCAGAGTTACCTCACTGTGTGGCAGGAGGCTGCTTCTCCCACCCAGTCTGCAAGCACTCTTGTTTTCAATGTTTAGTGCCTCTGAAGATCATAATCCAGCCTTGTCTATAAAGTGACAAGGATCAGAATGGGAAGCAGCATCCTAATATTTGCTCAGATGGATGGAGCCCTTGCTTTGAACCAAGTACAGTTCTAAGCTTTGTGTAAATGTGGGTATGGTGGTGGTAAGGGGGTGGTTAATTCAATTCTGGTAACACTACTTTTTGACGTGTACTATTATTATTTCATTGTCACCAATGAGGGAATGGAGGCTTGCAGAGGTGAGGTACTTGCCTACCTTCAGCTATGACCATGGTGTTCAACAGGTTTAGACAACCTGCAGCCCTCCCTTCCTCTGTTCTCCCATCTCAATCTGGATGCAGCCCAATCCCCATGCATCTGCTGTCCTAGCCTGTCCCAGTTCTGCTGTCCCCCAGCCAGACCAGCTGGCCTTCAGGTCCCTAAGCGGCACTTGTGTTTATTCTGAGGCTTAACTGAAACATAAAACTTACTTAGAACAGTATTAATAACTTAGCTCATCCTGAGTCCAATGAAGCATCTTTCTGCCCCAAAGCAGGAGCATGCTGGATCCTGGAGTAGTCAGAAAGTTATTCTGAGGTCCTGTTCTGTGCTGTGTGGACGCTTCTCACCCTTGACCCAATTTATAGCTATAAGAAGAGAACCACAGGAAAAGATTGGTGGCCAAGTGGCAGGGGCAGGACTAGTGCCCATGCCGCCCCTGTTTCATTGCACTGCACTGATCAATAGTGTTTTATTAGGAAGTGCAATCAATGTGTAGCAGGAAGCCCCAGCCAATTAGGCTTATCAGTCCGCAGAGAGGAGCAGGAAGTTCTCTCTTCCTCCTGCTTGTTTTCCTGTCCCACGGAAGAAGTCAGTTCCCATTTTTTATCTCTGGGTTCCCACCAAGCTACCTCAATGGGGAGGGAATTCTGACAAAGAGCAGGTTCAAGCTATCTCACTCCCCTCCAGCCCAGGTCAGGCCAGACTGCCCTTAAAGTGAGGCTTGCAATCGGATTAAAAAAAAAAAAATCTGGAGCAAAATCCACAGGACTTCTTGACAAAAAGGGAAGACCAATCAGGCCCAGCTTAGCCATCCCTCCTATCCACCCCCCCCCCCGATCTATAGACTTGAGAAATTACTTTCCCACTGAGCTCCTTAAGTGTCTTCTAGGCAGACAGTGGTGGGGCTGCGGAGAACTAGCCCCAGTTAGGGCAGTTTGAAATATCAATTTCACACTGAAAAAACAAATTTCCCCTGCCCCTCTGGCAGTGCTTGAACATTTAACTGAAGCTGATTGTGAACTGGAATAGAGTGTATTTATCAACTGCGTCTATCTTTGCCCCTACTTTCTCCTTCCAAAGAGATAAATTACTGGGGCTGATAAGGACCTAGCTTTCAGGGTGATCAAATGAACACTATGAGTCCTCAGGATAGAAATGGTTTGTGAAACCTGGCTCCTGCTCACTGGAGAGCCAACTAAGAAGCGTTTTTTGCCAAGAATGTGATGGCCACATGGGTTGTTGGCCTCTACTCGCTCCCCTTGGTACATTACATGGGCGTAAGAGAATTTGCTTTTAAAGTATCTTTTGCAGTCTCTTCTAATAAATCACTCAGCAATTCCTGGTGCTTGTTGTGGTTGGTGGTGTTGATCCATGATGAAGGGACGGGGTGGTTTAGGGCTGGATTTTCCACCAGTAGAGTCTGGGTGTAGCAGGCGAACCACAAATGCAGGCCTCTAAGCCAGTGAGCATGGGATGCTGCCCCTCGCACTGGCCCAGGCACTCCTTGACCTCAGCCACGGTCCCATGGTGTGTTTCTGGATTCTCCATCTTCATGATTCAGAACGAGCTGTTAGGACTTGAGTGTTCTAGTTAGCAAATTGTATATAATGACGTGTCAAATCAAGGTCCTTTTTTGCAAGACTGATAGAGCCATAAGAAAACCTGCCTGGTCCCTCAGAAACTAGGCCAGATTTCAGGTCTGTGCATCCATCCTACCACCTGCCTGTGTTTAGAGGGCTCTCATGAGATGTCTCTAGCGTTGGAGTCTCTAATCCCTTCCCTTGAAAACTCAGTCGTAATTGAAGTGTTAGTTCCCGGCAACGGCAGTCAGGACTGTCTGATGTTTGCTTAAATACTCTTTTTTTAATTTAGATCATCTACTTACTCTTAATTCAACCTTGTCTCAGTGTGTAAGTATCCCCTTCTTCTTTGCCATGTGTCCCTGGCAGATTAGTAGGCAGTTATCGAATCAAGTCCCCACTGCTCACCCCACCCCACCCCAATCACCACTTAGCCAAACTACACACATATATATTTAGCTCTTTTAATCTTTTTTTTTTCTCATAAGGTTCTAATTTTACATTTTCCAGGGTATTTTGGATTTGGCAGAATAGGCTTCTTCTGTGAAGAGTAGAACTTAATTATCAAAAGCTGAGCTGGAGTGAGCAATCCATCACTGGGTGACACATCCATGCCTGTGTTCATTTGAAAAACATTTTTTTTTTTTTTTTTTGGTGTGGCTTTTGGAAGGTGGTGGTGGGGAAGCTGTCAGAACAAAAAGGAAGGAAAAGAGAAAGAAAGGAAAGAAAGAAAAAGGAAAAAAATCTTTGACATTTGCCATTCCATAACACAACCACGTAACCTATCAAAATATCACAGTTTGGGAGATTAAGGGTTGAGGATGTGCATGTGATTTCTCTGGCCTTTCTCTTCATCTCCTTTTAATTTGTTTGTTTGTTTGAAACTAGATCTACAACATCTCCTCGCATGTGAAAGTTCGTCCTGTAAAATGTCTCCCACAGCAAACATCACCTTTTTCAACAAAGTTTGCATTATAATTAAGGTCCACTGGAGTAGTTGCCCAACTGTCATTTCCACTGTTTTCCTTAAGAAGCAGGGTTTTTTAACAGCCAGATAAATGCTTGCTGAGGCCCAGCCCAGTGGCACAGTGACACCCAGTGGCCATGTCCAGACATGGACCTACGGTGGGGCCACACAATGTTTGGGAGGGTTTACAGGGTTTAATTTGCCACTGGAACTTTGATCAGATTTGCCAAAAGGCAAAGGAATCTGCCTTGTGTACGTTTAAGTGCAATCCAGTTAATGTGCCTAGCGGGGATCCCACCATTGCAGACACTCAATAGCACGAGGCAGGCAGTTCTGAAGCCTCTACCACTGAGGCTGGTGACCGAGCGAGTCACTCAGCCAGAAGTTTCCAAAAACCTCTGCACAATGAATTTGAATATTTCATCTTTAAAGGGAAAGTTGTGGTTTTTTTCAGTTGACTTGTGCTCCAACCATGCATTTAAATCGTTGATGATAAACTAGTCTATCACCATTTGTCCCCTTCGTACATGGCTTAAAAACAACGGGGTGGATGGTGGAGTGTCCTCCTACAGGGCGGACTGGGAATGTTGTGCTGGTGGTTGCAGCTTCAGCTAATAATTTCTGGAAACATGTATTTGTCATCTCCCTCCTCTAAGTCATTCCAGGTTCCTCTAAAACACACAAATTGAAATCACTTTGTCCAAGTTAATTTTCCTCTTTTTTAGTTTATTATGCTTATTGGGCATAACCAGAAAGACATTTCCCCTGAGGGGCTGGCCTGATGGAGTCTCCTTGGCTCACCAGTGGCTGTTTCTAAGCCCGGCTGACTCAACCCCTGTGCTGTGGCCTGAGCATCAGGTGCAGGATGGGAGCCGGAGCCTGGCATCAACAGTAAGAGAAGGTGTGCGGCAGCCATGATCGAATGTAGCAGACAGAATGGCCTTCTGCCGTTCTGCCATTCAAGGACTAAGGCCAGCACTCTTGCTTGTGCTAGTTAGCTCAGTACACTTTCTTTTTTCTTATTTATTTATTTATTTATCTATCTATCTTTGGTACTGGGGATTGAATCCAGGGCCTTTGCACTGAGCTACATCCCCATCATTTAAATTTTTTTTTTATTTTGAGACAACCTTTCACTAAGTTTCCCAGACTGGCAAGAACTTGCAATCTTCCTGCTTGAGCTTCCCAGATGGGTTGGCTTCCAGGTGTGCATCACCTCTGCTGAGTACCTTTCACACAGCATACATCAACTGGTTTTTGAGGATCATCTCTGAAATCCTAAGGCAAAGGGACAGAATGGAGGTTAGTGAAAATTATGACAGAAGTGACCAAAATAGCCAAAATTTATTGAGCATTTGCTTTTTTGTAATTTTGTAGAGAATAAAAAATTACAGAATATCAGCACAAAGACAATAAAAATGATACAAGGTTTCAAAACAAAATGATAGGAATTAACAGTGGTTGTTATATTACATATTGTTATCTTCAACAAAATTCCTCAGATTACCAGGCGTAAGAATGCAAGATTGATCAAACCATTAAAGAGAATAAAAAATCATAAAAAAAAACATTAGAAGCGATACAGAGCTTCACTAAACAAGATGGTAGGAATTAAGCAATGGTTGTTTTATTGCATATGGTTGTCTTCAAATTAAATGTTCAAATTACCAGACACAAGCATGCAAAATTGGCTAAAAAAATTTAAGCATTAACTATTCCTTTCAATAAAGCAATAGACATCAGCAGTACAATTATCCCAGCTGTCCATATATATTTTTCCCTTCCTTCTTTCTTTCTTTTTTTCCTTTCCTTCATCCCAGTTGTTCCTTCCCTTAAAGACCCAATCCAAAAATGGACATCTGAGATGAATATACACTTCTCAGATGAAGAAGTACAAATGACAAATAAATATATGAAAAATGTTCAACATAATTGATCGTTTGAGAAATACCAACTAAAACAACACTGAACTTCATATCACTCCAGAACAAATGGCTATCATCAAGAAATCAACCAATCACAAATTCTAGAGAGGCTGTGGGGAAAAAGAAACCCTTCTCCAATGCTGGTGGGAGTTCAGACTGGTGCAACCACTGTGGAAATCAGTGTGGAGATTCCTCACAAAGCTAGGATTGGAGGGCCCACTTAACCCAGCTATTCCTCTTCTGGGTATTTTCCCAGAAGAATTAAAAATGTCATATACAGTGATATATGTGCACCTATGTTTATAGCAGCACAATTTGTCACAGCTAAATCATGGAAACAACCCAAATGCCTATCAACCAAGGAATGGATAAAAAAGATGTAGTATTTTTATACAATGGAGTATTACTCAGCTATAAAAAAAAAGATAAAAGTCGAGGCTTTTATAGGTGAATGGGTGCAACTAGAGACCATCCTCCTAAGTGAAATAAATCTGACCCATGTGTAAACGTCGTATTGTCTCCCTAGTGTAAGAACCTGAAAGAGTAAATAAAACCCCAAAGATACAACAGATATTGTGAATGACCATTTGCTTTTCACCAGCTACTAATTAAACACTCTATATCCCTCTGCTCATTTAGTCTCTGTGATAACACTACTGGTGGTGCTTCTGTCCTCACAGAGGTACACAGTAGGAAACAGGCACAGAACATTAAGTTTTTAGCTGAAGGTCACTACTTTCTAGGGAGAAGAGTTGGGTTACTTATCAGGCAGGTGACCCAGGAGGCCGCCTCTATGACATTACCTCAGAATGGCTTTAAATGATAGACTGATGCAATAAACATGTAGTAAGAGCCAGACTTGCAGATCTGCACCCCATAACTGGTTCGGCCATCGGCATTCTTACCCAGAAAGGACCAGAATACAATAGGACAAGGAAGGAGCCATTGCCAAGCTGGGATGAGCAGGAGCCACAGTGTGGACCGTGAAGACCACAGGCACACAAGGTAGCGAAAGGGGACCGAGGCAGCACGTTTAATTCTGAGGATGGAGCATTCAGCCCTGCAAATCAGCTTCCCAGGTGTGCAGGGGATGGCCTCCACATGGCAGTACCCTTTGCGGTGACTGCAGACACGATGTCCCTGTGCCCTGGGCTACAGAGCTGACAGATCTTTCCTTTCTTCTGTGTCTCATGGTGACCACCATGTTAAAGGGTAGCACTGTCACCTGATGCAGAGGCAGGGCCTCGGGGAGACGCGCACGGGAAGGTGATAAAGGAGCCAGAGGGATAGTCTCCTGCGGTCCTGTGACCAGGCCCCAGTTACAGTTCAGGGACATCTTAGAGTCCCTCTCACCCCCATATGTACCTGCACATGGTGGGAGCCCCCACCTGTGCCTCATCCAATCCCATCGGCCACGTGGCAGCTATCCTGCTGCTGTCCCTTCTCACAGCCTGTCTCCTCCTCCAACACTGCAGCCCTAGTGACAGTCACCTGTGTGACATATCGCTGCCTACTGAATCTTTTCAAAGCACAGTTTAGACCTTCACATCCCCTGCTTCAAAGCTTAAGGCACCTCACTATTTACACAACAAAGGCCTAGATCCAGACACAACTCCAGCGTTTTCCTCCCTTCCAGGGACCCTCATGTTCTTTACACTCCAGACACAGCATAAACCGTGCTGCCTTTGAGCTTTGCCCTCTACCTGTGTGGTTGTTATATGGTGCACCAATATCCAGGAAGCTCATCTGCAGCCAAGGCGATGTGACTCACAGTGACCGAGGCTGCTCAGTACATCATCGGTACACTTCCACCTGGCCACTTGGCCACCCAGCTCACATCTCCCACTACTCCTGTTTCTCTCTCTAAAGCAGAATTTTTCCACTGCAGCACTATTGACATTTAGGTCAGAACATTCTGTGTTGTGGGGAACACGGAACCATCCTGCTTATTGTAGGATGTTTAGCTGCATCCCCAACACTCTCTTCTCCCAGTTACGACAACCAAAAACATCTCTAGACGTACATTGTTGAGGGTCCCGTAGGGGACAATATCATCTCTGGTGAAAACCAGGGCTCCAGGTACCACTGCCTCTCTTGCAAGGCCTTACACATAATAGAAGCTCAATAAACATTTATTAAATGACCCAGGCAGCAGACTGCACATCCCTCCTGGTAGGAGAACAAGTTTCAAACATGCCTTGTGACAGCTGCTGTACCTATCACAGGAAAGGACAGCCTGATGCTTGGTTAGACACAATAGAAATGGAATATTTCACCTGACTTATGTGTAACCACTCTGCTTCTCGCTAAACAAAACCTGTTTTAGTAAATGGGTCCAGATTTAGTCCATTAGCTTAGGATAAGTGGAAAACTCTAGCGTTTGGTGAAATCACACAATAAAATATCGCTAAGCACTAGAGCTTGTCAAGGCAGCTGGCAGGTCTGAGTTGAAAGTCAGAAGACCGTCTAAAGAGAAGCGAAATGCACAGGGATGAGATGGGGGCAGCTGGCTTTCATTTGGGGGAGGTCGTCCCCCGACTCTCGCGTCTGTGATGTAAATGAAGAACAGAGGCCCCAACAATTTAACTGTCATCGGTAGAAATGCTCCGGTGGGCATGGCCACGGGCGTCAGCCTCGGCTCCATCTGGGCAGCTCCTGGCCTGCATCGCAAGATGGGCTGAAGGGCAGGCAGATGAAAGGGCTGGGTCAGGCCCTAAGAGGCTGCCAGCATGCCAGGCTAGGGGCTGAGGGGCAGCCGGTGTCCATGGAAGAGATGGGGGCCATCATTACTTCTGATGGTCTCTGGGTGTACAGATCCTGGGCAAACAGGACTCCATGTCCTGAGGCATCAGGCTTGGGAACTACGGGCAGCGACTGCCCTCTCCCTCCTCTGTCTCTCTCTCTCCATGTCCGCACTTCATTCTCTGTGTCTGTATCCCTCTTCCTGTCTGTCTGGGTAGCTCTTTGTCACTGTGTGTGTGCCTTCCTGTTTCTGCACTAATCTCTCTCTTTTTTTTTTTTGGTTTTTTTTTGGTTTTTCTCTGGTACCAGGAATCGAACTCACGACCTTGCGCTTGCCAGGCAGGCGCTTTGCCACTGAGCTAAATCCCCAGCCCCTTCTGCACTAATCTCTATTGCACCTTTTCTGTGTGTGTCTTTGTCTCTCTGAGTTTCACATGTTCCGTCTCTCCATGTCTTTCTGCTCTGTGTCTGTCTCTCTAATCTTTATCTCTCTTCTCCATTTCTCTTTCTTTCTCTGTCTGTCTCATTGTCTTCTGTCCACTTCTTTTTCTTAGTCACATTTTCTCTCTTTCTCTCTCCCTCTCTCTCTCTTTCTCTTTCTCTCTCTCTCTCCTGTCTGTGTCTGTCTTGTCCCAGGAGAACCAACTGGATATGGACTTTCTCCCTGGAGCTGCATCCGGGCTCCTGGAACTCCTTCAAGGGTACCAGAAATCCAGCAGCAGCCCAGAGTTGGGCTCTAGGACCTCACTGCTCACTCCTCTCCTGCACCTTGTTCCCCGGATGAATATGTGCAGGTAGCAGTTCCAATGTCTCCTTGTTAAAGTCCAGAGCCAGACACACTCTTGTTCAGGAATCTCTGGCCTGCTTCTCTCTCAGGGTAGAAATAATCAAGTATTCGCCCCTGGAGCCCATGTGGCCCCTTCTAAACACCCTGCTGCAAGGGGCTCCAAACCTGCAGTCTGAGCTGATACAGGACACAAATTGGACCTGGGGTCTCAGTCTGGAGAAGAAAGGGCTGGAGTTCCGGTAAAGGTAGCCCAGCAAGGGCCACTGCAGAACAATAACCATGACAGCCACCGCGCATGCGCGAGGTGGGTATCTATTAGTACCTGCAGTTCAGAGAGTAAAAACCACTCTTCTGAGGTCACCTGAACAGAAAGTTACGCTGAGCTAGAAGGCCACTCCAGAGTTTCAAACTCTCACACCAAGTAGAGCCATTCCTCTCATTTCAGACAAAAACTAATTTCTCCTATTTAGTAAACATATCCTACATGCCAGACACTTTTGCTGTATCATCTTGTTTCAGATTCATAATCCCATGAGGTAACTGCTATGGTTATCACCTCCCATTGAGCGGATGAGGAAACTAAAGACCAGAGAGGTTAATTCATGTGCCTGAGGTCACACAGCCAGTTAAACAGGAGAGCTAAGGTGATGGGCTGCAAGCAAATTAATAGATTCCAACTGGCATGGCTAAATTTATATTTCCGCCTCCGCCGAGGTCCCTACCACTGCAAGTAATCCTGAAAATTCGTCATGAAGCTTTCAAAACAATTTATGCAAACAAACCTCAAGTGGGGCTATTTGTATTGGCAGCCCATTTCACTTAACCGCCCACAACAGGGAACAGATGGCCCCGCAGCGCTGCAATCGCCGGCAAAGAAAACAGGAGGCGCAAAGGCATCCGAAGCCGCCTTCCTTCCCCTCGCCTGCCTGACTCTGTGACGATTACAGGCTTGTTCTTGTTTATGCCTTTGATTCCCTTGTTATTTTATGTACTTGTGAAACCGACCCCGCATTTCATGAGACAAGTTTGTTCAAAGCCCATTTGCCAACCAGCTTCGGTTACCAGGGGCCCGGTTCTCTGCCCTGAACTTGGAGCCCTCTCCTGATGGAGCCTTCTGGAAGGGGCCGTGCAACCAGGAGAAACAGCCAGCAGATGTTGGATTAGGGGCTGGCGGAGACTTCGGGACAAACATTGGAGAGTCAGATTTACCTGCCTTTTTTTTTTTTTTTTTCATCTTTGTTTCCTCTGGACACCTCCCACTCTATATGAGGATGAGTCTGGACTAGAAGGCAAATAAATCCTGGGTTCAAATCTGTCCTTCAGCAGCTGTGTTGACGTGGCATGCTGTCCAATTCTTTGAGGCCTCAGGAAACTTGTAACTGGGGCCTCTGATACCTCCTTAGAAGTTTCTGTGATACTTATTTAAATGATATATCTATCTCGGTGATTAGTTGATTATTAAATGCTTTTGAACTCCAGGTATATTCACCCATGATATTCAAGGGCTCTCTCCATCCCAGGATGGTTTATCAAGAAATATTGCTGAGGGGCTGGGGATTTAGCTCAGCATTACAGCGCCTGCCTGGCAAGCGCAAGGTCGTGAGTTTGATTCCTGGTACCAGAAAAAGAACAAAAACAAAAAACAACAACAAAAAAAGAAACATTGCTGAGCAGGCATTACTTTCAAGCTAAAGATGATGAGTCTCAAAAAATTCAGGTAGAACTAAGCCACAGTCTCTATCTTGGGGAGAAATTTTCTAAGATTGTGGCAGATGGTATGCTCCAAAGGCTGCTGGATCAATAGTTCCTATCTCAGATGCTCCCAGTGCATGCAGTGCTGTGAATGTGTCTGCACAAAAGTTCCTGTGTTAGAAACCTAATACTGTAGTTCGTTCCTATGGGAATGGTGCAGCAGCACCTCGGTTCATGAACTTAATTAGTTCTACCATTTTGGAAAAGATGGCCACGTTTTTGTCTGTATGGGAAGATGGCCACAGTCATGTGTGTCACCCAGTGCAGAGTCTGCAAACAAAAACAAAACTTTGCCAAACACTTCTGGGTTTTGTTTTGTTTTGGTTTGGTTTGGTTTGGTTTGGTTTTGGTGCTGAGAATCAAACTCATGACCTCAGGCTTGCCAGGCAAGCACTTATGCCGCTGAGCTACATCCCCAGCCTGACACTTCTGTTTTTGAATCAAATTGTTTGCAAACGAAAGCACTTGTGAACAAAGGTACTGCTGTACTTGGAAGTGGGGCCTTTGGGGACTTCATAAAAATTAGATGAAGTCGTGTAGGTGGGGCCCTATGATAGCAGGCAAAAGAAAGAGACCTGAGCTAGCACATTTGCTCTGCCTTGACATGCGACCTCATTGGGGCCATGTGATGATGCAATCTGAGGGTTCTGAGCTCAGCAAATGCTCGCACCCTGCTCTTGGGCTTCCCCACCTCCAGAATCACACGCTAAAGAAACCTCTATAAAATGCATAGTCTACAATAATTAGTTACAGTAACAGCAATGGTTTAAGACATAGTGTGTCCTTGATGTTCTTTTTGCTGAGAAATGGGATGTTTGTTTCTCCCCTTTGAATCTGGGTAGACTTGGGACTAAAGGTGGAAATGCTGGTCTAAGGCATACAGGTTGGCTCATCACAGACTTTACAGATTTCACCTGCTTCTCTGAGACAGTTGCCTTTAGCTCCCTGAGTTGTCTGACAGGAGGCCTGAGGCTGCCATGGTGGGAGGAAGCCCTGTCCACCGGAGGGAAAACTTCCTGAGTGTGTTCCAGCCACACTCAGAATCAAATATCAGATGTGTGAGTAAAGGCATCTCCAAATGTTTCCTACTCCAGCAAGTCACCCCTATCCTTGGAGTTTTCCCGGAGGGAGTCAAAGCACCAGGGCACAGAGACTGACCATATCAGTTCTGTCTTTTCCTAATTCTTGACCTACAAACTCCGTTAACATAATGAAATAATTGCTTTAAGTGCTAAGTTAGGGCATAATGTGTTCGTGCAGCTATAGATGACTGAGACAAGAAAGCAAAATAAGATGTATAAATATGGGAAAATCATTTAAAATATGTATGGCTATGTATTAGAGAGTAATCAAACAGGAATGGAGAGGGGACAAGAAACGTGTGGCTGGAGGTCAGGAAATACGTTTTGAGCCAATAAAGTGAAAGTAGAGCTTTAATTGTTTGGGGATTATTTGGAGAGGGGAGCACAAAGTGAAGAGACCTCACTTATTAATAAAAGTACCCATAACTCACTGTGTCTACAATGATTATAGTAATAACCATTACAGTAATAGCTAGTAACGAAAGTGGTAATTTTAAGTACTTACCAATTTGTTGTTTTTCCCTGATATTCCCTGTTACCCCATGACCACTTCTTAGCTTTCAGTCAGCTCCACCGTACAGTAAACACTGCCTCCAGGGAAGATTGGGAAGGCAGAAGGAGGGAAAAATATTTGAGCCCAGAGCCTGGATTTTAGAAAAGACATGATAGGCCAGACCCATATTTATTGTCCCCTAAGATTGGATAAAGAGCCTCTGGGAGTGGAGGAGAATAAGAACAAAACAAGAGGATCATTTAGGCACCCTGGGTCTAGGTGAAAGGTCTTAAAACTGAGTGCACCCATTGCACTCCGAGGTGTGTACATGTAAGAGTTCTGGTTCCCACAAAAATTGAGCAAGACTCCCTTTGTGGTGGGAGAGCTGGGGCACACTGCCTCCAAGAGTCTCCTGTTGCCCCCAAGGACCGTGGACCCTCCTGCCTGTGTGGAGAGGGTTCTTGAAGGCCAGAGTAAGGAGGCAGATGTGGAAAGTCTTCTGAGCAGCCCGGCTGCAGCCCGTGGAGCTGACAAAGAGAGGAGGTCTTGCTCTGGCAGGGAGGAGGATCCATCAGTGACCATGTGGACAAATCACTAGAGGTGCAGTGGGGAGGAAGGTGACTCAGCAGTCACCGGTGGAGCTTGGAGACAGTAGCCCTGTCCCCTCAGTGCCCTACTGACACAAAGACACATTCCCAGAAAAACAGACAACACTACATGGGCCGGAGTCTCGCTCTTGGGTGAAAGAGCTGAGCAAGGCACCCAAGAAGTTGTTACTGATGTCTAGCTGTGCTTTGTAGAATGTGTTTCCTTCTGTCTGTACCAAATGAGTTTTTACTACAGGGGAGGCGTCTTGCTAGGCTCTTAGCATGTTCCTCCTCAATCCTTACTGCAATCCTATGAGATGGCTGTTAGCCCCATTTTTCAGAAATGGCAAATGAGACCCAGAGATGTGAAGCGCTTGCAATTCAAACCCAGAACTGCCTGACTTCAGAGATCCCACTCTGAACATGTGCTCCACGATGCCTCCTCTAAGTGCCGACTGTCCACACAGGACTCACTTTCTTTGGTGCTTGTAGGTCAGTCTTGGAGCCTGTGTTCTAAAACAACCCCATGCTGTCTGAGGCAGGATGGGGATGCCTGAACATTGCATGCCCTAACACGACAGTGACTGCTTTTTACACGTACCCACTGCAGGACACCTGAGGAATGTGCCCAGCCCCTACCTCACTCAGGGGCCTGGGCTACTGGAATATCCCCAGCTGCATGGCAAGGGAGAGGCCAAGGGTGACAAGCTTCTGGTGAACTGCAGAGTGACAGAAGTTACACACAGGACTTCTACTGACATTCCACTGGTCAAGGCAAGTCGGTGCCTACCTGTTTGAGGTGAGGAAATGAAGGTCTACCATGTTCCCAGTTGGAGGAGAACTTGAAGATAATAGTGACATTGCTGATGACCACCATGTGTGACAACTCCATTGATTATAAGGTTATATTAATCAATGGAGAGAGGAGGCAGCTTCAAGTGGCCTCGGAGGATACCCACCTGCTCAATGCATCCCATCAACGGCCTCCGGTGATCATTATCCATTGTAAAGTGCCTCTGTCCTCCATTCTCACTATGTCAGAGCTGCTGGAGCAGGGGGGATATTTAAAGTGATGTGAAGAGAAGCTGAGGTTCTGAGAGGAGAAGGGATTGCAGTGGAATTCACATCTTGGTGTCCAAGGCCATCTCTGTCCTGGAACAAGCCCCAGACTCCTCTTCAGGTGTTTGAAAGGCAGATCCATCTTAATTCCTGCTGTGTCCCACGAAACTCATGTGCTAAATGCTTGGTGCCACCCTGTGACACTATGAGGAGATAGCCAAACCTGTAAGAGGGGGGCCTCAGTAATGGAATGCAGTGAGATCACAGAGGTGCTGCCTAGGGAGGGGTTATTAAGACCTCAGCCTCTTCTTCTCTGTCTGCTTTCTGACCACCATAAGGTAAGGAACTCTGCCACTACATATAGTCTCAGCCATGATACACTGTGACACCACAGGCCCGAAGCAGCAAGGTCAAATGATGGCAGGTGGAAACCTCTAAAACCATGAGCTAAAAGTAGTAACCTTTCCTCCTTTTAAACCGATTTTCACAGATGTTTTCTCATAGTACAGAGAGCAAACTAACACTGTTTTGGAGAGGAGAGCATATTTCCTGCTGATGGCTCAAATGTGTCGCTGGTCTCTTTTCTCTGACCTATACCCAGAGATGACGAGGCAGGGAACTGTTGCTGTGATACGGCTGAGACAAGGGACATTTTCCTGGTGACATCTCCATACACTCTGATTGCCCTTCACAGTCACGGAGAGCACCAGCAGGTCGGCGAGGAAAGAAGTGGGGCTTCTGTTCCCAGATGACTTCTGGGGATTTTGGTTGCATCTTTAACACTGTGCATTGTAATTAATTCTCTGAGAGTTCTAGGATGCTAATCCCCCAGGACAGATTAATTAACACTTATTAGGATTATACTAGTTCAGAAACCTGAGCAGAAGCAATAGACATATGTAAGTGATATCGAGTTGTGCATGTGTTGTCTTTCCTACAAAGGGTTGCCATACTTTTATCCAACTATCCATCTATCCATTCATCCATCCATTCATCCACCTATTCTCCTGTTCATAAATCCACCTATCCACCCATACTTCTATCCACTTACCTACTCATTCAATATCACGTAAATGTATACATGGCTCCTGTCTCATGGAAGTTATGTTCTAATGGAGGTTGGGGTAAGACTAGATATCCATTATATAATAAACTGTGCGTATTCCTATGAGAGTAATACCAAGAAGGCCTGGCCTAGCGTGGCAAACATTCCTAGTCTTCACTCACAGCCCATCTGCCTCTACTGCCTCAGCCTGCAGGAGACTCACTTCCCATCCCTTTGGGGTCTTTTGATTGGTTTTGACCACTGACAGGTGAGTATACATGAGCCATTAAAACACTCTCCATGATTCTTCTGCCTTTTGTTCCCCTCTGAGGCAAATATGTTGAGAAAGATGAAGACCAAGATGGGAATAACTTGGATAGATCACATGGAGTATCCAGACCCTGGGGAGCTACTTGGATCTGCAGGCTCTAGCCGTGATTGAAAATGCACTTCAAAAGTGATGGTTATTAAGATTTTAGGGCTCTTATTGCACCATCATCTAGCCTATCTAACTCATGCCTCTCAAGTACAGGAGGGTCCAGTGATACTTTCCAAGGAAGTGGCAACTCAGCTGAAGTCCACAAGTAGGCCTTAACTCTTCAAGGGAAGGCAGGTCTATGGCAGAGTCATCCCACTTGCCCTAGCCGTCCTGTAACCCAGGCCAGATCTCTGCCTGTTGGCCTGGTCCTAACAGCTGACAAAATGCGCTCATGTGAGCAGAGCAATGGGAGCCCAGTGGGACCCAATCTGACCATTAGAAACACATTTAAAAGCAGAAGCCTTTTGGTCATGAAAAGGGGCACTTGGCTATACAGATTCAAAGTATAAGTTCTAGAACCACCTGCCTGACTTCAAATCCTGATCCATCACTGACTAGCTGTGTGGGCTTGGCAAGCTCCTTAACCTCTCTGTCCTCAGATTCAAATAATAGCTCCTAGCATCTAGAGTTTTTCTGGGAATGCACTGAGACAGCTCAGAGCTCTGAAGGTCTTTTCTCCCGCGTATAAAAAACACAGTGCTGGAGAGCGAGTCAGGCCACCATGGGGTGCTGTGATTCTGCCCATTGCTGCAAATCCCAGTGTGGGCCTGAATCGGGCTAAGTTCAGGTCGGTACTACCTTCTGTTGGGGAGAATTGAGGAGGCAAGAGAGAAAAAGTAACTTGTACTTTAAGCAAAATACCTTTATCATAGAATAACATATTAAAAAAGACCTTCTATTTCAGCTAGTAGAACTTCCTTTTTTTTAAGTTTTACTTTTCTTCTAGCATATCCTTCTCATCCAGTGACAGGAAACTCATCACTTTATGCATCAGCCCATTTTCTACCTGGTCACGATTTACCCAGTAGTTTCTTCCCACTAAGTTTCACTTTGCCTCCCAGATCCCATTCATGGAATGTGCCACTTAGCCGTACTCCAACAGCAAGCAGGAAGGCAGCCAGAAGTCAGAGCTGGCGGGACAGGTGAAGGGCATGTTGAATGAAAACAGTGACCTCTCCACTTTCTCTTCTAAAAATATTTCTCTGTAGGTGAAAGGTTAAATAAACCCTACATGGAGACAATGGAATGTTATTCAGTACTAAAAAGAAATAAGCTTTCGTGCGGTGAAAAGACTGGGGAAACCTAAATGAATATTGCTAAGTGAAAGGAGCCGTTCTGGAAAGGCTACGTCCTCTATAATGTCAATACTCTTGCATTCTGGAAAGGACAAAACTACAGAGGTGGCTAAAAGTCAGAAGTTGCCAGGGCTGAGGGCTGAGGGGGCAGAGCGCACGGAGCACAGAGGAAGTGGGAGGCTTCGTGTCAGTGTACATGCTCCAAACTCTTAGGAGCAACATCTGGGGCAGGGGAATATGGGAGAAAGGGAAAGGGAAGGAGAAGCGAAAAGGATCAAGTGGCAATATGTATCTGTACCAATCCCACAATGAATGTATGTATTATGCATTACAAACATGTACTAATAAAAAAGGGAAAAAGAGAAGGACCTTATGTAAACTGGGTGCCCTGGTGGTTATAATGTGTTGCTCACTGCAGGTTCACCAGCTGTCACTCAGGGACCTCCTGGACAGAGATGCTGGAGGCTGAGCATGGGTGGGAGCTGGGGTATCTAGGAAATCTCTGCAGCGTCCTCTCAATGCTGCTGTGACCCTGAAACTGCTCAAGACAGACTTTTAAAGAAAGAATCCGAGTTGGCTGTTGTGCAGAAAATAGACTGTGGGGGAGTGAGGTGACGGCGGTGGGAGCTGCGCTCAAATTACTGTTCATTAGTTAATACTGAACCCCACAGAAAGAGCTGCCTGCAGCAATGGCCAGAGAGAAAAAGGCACTTCCGGGTGGATTCCCTACCCCTGGGCTTACTTCTCTCGAAGCTCTAATCCCACTACTTGATGGTCATCTGCTTACTCATCTGAATCCCCTCAAAGCGGAGGTCCCTGGATGCAATGCCTGCTCTACTTCATCACTGTGTCCCCGCCCCCCAGGCCCAGAAGTGTCTGGCGTGACCTCCCCGGCACTCACTATGCCACTCACCGGGCTTGTCGGAGTGACTAACATCAGGACCACAGGAGCACACTTTGATGGCAACTGACAGGCTATAAAGCGGACGATGAGATAGCAGGCTTTCCCAACACTGAGCATGAGGGTGACGCCTCAAACCCAGCCTGCCCGAAGATTGAAGGTGACAGTATAGTTTATCATCTAAATTGGGACAACTTCTTTGGGGACAAAGTCCAAACCAAGTGGGACACCAGGAGGGACAAGCAGGTGTAGGTTGGGACTGTCAACATAGGAAAGCCAGGATGATGATCATTCTACTGAAGGCTCCTCCACTATCTTCAGCTCCTGAAGCCAGTTTTGTCGGTCTGAAATAATTCTGTTGATAGCACCACCAAGCTCCCAGCACTGACCCTCAGACTACACAACCCAGGCTCAGTGCTTCACATCTACTCTGGTCATCTAGCAGTCACTCGAGAGGCTCTGTCCACTTGTCTAGTCTTTCCTTCCTGTTTCAATGATACCTTCATCAGGGCCTCTATTACCTTTCTCTCAGACAGCTACATCACTAACTAGAGTTGTGGTCACAGATGTGATGTCAATTTGATGTGTCAAATTGACTAGGCTATGGGGTGCCCAGATAGTTGGTTAAACTATATTCTGGGTATATTTGGGAGAGTGTTCCTCACTGAGATTAACATATGAATCAGGAGACAGAGTCAAGCAAATTGCATTCTCCAATATGGGTGGGCTCCATCTAATCAATTGAAGGCCTGGATAGAATAAAAAGCCTGACTCTTTCACAAATAAGAGAAAGCTCCTCCCATGTGAGTGTCTTCACTTTGCATCAGTTTTCATCAACTGAAACAACTTCCTCAGTCTGGAGGCTGCTGGCTTTTAGACCAGACCAACACCGTGGGCTGTCCTAACTCTGCAACTTGCCCACTGAGGTCGCACAGCTTGAGACCTGTCAACCTCTATAGTTATGTGCACCAATTCCTTTATATATGTGTATGTGCACATTGGGAGCTAGACGTAGTGGCACATGCCACCAACTACAGCACTCTGGGAGGCTGAAAAAGATTGTGAGTTTCAGCCCTGCCTGAAAAACTTAGCAACTTAGTGAGACCCTATCTCATAATAAAAAAAAAAAATTAAAAAGGACTGAGGACATCGTTCAGGGCAAAGACCCTGGATTCAGGCCCCAGTACCTGAAGCAAACAAACAACAACAAAATGCACCAAATATACCTCACCAAATATCCCTTCTTAGCAACACAGTTCACAGTAGTGTATGTGTCTCCCCGCTCAATGGCTTCCCAGCAGGGGACACCACCATGCACCGAGGGACACTTAGCACTCAGTGATGTTTGTGGAATGTGAGGCCGGCTTTAGATGATTTTAAATCCTTGGGCCTTGAAAGTGGAGTCCTCAGCTTTGTTGGATGATCCCACAGTGCTCAAATGAATGAGGGTAAAGGAATGAGCAAACATATCAGGTGATAAGAGAAACTGACCTGTAAATTACACCTTAGTACTTTTTCACCTTTCTTAATTTCAGCATTAGTCTGTTTCCAATGGGGGCTTCTTTTTCCCTCCTTAGTACTAGTTACTTGAAACTTGCCCTTTAATTTCTGCCATGCAGCAGTTTAAACTAATTAGCTTCTGGAAAGGACTCCTTCTCGGCTCACTGTCTGACCCTGAAACTTGAGCTCCAGGCTGACCCCTCTCCGGGGTTCAGGGCAGATTTCCCCATGTGGCAGCTTCACAGGCAGGATGGTGCCAGTGACACCCACCCACGTGCCCTTGAGGACACTTGGGGACTACAAAGTGCTCCTTTTCCCTGCCCCCACACAGGAGGGCTTTGCCATGGCCTTGCTCCAGCTCAGCCTTTGTCCCTCCTGGAGGACCATTTACTGCCCTTCCCCTCAGAATTCCTCTCTCACTCTGATGGTGCAGCCACAGAGGAAACCGGGATTTGGGTGCCACAGTGGCAGCCAGCCCAGCTCAGGGGGACTGGCCCACTTAAGACCAGCTACCATCTTCTGACTCTTCTAAGGTCCCTGTATTTACTTTGGTCACTCAGCCATTGTTGACAGTTTAAAAAAAAAAAAATGAATGGAGCAAAACCCAGATCAGACACTTACCCTTCCCATTGGCCCAGAAAGAAGCAAGAGGGTGATTTCTCCTGGTCGTGCTGCTGTGCATGGAAGCAAAGGCTGGGGAGTAGGTGTGGTTTTCCAGGTGACTCTGAGTCCTTTCCTAGGACTTTGAGTGTTTTCTGTGACTCAGGCCCTCCTTGCAGCCCTTGACCTCAGCCCCACCGTGAGACAAGCCGTGTGGTCATGGTCACAAGGAGCCCCTCCTGCCACAGGTCCCTGCTCGCATCCTAGCCTGGGCTGCTGGCACAGTCTTCAGCCAGTTACTTAATTTCTCTAAGCCTCAGTTTGTCCCTCTGTAAAACAGAGATGGCAATCAATCGTGTCATACCCTAGGCGGCTGTTGGGGCTGGTGAGAACTAAGCCTTGCCAGCTGCTTCTCCTACTTTGTGCTTAAAGCAGTGGAAGTAGCTGGAGGGGAGGGAACTCAGTCCCCTTTCCCAGTCTGCTTCGGACTGGTTCCCCTCTGTAGTTTCACAAAGGCAGAGGGAGCCCTGACCTGGTAATTCAAGGTCAGCTGGATCAGAAGGGAAAAGCAGATCTGCCACGGCACAGCGTTAGATTCGTCTGATAGGACATATTCTATTTGACTGTTTGCCAGAATCTAATATTCTTCCAGGAGGAGTTTCTTCCTTAGTTTTAAAATACCTCTTACCAAGGGATTTTTGTGTGCTTGTTTCTTTTTGCTCTGTGTGGGATTTAAACCTCATATTTCTTCTTGTTGCTGTCTTTTGGTACGAAGTTATATATCACGTCTTCCCAAGTCCTATTCACCCCGAATCTTAGGGCTAGAAAAGACTCAGTTGTACCCTTTCACTTTATGTTTGGGGAAACTGAGGCCCAGGGGAGACAAGGGACCTGTCTGAGGCCACACAGTCTCATAACAGGCAGGGCTGGGACAAGAGTTCAGGATGGACAGGGTCTGAGTCCATGTGGACACTCAGGGCTGAGTCACTGAGCATATTTGCCACCTAATTCGTTACAAAACCCCAGGATTACAGAAGGCTCCCTGGAATGTGACAAAGAGCAACAGCCTGCTTTCACTTTTACTGCGTTGTTACCACAACAATGCTGAGCAACCCTTCCCTGGCAGAGACTTTTGCGAAGAATGGATTCCCCTCTCTGAATGTGGATCTACTGGGATTGGCTGATCTTGCTGACCTCAGCTGGGCAGTCCAGCTTGGTCACTGTCATTGGTCATAGGTAAGCTCCTCAGTGCTTTTTTAGGAGCTAGACAACAGCAGTGTCACAGAGGTCTGCAGGCACTTAGGACTTTGGTTCAACAGATTACTTAACTCTCAGCTCATCCCACTGGCTAAAGAAACTCCAGCACTGAGGCCAAGGTCAAGGGCTGATGTATTATGTGAATGAAGGGAGAAACTTTAAAAAGTATGTGGCATGGGTATGAGCCTCGAGAAGAGCAAAGAATTGGGACCAATAAATTAATCTACCACAATGGGCAGAGAAGATGGAGCGCAGTAGTCAAGGGCATAGATTCCCTGGGGAGAAGATCCTGAGCTCAAGACTTGCTCCCATCATTCAGCAGCCACGCACTCTGGCTGAGCCACCAAGCAGGACAGGCTGTCTCAGCCTCAGTGGAATATGGCCCCAACTCAAGGAACCTGAGATTATATCCTGAAATCAAGGCCAATTATATCAGGCAAAGATGGAACTGCAAGAACAAAATCCAATCCTTGCCCAAGACCAAAGCTAAACTCTGTATCCCTTTGTGTCCCCAATTCTGGCCCTGTCTTTCCCATGGATCTTTCCACAATCTCTGTCTCTTGAGTCCTCTGTCTCCAGTACAATCCCCCCATTTTGATCCCAGTCTCTTAGGAATCCCCTTAAGTTCATACTAAAGTGTGATGGACTACTTAATGTTTTTTTCTTTTTTTCCTTCAATCATATTTTCTAAATCAGGGGCAAGGTCCCAACATTATAATGCTAATGAGTGCCAACATTATAATGCTAATGCTCTACTAGGTCTAGGTCACAGTGTCAGGGTAACAAATATTACTAAAATGCCCTGCTGTTTGATCAGAGAACCATGTCTACTCCAGGGTCTACCTGAATATACAGAGAGAGAGAGAGAGAGAGAGAGAGAGAGAGAGAAAGAGAGAGAGAAAGAGAAAGAGAAAGAGAGAGAGAAAGAGGAAAAGAGAAAGCAAATACCAAGTTTGGGCCAGAAACCAGGAGGTCTGGGTTCTACTTCAGCAATTTGGTTGGTTATGTGATCCTAGGTAATGTTCTTCCCTTTGGTCTTGATTTTCCCATTTCTAAAATGAAAGGGGTAAATTGCTACCAAGGAGCTGTGAGTGTCAAGGGAAAGGAAAAAAGTACAGAACGTGGCCCTGTTCTAGTTTGTTGACCAGTGAACAAAGGGCCAGAGCCCTGTCTCTTACAGTGAGGCAGGACCATAACTGGTTTGCCTGCCCAGGGTGTTTGTGTTCCGGAAAAAGCTCATCCATTCTCCCAAAAGTAGGTGTCGCCTCCCTTCTGCCTCTGGACGATGGGCAGGACAACAGAGTGAGGTAAAGTTCCCACAGACAGCTGCGAAAGGAACGGACTCTGCCTTCCTTGAGTTTGCAGTTGAGGACACTGAAACAATGACAAGTGCTGATTTGGCCCTCCTGTGTGCCAGGCCTCTGGTGACAGCACTGGAATGGAGAAGCTGAGGTGCCAAGCATTAACGGTGCCCAAGACCAACCTCCTCAAGAGGGAACAAACTGTCATTAGGACCTAGCACTTTGGCTTTGGAGCCTGTCACTGAACTATGCTACCATTCCACTTCTGAGAAGCAGTGTGTACACCAGTGCCACGGGAGTGTAGTGTGCCTGGTGGGGGGAGCTGCAGGTGTAGAGCTCTGGGTCTGTCCTAGTGGCCTCCAAGCCATCACAGGCAGAACGCACTCAGGAGGAGTGAGTAGGAGGGCAGCATCAAGCTGAGGGAATAACATGGACAAAGGCCTGGGGCAAGGGAGGGCCAGAGGCCATGGAGCACTTGGGTGCACCTGCAGAGGCCATGTCTGGGAACACAGGCACTACCAGGCAAGCCATACCCCCGCCACCACTAGTGCCAGAGCAGCAACTGGAAGGGATGGAGAGCTGCACAATGTCAGGCTCCTAATGAGTGATGGCAGACATGGAGAAGCCATACTGAGCCCTCACCAGGGGTGGCCACCTCTGACTACATTGCCTGCCTTTCTACCTCTTCTTGTCTTCCTTTCTCATGACGGTCAGGAGAGCAAGGCAGTATGACCCTGAAAGATAGGGTCTCCCACTTCTCACCTCTGTGACCTTGGGCATATTACTTAACCTCGCTTGGCCTGGTTTCTTTGTGTGGACTGAATGCTACAAACAATAGCATCCATTGATAAAATGCGATAATACCTACAAAGCACTTTGAACACCTCTGAACACATAGCAGGTGCTCACCCAAGGCCGGTGATTGTGTGTATTCCCAGAGCCCTGGGCCTCCATATTATACTGTTGGCATCTACATTCTACCTCTATCACAATCAAAAGAATCTTAAATGCTCAGATATGTGGGTTCTACAGCATCCTTCTTCCAGAATCATATGCAGAAACTAGCCACCAAGCAGGAACTTGCAATGGCAGCAAAATCTGAAATGCTGAAGACTTAATTTTGTGTGTGTGTGTGTATGTGTGTATGTGTGTGTGTGTGTATTGTGGGAGGGTGCAAATGTCCATTTCTGTGCGCTTTGGGCACTATCAGATGTAGGCAAAGACCTCTTCTGATGAAACACAAAGCTGAATCTTTTCAGAAAGGTAAGAGGGAGGCTGACTCTTCAGGTCACTTGCTTTGTCCTAGAACCTAGAGCGAAGTGCACACAGAGATCAGAAGCAGCATCCTCCAGGGTGCTCTGTTTCAGAAGGAAGCAGCAGAGAGGAAGCTTAAGGAAAAGCTGGGATGGTCCCTGCTATGTGGCTTCATCCAGAATCAGACAGGTTTCATTCTGTTTCTGAACTGAGCTACTCCCAACAGTCCCCAAGCTGTCATCAAGGCAGAACCTTCCTCCCCTCCTTCCCCAGACCCGTTACACCAGGATCTGCATTGTACAGAGATCCTCAGCCCCAAGCTCCCACCTCTTTTCTGGCCACCAAATGGTTAGCAACCTCACTCTACCACCTCTGCCACACTCTTTACCATGATATTCTATCTTGTCATGGGACCAGAAGCAACAGGACCAAGAAACAAAAGCCATGAACTGATACCTCTAAACCCAGGAGCCGAAATAAACCTTTCTTCTTTTAAGTTGATTTTCTCTGATATTTTGTCACAGGCCCAAAAGTCTTACTAGCACAGAGACAAAAGCTTCAGTGTGAACTTGGCTGCTGCTAGGGCCTGGGAGACTTGCAGTTGAAATGTGCTGGGCTATTTCCCTCCACTGCATGCTGCAGCCTCTCTGAGCTGGTTGCCACATCCAGAGATCATGCTCACAATTCTTGAGAAGAACAAATGAGTAACCTGGCAGGAGTTAAGAAAACTTTAAAAGCACAGTCACTCCCTCCACAGTTGGATTTCTAGGGATCTCACCCAAGACTCAAAAATACACAATCACTAGAGCCTGCTGAGTCCCCACAAATTGGGCAACCTGTACGTTGACTCTGCTGTATCCTGATGTGCTGTCATCTCTGCATCACTGTGCCTCTGCCCACAGAAAGACAGCTGTGAGGAATTAGGAGAGAATGAACTCGCAGGAATGGCATTGCTGCAAAATACAAGAAGAAATTTTGCAAGAATCTGGAAGGACAGCCACAGAGCCGAGTGCTCCTCTGGCAGAGGGATGAGAACAGTGCTTCAGCCTTTCTCTGAGGGCCCAGCGATGTCCCCACACAGGAATCTTGAGAACATGGTGATGGTGCACATCCCCAGTCTGCTGGATGTGCACCAGTGCTTTTTGCATAGACAAGAGTTAGATTTTGGTACACTCCTTCCCAGAGAACTAACTTCTGCCTTTTGTGGGTGATACTATCCCTGTCAAAAATGTCCAGGTGAAAAGAAGCAGGTATTAGTTTTTTCTCTTATTATTATTTGTTTCTTGGTTGTTTTAAAAATTGGTAGTGAATACTTATATAGAACTGAGCATATGTCAGACACTATTCCAAGCACATCTTAAATCATTTAAATATTTCATCCATAGCTTACAAGAGAGGTAGTATGTTGTCCCCAGCCCCCCACCCTCCTCTCCTCACCTCACCCCATGTTAAATGGAATGACAAGGCAGATCACCTCATTTTACCTATGAGGACATGTGCACCACGCAAGTTAAGTAACTTGCTCCAAGTCACACAGCTAGTAAGTGGTGGCACCAAGGTTCAAAACAGCAGCCTGGATTCAAAGCTGATGTTTTGGATGAAATCTAACAGTCTGCTACAGCTGCAACTGAAGAAAACAAGAAGAAGGTGAGATGGGTTTTCTATCTGTCAGTGGGTGCGTGTAGGTGAAAAGACTTAAAAGTTGAAGTGGTTGGTAAACGTAGAACTGTACTCGTTATTATGATTAATATGTGAATACTAGCACTGCTATTACACTAATAAAATCAAGTCCAAGTAAAACCAGAAAGGAGCCACAGCCACACTTGGGGATTTAATATCAATTTAAGGAGGGGAGCGAACCCACAAAAAGCCAGAGGCGGAAAGAGAGCTGCCCTTTAATTAAGATGAACCAGACCGTGGGCAGCTGGGAGGAGAAATCTAGAGGCAAAATATTTAGGCAGCTGCACAAGTTCTGATGCAGCCCTGGTGCCGGAGCCCACCCACCTCCCTCCGCCTGGCTCGGCCCCAGAGTGCGTTGCAGCCACCCAGGGTGCCCTCCAGGGGCAGGAGCTGCTCGCTACACCAGCTGTGGGGAAAGGGAATCAGTAGAGCACCACAATTTTGCCCATGAGTAGATACGAGACAGGTCACCATGCTGGAAAGAAGGAAGGGGTTCCAGGTCCCCATATACTCAGCCACATCCCAACCCCCACTCCAAACATCATCTCTGAATCTTTGGGCTCCAAGGAACACAGTTCAAATTCTAATCATTGAGAGAGTAGAAAAACTCTTATTTTACAGATGAAGAAACTAAGGCTCAGAGAGGAGCTATCATTTGTCTAAGGCCACACAGCATTCTAGCAACAGGTAGACACAGGAAGTCTGCCTTGAGGATCTCTGATAGCCAGGTCCAACTGCATGCTCTAACTTGCCCAGGTTTTGAACTGTGAGTTTGTTTCTTCCTCTGGGCCACCCTGCTGGAACAACCTATTTTTCTAAGTTGTGTCAGAGTTCTTTGCTCATTCCAGGGCCTCTGAGTACATCATCTTAAATTTTTTAGATATTTCTGAATCAGTCTGAGCTCAGAATTCAACTGAACTCTTTCCTACTGTCTTTTTATTGAGTTCATTTAGAAGAACCTAGAAGGAACCTGGGTAGAATTTCTATGCATAAAACAGGCAAGCAGTTTGGTATCTTTGAAGTTAAAACTATAAATTAAGAGTCTGAGGAGAGACAGATTGACCTCTGGTTGTTTGGCTCTGAAGTCACTTTCAGCTGGACACACTGCTGCTCCAACCTGGCAGCCATCCGCCCACCTAAGTGCACAAGTCAGCCTTGTGGCATTCTAGGGCAGCTGTGAAATGCAAGTCCCTCTCTCCCTTCCTACCTCTGCATCAAGAACTGGTTATGGTTCTCTTTGCTGCAGATCCTTGATGCAACTTCAGAATCCCTCCTAACACAGAGCTCTAAGTAGTCCCCAGTCACTTGGTGTTGTTGGGCCTCCAGTGAAATCCACTTTCTAATCTTAGTCTTGCCCAGGAACCTTTTTCAGATTGGGGAGACAAAGAGCAGAGAAGCTGATTGTAACCAGTAACTCCTATTTCTTACACACCCACCCAGATTAATAACAACCTGCCACAGAGCCCCAAAAATTTGTCCTTATCTCATTCTTTATTGGCTTTCAAGTATATGACAATATAACTCTTTAACTCTTGGCTCTGCACTGCTGGTCCTCCGTCATGCACTTAACTTTTGGTCTTTGACTCTACATCAGTTAGGCAAGCGGTGGTAAGAAGCAGGCCCCACAATGTGGTAACTCAAATGCACTTGAAGTTCACTTCTCCTGTGTCTTCCTGTGTCCGAGTCTTAGGTAGATGTTTCTGGTCAGCTGGACCTCCCTCCAGGTCCTGATTCAGGGACTTCATCTCCTTCTGTTGTGTAGTTCCATCATCTAATGGGATCTTGTCCTCACCTGCATTTAACTAGGGAAGGAAAAAGGGAACATGGGAGAGTTACTACTTCCACACATCTATGGCCAAAACAATTGTGCATTACTTCTACTCATATCCTATTGGTTGAGGCTTAGCCACATGACCAGACTCATCTAGAAGGGAGACTAGGAGGAGTCCAGTTCCATGACCAGGAAGAAGGACGTAGTGTTAGAGGAAAGAAAGCAAAGGAAGAGGAGGAAAAAGAATGGAGGAGTAAGAAAAGGATGTAGAGGAGGAGAAGGGAGTAGAAGAAGACAATAATGAGAAAACAGGGGGAAAGATGAAGGAGGAAAAGAAAAATTAAAGTGGAATTTCAGTGAAAAATAAACAGTCTTAAATAGGCATGGTGGCTGAGGCAGGAAGACTATAAATTCAAGCTTTGCCTGGGCAATTAAGGGAGACCCTGTCTCAAAATAAAAATATTAAGAAAGGGCTGGGGATGTGGATCAGTGTGCAGCCTAGGGTTCAATCCCCAGTACCAGATGATAGAGGGGGAAGCCAAGAAATCTTTAATTGATCCCTAATGAGTCAATCTGACTCACTCTTCCATCTTTTATCCTATTTGGACACCTGATTCCTGGTTCCAGTTCTAAAACCCTGATCCCAGCTATGAGGCCAATGTCCACTCACAACCTTGGCCAAGTTCACACAACAAGATGGTGCAAAATCATAACTCTAGGACTATTAAGCTTCAAAGTCTCACTGAATAAACATTTTCAGGAATAATATCTTCAACACTTAGAATATTATAAGTCACAAAAACAGCCTGTGTTTACATGAGGAAGGCTTTTCTGTTTTTCCTAATTTTTTCCTGTCACCTCCAAACCAGTTTCCTGTGGCTGATCAGTTTTTGGACGGCACGAAGACCAACTCAGAAAGACTCACTTGTGAAAGGAAGAGCAAAGATGAACTTGGAGACAGAAAGAAAGGACAGCGCCAACACTTCACGGGGCCTCAGTCTGAGTTAATTTATTCATCTGAGTTGAGTTAAGGCTCTCTCTATGCAAGATCTGGGTACCTGGAGCAAAATAAAGAAGCAAAACTGTTCTGCTTTGTCCTGAGTACCTGCTATTTTTTGTAATTCTAAAGCCATATTCTTCTGTTGCAGAACATTTAGAGAACACAGATAAAGGAGTAAAAGAAAATTGAACTCTCCCATAACTCAACTCCCAGGAGACTTTCTCACCTCTCCTTTCCTCCTCCTCCTTTTCCTCCTCCTCCTCCTCCTTTGCCTTTAACATATTGTTAGGCCTTCTGCCAGATTCAACGCACGTAATCCTTAATAAAAGCAGGGTGTGGGTTTTTTTTTTAGAAAGAGATTTGACATAATTAAGCCAAAGTGACCGGGTCCTACCCCACTCCTCAGGAACCCACCGATGTTTTGAAGCCACGCTTGATGAAATCTTCCGAGCACAGGGGCCAACGCGTGACCTGCATATATTCTTCATATGCTAATTTTTGTTTTGGTTTCTGAACAAAACCCGTCTTTTAAAGAAAAATTTAACAGATTTGAAACCAGAAACCCTGTCCTCCCTGGAGGCATTAAAAAATGCAAACTGAAGGGTTCCCGTGTGTGGAGACTATTACTGATTTCCTTCCAAAAACAAGAAAAGTGTCGCCCTGGCTGTAACGCTTGAGGTCTCAGAGCCTGTGACTGTTTGCTTTCTGCGCACTCATTAACCATGGTGTAGGATCCAATAACTGCTCTAATTTCCTACTTTAAAAGTTTTTCTTTCCCTCCGCTTTTCAAAAATGTCTTTTCATGTTGCGAATTTACATATGCGTATTCAGCCACTTACGTTGCTGATAGGCTGCTTGCTGTCAGACACAATAAAAAGAGACAGAAACCACTGCGAATTACAGTAGCATTAGTGTTGAAAATGGAAATTTAATTTCCAGAAATGAAGGCCAGCAATAAAAGCTCCCTTTGTTGCTGCTGGGATCAGAAATGAATCAGGCCTGAAAGGAAGCTAACCGGCAATTAAAACCATCTCAAAGACGTATTTGTTATGTGTCAGGACAGATGCCTTGGGAGGGAGTTTGGAACCCAGGGGGCCCTCAGGAAATGTTTTTGATGAGGATGAAGATCATCATAACGCCTTACATGTGTATGGTGCCTTTGCCTCTGTGACATGTTTGGATTCTCACAGGGGGACTGGGAGAAAGGTGATGCAGATTGAGAAACTGAGGCCGAAGGGAGAAAGGTGCACAGTTTCCCCAGCCCGACCAAGACTGGAAGTAGATCTTCATGCTTCAAGTGATATTTCAAGTGCTGGACATACCTCAGGCTTCGGGCCAGTGCTTCCTGAGTACTGTGTTCACGAACACAGCAGTGTGGTGGAGCCAGATTTCGGAAAATTGACCTGGGCCTCCGTGGCTGCTATTTCTTGCCGCTACTGCCCTCTCTGTACTCCAACACCAGCATGCTAGATGACTGCCCACAGGGGCCAGGAAAGAAAGAGAAAGAACGTTAGAAACTTTCCCATTTTGAAATAGATATCAGAAGCCTAAGGCAAAAGCAATGGCTTGAGAGAAAATGTTCCTGAGCCTCCAACACCTGAAGTTTTGAAGATTTCGTATTACGAAGTGGAACCCAAATGTCATGAAGGAGCCTTTAAGACTGTAGCTCCAATAAGCCCTCCACCCAGCCCTCTGCAAACCCAGACCCTGTGTAAGGCCACCTATCGGTGCAGATGATCGTCTCAACATTTAGTCATAGGAACAAGTGAACTTCACTCGTCTTGTTTGCTCAGACCTACAATTTACGTTCAACTGTCCTTTTATAGGCTAATGAATTTATATTTTTGTCTCATGACTAAAATTCTAAAATAAAATCTACTAGATCTTGGAAGAAAAAATAAAAGAGCCTGAGGACAGATACAGAGCTCCAGAGAGAGGTAGGAGTATTCTTCTGGCTCATTTCTGGAGTTAAATCCAGAGAGGTGACAACTCCCTTTACTGTTTCCTAGAAAGAATATGAACTGACTGAATTTTCCCTGAATTGACTCATTGCTGCCACCAAATCTCAAGTCTTCAGAGAAATAATAAACTATCTAATATATAAACTTGAAACAATTACACAACCTTTTGGAAAGAAAACAATAAGAGAGTCATGAAAGTAAAAAAAAAAAAAAGCAATAATATAATCTAATCCACATCTCACACCTGGGAAATTAAAACTTGATCAAATAATTTAAATTTTTAAAAACTAAGCCAAAGAAGTTCCAGAAGAAAACACTAGAAAATGCCTTTATGTTCTTGGAAGGGCAAAGATCTTTGTAACCATGGGTCAAAATCAAGATGTCATAAAAGTAAACATTGATACATTTGATGAAATAAAATTTTTAAAATGTCTGCAAGCCCCTCCCTCAAGAAATGAAAAAAAGAGAAAGTCAGAAGTGACAATTATTTACAGGGATAGATAAGAAAAAGACCAGCCATCCAAAAGAAAAGCAGATGTGGGAAACATAAGTGACTTTTTATTAAAAGTGCATTGAGCTACTGTTTCTCACCTATCAGATTGGCAAAGATCCAAAAGTTGTATAAATCTATTCTGTTGTCAAGGGCAGTGGGTAGGAGGTGTGCCTCATATGAAAATGAATTACACAATGCTTAGAGAAGTCAATTGGCAATATTTATCAAAATTACAACTGCAGATACCCTTTGACCCAGTAATTGTAATTCTAAAGTAAAAGCTATAGTTATACACTCATGGGAACAAACGACATAAACACAAATCTACCCACTGCAGCACAGTTTGTAACAGCACAAGACTGGAAACTGCCCAGATGTCCAGACACAAGGAAAACTAGTATGCAGTTGTTCAAACAAAAACACCTGAGAAATTGTTCAATGTACTTATGTGGAAAGACTGTCAAAACATCTTAAGTGAAAAAAGTCTAGGTCCTGTATTTTATTAAGAGTGGAAAATAAGAAAATAAATCCATACTTGTTTGAGTGTGAAAAATTTATTTTGGGGCACACACAAGATTCAAATAAAAAGTGAATACTCGGCAGGAATGAAAGAAACCAAGGAGTCCAGTGACAGTAGGAGAGAAAAACTTTACTGTATTAAAAAAATTATACTCTATAAATGTGTCACTGTATAATAATGTCTCTCAGTGCATTAAAAATCAGTACAAAATCTTTTATGAAAAGTTTTATATCATTTAATGGATGAGAGATGGAGATATAAATTAAATGAAATTACAGAAGACATTTCTAAATGTTACATTTTTGCATAGTCTGAGTTTGCAGCCAATGAAATCTATCTTTTGCAGAACTACATAAAAGAAAAACAAAAGGATTCAGGTAGTCAAATGGAATTGGAAGCTACAGAATGAAAAAAAAAGAGGTTTCATCAAGCAAAACTTTACAGAATCTTAAATAGGCAGAAAGGCACTTCTGAGTCTGTAAGAGTCAAGTTGAGAACATACCCTTGCCCAAATGTCTGCAAACAAGAAAACTTTTCTCTGGGAGAATTTTGCAGAAGTGCTATTCAAGGTGCATCAGGGACCCAAGTCTGTGTAGTTTGGGACAGAGAAGGTCTCTTTCTTCAGAAACTCAGTGTCATCTGTCTTTAGAAGGTGGTATTGGACTTCTACATCTAACCACCACAAAATAGCTGGTACCAGATTTTACTAGGCTTTTCTTTCCTCAACTGTCAACTAGAAAGTTGAAAGGAAAAAACGATACACGAATCAACCACATGGTCCTTGTCCAGTATTGCCAACTTTAGTAAACAAAGACATAAGATGCCCAGTTAAGTATGAATTTTAGAGTTTAAAGAAACATATCTAGTTCTATAATTTTTTATTGGAAAAGGAGAAAGGCTTAAAGTTTATTAGGAGAATAAATAAAACAACAAATAGGAGAATAAATAAAACAACAACCCAAAAGTAAATAAGAGGAAAGAAAGATGTATGGATAAAGGTGTATAGAAAGTTCACACACACAAAAGAAAAATGAAGCCAGAGTTGGTTCTTTGAAAAGATCAATAAACATGATAATTTTTTTTTTTTTTTTTTTTTTTGGTTTTGGTTTTGGTTTTTTTCTGGTACCAGGAATCAAACTCATGATCTTGCGTTTGCCAGGCAGGTGCTGTGCAGCTGAGCTAAATCTCCAGCCCCTAAACATGATAAATTTTAAGCTAGATAATTCTCTTTGAATTAGGAGAAAGTGAGAAAAAGAGAGAATATACATTGCTAATACCGAGAATGAATAAAGCATACTATTGCAGCTCCTACAGACTTTAAAAGAATAATAATTAAACGATTTAATAATGTTATGCTTATACTTTTGACAAGTTAGGTGAAATAAACAAGGCCCTTGAAAAAAATGCTAAATAATCAACATGATGAAATAGAATATCTACATGGCCCTATATCTACTACAGAAATTCAATTTTGTAATTTAGAACCTTGCCATAAAAGAACTCAAGATCAAAATGGCTTCACTGATAAATTTTCCCAAACATTCAAAGAAGTAAGAATAATTTTTGCATATATGTATATATATATATATATATATATATATATATATATATAATGGAAAAATAGTAAAACAAAATTTCATAACAAAATAATAGGAGAATAACAATAGTTAATACATTGAGTATTATTATCTTTAAAATAGTTAATCAGCATGCACAATATGGACTTCAAAAATTCTTCAAATGATATTAGCACAAACCTTTCTTTTCAATGAACTGAGAAGCTTGTAGTATAACTATCTTGCATTTTATTTTTTTCCTTTTCCCTTCCTTCCTTTCCTCCTCCCCCCATCCTAGTTCTTTTTTCCTTTTGAACAATTTCTTCCCATTTTACACTATCTATTGTGCACTTTGGACCTTATACTATAGTTCCTCACACCAGGAAGACAATAATTTTTTGACCGGTTTTGCATGCTTGTATCTGGTAATGTGATCAACCAATCTGAAGACAACAATATGCAATATAATAACTACTGTTGAATTTCTATCGTCTTATTTAGAGAAATTCTGTATTGTTTCTAATTTTTAAATTATTTTTTATTTTCTTTAAAAAATAACAAAAAGAAAATTAAGAGCCAAAACTATAGCTATAGTTCCTTATTAAAAGTACATTCATAGTAAATTCATCCCTGACTTATATTTTAAGGTTATATCCTTATTTTCTTTCTCATCCAACTTTTATCAAAATGAAAATATTTTATTGAGTTATTCAGTTATGTGATCAATCCATGTTCCACATAATACCATTCAAACAATATTAAAATGCAAAGGACTTGAAAATATAGCAATAATACCCCATGTCCCCTATTCATAGAGAATGTTAATGTTCCACCTACTTTTAATTAGATAGCTTTATGTGTGTTTTTAAACATATCTCAATAAGCTGCCCTGAATTCTTGTAGAACACAGTAGTGTATCACTAAGTAATGGAGAAAAGTATTTAATAGTGCTTTGCAATTTAAAAAAAGCACAGAGACAGACAACCTTTGGGTCAAATTTGTATATGACGTTGACCTCCCTAGGACATAGTTTCCTTCTTTGAAAAGCAGGCTTAATAGTTATCCTTACTTCATAGCATCATTAGCTGTTAATGCAATAACCGAGAGCACCAGAAAAAATGCTAAGTAAAAAAGAGAGTTTTAATGATACTAATATGGATGTTCAGTATTTCAGATGTTATTAGAAAAGTATTAATTTCAAATAGTACTAGTCCATGGAACAATTTCCCAGTGTTCAAAATCCTGAAAAATATATATAAACATCATACTTAATAATTTCGCTTGTAAATATGTATCCTAAAAAATAATCAGAGATGTGAACTAATGGCTATGGACAAGGATATTGATTGCAACAATATTTATAATGGTGAAAATTTGGAAACAAACTAAATATTCAACGATATGAAATTGGTTACATAAATCATAGTATATCCACAACACACATTCTCTGTGCAGCCTTTCAAAATCACATTGAGGAATATTCCATCATGTGGTAAAATGATCATGATGTACTAAGTGATAAAAGCAGATTATGCAGGAGTAAACCCAGTCTGATTTCAATTTTGTTAAATAAAATAAAAAATGACACAGAGATAAATATTTCTAGTGACATTCTTTAGAGAGTGGGTAATTTTGCTTTTGTGCTTTCCTGCATTCTGCAACTTGGTTATATTGACATTAACATACTTATGCACATCAGAATAAAAGAAATAAGATAGTACTTCACTCAGAGATGACGCTGTGCAGGTAAGAATGGCAGTTATCTGCACTGTTGTTCTCATTGCCTACTTTCCTGTAATTCAGTGGTTTAAGACAAGAGTCAAGGTGTTATTTAAGGTTGTGGTTTTATATGTCAGGGATCTGGGCACAGGTCGTGTGGGAGATGCCTCTACTTCAGGTGCCATTGATTGGGGTCCCTTGCTGGTGTTCAGCTGGCGGCTGCATGGTCTGCTGGGCTGAGATGATTCACTCAACTCTGCTGGGGTCGACGGAAGGCTGCATAAGCCAGACCCATTCCCTTCTCCATGTGGCCTCTTCAGCCAGCTAGCTGGACTTCTTACATGGAGGTTCATGGCTCTAAGAGACAAGAGGCAGAAACTGCCAATCTCTTAAAAGACCTTGCCGAAAATGGCGTCATGTCCCTTCAGCAGAACTCCATTTGTCAAAGCAACTCCAGGCCAGCCCAGATGCAAGGGGCAGGGTGAGGGAGGGTGTAGACAGACCTGGGATGGAAAAGCTATCCAAAAATTTCCAGCAATTTTAATGCACCACAATTGCATTTTTCAGCAGAAGAGAAGACATCAAAGTCTATCTTCTTGGTATAGGATTCTTACCTCACCTCTTAAACCAGACAGACAGCCCTAAGTAAGCTTGTCTCCATCTGTCAAATGGGGTTTATACTTGTGACAGGGTTCAGTAAATCATCAAATACTGCACAGTTAGGGAGGATTCTTTATGCAACCAAGCTAGTCACACAACCTAACAAGAGCAGGATGTCCATAGATGTCAATAGATGTTTCTAGATGCCAAGTATCACAGTGAAGTTTTAGAGATTGCTTTTGCTCAGATAACATGTTTATGGAACTGCAGCCTGGAAGTAGGTAGTGGGGACTAGATAGTGGTGGTTCTCTGAGATGAAGGCAGGTCTTCCTGCTTTTCACAAAATATAAGTGTCTTATCCACAAAGCATGTCTACCCCACCCCCAAGTAGATATCTGAAATTGTGGATTGTACCAAACCTTGCAAACACTGTTTTTTTCTAATATATACCTACCTACAATAAAGTTTGATTTAAAAATTAGGAAAAAGTTAACAATAACTAATCAAATAGAACAATTGTATCACTATTCTGTAAGTGAATATAGTCTCTCTCAAAATATCTTGTACTTTCATCTTTTCACTGAAGGAAAGCATCTTTCAGCTTCTCTTTGCCATATCTGAATGGCCAACATCATTGTTCTTGTACCTTGTGCCATCATAGTAAGATAAAGGTCACATGAAAACAAGTACTATGATATCATGACAGTTGATCTGGTAACTAAGATCACTAGTAGGTAACTAACAGGCAGGTAGCACATACAGTGAGGATACGCTGGACAAAATGATGATCTATGTCTCATATAAGATGTCTATTATTCTATTCAGAATGATATACAATTTAAAGTTTATGAGCCAGATGTAGTGGCATACTCCTATAGCCCCAGTACTCTGGAAGGCTGAGGCAAGAGGATTGCAAGTTCAAGTTCAGCTTTGGCAACTTAGCAACTTAATGAGCAACTTAATAATTAGCAACTTAATAACTTAATGATATCCTTTCTCAGTGTAGCAACTTAATAATATCCTGTCTCAAGAGATATTATTTTTTGCAAGGGCTGTGGGTGTAGCTCAGTGTGAAGGCTTTGGGTTTAGACTCTAGTCCAAAAAATGCATCCATTGTTCATTTCTAGAATTTTCTATGTAACAGTTTTAAACTACAGGAAATTAAAAACTGGAAAAGTAAAACCCTCAAAGGGGAAAGTACTGTATCCTAAATCCTGGGCCCACTTCACCTGCTTTTCAAATGTGACATCTGAAGTTCTAACATCCGGACATTGTGAAGAAGGCATAATAAAGGACAAAAGCCTCTTTTCTGCTCTACAGCTATTTCCAACAGTTTCCCTAAAATCTAATGGTGGATCCATTATGCCTAATAACCTGGGATTTGTTTGACCAATGTGAAGATGTGGAACATAAGAAGATGGGGTTGGAAAATGCTGGGTCCCCAGGTCAAGCAGCCTTTGAAACCTAGGAGCCGGGCAGAGGCAAAACAGCCCCAAGAACTTCACACCACTGCCTTCTGAGGGTGGCATGGGGCACCTCGGCTGGCGCAGCACTGGTAACATGGGAAGCAAGGGGCCTGTCTGCAGCCCTCACCACAAACCTGGAATGCATGTCTTCATTTATTTTAAAAAGCTTCAGGACATTTTCTCTCCCAGATGGTAAACATTAAATGGCAAAGCTGATAGAGGCAGGCCCAATGTGACTTTGATTTTTATATACGCCATGATGCTATGCTAGAGGAGGTCCCAGGGAGGGGGGCTGTGTCCTCAAAGAAATCCTCAGAAGCCCCCCACCCAGGAAGAACCCTTGCTCCTCCCAGCCATCAGTGAGCACAACTGCTTCTAATTCCAAGGGGTTGTTTTCTTTTATCATTAATTTCAGCGGTAGAAAAATAACCCTTTGATACCCAAGAAGGCAGGCCTCGTAGAAATTATTATGATTATTAGATTAGGAATAGTGGTGGTGATAAATTGGACTGGGCAACAGTTGATGTAATGGACCCTGCAGGCCAAGCACGAGGCTGTCAGCCCGGCTTAACTGCTGCTCCTCCTGGCCTGGGTTCTCTGTACTGTGCGGCTGTCTCTCTCCCCACTGGGCTGTCAGCACCTGGAGGGCACAGGCCCCTTCTTGTACCTCCCAGCCCTGCACAGCATAGGAGCAGCAGTGCCGGATCAACCAACCAAATGGGGTGGATGTTCAGTTACATCTGTTAGCTGGAACCTCCCTACATTGCTTTCCTAGATGACTGCTGGGAGGAAGGCAACGTAGATAAGGAGGAAGAGCTCAAAGATTAGATGAAGTTGTTGCTTTTGCTTTTGTCTTTAAAGCATTCAATTTGTTTTGGAAACACCTTTGTTAAGGTACACTCGACATGCAATAATCTGCACATATTTAAACATGTGATTTTTATAAAGTATGATGGGGTTTGTCGTACGTCCAGGTCCATGAAACTACCATTGCAGTCACAACAAGCCTGGAGACTGCACAGCTGCCAATTTTTAGCTCTATCACAACACTACGTATTCCCTCCCCAGGCCTGATTGAATTGGGTCCCTATACCAGGATGAGGGAAAACAGGGAAATTATTTCAGAAAGCCAATAAAGGCTGTCCTGGGACCTGGGCATCCATTAATTTGTCCAACAGGTGCCTACATATCACTTACTATGTGCACTGGTTGTTATAAACAGTAGGGCATGACTCTTGGCCCCAGCTCCACTAGGGAGGGAGGACACGTGAGGGACTGTTTCCATGATCCTAAGCTCTACAAAGAGAAATAGAACAGGTTGAGGGTGTGCCTGTGGGGTAGCGTGGGGAGTTCCAGGCCGAGGGCTGGCAAGCACACAGGTGGGTGCTTGGGGAAGGCAACCTGGTGTGAGTGTAACCAGGGAGGCCCAAGAAGAGTGGGAAGGAGCAGGGCCAGGGCCAGAGGAAGCCAAAATGTAGGGCTTTTCTCCTGCACAGGGGAAGAGTTTTTGATTTGCATCTACAAAGCCTCATTCTGACCTCAGTCTGCGCCCCAGATTTAGGGCCCAAGAGTGAAAGAGAGGTAGGATATCAGGCCCTAGGAGGCTGACAAACACCCAGGGTCCAATGCTGGTGGCAGTGACCTGCAGTGCTGGGCCGGAGAAGGGGTCAGTTTGCAGGAAGGTCTGATGGCGCAACCATCAGGGTTTGCTGCTGGGAAGGCCAAGAGCAGGGGAAGTAGAGGGGACAAGGGGCAGAGAGAAGTCAAAGATGATTCTTAGGTTTGCACACCCACCTGCAGGGCTGTGTGCCAGGTGGAGGTGGAAGGCAGGACAGAGGAGTCAACCTGTGATATGAACAACTTCCCCGGTCAAAAAAAAAGGAAAGCAAAGCAAGTCTGTGTCGTCCACCCTGAGGGGCTGCTGTGCCCAGCACTCAACCCGGAGAGCGGGCAGATTTTAAGCCCAGGGCACTGGCTCTGTAAAGGGTTAGTCTGACTTCACTAAGGTATTTTGTGTAGGCAGAATCACGCCATGCAGCCTTCCTTCCAGGCTTCTTACCTATTCGCTGGAACTGTGGCTCTTCTCAAGGGGAAAATGCAGAAAATAAAGATGTTTTCATTGCACAGATACTCAGAGAGCTGCAGGCAGGTGAATGTCAGCATATTCCCCAGTATCTGCTGTGAACTAGAGCCAAAACGGGGCTTCAGAGGCCTGCAAACAGGGAATGGAAGAGACACGGGAAGGCAGCCTTGGCTTTGTGGGGAGCTGCATTTAAAGAAGTGGAATAGGGTTATTAACGATATCAAAACATCACTCATAGGAAAATGTCGGAGAAAAAGGAAAGCATAAATCTTTTCATGGCCATTAAAAGTGGCAGTATAGTGATTTTAGATGGGAAAGCACATTATATTATTGTAAGTGTGAGAGGATATATATTGGAAAGAAGTAGAAAGTTTTAATTTCTGGACATTTGGATATTTTATACTTCAAAGAGTGTAAAAGGGCGTTGCTTTACACTTCAGTATCTGTGGGTGATGGGTCCTAGGGACCTCTTCAAACACCAAAATCTGTAGATACTGAAGTCCCTTATAGAGGGCTGGGGGTATAGCTCAGTGGCATAAGCGTCTGTCTGGCAAGCGGAAGGTCGTGAGTTCGATCCCCAGTACCACAAAAAGAACATCTAAAATCCAAAAGCCTGATTTATCAAGTCCCTTATAGAAAATGATTACAGATACCAAATACCTACAATCAAAATGTTAAATGTCATAAACACGAGCTAAAAATAAGAAGAATGAAAATGGGGAGGGGGACTTAAAGACAGACAGAAGTAGATAAGGAAGGACAATGAGATTAAAAAGAATCAAGGTATGTTATGTGTGTGCGCCTACTCCCCAAGATGAATGTAAACTTCATGTACTGCAAACATGTGCCAATAAATAAAAAGAAAAATAATAAACTGGTATGATATTTATTTGTAATTTATGCACATCTTTCCTTATACTTTAGATCATCTCTGTAATACCCAGTAAAATAAGTACTTGTTATACTGTACTGTTTTGGAAATAGTGACAATAAAAATATGTCTCTTCATGTTCAGTAAAAACAGAATTTTTCTAGAATGTTTTTTTTAATCTCAGTTGAGTCTGTGGAAGCAGAATCCCCAGCTATGGGGGATCAGCTGTGTATATACACAGATATCTACTCTGGTATACATGTATTTACTTGGCTAAATTTGGAGGATAGAAACAAATCAAATGTAATCAGTCATATTATACTTTTAATTATTTTAAAAATTATAAAGCAGGGCTAGGGATGTAGTTCAGTGGTATACTGTGTGCTTAACGTGTGTGAGGGCCTGGCTTCAATGCAGTACTAATAAAGAAAAAATAATGTAAAATTATAAAGGAGAAATGTATCAATACCCACCACTCCACAAATGCAAAAGCTCTCAGACCTTCACCTGAAATTTTGCATTACCTAACTGTACCACGGGGGTGGGGGGGAGTAGCATCTTCTATTCTCTCTCTCTTCACCTCCTGTTTATACCTGGAATATAGGCACATTGGACACACAGTAATTTTTATGTTGGAGGAAAAGCGGGGATTGTGTCCTGTGCAAATCTAGTGGATCATCGTCCATTTGAAAGATGACTAAATCGATACTCAGAGAGGTTAAGCAACTTATAGAAAGCCACACAGCTGGAGCTGTGCAGAACTAGTAGTGACACCTTGTTCTGCCTGGAGGGACAAATTTGCTAACCACAATGCTAAGTGTTTCTCTAAACCTAGTGACATTATTTTAATCAACCATCAAAAGGGCCCTGAGGAATCAGCAGGTGTGACTATTTGTGCGATTCTTATAACATTTTTTATATAGGCCCAGGATGATTATCAGTCATGAAATTGTCTCCTGGCTGGTTATAATTACCCCAGTAACATTCCAAACTCCTTGAGCATGGTGAGTAGCTCACTTTCCTGTCACTGGAACAAAAATACCTAACACCTGCAACTCAGAAGAGGAAAGGTTTGTTTTGCTCAGAGTCTCAGCCAAGATCAGCTGGCTCCAAGGGAGAAAAAAGATGGCAGAGAGGGTGGAGGTGCTCAGCCTGAGGCAGCAGGAAGCAGAGAGAGAGGGGAGGAGTGAGGAGAGAGACACTCCCTTCCAAGCCACACCTTTTTGACCAGACTCCATCTACTAACATCTACGCATTCCTCAGTGGATTCATTGATTTCAGTTTTAAATGCCAGAGCAGCACTCTAGCTGCCTGGCCTCTTAAACAGGAAAAGAAAGTGACATGGATCAGCTCCATGAGGCCCTGCCCCACCCTGATGTGTCTGTTCAGATTCTCCACCAGCACATCCGCTTTGTGTTACCAGTGCCTGTGCCAGCTGCTGACATTATGGGCAGCAGCCAGATTCTACTGTTTTCAGCGCATTACATGCATGGGCTTAGTTAACCTTGCCTTCAACACAACAAGGCAGGAACTACCAGGAATGATCCTTATTTTACAGTTGAGGATCAGAGAAGTTAAGTAACTTGCCCATGGTCTAACAGTTGCAAGGCATAGATCTGTGTTTCAAAGTCTGAATTGTTAACCAATTGTTAATTGCACTTTCTGACTTCTGAACGTAAGAGGGGAATCACTAGTTAGGAACCTGAGCCAGGTCACCAAATTCTGGATGCCCAACAAGAATCTCAAGAAGTGCACAACCTCAAAACAAAGTCCAGGCAGGAAAATTAATATCACAATCTCAATCTCAGTCTCTCTCTCTCCACCACGTCCCCACTGCCACAAGATATTTTTTCTGTATTTGATAGAAATAGTCTTACATATTCTGTTTGTGCACAAAGACATTAAAATAGAAAGGCAGGGGATCATTGTTATCTCAACAAATAAGTAATTAAAACCAAGGACATCATTTGAGTTATTGTAGTTTGAAAGTATCTTAGGACACATTTACTGTCGAGTTAGGCCTCAGCACTCTTGGGAAACAATGCCCAGGTAATTATTTTAAATGAGCATTAATTATGTCATTATTAGAAATGGAGAGAAAATGCAATTTCCTTCTGTCACTTCTTGATATCTTAACTAGAGGAATATTTGCCATGCTATTATAACAAGTCACTGTTCGCATAATGGTGGCCAGGCAATAATACAGAGACATGTACATTTTCATATGAATATATCATGCCTAACTAATGAGATTGCTCATTTCATAACTTCAGTTCCATTTTTATTATTTCATAAAACTGGAAGTCCTTATCCATTTTATGAAAAACACCAAACCTTTGTGAAATTCATTAAATAAGCATAAAAAATTCATTAAACAAGTGAATTGCATTCAGGGCTGCTTGGATGCAAATGCCCTTTAAGCAATGTAAAACTCCATATTGATTTAACCTTTCATGTTCTGATATTTCCATGTGGATATAAAAAAATTCTTTATTCAGGGAATGAAATTAAGTGCTGATCCCTTGATCTCCAGCTGGGCAGGATAGATTGGTCAATTTAAGTAGCTGCTGCTGATCAGCAAACAACTGAATTTAAAAGTATTAAGGCATGTCGATATTTTAAGTATTGTCACCTGCACATCAAGCAATGGAAAAAAATATATTATCCCAGCTCAATTAAGTTTGTGTTTGCCATCAGGCTGACCTTGAAAGGGCTGGCCCATTGGGCCATGGCTTCATGCCCTTGGAAGTTGACAAGGGCAACAGTGGCAAGATGTAAAACACCAACAATGGCCTGAATATTTTGAATTGTGTGGCCAGAGCAGCCAGAAAATAATTAGCCTGGAGACAGAGTCCCCTTGGGCTGTGTCCCCTCATTAGTAGGGGACAGCCAGGGAGCAGGCATTAGTTCTGAGGAGGAGAGGGGATTTGCCCTTCACCCAAGAAATACGTCTGGGAGTCCTCATTAGGTAAAGAGCACAGGCAGATTTCAGGGGACTCTAGGGCTGGATGAGCTCTTGGGAGTCATCTAGTTATTCATTCATTCATTCACTCATTCATTCATTCATTCAATCGATATGTTTTAGATGCCTAAATACCATCGGTGTTTGAGAATAAAGTGTAACTAACATAGCTATTGTCCCAGGACTTTTAGAGCTTACACACCATGAGCGAAGTTGCACAACGAAAAAGCTGGTTGAAAAAACAATCTGGCCCATAGTGTCATATTCGTGAATCTAATCTGTATCCTGTGGTCTTACGTAAGTGATTCATTCTCTCTGGATATCAGCTTCCTCATGTTACTACTTCCTGAGGCTGTTGGCCGCACTAAATCAGACACTGCATCCAAAAACCCTCAGCAGAGCAGAGGGCAGGCAGTAAGTGCCTGAGAAGTGGCGTCATCGTCATCCTTAAGGTTGTTCAATCTGACCTTCCTGTCTTGTTCTGTCCCAGTGCAGAAAATACTACGAAGCATTTTATTGTTTTGTTTTGCTTTTTTTTTTTTTGAGACAGGGTTTCACTATGTAGTGCAGGCTGGCCTTGAAATGGCTTATCTAGCCCAGCCTGGCCTGGAACTCATGGCGATTCTCCTGCCTCAACCTCCCAAGTGCTGTCATTACAGGAGAGTGTCACCCACCACACCCAGCTGGCCTTCCCATTTTACAGATAAAGAAATTGAAACTTGAATAATTAAGGCCACAGAAAGACTGGGTAGCATGCTGAGAGCCAGAAGACCCTTTCCTATGCCAGTAGTGGCCACCAAAACATACGCCTTGGGTTTCAATGGATTCCTGACTCAAACTGGCTCTTGTGACAACTGATGCTTAAGGTGAGGCATAATCCAGGAGCCAGGAGCCAGCTTCCTTCTGTTGATTTCTCTATCTTATTAACTTGGTAATGACTCCCACCTCAGCAAGCTTTGCCTCTCCAACTCCCACCTAGCTTTCCCTGGCTAGAGAGCTTCCCATTTCTTTGTTCGCATCCTAGAGTGGAAGTAAGAGTTTTTGTGTCTGCATTCCCAAAGACCTGAGATCCACCATGACAGGACAGCAGAAGTCACACACCCACTCATGCACCAATAACAGGCAAGCAAATGGAATGCGCTGATTGGTTCAGCATGCTCTCATTTACATTCCACCTTGGGCCAGTAACACAAACAGTCTGTCAAGAATCCCCCAAAATCAGGAGTTTCTGGGAAAGTGGGAAATGGCAGGGAAGTACGTGCTGGGGGTGTGATCACAAATGTCCTTTAAGAAATGTAAAAGCCATACAAGAGGGGGAGGATACTACCATACCTAGCTAGTGTGCATAAAACCCCTAAGTCTAAACTCTTAGCAGCATGGTGGGTTCCAGAAGGGCAGAGGCCACACTTCTTCTCTTCAATATCTCCACAGGGCTCGGCCTCTGGAGCCCTAAAGTCATAGTTAGGAGTGTCAGGTCTGGTAGGCATCTGAATCCCTGAATGCCTCTAAACATCTGAACTCTTATGTGACGTGGGAATAGTTCAGGATTGAGTCCAAGGGTGTGTGAAGATCCAGTAAAAGAATATCTGTAAAGCACCTGAAAGCAACATCGCAAACAAACAAACAAAACACTCAAAGAATGATGCAGCCTGGCTCCATGCTATGCCTTTGGTGACATTTTCCAAAGACAACAGCACTGGCAGCAACATATCCAGCTCGTCCTGACCCTGTACCTTTGCCACTGGTGTTCCACTTGGCAAGACCCAGAACAAAAACTAGGCATGGTGGTGCATGCCTGCAATTTCAGCATTCTGGGAGGCTGAGGCAAGAGTATTGCAAATGTGAGTGCAGCCTGATCAACTTAGCAGCTCAGTAGACTGTCTTAGTTACTTCGCTTGTCGGTGAGTCAAAACACCCAACACTCACAAGTTATGGAAAAAAAGGTTTATTTAGCTCATAGTTTGTAGAGATTTCTGTCCATCATTCACTGGCTCCAAGGCAGGGTGGTGTGGCAGATAGGCATCACAGAAGAGAAATAGTTCATGTTAGGTAGAAGGTAGCAAAGTAAGCAAGGGACAAGCCTCTTTCTGTCCCTTATATTATATCCAGGCTACCGGGATTAGGATGGTGCCTAACCAGTCAGTGGATTGATTCAGTAATCACCATCCTTAATCCTAGCACCCTTAATCCTAGCATTGCACCATGAATCAATCACACATGCTAGATCCAGCCACCTCTGAAAAAGCCCCACCTATGACTGCATGAGACTTTTGGGGGACATCTAGACACAGCCATAACAGAGACCCTGTCTTTAAAAATATTTTTTAAAAAGTAAAGGGCTGGGAATGCAGCTTGGTGTAAGGGCCCTGGATTCAATCCCTAGTATTGCTAAGTAAATAAACTTTTGAAAGCTACTTCCCCAGGAACTCTTCTTCATCTCTTCCTTTGTCTGTATTCCCCATTATTTCCTCCCCTCTCTTCTGCAGCCCTGGCCGACCAGCATTGCCAATTCCCTGTTATTTTCCCAGAGGTATTTGGAAGATGTGTGTGGCAATGCTTGAACTTCTGTCTGTAGATCTATCTGTACTTCAATAAAAGACTTGGAACGACAGGAAGGGAACTCAGTCTTTGAGGGTATAGATTATGCCTCAATTCCTCCAGTTGTTAGGGTTGTCTTAATTGCAAGGTGAAAAGCCGGGCTGAAACTAGTCAGCGGACTGCATGGGAAGAGAGGAAGAGTGTGGTTCTCTCAATGGATGGTCACTGAGGGATTGATACTCACAGACCCAGGGAGCAGGTCATTTCTGCGATGATTATAATATGAAAAGATTCAGGAATTGCAGAGATGTTATACCAAGCTGAAAATGGCATGGCTTGCATCCCCTGGCACCTCAAAGTTCCCCAGCTGCATTGAATGCCACCTTCCCAAAAACCAGATTCCCCAACAACGGGAAGCACTGTGTGCCATCTGCATGGAGAGTGGGTTTGGTAATTCCCTGCTGGCCCAAATTCCTGGACTTTCCAGCTTCTGGACACTGGCACATCCTTGCATTGAGAGATGCAGCAGCCAGAGGTGGATTTTCCAGGACCAAGTCAGCTGAAATAGCTCTACGGGGTTAGTGCTACTATACTGCTCCCTCCACAGCTGAAAAAATGTGGCAGATAAGACTACAGGACCATTCTCTTCATATGCATTCCACGAATGAGTTTAAGCTAGGCTTTGCCCTCCCAATAATAATTTAGAGGCATCTAGGCATAATCCCAGCCCCCAAAGATTGAGTTCCCTTCCTGCTGTCTCAAGGAATACAGGCACAATTCGGTGGCTTGTTCTGGGACTAGAGTACAAAATCTCTGTGATTCTGTACCTCCAGCTTCTAGCCTCTAGGCTGCAGGGGGCCCTGCTTATTGCATACAACTGGAGGCAAGTGAAACAGCCAAGGGAGGAGAAGGATCAGGCTGTAGGGATCCAGGAGATAGGCTGTCCACCCTGCACTTCTCATTGTCAGGTAGCACCCACTGCAAGTAAGGACCCCTCTTAGTAGAGAATATGGCTGAGTTAGAGCTTCTACCTTCCATATACTGTGGTTCTGCTCAGTATTTGGTGCTGACAAATTTAAATCAGGAGGTGGTGTTCGCTGAAAACTGGGCCACTGCTGTACGAGCCTATGGCTGGGGTAGGTAGAACTATTAGAAGGTACCAGGCCTACAATACCATAGGTGTCGGAGTGGTAGCCAGAGTCCTAGTTTCTCTAGAGAGTTGTAGAAGACAGAAAAGATGAAATACACAGGGCAAGCATTCAGTATTTAAAAGTAAAACTACAAAACAGAAATCATCACCATAGCTGTCATTTTTAAATTTTCTTAGTGATAAGCATCCTCGTTTGTCTCCTGGAAGAATAAAGCACTTTAGGAAAGACAGAAAAGCAGAGACATGCACAGCTTCTGAGCCTGCCAAATCACATTACAGGCAAGGCATGGCTCGCAGAGCCAGTTGTCTGCTTTTGAATCTTAGTAACTGTAGCATGCAAAGTCCCTGTCTGGCATTTTTGGTTTCCTTTCTGCCCGTAGCAAGCTGTGTGACTTTGGATAAGTCACTTGCCCTCTCTGAGTCATGGCTGCTTCATATGTAAGTGAGATGCATGTCAGGCTAAGATGCCTTGATTTTAAAATTACATTTTGCTGAGCCTGCAGGCATTCACAGAAGTTATCCTCGGAGGAGGGTCAGGGGCTCAGTGGGTGGGATTCTGAAGCCCTCAACCCCACCTTCAATGGAGCTTTCTGCTTTTATCTTTTTTTATAATCAGAGTTCTACATACTATTTTGAGGGAAGAAATGGCTCTGAGGCTCAAAAGCAAATGAAAACCACTCTGCCGACTGATCTCAGAGGCCTTCTAGCGCTCCTGTCCTTGCAGTGGAGAGAGATAATTGTCTCTTTTCTAGTCTGCCAACCTCTTGCAAATGATTGAGGCACCAAAAAGAAACCACACCCAGGCGCCTGTCTGCAAGCCGCCTCCTGGGGCCACAGGACAGCTGTCGCCCTCTCCCGCTGCCCGCGTGAAACCCCTCACAAAGCCAGAGCTGTGTCTTCGTCCCTGACTTTGAGCCTGCACTGCCTGTGGCGGGCATCTTTCTTCTTGCCTGGCTGTTTATTTCATTCAGCAAATCCAAAGTGAGACAGGGATTAATTCTCCCTCTTGGCTAAGTGGTTTTGTGGGTAGTTTCTCCGTGTCCACATGATGGAGACAGAGCTTTCAGAGGCCCCCGCAAAACTATCTATTCATTTGCGTTAACAACCAGTGCTGGAGAACAGTATCTTCCCCATCTTGCTGATAAACTCTGCCTTTCCTGATGGACAGCTGATTGTAAGGCCCTTGGCAATACTTGAAGGCATTTAACGTAAAACCATTATTAGATTTTAGTTTAGTTCTCCTTTGATACCCCAATCTAAAAATAAGCCCTTGAGGTACCTCTGGGATATTTAAGTATACGTTGTCTTAGGAGACCACCCTCACACCAAAGGCAAGTGCTTTAAAAGTTGCTTTGTGATATTAAAATAGAAAAATCAGGAGAGAGAGAGAGAGAGAGAGAGAGAGAGAGAGAGAGAGAGAGAGAGAGAGAACTGGATAGGTTTTTCATGATTACTAATTTAGCAGACTTTATTTATGTTTTATTGATAGCTCTAAACATAAATTTGCCTTTGGTATACTTTGCTGCTGATGCTTAAAATAAGATGTGCAAGAATACATAATCCTATGCCTACGGCTTTTCAGAATAATGTACAAAGCCTCTTTGTGGGAACCCAAGCAAGAGATATTTAAGTGGAGAAGTGCAGGGCTTAGGCGGTTCTTCAAATTTGGGCAAAAACAGAAGTCACTTGCTGCTCACAAATGTATCACTCCAAGTCCCAGCCCTCATGAAGTTTTAAACATGGCATTTCTTCTAGTTTATTCTTGAATTAGAAATACTGATCTCACCCATGTTTTATTATTTGCAGTTGGAGAAGCAGGCTTGTGAGCCCCCAAGTTCATAGGAGAAAAATAATACATATTGCACCACTTAAAGAGGTGGTTATTTACAACGAAAGCCTGCTGAGGATACCACAATAATAAGTGCTAGGAGACGCCTTTACATGTTCAGAGAGACACAAAACTGTGCATGCAATTGCATTAAAGAATTTGCTGTCAGTTTTTCTCCTTTTCTTCCTTTTTAAATCATGAGGTGCCAAGGAACAATCAAATGTATACATTTTATCTTCCAAATGCTAATGGGCTTGAACACAGTGTAAAAGGCAGAGAGCTGATTAACGGGGGAACATAATGAGGCTATTTTCTTTATAAATAAATGATCTTGATAAAATCTTCTATCCACAAGGAATGCTGCTGTGAATGATGTGATAGCATTTGTAACTCCGTGAAGGAGCTGTGAGACACTCTTCATCCTGGTGCATAATGCAGTGTTTACAAATGACGTGGAAAAATCAAACGGTTTTTTTTTTTTTTTTTTTTTTTTTTTTTTCTGAAGTTGCAAGCTTCAGAGATCCCTGGGAATCTGATAGACCTGGGTTCGTGGTATATCAAGGTCTTGCCCCAAAGGCCAGGGATCTCTTCTTGTGGTCCTGTTTCTGCAAGCAGCAATATAAGGCAGGAGCAGGGAGGCATACTAAAGCCCATCTCTTAGTATTATTTTAAAGGAGACAAAGTATCTAATAGTGTGCTCTAGGCAAACACACTCTCAGAGACAGATCAGCTTAACTCCCTGGTATCCTGGAGCACAAAGCATTTTAATAAAAAAAAGATTTTGGTTGCTACACGGGTCTGAATCACACGCCTCTTTCACAGATATAGGTCCTCAAACAGAAGCAGCTGGTAGCGTATCTGATATCAAATTGAACTCTGGGCTTTTCCTCTAACACTCTCTGCTTCTGGCCCAAACCCTAACCCAGGTCCTCTACGGCCAGCTGGGGAGGAAGGAAGAGGCTTCTCGTCTCTTCTCTTGGCCATCCTGACCTTCTTCATGTGGCTGCCCCACTCCTAAACCGCAGCCGTGCCCTGCCTTTTGCCCACATGGGTGGCAGCGACAGGCCCAGGTTTCAAGCTCTGGTCTTTCCGCAGCTTGGCTCATTGAGCTGTTGTTGCACCTCTTTTGGGGGACTTCCTAGAGCTCTTTGGTGACCAAGAGAGACAGTATGGGTTCTAGGGGCATGGAATGCTCAGCTTCATTGTAAGAAATACTGTCTGTGCCCCTACCGTGTGCAAGGGGTGATTCTAACAGTTGGTCCCTGCCCTTGGGATGCTCCGGGAGAAAGTGATTGTGAAACTGGACCACTAGGTCCAAAGGGAGAGAGCTGACCGACTTGAGACATAGGACCGCTCTTTCACTGGCACATTTCTGAAAGTGCCTGATAGATGTCCTAACACAGAACAAACATGACCTGTTTGCCCAGGTAAAGCCCTGTTACATGATATGATAAATGTAACAATCAGGGGCTATGAGACTGAGAGGTTAGTGTTTTGTTTTGTTTTGATTTGTTTCGTTTTGCTTAATTAAGCAGACTCTTCTTGTATAAAGCACAGTGTTATTTGTTTTTTTTTTTTTTTTTTTTTTTGGTTTTT
>NW_004955433.1:12870955-12908534 GCF_000276665.1 Chinchilla lanigera
AAACAGGCAGAAGGTACATGCTAAATACTCCTTTGCCTCCAAGCCAGCACCCTTCCCCTATTAGAACCATATTTTATTTGTTTTTTTGTTTTTTTTGGTTTTTCTCCGGTACCGGGAACCAAACTCACGACCTTGCGCTTGCCAGGCAGGCGCTTTTTGCCGCTGAGCTAAATCCCCAGCCCCTAGCACAGTGTTATTTGGAAGGAAACCCTGCTAAGTCACTGGCATACGAAGGATCCTCCTGAGAAAGTTAAAAGAAACATCTGTTCAGCTGAGACAAGTGCAGTGGCATATGCCTGTAACCTCAGCACTCTGGGAGGCTGAAGCAGGAGAATTGCAAGTTGGAGCCCAGCCTGGACAACTTAGTGACTTAGCAGGACTCCGTCTCAAAATAAAAAAAATTTAAAAAGGGTAGGGATATAACTCAGTGTAATGGTTTTGCATTTGATCCCCAGTACCACAAAAAAAGTGCTAAACTGTACACATAAGAGACCATGTGAGTCCATGTGTAGAACTTGATATTTACTAAACATTGTGACCATTTGGAAGTTTGGGGCTGACATAGTTTATTCCACTTCTCAGGGAAGTTTAGGTGGATGCAGAAGAGGAAAAGCACAAAAGGAACAGGAGGATAGAGTCAGGGCTCTTTTTGGCCATGAATACTTTGCATCATTCTAATGACTGCTCAAACTTGGGCTGATGATTGGACTCACTGGGGAGCAGAGCCAAGACTACAGTAAAACATTTAAGGAGACATATGTTCTCAGATACATGTAAACGTAAGACCACCACCTGAGAATGAGTGCCTCCTTAAATTTTTCAGAATAGGCAACTCCTTCACCTGATCCTGGCCCAACCCTGTTAGGGAGCTTTACAAAATGTTGATTTCTGAGGTATACCCCCAGAGGTGCTGATCTGATTAGCTGGGGATGGACAAGTGCACTGAGGTCTATGAATATCCCCACATGATTCTAATGCAAAGCCACTTTTACGAATCACAGATAGTGGCTCTTCCCAAACAGGACACAACAGTAGCAGCAGAGCAGTTAATTAATGAGAATCAGAGCTTGGAGTGGTGATGGTAAGTTCCTTTGGGTACACTTGGCTTTTCTGTGAGCAGACTTGCAAGACTTCAGATGTCCCCCCTTCCAGTGATAAAGTTCTGTTCTTGATCATAGTAGCTATGAGGAGAGCTTCTGTAGATTTCTAAGGACAACCTTGAAAAGCAGAGATTATTGTCTCCATTTTATGAAGAGGAAACCAAGGATCAGGGAGGTTAAATTCCCTGTGTAATATACTGCACAGAGAATATGGGATGCAGAATCCAACCCTTCACTTGTCTTTCTTGAAAGCATATTTCTTTCCTTGTAACTTCCCCCAGACTCTTTCCTGAGCAATGGCCATTTTTAGTCAGTGGTAATGGCACCCATGTCTTTGAATCTGGGAACTGAGTATCTCAATTTACAATAGGTTCATTGCCGTTGACTTAGAAGAGAATCAAGCCACTGTGTCCCTAGTCCCCAGAGTTTGCTGTTGTGCAGTTCTGCGGTGCAAGTCTGTTTCTGGCTGCGTATCAGGTTTGCTTCTAAGAAGCATCTTGTGTTCCTATGCCTAGACCTCCTCGTGATGGAAGGTGAGTCAACTGGGGATCCTAACACCACTCTAACATCAACAGCATCTGAAGCATTTGGCAAGGGGGAACTACCATGCTGGGATACTGAGATGACTACCTATGTGAATCCTTGGAACAACAGGTCCCTTCTTCTACAAGTCACATGGCAGCCTGGAGAAAGTGCCCAAGATGGAGTGTGGTTTCCTGACAAATACATATAGTAGAAGGTCCAGGGTAAAGGTAGCCCCAGTAAAGAGACTTTTCAAAAGATAGCGTCATAATAAAGTGGTTCACAGAGAATGCAAAGCCCCAAGACCTTACAGTATCATGCTTAGTATACGTACAGAAAATGTAGCGTTAACTTCTATTAGAATAATGAAGACTTGTATTCTCTCCATGGTGCTATTATTTAGCCCTAGTAATATCCCACCCTTATTTTTCTGCTGATAGCACCTTGCCCATGCTCAAGTGTCCCACTGCCTACCAAGCCAAGTTCAAGTCTGGTTCTTTACTTACCAGTTACAGGATCTTGGGCAGACACTCAACTTCCTGCGACCACAGTTCCTTCATCCTTAATAGGAAGATAGTAATGGGAGCTTCTACTTGTGATTTATGGATTAGAAGGTACTTTCTGAGCAGCTCCTTATGGCAAAGTCTGTTGCCACGTTCCTCGAATCTGGGCTGGCCACGTGAAACAAATTGACACAACAGAAGAGTCTGTGCTAATACTAAACCTGGACTTCAAGAGGCTTTATAAATTTCCTGTCTCTGTTTCAGAATCCCACAGCTGGCAGGCGGACAAACCGAGGCTCCTCTGGTGAAAGGATGTGGAAACAATCGACAGCCCAACTGAAGCCACCTAAGGTGACCAGGCCCAAAAAGATCCATCTACTGAACTTGAGGATATGGGTGAGCCTGAGGTTGGCCAAGGCTGGCCTGGCTTTTCAGAACTTCTCTAAATTCACAAAAAATCATAAATGATGCTTCCTTTAAGTGGACGTGCTTTGGAGTGGTTTGTTACCCAGTGAAAACTGACACTCGGAGAGTTTTCTTGATTATCAAATGGGATCATGCATCTAACGTGCTCATCTCAGAGCTTGGAACAGTATAAAAGCTCAATAAATATCAGTTCATTCTAGTAAAAGTACTAATAGTAATAGCGGCAGAATAAGAAAATATTCCAAACTTCTTAAAATGTTTAATGTACCTGGTATATTTTATAGCGCACCTCCTAGATTTAAGCCAGATTGAGTTACTACTCTGAACATACTTTGCACTTCTTACATTTTAAACTTGGCAATTTTCTTCTTTCTACCTGTAATGTTCTTCCTCACATATGTACATCCCAGAGTATCTCTGGCCTCCATGTGAAGCTGTCACATGGAATCAGTCTCCCAGTCCTATACAGCCATGTTGAGGATATGTCATGAGGTTACACTTTGCCTTGTTTCAGAGTTCATTGCATGTGTTCCCTGCTTGACTCCAAGTTGACTGAGGACAGATCTGGGAACATAGCTGTGTCTGCTTTTCCCCAGTGGACCCAGCACAGTACCTAATTCAGGAATGGTAAGTATGACATTTTGAGTGCAAGCCAGCTCTAATCAGTAGGTAGGGCTAAGCGTTTCCTGGAGGGCTACGAAGAGGAGATCACAAGATTGCATCCAGTTCAATCAGCAATGTGTTATATGGGAACCAAATGAGAAGGAGTCATATCAGAGCAGTCACTCAAATAGGAGCTGGGTACATATAATCTTAGAACTCGGTATTTGAAACGAAATAAAATGTAGGATGCGATGCTACGTTTCTCCAGCATGTCTGGGTGTTATGCCATCTTAGCTTCATGACATCCCTGCATTTATTATTCTGTACTTTTTGGAAGATATTAAGTGAGTTGACTGAAATTACTAAGCTAACAAGAGGCAGAACCCAAAAATGAATATAGATTGCCTGCTTCTAAACTCAAGGCTTTTTTTACTGTGGGGTATGAATTGCTCTAATTGACACCATAGTCCTGAGTTTATATTTTCATGCACCATGGAAATTCATTTCAATTATGTAAATTGGAATATTTATTTAAGACACAAATAAGTATAATATAGCCAAAAGTGTATATGCATATGTGCGCACACATATAGCAGAGAGGCGTAAGATCAAAGAAATTGCATTTAGTTCTTCTGTAATGTAATTCTCAATGTGGGTAAGTGGGCACGTGCCATCATTATTTCTAACACACCATCTTTGGGTCATAATTTAATGACTGACTTACCCAGTGCAAAATGAAGGCAACATTTTTAGGCCAGTAGACTTGGTTGGGGATTAGAGGTACTCTGGTAAATCCAGTTTTCTGGTTAATAAAAAGTTACTGCATGGAATATTATGAAGTAGCATGGAACAACAAAGTAGATGTACATAGAGGAATATAGACATGTTACAGAAATGGAATGCTTCATGAGAAAGTGGAAAACAGAACAAAATTTTCAGTGCAGTTCAGCTCAGACAATTTAAAAGCACATCCACAAAGCTGAAAGCATATTATATATATATCACCCATACTTTTTTTTTTATGGTACTAAGAATCAAACTAAAGGCCTCAAGCATGCCAGTCAGGTACTGCACCACTGAGCTACATCCCTAGCCCCACCCATATTGTTATTATGGGAAGAGAAATGGAATAGGAATCATAAAATTAGAAATGAAATTAACAAGAAAAGTCCTCACCCAAACAATAGTAATAATTAACTAAGAATTTTAAAAGTGTAAGTAGAAAAGTTCTTATGACAGAGATTCAAATTTTATTTTAACTAAAATACATCAATTAAATGAATTTCCATAGAAACCTAAAGTGAATTCAAAATATAAAACTACATCAAAAGTGGACTCCTCTGGAATATAATTTTCTCAGCATCCTATTTCATAAGTAGAAATGCAACACTTTTTATGATCCAAGCATTAGAAACACAGAATAATGTATAAAATGCTTAATAAAAGGTTTGGCTAATATTTACTGAGCACCTATTTAATACTAATCTCTGACTAAGATATATTACTTATGTTGTAGCCAATTCTTTAGTATATGTGCTGCCTAAGTGAGCACTGTTGTAACTAGTTCTTATAACATGACAACAATTATTACCCCTTTCCAGCTAGAATAAGATACCAAAGAATAACAAGGGCAAAGATTTTACTCAAAGACGTAGCTAGAATGTGGTAAAACTGGAATTCAGATTCAAATCCTCTGTCCACAAAACCCAAATTCTATGGAACCACTCTGGGAAAGTCTGGTCCTAGGACAAGGCAGGGTGGAGGGATGCAGCGTACAGCATCTCAAAGTCACCACTATGAACATCAGACCGACTGCACATCCCTGGAGGGCAGAAGCCAATTCCCATCCTTCCTTGTAGCGGCTGTGCTCAGGGTCTGGCTGATCTCACATTCTGTGTAATGAACAAAAGTAATTAATAGCACTAAGAACAGAAGTGCAAGTTGCTCATCAAGATTTCTGGTTAATATTTTTCTAAATTATACTCATTGTATTGTCATTAGCTTTTTATATATAAACCATGGAGTTGTGTAGACCACCACAGGTACTGGTACATAGCTGGTACTGTGTGAGTAAGAAAAAAAAATGGGTACCGGCATGTGTCAGAGAAAGTTCTCACTCAGTGTCCAGAAGTGCAGACTGAGTTCTTCTCTAATAGAAGGGTTTGGATCTTGTGACCACAGCCAGCTTCCAAAATACTCATTATCGTCACTGGCACCATCACCATCACACTACTGTCGTTGTTAGTGTCTCTGTTACCACCACGGAATCAGGCATATTCCTCGTGTCGATCACTGTGCTAAGCAGTTTAGATGCATAACCTCACTAACAACCCCATGAATTGATGCTATTCCTTATCTTACTTTATAGGTGAGCCAAGTAAACCTCAGAAAGATTCAATGGCTTGGCCAAGATCACATAAGTAAGCAATATAACAGTGTGTCAGAATAGGCTAGGACATTCTGCAATAACAAATATTTTCCAAATCCCAGTGGCTTACCTTATGCAAAGTTCACTCTCAAACTGAGACCCTCAAAGTCCACTGTCTTCCATTCTGAGACTCAGAGATCCAGTGGTCCTACCACCTTCACACAAGTTCCACAGTTTTCACAAGCAGGGAAATAGTGTGCTGGACATCTCACACAGAGAATTCTCACTGCTTCAGTTTGCAAGTGGCTCATGCTGCTTGTATTTCTGTTCAAATGTGAGGAGGTTTGGAAGCACTGTTCCTAGTATATCCAGAAAAAGAGAAACAGTGTATGCCCTTATGTAAGCAGGAACTAGAACTAGAGACTCCAAAGGCCCATTAGTCCTGGACAGACTTGCATCCACCATGAATGTTAGGTCTGGCTTCTTGAACACCTCCAGGGAGGCTGCAGATGACTATGACGTGCTTTGCACTGGCCCTGCGTTCAGACCTTACAAGACTCTTAAATGAATAGCCATTAAACCTTCACATTAACACCCTAAGATAAGCACTATTGTGCCAGTCCTATGGATGAGGAAACTGAGGCTCAGAAAGGTGAGGTAAAGTCCCTAGGCTGAAGCTTGACACTTAAAACAAGTGTTTTTCTGCTTCCAACATCAAACTACTAGATTCCAACATAATTGAATTTGCTCATTTATTAATTTATAAGTGCTTTCAGATATGTCACAGATTTAGTATGAGCAAAGCCTGTGAGGATACTGGTGCTCAGCCAGGGTACGTACATCACTCTAGTAGCCAAGACTATCTATGGGCTGAGATAAAACATACTCATGGCAAAGAATTCCCATGCCAAGAGGGTGAAAGGTAGCAGTGCCCCCCCTCCCCAACCTTGTCCTGGCAGCCCAATCCCTAGGGGGAGAAGGCAAGAGAAATTCCAACTCTTACAGAGTTCATGCTCTTCAGCACTTATAAAAGCTATAAGATCCAGACAAAATCCAGACCTAAGTGCAAAGGTTACTGGAGTTGGGATTTTATTGCTAGATGTAAATCCATCTTCTCTAAGACCTGTTCCAGTTCCCTTGTGCCTCACGTGAAATATTTTATGTGTGCTGAATGGATTTGTTGGCTCCTTGTTGACTTTGTAAATTATGAAGTCCAAATTTCTTAGGGCCTGCGTCCAACAAGGGTAGCTCTAACTGCCCCCACTCCTCACTTCAAATGGAGGACCACTTGCGTTATTCCTGGAGATCATTCTTCACTTTTTCCAAGGATTAAGAAATTATGGTTTGCCATTTTGGATTGGGGGAGAGTTCTGTGTGGCTCGCCACAGGCCCGCCAAGTTTGGGCTATCAATCCCACCACTCTATGGTCACAGTTGATTGGTTCAACCACAAAGATACTGGGCCAACAAAAATAGACCAATCAGATTCTCTCTCTCTCTCTCTCTTAGGAATATGACATTTATTAAAGGGGACACGGTTACTGAAGGCTGAGATTTTTTAATGGCAGTCTCCTGGAGAGAAAGCGCCCTGTGGCCACTACAGCAGTATACTTACCCTTGCTGAAAGTGCCTCTTACTGAAATCCCTGGATCTGACTTCTAAGGTGGGATATCTAACTTACCTTTTCATCCCACTGCCCTTTTAATATAGCCTTTCATTTCTCTGAAGTGGATTTATCGCATCCATTCGTGCTGTATCCCAGAGAATACTGACTAATGTGTCTGCCAACCCACCCACCCTTGAGACAGAGACACACCATCTTCAGCTCCCCACTGTCCATGACCTGTGTTACTGTATCCCTTCCCAAAGCCCATCAGCTGCACCTGTGGAGACAAAAATGTAGAACGAGGTAGTGGGACAGATAAGAGCTGAAAGTGTATGGTGGGATAAGGTGGGAGATTCTGGTATAATGCACCGTACTCATGAAAGGCCAGAGCTGCTCTGTTCAGCAAGTCAGTTGGACCCAATACATTTGCCATTCCACCCCCACTGACTTCTCTGGCTCTACCCCATCCACCCCTTCTAACATAAAATTATTTTCCCTGAGTTTCTCACTCCTTGGATTTTCATGGGTGATTCTCTCTACAACTGGAATACCCCTCTTCTCTGATCAGAATTCCGTGTAGCCCATCTCACCCAGATCATTTCGTGATCCTCTGTGCATCTCTGTAAGGTGTGATTAGTCATGATTAGTTATTCCTATTGCCCTTTATGCTCATTCTCCCTCCTGCACTTCACATGATATATATTACTCTCATTGATTTAATGCCTTTGTTTCCCACTGGATTAGTTGTTATTTTAGCCATTTAAATACCTCTTTCTTCATAGGAGTAATATCACCGTATTAGCTAACATCCTCTCCACAACGAGGACTTCTGGGTTTGTTTCATTATTATTATTACTATTATTATTATTTAATCCATCCTAAAATAGGATATATGAGTTCATTAGAGAAAATCTGGAAAATCCCTTATTAAATGTTGCAGGAGAGTGTAGCATAAATGCTACCATGTGAGTGTATTTGACACTATACATAACTAAAAGAAAAGTGTACAGGATGGAGTGGGAGGAAGCAGAGGACAGAGAAATGTGTACTGTGCAGGATATCAAAGAACTCCCATCTCAGCACATTCTCCTTCTTGCTGGTGGCCAGCTCTGTGTCGCACATAGATCCTTCTAGAATATAGTCCTCCATCAAGCATATTGTTCAAAATGTCCTGTGGACCTTAAGAGGGAAAATGCCTCTTTCATGCTACAGAGTACGACACAGGTGTCAAAAAGAGGGATTTCTATGTGTGGGTTGGAAAGACGTACAAGTAAATTGTGAGAAGGAAAAATGATAGAATGATTCTCAATATGTGTAAAAATAATTAAGGTTTCTGAGTGATTACAATGTGCCAGGCACAGTTCGAAACACTTTATATAGGCACCTAGTAAGTTATCATAAGAAACTTTGTTCGGAAGGCTTATTATCACCTTTGAACTAATGAGGAAATTGAAAAATAGAAGCAAAACATTGCACTTAAGATAACATACCTAGTGAGTTGTTAGGCTGCCTATCTACATAGTATGCTGTATTACGGTGGCTACTTCCAGGATCCCAAACCTGCTATCCTGCCTCTGTGTGTGCATGCGTGCATGCGTGCATGTGTGTGTGTGTGAGTGTCAGAGAGAGAGCTTGTATATATAGCTTATATTTATCTGGCTTGTATTAACATAGAAAAACTTCTGGAAGGCAGCCAAGAAACTGTTAGGAGTCCATGACTCTGGGGAGGAGAGATGAAATAATCAGATGACTTATTCGTCTCTCTGCACCCCCACTACACCGTCTCAGGAATTCATTCAGCTGTAAGTAATAGGAAACCAAATTAACAGAGACTTAAACAAAACCAGTTTATTTGTCTTACATATCCAGGAGTCCCGAAGTAGTGGTTTATTGGCTCTCTGGTTTGGGGGCTACTTCTGTGCAGTTACCTTGGCCCTGTGCTCATGGTGACATCCCTTTTTTGCTTTATTTTTTCACCAAGGAATTTATCTTCATGTGCCATCCATGGCATACCCTTTTGCCCCAGCAAAAATGAAAGCTCACAAGCCAGGAAAAGGTGCCCATGCCTGCACACGTCTTTCGTCTGCTCTAAAATGCCAGCTCTTGCAGATGGGGACTTTGTTTTGTTTGTGGCCACTCCCCAGCACTATAAACCCTACCTGGTACAGAGTAAGGTGCAGCGAGCAAGTGCTGAGTGAATGAATGAATGAATGAATGGGGCAGCTTCAGTCATCACATCCATATTCAGGAGGAGGTTAGGTAGTACTGCTGTCTATCCTCTTTTATCATGAAAACAAATGCTTTCCTGAAATCCTCCTTGCAGATTTCCTCAAAGTCTAATTGGCCAGAATTGGGTCACATGGCATGCTTTTTTCCCCAGCAGGAAAAAAATACCGGCTAGAGAGCCAGCAGGTGCCCAGGCCTGCCTGTGGCCACTTCAGACAGCATGAAGCTATCCTGAGCAACGGAGGAACAGGGAGCAGTTAGAAGCCAACTGCATCTCCCACAGGCAGAGTGGCTTTTTACCATGCGCTTGTTCTACTTTTATATTCTCTTGAACAGAATTTCTGGCTCCACTGCAGGTTTTCTTAGAAATTCAAAGGGTGAGGCTAGAAATCTGTGCTTTTTAAAGATTCTGGTGAACCATTCATGATAAAAAGAATCTTCCAGGGAAGTCCACACTTACAGTTAGCAGAAGGACTGCAAGGTCCTGGAAAAGGAAATGTAGACATATTCGTAAATATCTAAACCCAAGGGGTCTTTGTAGATCATTGAGCTCATTGCCTCCATTTTGCAGATGCGTAAACCAAGGCCTCCTAAAGTCTCCTAGTCAATCAACGGCAAAGCAGGGCTAGATTCCAGAATTTTGTCTGCAAACCCAATACTTTACTTTCTTCACCTTATTCTCCACCATCACATGTTTACAACTAGGGGCAGGACCCTCCAATTACTCACATTTAACTTTTACAGAGAAGCAGCCAAGTATCAGTTTTCATTTTCTCCTTTAACTGCATAATCTAGAGTAATAAATTAGTCGTACAGCAAAAAGATGCCCTTAATCCCCACACTACTTTCCCATATCCCTGTGGCGTTTATGATGCAAAAGGTGTTTTAGTGGTTCACATCCACTCTCGGGGTTCCCTTTATGTGTATATAAATTTATATTTCATAATTATTGTTGCACATTTCCCTTCTGCTCTAACTCTGCCCTCAAGCCTAAGAGTGACACAGGAAATGGTTTATGTTCTCCGGCTTACGCTGACAGTCTAATCCCGCCTGTGTATTTTATGCTGTCTTTGTCAGGTCTACTTCTCCTGACCATGAGATTTGTATTATTCCCAATGCCTCCATCTCTGCAGACTCGGAACAGCGCGTGATGGAGCCAACCTGGATGTCCTCTTTGCAGGATTCCAGGTTTGAGGCAGAGGGGCTCAAAGTGTAAGCAAGAAAATCCTGTTGAATTTATACTATCGAGTAAAATGCTTCACACTTAGCATACTTGCAATGAACCTGAACAACAAGGACGCAAAGCACACAGGGCTTTAAAACTGCCAGGAGAACTCTATGGTAACTGCACAACCAAATTGGAAAAGCGAGGTGTCCACATCCCAAGCCTGGGAAGGACAGTCAGGCCATGACCTAAAGCCCATTTGTAACTCTGAGGTCAGACCTCTAAGGCCTTTATGCTTTTTCCAAAAGGTACTGAAGCCTGGAAGCAGACCAGGCAGGAATTCAGACACCCGAACTTTCCTAGTTGTCTCTGATGCTAGTCAGACCTGAGTAACTTGACCTGAGACCTGAGTAAGTGGCTTAACCATTCTGAACATCCATGGCTCGTGTGTGAAAACAGGATGGTTTGACCCCTGCAGTGACTGGGAGAATACAAGAGACCAGGTTCTGAAAATGTTGCATGTGTATCGAATAATGTGTGTAGATTTGAAGTAACCAAGGAGCTGATGTCTTAAAGTCCAACCCGGTGACCCTCCCTCTTCTACCCCGTCAACCTGTATTCATGAGCTGTGCTTATCATTTGGACATCATGGATGGCATTGGTCATCAGCTGAAGACAAGTGTGCAAAATATCAGCTGAGCACCCAAAGGTGTCAAGGAGACCAAAGTCCCAACTTTTCCTTTTCTATGCAAATATTTGGTCTCCGATAAACATAAAAGATGAGGTAAAAGATTAGTGGAATCCAGTCACATCATATGAAAGGAACAAAGAAGCTTGGATCAACTGCATATTAGGTGAAGTAGTTTTTTTCTCGAAACCACATCAGCTCAGCAATTAAATATTTAACCAAAATGTTATTTTCCCCAAGACTTTGAAGCCAACACATTGAGTTAAAACCCCACATTGTCAATGCTAGCCCTGTTATCCTGGGCAAGTGGAGCTCTCTTAGTTCCTAACTTCTATAAATGTAATAAATAATACCTACTTTTCAGGTAAATAATATAGCTAAACTATAAAGTTCATGAGGGCAGAGATTTAAATTGACTGACCACTAAATCTCCAGCTTCAAGCTTACTGCTACTTAATAATACATGCTCAATAAATGCTTGCTGATAGAATGAATGAATGCTAAAATATTATATAACCTTGTTCTTAGAGACTTTTGAGTATTTGAAAAGCACTAAGCCTCTTTCTGAAATTATTATAGAGCTGATATGTTATTAAAAGATGATTTGACAGTATTTAACTCATTAGCAAAGGCTGTATGAGGGCAAAACTCTGGGGGTTGTTTGTTTGTTTGAGACACAATCTCACTCTGTAGTTCAAGCTGGACTTGAGTTCACTGCAGAACCCAAGCTGGCCTCAAACTCCCTATGATCCTTCTACCTCAGACTCCCAAGTACTGGAATTACAGGTATGCACCACCACGCAGGCCAAAATTCTGTTTTTTGGTGGTTTTTTTTTTTTTTTTTTTTCAGTTTTGAACTCTCAGCTCCTGGAACCAAGTCTGGCACTCAGTAGGTCCACAATAAGAGTCTGCTAAAGGAATGACATGATTTTCTTCCCAAGTAATCTACATACTACACAAAGTGATGGGATGGCACCCGTGGATTATTTTATGTTCTCACTGCTGTCTGATCATCTACATACATACACAAAATTCAAACATTCTCAGGACCTGTGCTGGCAGTAACAAACAAGTCTGATGGAGACCATGGAGAGCTTTGCCTCCACAGCAACGGGGACACCTTCTATTGCCCCTGAAACTTTCTGCAGTTACGATGTCAGCAGAAAGTTGCAGCAAAAAATACTTACTGTGAAATCCCACAACCTCTGTCACTGTGAAAAATGTCATGGAAGGGGATTTTTCTTATAAAACAGCAACATGCAAAAGTAATCAGTGCTGGAAAAACTCAAAGATAGATGAAGAAAACAAGAGGGGCAGAGCCAATAGCTCTGGTTTTATGAATAGACTCTTCCACCATCCCACTCATTTGTAAGATCCTCATGAGATCTTTTTACAGCAGGTGATGAATCATCTTCATGATATCTTTAAATGGATGATCAATACTATATTTTCCCATAAAATGTTTGGTTTGAAATCCGATTTTAAGTGCATTAGAGTTTTTGTGCACCGAATGGGTGAATGCCATAATAAATTGTCATCAAATATGAAAGAAATACAGCATAGATTAATTGCCGTATTTATTTATGAGTCTATAAAATACCTTGTGAAAGTCCTGGCACATTTTTGGGATACCAATTTGAACCTTTAGGAAAGTTAAAAGCATTAAAAGAGACTGCAAGGAGATTTATTATCAGAATGTTTTTAATTGCAGACCCAAGCAGACATCCAGGTATTAGAATGGCTATGCCCTTAATGGGCATGTCTCATGTGTTTCTCTCCCTCGCTCTTTTTTAAATGATATATTTCTTATATTTTTATTGATTTGTGAAGATTTTTCATAAATCACCTTGGCCAGCACATGACACTACAAACGTCCTAGCTTTCTTAAAGTACTGGGCCCCAGGTGGCAAGAAAAAGAAGACTTCTGGTCAGTTCTAATGCTCAGCTTTAAAAGTAGGAGAAATCCTACTGAAAGAGAATACTGGAGAAATGCCACTAATCAGATGACAATATATATGGCTTGAAGCTGCTCATATTTTAATTGAAGCTTTAATGTCTATGGCAGTGAAGTCCTCTAAGGTCAAGAATAACAAAATATCATTCTTACAAACTGCAGGCTGGCCATGCTTCAGTTCTAGAGCTATATGCAAAAACCACTCATCCGTAGTGTAGGTGAAGCCAGCAACACATTGATTCTCTTTCATATTTGTCTAGGCCATAATTCTGTTCCCTAGCTGTTCACTTAAGGACATAGCATATTATCCCCATGAGAAAAAAACAGGACATGGCATATTATCCCTATGATCCCTTATATGATGTCCCTTTAAGGTTTTTATTATGTACATGTATTTCTTTCTCAAAGACTTTGCCTTCAAAATCTGTTCCCTGATTTTCAAATCCATACATCTGTTGTTTACTGTAAAGCTTAATTTCTTGAAAACACATCAGATGCCTTGAGCTTATCACTAGAAAGATGTCATCATTCACATGGCAAAGAATTGCTATACACAAAAATGGCCCTGAAAGTGAGATTTTAACAGAGCAAACTCTCTAACTTACTGATGAAAAAAAAAGCTTAAAAAGTATTGTCTTCCTGAAAATTATCAGTAACTAAATTCTAATGTTTTGTAAACCAGTATAGATATACAATTTCAGCTGGATTTTTTAAAACAGGGGCTTGCTTTCTTTCTTTGCTCTTTCTTTCTTTCTTTCCTTCCTTCTTTCTTTTTTTCTTTCTTTCTTTCTTTCTTTCTTTCTTTCTTTCTTCTTTTCTTCCTTTTTTTCTTTCTCTCTCTTGGTTGCTGTTTTGTGAATACTTATTATGCACAACTGTATCTGTTTGCTGTTTGTTGAATTAATGATTTATACAAGTTTCTAAAACCCCCAAATGATCGCATAAGCCCTTCATAATAGAGACTGGTATGAAGGCATGCAGAGGAGACTCTGAACTCGTTTGCTCATAATACCGAAACTTTAGACATTTTCTCTGTTAAGTCACACTGTGTCATCAGAAGGCACTAAACAGGAATTCACAAACTTCGTCTGGAGTTAACAACATCTCCTGGCTATATCTGGTGTATGTGTTTGAAATATGGTCTCATACAGAAACCCAAACTCAAGAGGTCTGATCTCTTCTCTGCCTTCCGTGTAGCTTTGTAATGATCTTAGACTTGCTTCTCACCTCCCCAATATTATCCTAAGCCTTTAATAAAACAAAGCAGAGGTGTTTAGGAATCTCTCAAGTACTCAAAACAATGCTAAGGAATTTTGTGGTTATTAACAAGCCATCAGTTTTAACTCTAACCTCAGGCACAATGTCAACAAGCCAGGGTCTCTGCATTCCGTCTCATTTTAGACTTTACCTCAAAGAAGTTAATTCTTTCTGTGTGCCACCTTCCTGACAAGCAGCATCAACACCCCCATCTGGGAATTATTACCTTTTTATTTTCCCCTCCTGATGCCAGAGTTGTTGTTGACAATATGTATTCAGGCAAGGCAGGGACTCACTGCATTTCACAATCAGATGCGGTGCACACCACTTCCGTCAAAACAATTAGTGTTCATTTCGGCTTTACTCGGGGAGACCTGCAGTGACTGATCGGTATAAATTATGGATGCATCTGTCCAGATGCACTTGTTCATTCATGCATAGATTTGAGGAAATTTCATTCTTCTCAGTTCAAAAACAGTCACTAAAACTCCATATTTAAAAATATAATTGATCACATTTTCAGCTATGTTACTGTGCTCACGTTACCCGTTCTATCTGTGATTTCAGATACTTGAAGCCATTTGGGAGCATCTAAGGGTTGTTATTTCCCCCCTGTAAAATCTGCTGTCTTTATAGATCATTAGGAAATCATAAACAATTTTAGCCCAGAATAATGCAGCATGATTTGTTTTCCTCTTTTTGTTGAGGTTGCTTCCTTCTAGCTTATTGTCAAACACACATCCTTTACTCTGCCTGCTCAGAAACTTCAGTACATTTAAGGCAAAGCAATACGAACTTCAAATGAACAATGTGAATTAGTACTCTCTGTGGCTCAAATAGGCCTTTGTTTGCTTTGTTTCATATTAGTTTTAATGAGCAGCTAGAGGAACTTTTGGGCATGTTGCACAATATAACAAAAGAATCTATATCATTTGTTCAAAATACATTTGGTGGGATGACTCCCTTAAATGTAACTGGGAGGGTTTGTATTTGATAGGTTTATTTGCTTGCTTCAATAAAATTCTATGTGCACACATATACAGTTGGGGATTTTTCCCCTGAAACTAAATTAATCAGTGCTGAACAAAGCAATGAAAAGCTGCTGGAGTGGAGAAGCCCAGAGCACCAGGCTGCAGAACTGAGAGCCTGGGAGGAGACAGGAAGACGAAAGGAAATTCTACTGCAGCATCTCTGAATCAGACTTTCCAAGAAACAGACTTCTTTCCACCTGAGGTTTCCACTAGACAGAGGCTGATATTGGCTTAGCTTACTGGCTTTGTTTGTTATGGGAGCCTCAAAATAATGGGAAGAATAGGCATATCTTGTAATCACCACTTTTAGAGAATCCTGCTAAATATTCAAGGTGGTAACAATCAAATGTCATCAGTACAGGGAGCTCTCCCTGAAAAGGAAATATTAAATCAAGGTCTTACAAGGCTGGAAACATAGGGGGACAATACCTTCCTCCCTGGAAAACATTCTAAGAGAAGCTCCCCAAATCATAAAGTGCCTTTTTGAAGAAAATCCATAAGGTACTGTCACATAAAACATGTTCTTTTGTCTGTTTTCCATTGCTAGAGAGGAAGAAAAATGCTGAGATTATACTCTTAGCAATTTATTTTGTCACTGGGTTTTGTGCTCTTTTTAAAAATCTTGTTGCTTTTCTCTAATCCTAGACCAAATACAAGAGGTGGGCCTGGTGCTCCTGTGCAGAGCATTGATACCAGAAAGGTCTTATAAATCAGCTGAAAATCAATAAATTCTATATGGTAGTTGCTGCTTCACAACTATATTGTCAGGGGACAGGGCTAATGCTTTTTCTCCACCAGCATCCCCATTTTTCTATCATAAAAAAATTCTGCATAGGAACAAATGGGCAAAGTTGCTGAGTAAGTGCTTTGACTATCTAATTTTATTACCTTACAATTGACATACCTTCCCCCTGGAAATGTTTGCAATTAATTAATTAGTAGTAATCTTCCCCAAGGGACTAATTTAATGAATACTCTCCAATTCTTATGTTAAAAAAAAATAGCCTAGATGTATCCAAGCTGCAAATGGGTGGATGGCTCCAAAGTGCATTTTGAAAAATCAAGGGATCTATTTATTACTGTGAATTTTTATCACTAAGTCAATCTGGCCAGGACCATAATTCTTTTTCTAACTAGAAGTATCCTGAGTTGAGAGCAAGGTTTCTCCAAGGTAACCACACTCCACAGTAGCAGCTAGGTTTCTCAGTATTTAGCATGGAGCTTGTCTTCGTGTTAATAATCTCTCTGGCAGAGAAGCCTGCGGTTTGTGGCCTCTTTAAACTCTTTGTTCATTCTGAAGAATCTGTGAAGAAAAAAGAGGTAGTGGAGAAGGGAGGTAGAGCCGGAAATGTCATTCTGAAGAGGTCATGGGTTCTGGGGCCTACTGGTCCCCTCTGCAAGGTGCCCCAGGCAAACGAGTGGTAAGAGATTTCCAGACTGACACAGACATTGTTTCTACCACGGGTCACCTTCTGCCTGGCAAGAACCCAGTGCTGGCCCTCTCCTCTGGGCCACAGGGTCTAGTGTTCCAATTAGAACATTTATTTCTAACTGGGCCCTTAAATTAACCCCCATGATTCCTTCAGGGGGCTTCAACATGGACCTGGGAGAGACCTTTATAAAGTGTCAAGTGCGCCCTGAGTCCCCGCACCAAAGGAAAGGCTTCCTGGTGTTTCCTGGCTGCAAACTCCACCCTGTACTTTGTGGCACTTGCCTAAGATCTCTAGTCAGGCTGACGATCCCTCTTCACCTCTAGTAGCATGTGGAGGCCCTCAGAAGAGAGTCTGGGGTCTGGGGATCCAGATTTCAGATGCACAGAGTCTACAGTGCTTGCAAACTTCCCATGCCTCGCAGGGGTGGGCCTAGAGGATGAAGCCCTCTTCTAGGCATCACTCAGCATCCCTAGTAAAGGCCTGTAGGTGCCCTTTTGAGGACCTCAGGGATAGGGTAGGTGCATACCGATGGGCCCTGGGAGGCTTTCCGGCAAGCGCAGGAAATGGGCCTCCTCCTAGAGCTCTTCACTACAGCTCTCCAGCGCCACCCCCAGCGGAGCACAGTGGCTGCAGCCAGACCCTGCTCCCGGGCTCCCTGGGGGACACCGCGGAGGCTCGTGCAAGGCAACCAAGCCTCGCTCTTAGATGCTCAGGGGTCTTAACTAGAAATATGCAGAACCCACGGGTCACACTCGGCACCTTTCCAGGCTGCATCTGAAGATTCCTGAACCTGGGCCCAAGGGGGTGTTACTAGGCTTATTAGAGGGCCAGGCGGCTGCAGAAAAGCCCAGGGTCAAGAATCTGAGGCCAAAGTTTGGAAAGCCGGAATAAGCCAGAGACTGAAGCAGGAGGCAGATCCCAAGAGACAAAGATGGGCGGCCCAGTGGGATCCACCAAGGCAGCCCGGAGCTGTACCAACCGGCACCAGGCCGGTGGTGAAAACAAACTTTCCCGCGGCGGAGAGGCTGAGCAGCTGGGCTGGACAGAGTCTTCTCCCCCAGCCACTGCTCCCCTCCACCTGCCAACTCAGCCTCCGCCCAGCCTCCCCACCTCGGTTCCACCCCCTCACGCGCGCTCCTCTGCTCACTTAGACACATTTCTCTGCTCTCCCCTCCTCCTTCTCCCTCTTGCATTTCTCCCCCACTTTTCTCTGGTCTCTTCTTTTGTATTCTGTCCTCCCTTGCCGCCCGGGCTGCCTCTCGCCTCCACAGGGTCCGCAGGGGAGGAGGTGAGCGCGCTGCTGCGTCCAGGGCCTGCGCAGCGTAGAGGGAGGCGTTTCTCCTACTTCTCCTGGGTAATTTGTAGAGATTCTATGTGAGTGCGTGAGCTTGAGGGGAAAAAGCGTAGAATCTAGCGTTCAGCAGAGGGTCAGGGTCTTTGACGTTCCTCACCGACTGCGCAAACCTCTTGAAGCAAGTGTGAGTGTGGGGTTGAGAGTGCGCGCGCGCACACACGGGCTGGCTGCGCTTGGCACGCTTGGTGGCCCGGGGCCCCGGGGCCTGGGGTCCCGTCTGACATCCCGAGATTATCGTGACGTCACATTGAGCCTCTGGCCACCTTGGACCGGGACACCTCCGGAGCCTCACAGTCCCGCGCCGAGCCGCGCCTCGCCACCGCGCGCCTCCCGGAACCCGCGCCTTCTTCCTTCCCCTTCCCATCCATGGGCCCTTCTGTCTTCTGGACCCCACGGGCCGGAGGGACGCCTTCCGGGGCGCAGGGCTCCGCAGCTGGGCTGCCTTCGGCTCTGCCTTCCCTTGCACCAAGCCTGCAGAGCAACCGGCGGTGGGCTTCGGCAGCGGTGTAAGGAAGGATACTCCGCTTGGCTAGGGGCGTGCAGCCCTGGAGCTAAGAGGGGAACTAGTAAGGGAAGAGGGACACAGGCCAAGAACAGCCACTATGTCCTTCTCGCACTTCGGACACCCGTACGGCGGCGCTTCCCAGGTAAGAAGTGCCTTTGAGGGGAACGGGAACGGACTGGGTAGAATGGGTTGTCCAGTGTGCGCTCCTACCCTTGACTTCCCCTTGCGCCCTTCCCTGAGCGTCTTCCCTTTGGCGTGTCGCTGGGGAAGCCAGAGGGAGCAAGCGCGGGGCAGTGTGTGATGGCCTGGTCTGATACCCCAATTCCTGACTGAAAACGTCCCACTCGAAAGTGCATGCTGGAAAATCCCGTGACCTGAATGCAGGCGCCCTGACCCCGCGCTCGGCGAGGAGGGTGGGATCTCAGGGATCTTCCAGTCAGGCCACCTCTTCAAGATGTGAGGTGAGTGGGAGACTCCGAAAAGACTTCCAGGCCAGAGCAGGGTCTTACTATATTGTTGTAGTCCATTTGCTGATCTCTATTCGTGTCTTTCTTCCTTGGGCTTGTCCAAGATCTCTGCTTAAGCTCTCTAGATTTTTCAAACCAGGCAATAGTGAGTTTTCTGCTGAAATTCTGGGGACACCAACAATGTTTTCCTTTTCTCCCCCCATAGTATTTGGTATATTTTCTTAGGATCTAGTGCCAGCTTGACCTTTGACCTGCTGTGTGATATTGGACCTGTCTCCTACTCTTACTGGTCCTGGATTGCGTATTTATAAAGTGGGAGTAGGATTAAAATGTTGATGATGGTTTCTAAAGCTAACTTCCACCTCTACCTGTGTAGAGTCCCGTAGGGGTGCCTAGAGATGAGGGCTAGGGGTTTGGTCTCTAATTCTGGTTTCTAAATGTTCACATTTCCTGAACCTTCTAGAACCCTGGAGGGCTAGCAATGGCATAACCACATCTATAAGAGCATTTTGAATAAACTGCCTGCTGAAAATTCCTATCCCAGAAGCTAGCAGAGTGCTGAGCACAGGATAGAATGAAAGAAGGAAGGAAGGAAACATATGGCTCAGGTCTCTGACCTCCAGTGACCCCTTTTCCATCCTCTTCCTCTAGTTTCTGATGTCTGCAAGCTCTGGCACCACTTGCTGCGAATCTGCCCCACATTCAGTCTCAGATGTGGCCTCAGGCTCCACCCCAGCATCCACTCTTTGCTGCGCACCCTATGACAGTCGATTACTGGGCAGTGCACGGCCTGAGCTGGGAGCAGCCTTGGGCATCTATGGAGCCCCCTATGCAGCTGCAGCAGCTGCCCAGAGCTACCCTGGCTATCTGCCCTATGGTCCAGAGCCAACAGCACTGTATGGGGCACTGGTGAGTATGCAGGGTGGAATCTAACGGGGTACTAACAGTAGCTGCAAGTGAAATCCACTGTAGCCTCTCCAGGGAAAATCTAGCAGGGATGCACAAAACCCTAGGAAAGGAAATGTTTAAGACTGTGTCTTGTATGAGGGGAAAAGCCACCTTCATAGCACTTTCCAGTTTGCAGTCTGCAAAAGTGTGTTTGCAAAAGTATGTTGAGACCATATACTTTTATTAATTCTGTGAGGTAAACAAGTCATCGCTATGATGAAGAAATTGAGCTGCAAATGGGTTCAACTACCTTACCCAAAGTCACAAGAGGCAAGGGGGTAAGGCTAGCTCTGCAAGGACAGTGAAGGTGAGAAGTGTCTAGCTGCCCTGAATGTGGTGGGGCACACAAGTAGCAAGAATAACAGTAGCTGATATTTAAGTACTGTGTATTCTGTCCCAGGGATTCTACCAAGCCTTCAATCAGCATGGTCTTCTTCAGTACCCTGTAGGTTGTGATCACCACCTTACCAATGGAGGAATTGGGGCACAGAGTAGTTAAACAACTGATCCCAAGGTCTCACAGCCAGTAAGACTAGTGGGGCCAGGATGTGAATTGGACTTGACCACAGAATCCATAGCCTCACCTGCATCCTGCCCAAGAATAGTCCTGAATTCTCTTTTCTTCTCCCCCATGCCAGAATCCACAGTATGAGTTTAAGGAAGCTACAGGGAGTCTGACTCCAAGCCTGGCACAACCAGGAGCCTATTATCCCTATGAGCCAACTCTGGGGCAGTACCAGTATGACCGGTGAGGAGTGGGGCTCCTTGGTAGCTGGCTCCCCTGCCAAGGTGGTGTGGATGGGGCAGGGGTGGAGAAGGAGTGGGAAGGAGGGAGCAGAGCCACACTTCCAGGCAGCAGACTGTCCACTGCTCCGAGCAGTGTATTCCCAGCCTAGAACTGAGCTGGGTTCTCTCCACAGGTATGGTGGGGTGGAGTTAAGCAGTGCAGGACGCAGGAAGAACGCCACGCGGGAAACCACCAGCACGCTCAAGGCCTGGCTCAACGAGCACCGCAAGAACCCCTACCCCACGAAGGGCGAGAAGATCATGCTGGCCATCATCACCAAGATGACCCTCACCCAGGTGTCCACCTGGTTCGCCAACGCGCGCCGGCGCCTCAAGAAGGAGAACAAGATGACGTGGGCGCCCAAGAACAAAGGCGGGGAGGAGAGGAAGGTGGAGGACAGAATGGAGGAGTCACTGGGCTCCTTGGACAGTGACACCAAAGGTACTCACAGCCTTGGCCACCACGCCTGGTAGGCTTCACATGCCATTAAGCAGTTCGTAGATTTTCTACAAGGTGCTCCTTGCACTCATCCTTTGCACACCCCAGAGCCTTTGCCCCTGTGCTTCACTCTGCCTGGAATTCCCTACAGAACCGGCTTCTTCTCGGCTTTAGAGAGGCACCTCAGAAAATGTCCCTCCTTACTCAAGCTGGAGTAGCTTCCTAGTTAGTATCTACTACATCAGCCACTTGTATTACTTTTGCCACATTTACCACTATGAGAAAACGTACAAACTCCAAGCCTGGCCCCTGCCTAGAATGTCCTCTCCACTGTATGTCTCACTGTTGTCCTCCCTGAAGACCTAATACCTAAGTGCCTGAACGATTCTGGGCACACAGCACTCAGTAAATATTTATTGAACAAAATAATGGAGCAGCAACCACCTATAGGTGTAGAAAGTTGAATAAAACCCTTCCCTCCTCTTTTTACAATGGAGGAACTGAGACACAGACTCCAGCAGCTCCAAATGGCCTTCGCTTGGCTTGGTGCTGCAAGGAGAGGAGTCTTTGAGGGGCGGGTGTCAGCCCTGGGGCATGTGGGAGAGACGGTGTGCTTAATCATACTGAGAATGCCCTGGGTGTAGGGCGCATCCCGCTAAAAGCTTCGCAGGGGTGGGCGCTCCCGCGGTTTTCCCTAGGTCCTGGGGCTTTTCTCACTTGCTCTTGATTTCCTGCAGACGTTCCTGCTAACCAGGAAGCCCAGGGACTCAGACTGAGTGACCTGGAAGACCTGGAGGAAGAGGAGGAAGAGGAGGAAGCTGAAGAAGGGGAGGAGGCGGCCGCAGCTTCAGACAGGCTGTCGGAGCTCCGTAAAAGCGCGCACTCACTCACCGCGCGGTGCACCGCAGCTCGAGAGGGCCGGTTGGAAAGCGGAATGTGCAGCCTGGCTGTGCCCCGCTTCTCCTTGAATGAGCCCCGGGAGTCAGGAGAAGATGACTTCATTGCGACAGAGCCCGGGGGGCCCACGATGATCTTGCACTACCCCTGCCGGGAGAAGCCACGTATCTGGTCCTTGGCTCACACTGCGGCAGCCAGCGCTGTGGAAGGCGCTCCCTCAGCCCCGCCCAGGCCTCGCAGTCCTGCGTGCCACATGATTTCCGGACAGCCTCTAGGTTCCGCAACGCGACCTCTGGTCCCCAGAGACTCCACGTGCGAAGAAGAGTCTTCCCGTGAAGCCAAAATCTTTGGAAACTCCGTGTTCGCCCTGCAGGGGCTGCCGCTGAACTGTGCGCCGTGCCCGAGGAGGAGGGAGCCTGCACTGCAGTGCCCATACCCGTCTGGAGCAGAAGGTAGTGGGCCCCCAAGAGCAAGGGCGCCTGCCCTGAGATTGTGTGTCCAAAAGATACCCGCCCACCACCGGCCGGCGGAGCCACGCATTCTGCCTCTGCGCAAGCCTGGGTTCAGACTGTCCCATAGCGTTCCTTTAAGTGATGCTTAGAGATCAAAGTTCTAGTCCTCCCTCATTACAGGCCAAGTAATAGTAATAAACTCAGAAGGAGGCAATTTACCTAGGATGGCATAGCCACTCTTTGAAGACATGGACTGTCCAGATCTATGCCTTCATAGTCCACGGTTCTGGCAGGTGTACCGAGGGTGCCTTGACATGCCCCTCTAGCACAGCTGCCCTTGTCCTCTGCCTGATTTTTGGAGAGGACTAGCTGCGCTGGCACAAACTTTTCCCAAGGCTGATCAGGCAGCTGGGATTTTACAGACATCTGAGAGGGTGAGCCAGATACATGCTATGGGTTGGAGGTCAGTGATCAAGTCCAGCTGAAGCCCTCTCTGTGGCCCCCCTGGGAGTGTAGAGAGCTCCAGCATTCAAGGCCTTGGAAGCTGGGTTTGGTGCTACCTCAGAGAGCACTCGTTCCCAAGGGTCTCATCCCCAGGAAGGGCTTGACTGCCAAGCAGAGTCTCTTGACAACATTGGATTCTGTGGCTGTGCTGAGGACCGGAGGAAGGGAATTTCCCTCCACAAAGGGACATTCGCCAAGCATTAAACAGCCTCCAGCAATTACTGTCAGAATCTGCTCTTTGTAGTAATTTCTCTCAGGATTAGCTACTGCCTTGGAAAATTGGGTTACATTGTTATTTGAATTTACACTTAGGCATCCAAGCGATACCTCTAGCAAACAAATTGCCTCTAGGCCTTAGCTTTTCCTCAGATGAGACCCTGCTGACCTCCAACTTCCTAGAATCACCACCAAGTGGCCTTCCGGTTTTAATCAACCTTTCCTCTCTCAGCAGGTTAGCGCAATGGCTTCAATTTGCAGAAGAATCTTGGAAATGGGCCCCTTTTGGAACTCACCTCCACAGTAACAAGCTGGAAGACCTTGATAGGGACCGGGAATTTGCATTTCACCTAAGAGACAGACCCACAGAAACCGTCCTAGCTATGTCCTTGCACGCGGAGCTGGGGGTGGTGGTCAGACCTGTCCCTAATCTTTTGCAGAGCAGAGCGGGAGATACAGCATCTTGAGGAAGAAGGAGGGGGAAGCCTGGGCCAGTCCACCTACTGCAAGGACGCTACCAAATCTCCTTCGCCCCTCTGGATAAAGCGCCTGACCTCCTTCCACTCTTGCCCACCCCTACCTTTCACCCAGCTCCCTCCACTTTGTAACTTCATTGCTCTTCTGGTCCCCAAGGACCACCTGCATCTTCTCCCAGCCTTTGCATCCTTTAAAATAATCACGCCTAACCTAAACTGTGCGGCTGATCTGTGTCGGGGGGCACGGCAAGGTCAGGGTGAAGAAGAGCATAAAGTGTAGCCTGGGGCCCTGAGAACAAGGTGATGAACCCCTTAATAACCAGGAGAGGAGCTGACCAGGGAACAGGCAAAGCCTCCTGGCCTGTGGGTTAGCGACCAAAGGCTGTGCAACCAAGCAGCCATGCCAAGCTGTTGCCCCCAGGCTGATGTGCCAAGGAGGTTGAGAGAGGCCAGGATATTTGTCTCAGAGCAGCCCTTGTTCCCGGGGACTTGAACTTGGGTTGTAAATTCACCGCGAGAAGGGGCAGTGAAGATAGTCTTGGCATCTCTTGGTGTGGTGCTGGGCACAGCTCCTGTCCAACAAAGTCGGAAGGCTGGAGGGGGCTGAAGGGAGGGGAACATTCTTTTCTTTTAATCAAATGTGTCAGCAAAGACTTCCCATACAGGCCAACCAATGAGGTCAGGGGCGAGTATCTGGTGTCTCCTTTGGAGCAGTGTTGGGCCTTGGGAGTCCAGTGCTGGACAGATTTTAAAATACCCAGCAGTGCAGTCCGGAGGAAGCTGCCTGACTGACTTTGCCTCCCGGGTCCAGCAGCTTCGACCTTACACAGCCAGAGAGCACTCTGCTGCCCCAGGGAAGGAGGACCCCGATGAATGCTAAAAGGATGCTCCATTGGGAGCTGGTGGAGGTGAGGGGGGCAGGAGGGCTGGCAACTGGGGTGTGCATCTAAGGGCTGGGTCCTGGAAAGAGCAGCATCTCCCCTGCCGGGACCCTGCCGAGCTGAGTGACCACCTTCGGATCAGCGTGGACCTCAGCTAGGCAGTTACTGAAGTCTGGGGTGAAAAAGGTCTGCAGAGCTGGGTGGAAATTTTAAGATCCTAGGAACGTGTGTAAGGGAAAGGTGAAAGTTAGAAACAGAGGAGTTGATTCGCAAGCTATTCCCCCTCCCCCTCCCCACCTCCCCCTACCCCGCCTTCTTTTCAATAGAAAACATCCGGTTCAGTGTCTCCAAGGTCTTTAAAACCCATAGAATACTGCAACTCTCCTTTTCTCCCTCGATCCATTTCTGTCACTCTCTCTCTGTCTGTCTCTGTCTGTCTGTCTCTGTCTCTGTCTCTCCCTCTCCCTCTCCTTCAGACGAGTAAATTGAGGCCAAATGAGAAGGCAGGAGATTGGCTCAGGGTCAGACAGCTCCTCGATGGAGCCAACCTTACACTCTTTGTCCAATTCCTGTTTTGAGTTTCTGCTCTCTCGATCTTCCTCTCTCCCCTTCTCCGGGAGACCCCTGCCTCCCTGCCCGGTTTTGCTCCTGGGTAACAGCTGGTTCCCACCCCACCCCCCAGCCTCCCCAAGACACTCCAGTCGCCCTTGCTGACCCCAGGCTTAGGGTGCGGAAAATTAAACCGCGAAAAGATAAACATTATTTCCAGTAGGCTTTGCGGGATTAAAGCCTGTAATAAAGAGCATTAGCTGGAGGTTTCTTTCAAGGCAGTCTGGACACCCCCCGCCCTGCACCAGGTAGACCCCTCTGGAGGTGCCCAGGTGGCTGAGGAATCCTTGTGGTCCCCACTTGAGGACGGGGATCAGACTAACCGTTTGGTAGAAGGAAGGGGGTCCCTTAGCATCACAATGAGTCAGCATTGCCAGATGGACACTCAACTGATTTGGAGAAGGAATCCTTCTAAACACAAAGGTCAGGGGGCCAATGGGGGCTGGGTGCGAAGGGTGAGAGGTAGGAAACTCTGACTGCATGCACCTCCAGCCATTCAGCCCCCTAGGTAGGCGTGAGAGCCACCTAAAGTAAGCTGCCCTTCCTACTTTCCAGGACCTCTGGCTCTAGGAACCATTTCTTGACCCGGAGACCTCTGCCCTTTGCCCTGAGCAAGTTCCTGCAGCCTAGAATTGTTCCAAAGGTCTGGAGGCAGTGAGGGGTAAAAAGGGCAGCAGAGGGTGGAAACCTGCTTTCCTTACATTGCTCACTACCTTGTTATGCACCTTGGACAAACCTCTGCTCCTCTTAGTTCCCCAACCCTAAGATACTGAGTAATCTAGTTCTCCATGTGGGGCTCAGAGTCTCCAGAACTGATGCTGAGCTCCAGGGATCCAGGCAGAGGGCCTGAGAATGGCACGTCTGAGCCTAAGATTATCCCAACCTCAGTCCCCAGCCACAATCTGTTCCTGCCATCTCTGCCCCATGTCAGCTGCCTGCAAATCCCCCAATATAATCTCCCACAATCATATTTAAGATACAGTTCTGATTAAACCCCAGAGCAAGGGGAGGGAGGAAGCAGTTCTGCTTTCCTCTGCAGAGCCTGCTGGTGCCCACAGACAGCTGGACCCACTCTGAGCTCTGCTCTGCAGATTGAGTCAATAAAAACATAAAGTTGACCTTGAGGTTTGGGCTCCAAAGTCCTTGCATGGTTAGTGTGCCCTTTCCTTTCTGGGCAGTATAGGGGGCCTATCCCGCCCAAAGGTTTCTTTCTGTATTGAGTCCTCTCATGCCAAGCATCACTACCTGAGCACTGGACTCATGGCATGATCTCTGTGATCACTTCTAGCTCCAAGATTTTATGACCTTGTTAAGGACAATTAGAACTCCTAGGAGCCTTACCGTGTGTCAGACTCAGTGCCATGTGTCATAGTCCATTCAGAGTCTAAAACAGAATAGTCTGGGTGGCATATAAACAGCAGGAATTATTTTTTCACAATTCTGGAGAGCGGAAAGTTCCAGACCAAAGCACTGGCTGACTGGGACTCCAGTGAGGGTCCATTTCCAGATTGCTGGACAGCTCTTTTCCTTTTTTCCTCACGTGATATCTCAGAGTCTAAGGAGTTTTCTGGGTCTCTTTTACATGTCCCTAGTCCCATTCAATAGGACTCTGTATTCATACCTAACCACCTCCCAATACGATCACCTTGGAAAGTAGGTTTCAACATGTGAATTTGAAGAGGGCATACAAATATCCAGTCAATTGCACTATATCCTTTAAATGCACAGACCTCTTTACATCCTCATCATAATTTATGCACTAGTATGACTATCCAATGAGTGAGGAAGCAGGCTCAGCGAGGTTAAGTAACTCCATGTCATTCACATAGCTGTCAAGTGAAGTCACACTCTGATTCTTTAATCACTACGTGCTCCTCCTAATGCACCTCAATCTTTTAAGGTTCTTTTATTCAGTTATTGAGATCATATTTTTTGAGACTGTAAAAATCTACTAGTTGGTGCTCTGGAGTCCTGCCTTCCATTCCTTCCTTGTTAGGAATGTTGCAGAGAAAGGACTACTGGTGCTTTTTAGACTCACATCTACACTCTGACTGAGAACATCGCTTACCTATACTATTGCTATCCCAGCCCTGCAACATAGTATCTGAGTTAGCTCCAGTCAGTGTTTGGCAAAATGTAGCCCTTGGATCACTACCATCAAAGTCAGCCTGTAACTAAAGAATCACACTGGGAGTTGGGCGGAGAGATATGCCTACTTCACGAGTACTCCAGGCAGTCTGATGGGCCTCTGATTTGAGTCATGGTGGTCAAACCTCAAGGGGTCAAATGTAGCTAGAGATGGGATAGGTTGAGATAACTTTTGCTGGCTAAGAGTAAATCCAGTAACAAGTATAACTTTCCTCCTGGATTAAATCTGGGTTCATTCACACAGAATCTCCCCATGTAGATCAGCTCTTTTTTTCCCCATCCTGAAGCTTAAATCCTTGTTACTAGAGGAGAAGAAGAGACCTCGAAGAACTTCTGTTTGAAGTATCCTAGGAGTCCTTTGTGCTTTGTTATGCAAGAAAATTCTGCCCCCAGTATAAGCATTCAATCAAGAATGTGTACACATTTGGGGAAAGCCAGCACTCAGGAGAGACAGTATTTTCGGCAAATAAAAGAACCTTTAAAGAGTAAGATTCGCCACCCTGGCTGTCTCCATACACAGTTGGGTCCAGCCTGAGTATTAGAAAGTGCTTTCTAACTTTTTTGAACCAAATCCCTTCTTCATGTAACTTTTGAGACTGGTCTCCAAAACCAACAAGTGGCTTGGTATGGTGATGCGCACCTGTAACCCCAGCACTCAGCAGGCTGAGTCAGGAAGATTGCTGAGCATTTGAGGCTGGCCTGGGCTGTATAAGGAGTTCAAGATCAGCCTGAAATATGTACACAGGGAAACTTTGTCTCAAAGACCCCAACAAACTCAAAAAGTGCTGCTGTTTTCAACAATTCATTCCTTCTCTTATCTTCCTTGCTTCCCCTTTTCCCCCAAGGGAGAACATCTTTGGTCCTTAATCTGGGATCAGAATAAGAAATCAAGGCCAATAGGTATCTCTCAATAATACGGCAGAGGAGCACCCCTTATCAGCATCATTTTCCTCATAAAAAGTGAAGTTGCACAGGAACAGAAAGATGAATACTTCATCACCTCACTTATATCTGGAAGCTAAAACATTGATCTCATAGAAGTAGAGAGTAGAACAGTAGTTATCTGGGAAGGAGGCAGGGAAAGGGAAGAGGCTGGTTAACAAGCACAGGCTTGCATTTGGATTGAGGAATAACTTCCAGGGTTCTACAACACAGTGCAATGACTATGGTTGACAAAAACTAATCGTATATTTCAAAATTATTAGTAAAGAGTTTCCAATGTAAAGAAATAATAAATACCTACAGTGATGAATATGCCTGATGCACTGATCTGATCCGTACACACTCAACATGATAAATATACCCCATTCCGTTACTGTGTCTCAAAACTAAATGTGAAGTTTCTGAGAGAGAGGAACCTGAGTCCTTGGTGAAGCTGTGCTCCTTTCAGACTCAGCTCTCTCTAGGGAGTTCAGGATGAGGCTCTCTCATAAACGCTACAGATCTCTTGCATGGATAAAGATTCAGATCATTGTTACGTGAATTTTGGTGGATGGCAGGAGTTAGAGAGTTGAAGGCAGATTAGCACCAATCAGGGATTTCTTTCCTTTGTGAAATCTAAAGACTAAAGAGAGGTGCAAACGGAAGAATTTGAGTTATTCTGAGAGCATTATTTGATGCCACAGCCAGCCCACACACCAGTGGGAACACATTCTGCTCTTTGGTGCATTAATCTTCATTAATTGCTATGGTTTGAATGTGTCCCCCCCAATTTTTATGTTGAAAATTGAATCCCAAAATTCATATGTGAATGACATTTGGAGACCTTTCCGTGATAATTGGGATTAAATGAGGTCATGAGTGTGGGGACTCCCAGATGGCATTAGTAGCTTTGTAAGCAGAGGAAGAGGCACCAGAGCTAGCATAGCTGGTGCTATGTAATTCACTGCCACGTGTCTTGATGCATCAGGAAGGCCCTCACTAGATGGCAAACAGATGTCAACACCATACTCTTGAACTTCCTGGTCTCCAAGGCCATGTGCAATAAACTTCTGTTCTTTACTAACTACCTAGTCTCAGGTATTTTGTTGTGGCAACATGAAATAGAACAAGATAAGCATAATTATTACTAATGCGATCATCAGAGGCTTCTGTCTTCTCTCACTGGACTTTCTTGATTTATGCTGTCTCCAAATTCTAACTGGGTTCTGTTTAAAGTCTTAGGAAACCTGCCCTCAAACAATGATATAAACAATGACAATAATGAAAGAGCTGTATCTCTCAACTCTGGAAGTGGATAAAATCAACCAAGGGGATATTTTAAATGTTTTTGACTTTTATACCAATACCCAGGCTGTACACCTGACCAGTTCAATCACGTCTTCAAAGGCGTATTCCAGCAGCATTTTTCCAAATACCCCTTTGACTCCACTGTGCAACGAAGGTTGATAACTGGCGAACCACAACCAACAAGGCTATTTTTCTCTAGTCCCAGCATTTCCTAAGTGTGTGTGTGTGTGTGTGTGTGTGTGTGTGTGTGTGTGTGTGCGTGTGTGTGTGTGTCTGTGCGTGTGTCTGTGTCTGTGTCTGTATCCCAGCCTGAATGAAAGTTTAGAAGCCTATGGCTTCCCCCTAACTCTAAGCATTTGATATTTCCCCTATGGTAAAATGGGGTCTAATATTTACATTTTACTACATAGTTTATGAAGGAGCTCAAAGACAGACATAGCTCTGATCATCCAAGGCCAGCATCTAGCCAAAAGAACCTTTCCTTGGCCCTTCCCATCCTATATCCCAGCCGTTTGCACATGGACTGGGATTGTAGTGGAGAGATTCCTTCACACAAGATATCCTAGGCACATGTGGCAACCAAGTCGCACTGGAAAAGCTCAGGCATTATGGAGGGCGGATGTCCTTTGGCAAGATTTCTTATTCAGTTATGTATTACAGTGAAAAAATCACACTCCAACTTAATGGATAAAAAAACCACAGGAATCACTGCTTTTTTTCATAAATCTGCAATTTCTAGCCCATGTGCTACAAGAAGAGGCAGCTCTACTGGAACTAGAGGATCCATTTCTAAGGAGGATCAGCAGTTGCAGGGCCTTCTATGGGCTGATTGAAGCCTCTTATGTTTAAGAGCAAGTGCTCCAAGGATCCCAAATAGAGGTTGCAAGGGCTCTTAGAACCTATTCTCACAAATCCCACAACATCATTTCTACGTATGCTATTGGCTTAGGGAGTTTAAAACCTGTCTCTATTTAAGAGAAAGAAATTTGACTCTACTGGTCCATGGGAAGAATAGCAAGAATTTGTAGCCATCTTTGCTACAGTTGCATTTCTGGTGAAGGTACAGTTTTGAATGCTCATTCAGACTTTACTCTCTCGTTCAATGTGAGACTCTGATTGGTCAGCACAGGTTTTTGTAACACAGGGCCTCCACTGAGTGGCTAAACAGCAGAAGTTTATTTTCTTACAGTTCTAGAGCCTTGGACATCCAAGATCAAGGTGCTAATCAATTTGGTCCTCCTCCTGACTTGCAGATAACCACCTTCTCCTTAATGCTCACATGCAGATAACAGAGAGCTCTGCTTTCTCTTGTTCTTATAAAGACACAGCCCTATCAAATCTGCCCCATTCTTATGACCTCATTCACCCTCTAGCTTCTCCTCACAGACCTTTCCTCCAAATACCTTCACAGTAAGGTTAGGGCTCATTAGATACATTTCATGGGTTCATAAATATCCTGTTCATAACAGACTCTAACCCAAAACCCAAAATGGAAGAGGATAGTCAGGAAAAAATGACAAGGAAGAGTGTTGACTCCACCCCCTGGCCACAGGTCTGGGTGGCCCCTAGCCACAGAGATTCTGGTTGACGCATAAGTCCTGCCATACCCACATTCCCCCATCAGTGTCCTGGCCTGGCAAGATGGCGCCCATCCTTTGGTGTAGAAGAAGATGCATGTGAGGTGCATGGAAGCATCAAGTGCCTGGAGCTTCACATAGTGTCATAACAACCCTCCACTCTGTAGATGAGGAAATTGAATATTAAATAAGATCCAAGATACAACAACCAGGAAGTAAGAGAATTTGGTACAAATTCAGGTCTGTGTGACACAACACCAAAGCTCATTCAAAAAAGGCTGAGGAAGCTGGAAACGGAGCTCAGTGGTAAAGTTCTTCTGTATTCTATGTGAGTCCATGGCTTCTATCCCCAGTATAGCCTTTGAAACCAGACTACCTGGAATTGAATCCTACTTCTGTGGGATTTACTAGCAAGGCAAGTGATTTAACCTCTCTGGATCTTAGTTTTTGCACATCTAAAATGAGACTAATAAAAGTATCTACCTCCCAGGACTGGTACGCAGAGTATACACTTAATATGAAAGACATCAGGATTGTGCTGGCCCACAAGAAGCATTCTATAAAATTCCAGCTGTGCCTGCTCTTCTACCCCGCACCTCTCTCCCACTGGCCTGGAATCACTGCTGTGTCCCTGCTGCTCATTCTGCCAAGTTGACGTCCCAGCTCATGTGTCCTCCTTTCCTAGAGCAAAACCATGGAGTCATTTGCTGGGGTGTCCACTTAGGGAGAAATCTCACCAAGTAGATTTTATGAATTGCTCACACTTCCCCTCATCAAGATTAATGGCACAGTTGCCCACGGTCAGTCCTTCTGTGGTCACTGCTAATGACTTCAACCCTCTACATGTTTCCTCTGCTTTTGCTTCAGAAAAGCATTCCGAAGATCAAGACTGCTTTAATAGCCACTCGGTACTAATGATGCCTTTTAAGTGCATAAAGAGAATCTCTAAGTACCAAACCGGAGGCTCATAGGCTGGTGACAACAGCTCTTGACATTGTCACGCCATGCAAGGTCAGAATCACTGCGGCACATGGGAATTGTTAGTTGGTCTAACAGTGGGGATTTTTTTTTAGTGCATTGGAAAACTCCTCATTATTTCCCTTTACTCCTCAAACACACTCACCAGCATTGTTTACTGTGGCTTGCTAGGTGCATTTCAGAGCTTACCAGATTCTTCTATTTTCCGTGTCACCTTCAAGATTTAGGCCATATGCAAACATGAACTATTTTTACATTATGTTTTTCTTTAAAAAGATTCACCTTTGCATATTTAAATAAAGACTTTTGGAATGTAAGGAAATGTTTTATGGCATTCCATTGTTTATGTCCACCATTTCCTTGCTGTCTGGCCACCATAGGATATTCCAGTGGCCAAGAGCTTTGGTGGTGTGTGTGGGCATAGAAATCAAGCAAAACTGGCCTCATAGTCCTGCCCCATGGTCATGCAGTCCTGGATGAAGGTAAGTAATTCCTTAATTTATGTGAACCTCAGATTCATGATAAGTAAAATGGGATAAAGCCTGAATTTAGCTCCAGAGGCTATGGTGAAGATGAAATCAGCTGATGTATGTAAAAGATAGTTGAAGTTTGCAGGTGGAGCAAGAAGCCTAGAAGGCATTGGCTATTAACACTAATGTCTTCATCTAAGGTTGGGCTCTCCAGGAAAAATAACAAGCAGCTTCACCTTGTCACCCTTGTCCTTGCTCTGCTTATGACATTAACTTAGTCTTGAGTATCTCTTGTGTCACCTCACTGTGAGGTCTCATCTGTGTCAGCAAAAGGCACTTAGTCCCCAGATACTGGGATCTAAGCATGTGAGAACACTCTTTGAAGCACTGATTCTTCCATGATACTTTTCTCCTCCATGGGAGCTGATCTCCTCCCTCAGCAGAAGTGTGATGCTGTTTCAATACAAGCTCTCATTTCTCCTGGATCCAGATCTAATCCATGGTGTCTGCCATCTTGTCATTACCTCCCAGGAAGACTCTAATGTTCCTTTTCTGAAGCATACTCCTTCTCACTTCAGGCTTACATGCCTTTTTGTTGGTAGCGGTTAGTGTTTAGATCCCATCTGTGAGCCTAGGACAGAGCAGTGTGGGAGGCTGTCCTCAGGAAGGGGGTGACTGAAGCATTGTCAAAGGGTGACCCATAAGCATTCAGAGAGCAAGAGGACAAAGGAAGAAATAAGTAGGAGAGAGGCAGAGATGGAGCCTGGATGGGGGAGAAAGTGAAATGAAGACATGGAGATGGATGGGCAGCAAGAGCTACCATGAAAAGTGAGTGTGGTTGGGAAGATCTAGAAATCAAGTCCCTTAACACTGGATATTCCATGGACTTGCCTAAAAGTTCAGCACGCTGAGTACAGAATGCATGAGGACGAGGGTGGAGTACCGCCAAAGTGTTTACAAAAGTCAGATCTCAAACACACCTTAAAACAAAAGCTCACCTGCTTCTAACCTGGGATCAAGCTGTGTCCCTGTACCTGTGGGAAGCAGGCCCTGGGAACAGGCATAGAATCTCCACATGCAGCTCCTCCCACACCCTCTGCTTCTCATCCTCAGCTACTCTTCAGCCCCAACGCATAGCTGTGACATCTGACATATGACACCATGAGTTTCACTTGACCCCTTTGTCAGGTGCCATTAAATGGCCTGAAGTTAAAATGTTAATTATCATCAATCATGTTTTATGAAATGGCTTTGGCAATCCATAAATCCAGCGGAGAAAAGCTTCTTTCATGGGTCTGACAGTTTATGGAAGACTGACTGTTAGAGAAGCCACCTGTGTATGTGGATGTTTCTAGATGTGCAAGTTACAAAGGAAAAAAAAATGTGACTGCCAGCAGATGGGAAGTAAATGATAGAAAGTATTGCTGGGCAAAAAAGATAGAAAGATGGAGAGCACTGGTGCCAGAGCTGATTTTATTCCCTCTATATTTTCTTTGTGAGGAGAAGTCTCAGTGACTTGGCATGCAGTGGACCCCAGAACCATGTGCTGGAAGAGTAAATGAATGATGAAGGAACAAGAGATCTGGCAAGGAAAAGAGAGAGAGGACAAAGGGAATGGAGAATAAAAAACTGGAGGATAAATCAAACACATGAGAGTAGGAAAGAGTTCCACTTCCAGCCTTTGAGTTCAAGATCCTGGGAACTTAGTAATTATCTATTGTTTATTTTTGGCTAAGTAAGAAGGTCCAATTATGTCTCTCATTCTTGTTCACAAAAACCTTTTTTATAAAATCAATAAAGATTTAGAATTAATATTTTAAAAAAATACAAGCATGAATATTGCAGAGTAAACCCACAAGATCAGCCTCCTTTTAATCATCATTAAAAATAATCTTTTCATAAGTACAAATCTGTATAAAAAGGCGGATTTCAAGGTCATGTGTCAAAATGAGAATAGTTGTTATCTCTGAAAGATGAGATTATGAGTATTTTAATGGTCTTCGTTTATATATTTCTAACTTTCCTATTTTCTGCAATATTATGCTTTATGATGAAAGACACCTAGTAAGTCTGTGTGTGTGTGTGTGTGTGTGTGTGTGTGTACAAACACGATGAAGGAGGGGTGAAAGGAAAGAGTAGGGCTCACTGGGGCTTTGCTGTTGAGATGAGTGACAGGAGATGGCCCAGGGTTTTAGGTCCACTGCTTTGGGCTCAGGAAGTCTCCAGCTAGAAGGGACACCAGGATGCCTCGCAGTGATGGCTATCAGGCATCATTGCCAAGGACTCTGGTGGGTGACCAGATACCAAAATGGCCTAAAGATATGCTAGAATAATCTGAAATTGAGGACGCATGAAAACACGAGTTCTTTCCCTGGGATTCACAGGTGGACTTTAGGTGTTTTCTGAGCCTCTTAAAACTTTCTGAATGGTGCATATGTATGCAATATTCTAGGGAGAGGGCATCCTTCGTGTTCACTCATAAAGAGGGAGCCAGTGATTTCCTAATATTTCTTCATTTCTAGACCAGGAGTTTTGTACAGTATACAGTATTAGTAAAAAATATTTTGATGAGGCATCTAAAATATAGGAGTATTTGTAAATGAGGTACAAGCACTATAGCACATACAACATAAATATGTACAAAATATTTATTTTCAAGCACAAGAAAATAAGAAATTTTAATATTTATATTTCGTGTCCCAAAGGATCATATCTAACTCCCCTGGAAAGTCCTGGTTCCTTTTGAGAGAAAATAACCTCCAGAACCAACTGAGGGACTACTTATCTCCCTTACACCGTAGTCAAAGTAACACCCACTGTAGGTTGTAAAGTTTCGTAAGCAGAAAATAAGAATTCCTGAGTCAAAGTTGACAGTCCCTAAACATTGTGAATCTATAAAGTACAGCATCATGAAGACATATATAGACATCCTTCCGGCATTGTTTTTGGAGTATCTGTGACCAGGTGGAAAAATATCCACAGCCCCAAAGTTACACCATGGACTCAGTTTTCATTTCAAATGACACTGATTTTACTTCTAGGGTTTAATACAATCATAGAGATGGCAGTCACAGCATGAGTGATCATCTGAAGCCTACTTCCCTCAACCCTACCCTGAAATGACCCTGGCTGTCACCTTTCCAACATATGCCAGGTCTTTGCAAATTTCAGACTACCCAAGGTACACTAGGAATTTAGTATCATCTATCACTGCAAAATGGAACATAGAGAAATTGCCAGATCAAGCTGATTTGAGTCTATCCCTGCCTAGGGACTTCTTTGGACTTAGTGTTTAAGGGTTCCATTTTTCTTATGATACTGCTGCCCACAATACTTCAGGAGGCAAGATAGCAGTAAAATCCAGCTGACCTTCATATATTTGTATTTGCTTTTGGTATTTTTTCATATCTTTGATATGAAAGCTTTAGTAGAGTAGAAGAAAGAAAAATTATAGGACAATCTCCTTTGTAGCACCAATGCAAAAGCTCTACATGAATATTAGGAAATTGAATACAGTAATACATATGAATCTAAGTAGGAAGAAAGGAGAGAGAAAAAGGCTGGAGAGAAATCATATAGAAGAATGTTAGCAAAATGTTTTCATTTATATAGATTTTTTAAAATAAATTTAAACTTTTGAAATATTTTTATTTTTGACAAAAACTTATTGATATTGAAATGGTGTACATTTGTTGGGTACAAATACTTCTATTTGTTTTTGAAGAGTGTCTGGTACCTATTTAAATCATTTCATATGGAGAATTGATGAAGTTCTATCAGACTCCAGGTCTTGATTAGTTCCTTCCACAGCGATGGGATGTAGGCATAGGTGTATGTGGAGGATGCTGGGGTCCCCTGTCCAGATCTCCCTAGGACTAAGGCACTCCTTCCCCAGTCCTATGAGTGTTGGTTTTTTGCTGTCAAGGTCAAGCTCTTCCCCAGTTGGTCAACTAGGAAGGAATTGCAAAGACTTGGCCTTTGTATCCCAAAGTTGGTTAGCTAGGAGGGAATTGCAAAGACTTGGCCTCTTTGCTCCAGTTTTGGGCTAATTCTAAAAGCCCATCCTAGTTTTATATGGAATCAGCTAAGATCTTTGTTTTACATGCATCACAATTCAACTTCTCCCTTGGCCCAGCTCTATGCCCCCTGCTGCCCCGCACAGGTGAAGGGCATTTTCCCACAAACATCAGAATCTTGGATCTGCTTCCTTGGGAAACTAACCTAAGTTTGCCTCTTCTACAGGCGGAGAAGCTGAGCTCCAGACATTTAAGGGGATTGACCTGAGAGTACACAGGTGGCAGAATCCACAGTAAGGAGTATAATTCAGATCTCAGGACTCTATTCTCTCATCCTTCTTTAGGCATTTTTCTAGATGATACATAACAGGACTCACACAGAGCTTCAGAGACCCAAGAACATGCCCACTGTTACACATAAAATTCTGAGCACATTGTTGTACTTTTAAGGTAAGTTTTTGGACTTACTCTGTCTTTCTTTGAAAATTTATCTTCATTTGCACAAGTAATACCTAACTGCATTAATCTTATTTTAAAAGGAAAAACACTTCAATTAACACTAAAATCCCAGTGTTTATTTGAGTAAAGCTAGCCTCTAGCCAAATGAACACCAAAATCCCTGTGATTTAACAGAATAGAAGTCTAGTTCTTATTCTTTTTTTTTTTTTTTTTGGTTTTTCTCCGGTACCAGGAACCGAACTCACGACCTTGCGCATGCCAGGCAGGCGCTTTTGCCGCTAAGCTAA